>NC_091392.1:79116059-79730371 GCF_032191515.1 Phaenicophaeus curvirostris | reverse complement strand
CACATTAAAGAAAACAGGCATCATAAAAGATCAGGCATTTTAAATGCTAGGAACTAAAATCTTGTACAAGAGTTAACGAAACTCTCACTTGAGGTTTTAGGCTAGTCTCTGGTTTAACTCTTATTGAAGGCTGCAAGTTTTTTTGTCATCTTACAGTATATTTTTAAATATGTAAAAATCTCCCTGAAATTACCATATATTCTAAATCTTTCAAGAGCAAAAATAGTACATTAATCCCAGCCCCATTTTCTACCCTATCAGGCTAAAATCACTGCATCATTAGATCTGAACATCTATTACACTGAAAAACTCAAACAAACCCTGGAAAGCTTATGGATACAAAGTCAGATAGTCAAAAGTTCAGAAGTGCGACACTTAACATTGACTATAGCCTTGATTCAGCATCTTTGTGGTTATTAATTATAAGGGAGTCTTTAGCTACACAATCATATACTCTTTTTTTTTTCCAGAGGAATGCTGCCTCATTTAGTGCAAAAGTTCAATGAAGATTCATGCAAGGAAATCTATTTACTATTTCTATTATACAAATTACTCAGTGCTTTTATTCATTGCACATCATCCAAAGCAAGCCCGAAATAGTAAATTATTAGTTTCCTTATAAATGACTTTTTTTTTTTTAAAATAATATACATGACAGACTGTTCCACAAACAGTCTGGATTTTATCTGCAAAAGACACTCTGGAAAGACAAAACTAGTGTCATTACAGGTCCCAGTTTTCCAGGCTTGACCCTTTTCCCCATCCATCCATGAAGTGAAGCCCATTTTTTTTCCTGGAAGTGATGGATTCATTGTGCATGCACCGTACAGCTGAATCACACAAACCTGCACATTGCACAAAGTCCAGTATAACCTGTATGTGTCAGGTTCACAATGTGTGAGCAAACCACGTGCCTACCCCACGGGTACAAACCAGTTTTTTCAGAGATATCCAACCCTAGGCTGAAGCACAGAGGCCCTCCATGCAGTGCACTCATATTCTCTGTTTTGCAGGAAAGGAAATGCTGTACAGAGAGTAACACTGTTGTCAGAAAAGGATAGTTTATTAAGTGCATTGCTACTGGTTACAAAACTTAAAATAAAATAAAAAATCCCCACCTAGCCAAGACACAAAGAAAAGAAAGTCAACAGCTGTCTCTGCAGCGAGCATTTAAGTACAACGTATGTGTAAACCCCAAACGAAATAAACAACTCTGAAGATGTATGAGCACCTACTGTACATTTATTTCTTATCCTAAAGTGACAATCACAGAACAGTAACTTCTTATGAAAACTACTAATCCTGTATGTAAAGTCCGCACAAACCTGGCTCTGCTCTTTGGACAGACATGCAGACAGGTAGTACACTTTCAAGGAAGAGAGAGAGACAAGATTTCTGTGGCCACTCACATGAGTAGCATCAAAAGCACAACTAATATTTCACCACAGCTGTAAGCAGGACCCATCTCATGTAATGTCAGCCATCTGGAAGACAGGTGTATAGCTGAAGTTGTCTTTCCAGATTCCCTCCACAAACAGTGGGCACAAGAAATTCCCAGGAATGCTCCCTGCCACTTGTTCTAGTTTAAGCGCAGGCTATACTAAAATCAGCTAAACTCTACAAAGCACAGTCTGTACAAGTTAACTAGAATTACTTAAATTAGGATCTTAAAGGCATTTGTTGGCTTTTTAAAAAACACAGAACAGTGAGTGCCTAAATTTCATATAATCCAAAAGAGCTCAACTCTCTCACTAATGCAATTCCATTTATGAAGAAGACAGTGACCCCACCAAGTTTGTTTGTTACGACATTATTTACCTTTAAAGTCTACCATCAAATGCAGAGCTAGGCACACTTAAATCCTGAGATGACATTGCAAATACAACTTGAAGCATGGTGGCTGCACTACTACCTTATTTCATTTAAAGGTCTTTGATGATGCCTGTGTTTATACTGAGCAAGACTGGCAAGCACTTTCTGAAAAACTGAATCTTTCTTTGCCACAAGGAGGGCCTCATTTTGTAAAAAAACCAAGAATAATCTAATAAAATATTGAAAATGGATTATTCTACACGGGAATAAAATCCCTCAGTGCCATAATCCCTTCTCCCAACACAAACATCTCTAAGGAGCCCTACAACCTCTTCCACAGAGACAACTTAGAAGCTGGAAGAGTACTAAGATAACTGGTAGGCAGTGTTCCATCTGAAAAGCTGTCACTGAAAATGTCTGCACTTCAGTTTTCTGAGAAATTCTAGACTTTGTCAGTCATGGGGGACACATGACACAGGTAGAGCAATGAGTTGGGGCTGAGCTCCAACTTAGTGCCTGTGAGTAGAGAGGATTCAAATAAAAAACTCAGTAATTCATTTGTAGCCAGGAAAAAATCTGAAGACCACACTTATTTTTCTGGAGAATGCTTCAGTAAGCTTGAACCAAAGCCACATACTATTAAACTAAGAGGCATAAACACCAAGTTCTGTTTCAGCTGGTAGAAGGACAATGAAGAAATAATAGTACAACTCACAAGTGTTGCAGGGAAAAAGGGTAAAGATTATAAAGGTATTTTTATTCTTGGCTGACATTTCTATTAAACCAAGCCAAAAATCACAAGAAAAAGAATAGCTGCTTTCCTTTATCCACATAAAAGGATTCTGTGCTGAGCAGGACTTAAGAAAAATGATCAGATTGTGATTATATAACCCTAGCATGAACTTGGTGACTAGTATAGTCATGTCAAATTAGGATGCATTATTCAAGCAACAGGGAAGGATGAAAGTGTTTACCATCAGATATAACCCCCCCCCTGCATTTCCCTTTATTCTAACCTGTTCTCTTCATTTTCCTTTGCTGGCTATGTTGGTGGGCTGGCTTACTTACTGTACCAGCTCTCCTTCAAAAACAGAGAAATTATCAGTAACAGATGGTGATGGTAACTGAAAAGAAAAGGGAAGACATCCAGTTATTATTTCTCCCATCCGCCTTTGCCAGAAGGTTCCATCTTCTCCCTATGTCAGGAATTTTGCTTATTTCTTATTTCTCTGGTCCCCAGACCTCTCCCTGTTCATTCCTCTTTTCCTTCATACCAGGGCTCCATTCTGAGGGTATTTTTTGCCAAGGGCTTTTAAAACGACATGATTCTCACTTTATTTGTCTTTTTTTTTTTTTTTAAACTGCTTTTCACTAAAAGACATAGCATTGTATCCATCAATGTGTAAAACACATTGTCACTTCTATTTGTTGATCACATTTCAAAAAATGAACAGGTAATGAAATGAAAGAAATAAATACCATTAAGCTGCATGGATGAAACACAAGCTGAGACTGAAACAGGCATAATTGATGTAAGTTTTTAGATGCAGTTTAACTATGTCTAATTAGTACCAAAGTAATTGCTATACTATTCAGGTACATTTTGCACTGAGCCATTCTTACTGCCTGAAAATTATTGACAAATTTAATATTTTGACCGCTTTACAGTCTTGAAAAACAAGTTTTAAGCCTTCAAACCTCACAAAACCAGATTGCAAAAGCCAGCATTGGTATTAGGAAGTGTACCTCCACAGAAGTTATTTGCAACCCATATGAATTTACTTTATGCATATGAAGATCACAGGGTCTGGAAAATTCAGCTAAATATTTTCAATAATATTTAATGACTCTTGAGTCAGTAAAGTCAGACTCTAAATCAGTCAATCAGTTATTAACAATGAAAGAGATAGTTATCTGCCTTGATATAATGAATAACGTGGACATTCAAACACAGAAGAAAATTTCTCTTTAACCTACTTTTATGCAATAGGAACTTGTAAGTAGAAATAAGCTTTTCAGTCTTTGAGATGTGTTACTCAGGTAACATGACTGCTTCGTTCTACAAGTGAGGTAAAAGACTTTTGATTGCATGGACCATCTCCCTCTTAGATGCCTTCAGAAGATTCGCTAGCTTACTAGTTAGTATATGACAGAAGTGATATAAAAATTTGCAACCCTTTTGAGGACAAGGATTGTGGTGAACAGGGACCATCATCATGTGTACAGAGGCCTGAGCCATAATACAGTTAAGAATATTGCAATACAAGCTTAGCTTTTCATAATCCTATTTTAACTTTCTTTGTTTTTTAGAATAATACATCCAGAAATCAGAACCACCAAACCAAAACATTATGGCTGAGATGAATCAACATTCACTCTTGCGCTCCTCTGCACTAATTCATCCTAACTGTCTGGCTTCTGCCCACGTACTCTAAAAAGAAAGAAAAGGTTTTCTTCAGGGAATGATTCAGAGCACTTAGCTTAGGTTCCTGCTTAAAATGATTCTGAGGACAGGCATCCCTCTCTTTTCTTGGACTCTGGTAAGGGTCTCATTTCCTAACTTACATGCACTCTCTGTTGGCACAGCATGCCTTTTCAAGAGGAAGAAGGATACGTGGAGCCACATGACAAAGAACATAGAGCACGCAGTCATCTTGTATAATTTTGAAAGATAGGGGATGCTTTCAGGCAAACCCACACCCTCTGAACAAGAAATTGTTTCACTGAGTGGAAACCTACCTAACCCTGAATTACTCAGAATTCTTTCTTTTGTATTGCACACCAACATTTAACATTTCATCACATCCTTCTCTAACAACAAGAGTAGAAATTGGCAGTTGTTCCTCCACCCAGAAAGTGTCTGTCATCTGTTCAGAAGACATTTCAACTTCATGCACACTTTTGTTTTCTTTCTTATTTACTCTGTAGAAGCTTTTTGTGCAGTCAGCAGCACATAGCAAACTTCTGCAGTTGGTTGCTTCAGAGAGAAATCATATCCTACAAGTGACAAAAGGCAGGGCAGTGGAATTTTAAGGCATGAGCCTTAAAGTGCATCTCTAGCTAGAGACACAACCCCTTATTGGCCAGGTCTAAAGAATACCTTACCCACAATCTCACGCTTCTCCTTCCCACTTTCCATATGCCTTTTTCTTTGTACTTGCAGTGCTTTTCTTAGCACCCTCTGACATTCCACCAGACTGACAGCTGAGCAGCACTCCACTAATATATTACCTGATTACATTAAGTACTTTCACATGTGGAATTTTGCACATCCAGTATTCAATCAGTGACAGTAACAAATAGAGTATTAATTAACAACAGAGTGATTAAAGACCTAGGATTCCGACATCTTCCTTGCATGGGGTATCTGTAAATCAGGGTACTTGAAAAAACAAGCTCTGTTCTTTCTCAGCTCATTGCCATTCGTTGAGTACCAACGATGTTAGCAAGGCAGAGCTGAAGCATTTGAATCAAGCTTTATTTTTTCAGAGGACTTAATGAATCATGAGCAGACCATTCATATCATGTGGTTTGCAGCAATAACGGCAATTTGATTAAGGAGTTTACTTGCTCCACAGTGTATGAAAGTCACTGTATCAGAAGGAACCCAATAGGTTACATGAGAAATATTTTTATTTCCGCCTCAGCATCCAATTTGATTATCTCATTATGTTTCACCATGCCTTGTCTAACTTAGAAATTTGCTTCTAGACCATTTCATTCTTCCTTTTTTGCTTACTGTTAAAAAACAGTGACAGGTTAGATGGAAGTTTCTTCTCCAACAGGACTTCAGTTCAATGATGAAGTTGATTAAAATGTCATACATGTAAAAAAAATATTTGCATTCAGTCAAAATCTGACAAATTAGTCATGGCTTGTCTAATCCATGTTCAGCTATAAAACATGATTTACCACATATGCTCTCCTAACAAAGGGTATCAGATTTCTTAGTGAATTCCCTCCATTTGACACTCTTATAATAAGCAAACATATATGGATTTCATTTTTTTCATTTCCTTTATGATAGAATATTTTGACCTGTTAATGTGTACACAAATCCTGGTAATCCTGAAAGCTGGTTGAGCTTTATTTTTCTTTCAAATAATATTTTCTCTATTCCTCCCCCACCACACGGCCAGTATTCCTTATGTTACACACATAGTTGTGCATATACAAGGGCATGCAAATAATGAAAATATTACACTGTCTAAAAGAAATCTGTGGAAATAGGCAGAAGACTGAGATTGTAAAAAGATATTTTGAAAATCAAAGTTATTAACACCCTAGTGGTTCTCGAAACTCCCCAGAGAAATAGCTAAAAAGGAATTCCCATTGTGGCAATAAAGGTTAAATTGTCAATGCCTAGGGACACTTAGAAATAGGTATTTCTGAAACTTTATTTTCCTTGGTGCTCCTACCAGGTAAAGACCGTATGAATCCTGGAATTACAGCCCTGTGGAAACCAAAGTGCTTTTGCATCTGTTAGGATCACTTTTGGTTATGTCTTCTATGTACAATGGCGATGTGAGACTTGGTTTGTGACATTATGAGCCAGCAGTGTGCCCAAGTGGCCAAGAAGGCCAATGGCATCTTGGCCTGTATCAGAAATGGCGTGGCCAGCAGGTCCAGGGAGGTTATTCTCCCTCTGTACTCGGCACTGGTGAGACTGCTGCTCGAATACTGTGTTCAGTTCTGGGCCCCTCACCACAAGAAGGATGTTGAGGCTCTGGAGCGAGTCCAGAGAAGAGCAACAAAGCTGGTAAAGGGGCTGGAGAACAGGCCTTATTAGGAACGGCTGAGAGAGCTGGGGTTGTTTAGCCTGGAGAAGAGGAGGCTGAGGGGAGATCTTATTGCTCGCTACAACTACCTGAAGGGAGGTTGTAGAGAGGAGAGTGCTGGCCTCTTCTCCCAAGTGACAGGGGACAGGACAAGAGGGAATGGCCTCAAGCTCCACCAGGGGAGGTTCACTGAAAGGGTCATTAGGCAATGGAATGGTCTGCCCAGGGAGGTGGTTGACTCGCCTTCCCTAGAGGTGTTTAAGGTGCGGGTGGATGAGGTATTGAGGGGCATGGTTTAGAGATTGGTGGGAATGGTTGGACTCGATGATGCGGTGGGTCTCTTCCAACCTGGTGATTCTATGATTCTATGATTCTATGATTAATGGGATCAAATGGTGATGCTTAATCCTACAGAGCAGGCAGTGATCATTTGGACAGTCTCTTGAACCTCCATGGCTCCTGTTAAGGTCTTGACCTTTATCTTGTTACAATAAAGTTTGCTAACCAAAAGCATCTTGTTTCTCTCTCTAAGTATTATATTAAACCAGATACATATTAGTTTCCCTGTCAGGTGATATCCGAACTAAGAATGTGACAAGCAAAAAGTGTCCATTTTATCCAGAAATACTGGTCTTCTTAGTGCTTCTAATTTTCAAAGGAAAAATAACAACCACATATCTCTCTATTTTTCAAGATAAACCATGCCTGAAACTAGATTTTTTTCTCTCAGGACATCTTGTGCTTGATGCTGTGATCAACTGTATTCCCAAAAATCTGTTATTTTGTAAAAAATAAAAAAAAAAACCCCACAACCAAACACAGTAATTGCAGTAGTTACTTGGCGGAACCCATTTGTGGCATTAGCACACTTGAAATCAAGCTATGAAAATGGTCATAGCAGAGAGCACGTCTTGCTGTAGCCCTTTCTGCAGGTAACGTCCCTAGCATATACACACCAAACCAAAACAATAGAAGGTATTAGAAGCTAACAATTAAATTGTGACTAAACAATGGGTTTTCTAAGGAAGTTGCTTAAAGTTTAAGACAACTCCTTCTCGAAATGTCTCTTCAACATGCAGAAGTTTAGTGCATGGAAAATTCCCAGACACAAAATAACCAGACAGGAAGCTACAGGTGAGGGAAGAAAGGGGGTGAGAAGCACAAGGATGGTTCAGTGAGGAGGACAAAGGGGCACCTGCCAAAATTAAGCTTAGCCAGAACATATCTGTAGTTCAGAAGTCAAGACAGCACTGTAGAATAAAGATTATGGGCAAAATTTATCCAAATAATGCTTTTGAGTGGTGAGAAAGATGAAGTAACCACCCTCCACAGCGTGTTATTTTCATGCCACAGAGGGTGAACAATAACATTTCAGAGCCCTGGGCACAGCCTGTATGCTGATCACCAGCTCTGTCCAGTCAGGTGTCCCCAAAGAGGGGTATTAGCCAGAGCAGTCACACACCTGTGCTTCTGGAGCAAGATCTGTTTAAGCTCCTGGGGAAACTTGGAGTTCAAATCAATCTGAGGATCTAAGACAAACTGTCCTTAACTGCAAGTGCCTATTCCCAGGAAGAGATAACACAAAGGATACTTTGCCAAGGCAATGAGCCTGAAAAGTAAAGAACCAGTGCTATTAACCTAATGTGCTTCAGGCACCTTGGTAGCACTGGGGCCAAAGAGCAAGGATTTAGAGCAAGCAATGAGGACAAGGCATTTGAGGAGCTGTGATACACCAAAAGATGTATTTGAGAGAAGAAGTTCTAATTCTTTTGATTTTGATGCTTATTGCAGGGGCAAGAAATGGCTTCATAGGTAGCTGAAAATACATTGTCTATGTGAGAGACACCAGCCATTGCCAGGTTCTACCTGAGCTCCTACCTGCACCAATAAACTCTAATCTGAGAATGAAAAATATAACCTGGCATACCTGTGCTTGACAGGTCCATCACTGACAGCTTAGCACATGCAGGCTTGATACTCAACAGCACAGCCAGTGTCCAGAAAGGCAGTTATGTCAGCTGTGCATCAACATCATCTCACCAGCTCTCCAGCAAAAATAAATCAGCTGTGACTGCCTCCCTCCCTCTTGAGCCACATGTTCCCAATGATTTCCTTTCTCCATCTCTTCTCCACTTTGATGGCAATGATAATGTTTTTCAATGCTTCTGCTCCATTTAGTTCTTCTTTTACCTACTCCTAGTGCTCTCCTTTTCTACCACCACCCACTCCTTATTTTCCCAGTTGCTTATCACCTCTTTTACGTTCTGCTCTCCTTGACTCAACCTGTCATTGCTACTGTCAGTTCTTCAGAACTTTTTCTCAGAGGACATCCAAAATACACATAGCCTTCTTTTCAGTGTTATGCTTACTTTACTTTGGCATCTTTATCTGACATTTCATTCACTTTTTTCTGGTAGTGTTATGTCTAATCAATGCAAAATGACAGTCATGTTAAAAAAAAAATCCTCATCTTAGAATCTAAGCCGTTTCAGGATAAAAATGAAATAAGTAAGAAAATAGCTTGAGGTCCCAGGAGTCACGGCAGACTGAGAGCTTAAACAGAAGCCTCATTTTTGTGCTGTGTGCTTTTTGTTCCTCCTTAAACTCCATAGGGCAAACTCCCTGATGTGGACAAAACACAGCATCTCATGATTGGCAGGTCAGAGCATCCTCTCCAAGAGTGCTCCACACCCACAGAAGTAGACAGCTGTCAAGTCACCTCTGAGAAGGAGCCCAATGAACATCTTAGATTTAGACCACTGTTTTCCAGCTGAGGGTCATGACCTCACATGGGCTAGGGTCAAGACAGGGTTCACATTAGGTCACAAAGTGTTAGAAAAAGCTAAAGAAATATTTAAGCTTAAGGATTTCTGACTGGTTTTCTCCCAGTTGTTGGGGGGAAGGGAAGGAGTGGAGTTGCACACAAACAGATGATCCAAGGGGGCTGATTCATAAATTCTGACTTGAAATACTGCAAATTCTACACCTTAAGTGTAGAAATGGTCTGCGTGCAGGGGGTTTGCTTTGTCTATGTACATTTTTATAATTTTTTTAACTTGTTTTATTTTTAACATATCATTTTGAAGCTAGCCAGAAGTCTGGAAAGGTTTCAGTAACCTCAGGAGACAGACTAAGGAACAAATGCAAGAGACACCAGCACGAGCATCCTAGTAATAGTACCTGGCTTTCATCAGATATTTTGAAAGCGTTCTTAACAGTGAAAGCATTTATACTACAACAGAATAAAAGGAGGTTTTCATTATTCACATTTTACTGAGAAGAACCTGGCTAGGTGACTTGCTCAATATCATGCAAAAGTTCTGTGTCAGAGTTGAAAGCTGAGTCCAAAATTGAATCCTTAATTAAGTTAATGCCCTCGCTGAAGGACTACTCTGTGCTTTGTCCTGAAAAAACACATTTTCAATCATATGGATGTCAGCAGCACCTATGTAATTAGAATTGTGCAATTACAGGAACATTGCAACAGACCTCAGGGTCATGAAAGGTGTGAGAGGAATTAATTCAATGACTGATTTTTTTTTTCACCTAACATAAATAATACAGATATAGCCATAGATAGTGTTTTACCAATATGATTTCACCCCTAAGGGAAATACTTGTAACATCTTGCCCACTCTTGATGATAAAGATCATATTTGGTGGCCTCTTTTTGTCCTTCAGGAGCAGGATAACACTCAAACAATGTCACCATAGACACTGTGGTTCCTCCTGATAGCAATGGTAATGAAATTGCCAAAGGTCTTCCTTATGTAAGCCACCCTGCAGCCTCCTTGCTGCTTACTGTACCTTTGGCTAACCTGAGATAGACTGAAATATGGAAACTGACATAGTGTGAGACAAGAGGCCATGTTTGGGGCATGTCTTACAGCAGTGAAGCCAAGCAGGATTTGTGAGGAGCTCCACTATGACCTCCCTCATGTGCACAACCCAGAGCAAGATATTCAGCACTGACCTTGTCTAGGAGACAGAACCTCTTCAACAGCATTTCTGAACATAGGCAGATTGCAATGGCAGCAACACTTACCCACAGGGGATCAGCTCACCGTGACCATAACTCCTTGAAGCAGGGACCAACCAGCACGAGAATGAGCCTGCATTGATTACATTTTTACATGTCAAGATACTTTCAGTTAGCTGATATTTGGCACTGGTTCATCAATCCAGATGCTGGCACAATTCTGTTTTCTTGTGTAGATAAGAACTTGGCCTCACCCATTACAAACTGATTTGTTAGCTGGGAAAAGATCATTTATTGCTTTCACATCATAGCTTCAGGTATCCTTGGATAAACTCTCTATACAATTAAATAGTTGATAGTTTTCAGCTTTTACAATTTCTTTGTTATGTGCATTCTTTATACTTTCCCACTTACTTGAAATATTTCCATATTTCTTTCCTTATTTTAGAGTGAAAACTCTTAGTAATTTCTTTCATGCCATTTCCTAGTCAAGAAATGAATCTTGAAAATATCTTCATAGATAAGGATAAGACTCTTACAAAATCACAGATTCTCCCATTGTTTTCCCTCTTGAGTTTGGGAAGCTCATCTGTTTACAATCATCACCTCTGCTTCTGCAGGGTAAGGTTGGGAAGCCTGGAACTTCCAAAAAAATATTTATACATGTGCTGGGTAGGGTGGAGTAGGAATGGATACAGACTGGGAATGTTTTGATTCCAGAGTTCTTAGAAAACTATTAACAGGATGATGAAAAAACTTGATCTCACATATCTGTTATGTTCCACTGGGCTATTTCACAAGGTATCTTCGTGCATGGCAATTATTAAGTCCCATCAAAATATCTGTAAAATTTTCACCTGCTAGAAGCAAAATCACTTTTCTTTGCCTAGACAAATATGGGGATAAAGGTGCTTAAAAATACCTGCCTAGAGACACTCTAGACTCCCTCATTATCCAAGTTCTCTTACTGTAGTAGACATGGCACAGGTTGTGCCAAAGACCTGTGACCTTCTGGAAAAAAGGCTAGAGGCCAGCTACAGTGTCCTAGGGCATCTTAAATGGCATTGCAAACTACTGTTTCTGCAGGAATCAAATCCCATATACCTTTCCCCCGCCTTTATTTAATAACAGAATGAAAAATATTATGGCTCTCCATTTCATCATTGTAAGTACTTGTGTGTGTGTACATTTATAAGCAACATTATGGCACTGCACAGCAGCGGCAGCTTGAAGAAAAATGATGGTGAGCAACACAGGCTTGCCTGGAAACAGAGAGAAACTCATTGGACTTCTTAACTGTTCATTTCCCAAGATCTGGATTTTTTTAAATGTGAAAGTTTGTTTAGAATGTGTAATATCAAGAGCTATGTGTTTGAAAAAGTCTTAATGTTGAGTTGTAGCTAATTGTTTATTCTGGAAGGTACTAGGAACATATATATGTATATAAGTATATAATTTGATGCATTTATATACATATATTACATATATTTAAATGTGGCAGCTCACCAGCAGAATCAGCTGAGTTGCAATCCTCTTCTAAAAGAGGGAGTACAGGTAAGCACAAGCTCTGTTAAATATCATATCTAGGCAGTCAAGATGGGGAAAAGTACAGTATAGCAATACAGGGATGGCAGGGACCAAAGGAAGTAACACTTTCAGCTCATGCCACTCTCTGTGCTGTGATTATGTATGAAATCTCCATTGTTACTCAGATGCACACCACTAATCTTCAGCAATTTGTAGTCAGAGCAAAAGGAGACTTCAGAGCTGCAGATTGCTACCTTCTGAGACACAGAAGCAACTTGAAGACAACTCCTAATGCTGCATGATATACAACACAGTAACAACCATGTGATTTTTGGGAGCCATGAACTGGATAAAATACATAAGACTTCAAGATATCTGAGTGGAGTAGTGAGTGGAATTACTTCAGATTTTCTTCAGATTTCTAGGCAAAATTATATTTGGAAGGAGATCTTGGCTCAGCACTTCTTTATTTTCCTTCATCTGGAAGCAGAGGTCTACTTGACTATCTTTGCTGGAGTCTAAACAGGATCTAAAAAGATCAATGATCAATTTCACAGATGGGCTAGTGTTTTTCTATGTTCTCTGCCTGCCTGATGCGCTCACAGGAACTGCACCAATAAGCAAGATCCTTCCAATAAGCAAGATATCAAAGGTAATCTTAAATTTTTCAACAATGAAAGAATCTCCAAACTCAACTATGTTGTAAAGTCTCACTTAATGAAGCTGCAAATGGAAGAAATAGTGTAATATACCCACTTTACAGAAGATGGGGTTGTTTTTGAAAGGTCTGACAGCCTCATTTCTGCAAAGAGTGGAACAAATACAATTATAAACACAGAAAATAAAGGCCTCTCAAATTGTTCTAGCCAAAGCCACATGTTTAAAATGAATTACAATGAGTGTTATTCTCAACCAGTAATTACCAGGATCTAGGCAATAAATAAATAACAACAACTTTAATTACAAATCTGTGACAAAACTCATGGATGGAACAGAAAAATGATGTCTGTAACTAATTAATTATCAAAAATTAAGACAAGAGAAAGACAGAATGAGATCATCTTTGAATACTGTGAGGAGTTAAACTGCAGCAAGGTTGAAAACAGTGACAAATCTAAATCAGTTTTCATGGGAATCACAATTGTTTGAAGGGCATACGACATGCATATCGCATAAACATTTCTGATATCTAATTGCAAAGAGCTCAGGACCAGGTATGGTGGTCTAAAATTACTGTTTCCTCATGTCTGCAGAACTGGATAGGCATATCCAATATATTGAATGTATGCTTCCATATAAAACCACAATTATCATTGTGCTCCAAGTCTGTAAACAAGAGTTATATAAATGGCACGATTTCATGCAATGTTTTATCTGAAGCAGCTGGCAGCCATGTACTTACCCACACTAACACATCTATCAACGACTCTAAGGCTTTTCAAATACAGGACTTGCATTACAGAAAATAAAACTATTTTAAACCTAAAATTATCTCTGCCTTCTCAGCTCTGTCCTTGGATTGGTCTGAGCAAGTGCTGGTCCTACATCTTGTACTGTAAAGCATACTAGTAGGCATCATTGCGATAGCACAGCTATCAAAAGGCATTGACCAAGTCAGGTAGCACTTGTTAACAGTGTGTGTGTTTCTTTTTAGAATGAATGTGGTTCTGGTGAGAGACATTCAATTGACATTTCACCTCTATTCGCCCACAGAACAAGGATGAAGAGATACAGGTAGCATTCATCCACAGCCTAATCTGCACCATCTCTGGAAATGGCAATGTCCAGTGCTCACCAAAGCCTCAGGAAAGTCTACCTCTGATTTCAGTGACTCTTGGTTTGGTCTGCAGTCACTCAGTTACTGAACCCTGCTACTCAAAATGGCAACAAGTTTGATGTAGGACCAACAGAAAATCAAAGGAGGCTGTGACTGCTAAATAATTCATGTCAAATAGGCTTCTCTGGGCTAGTGGAGCTTAATTTGACAACTAAAAGGCATTGATGCTTGAAGGTTTATCCATTCGTCTTTAAATATCCCAAACATATACCATGCTTTCTCTCTCCCCTGTGTTTTTCTTCTTACTATATGACCCATGGTTACAGTTAATTTCTTAGTGGACACAAGCCCAAATATTGCAGATTGCTGTAATGTTAAAACTGGCTCCACTGTGAGTGCTTGAAGTTGCTAATAAAAAATTTTAAGCCAAGTAATAAAATGCTGTTTTATTTGAGTAACCCAAAACTAAGCTCAAAACACAGAGAAGGGAGATTCCTGTCTCCTCCATAAAACTGCTCCACAGTTGTACTATCAAGGCAGATAAAGGGAACATATTTTACTCCCTATGTCTTCATTCTAGTAGGCCTTTTCGTTCTTAAAGAGAAAACACAATCAAACTTTTAATACCAGCCAAATCCAGCCATAAGGCAGCACAAGAAACTCTGGTTCATACTGCTGTTCTAGAATAATTTAAACTGTTCAAAAATTTTTCCATGGAACTTACAGCAGGGCAAGAAATTATTTTTCCATGAAAATATAATGATCAAAATGAAAAAAACCACATTTTTTTAAATTAAAAAATCAAATTCATTTTCCAACAGTCAACATCTCAACTGTCAAATTTGTGGTTAACAAAACTAGAATAACATTTTTCTACAGAACTTTGACAAACATCAACAGTTAATATAAAATTACCTAAGCTTGTAAAGCAAAGACAATAAGACACAGAGGAGTTGGTTGTTTACTAAAAATATTTCATAAGCTGTTCTTCAGACCTTGTCTGTGTCTCATTTCCATGTCTGTTAGAAACTTAAAAAGGAATGAGGAAGAAAGTGCTGCAAAGTTTCAGCAAAAAAGCCCTGATGACAGCTCAGGCCATGTGATAACTGTGCAGGTACTGCATGGTCTGTCATGTTTTGTCCAAGACAGAACCAATGCATAACAGAAGAGGAAACTGGGGCAGCACTGGGGAAACGCTAGAAGCAGCAGTTATGCAGAACTTAAGAGCTTTCCTGTTTTTTGCTACTTTTTCTTGCATGACGAAAGACATAGCTGTGTAAATCACCTCCTCAGTGGAAGAGCAAGTATCACAGTGTACTCTAGCCTCATGGCACAGTCAAGCTCTTGCAGGACAGTAAAATGAAATCTGTACAAAGCTGTTTTCACAACTCATTCTGCCACAGTGGATTTCTGGTTTTCTAAGTCAAATAATCTTTCTGTACTTTGAATTTCCTTTGAAATACACAAAGGATATCTTTAGCTCCTAGAAGTAAAACCAGGAAAAGCTATCTGTAAGATTTCTGACACTACCTAATTCCAGACAAGAGGAATAGATGAGACTTGTGTAAATCACTGGTAAGAACACTGTGTAGAAATGGGCCTTGGAGGGGAGTTTCTTCCTCAGGCAGAATCACCACTTGCAAAGCACAGTCTTGGCCTGAATACTTTTCTTTGGGGCTTCACGTTGCTGGGCTATTGCATTCCTAGCTCTGGGTCTCTTCCACCATAGAAATAGTTAATCATGCATAATTTGAGAAAGTACATCGTGGTTTAGTCTTCCTGTCTACTAGGGACAGTGTTTGGCAAGGAAAAAGATCTAGAGGTGAGGATCTCTGGATTGGGTGAACACGCACACATGCACTGAAAGAAGAAGGGGCTTTCAGAAAACGTCAGCTCTTGGGAGTAAGTTCTGGAAAGATTTCCAGGACTTGGAATCTGTCATGATTAAAACCAGTTGTTCTCTTTTTATCTTCTGTCAAACTTGAGAAGTGTAATGACAGCTCTTAAAGATCTCACTCTTCAAGGATTGGGAATGCTCAGAGTGGCACGTGAGCCAAAGAGAGTGAGTGAGATAAAAAAAATCAGGGGTGAAAGATCCCTGCTTCATATCACAGAAATGTGGGCATGCTTTCCTCTGCCTCCCAACTAATGATATAAAAATGCATCATCCTCAAATATGTTTGGTTTCAGAGTGAAAATCTAAAGGGCATCTATTGATATTAATATCACAAACATTGCACTGTGCTCCAAAATGAACTTTTTTGGCTCATACTGTGATATGTCAGATTAGCAAATAAGAGCACTCTGTTGTGTTAGCCTTTGATTGTCAGATGTGTATATGAATCACACACACACACTCACACACAAACAAATCTGTTTAGTGACGGCCTCCAAAACAGGGTCTTTGGAAAGGTTAGCCCTGCACCATACAGTTATATTTTTCACAGCATGACACACATTGTTGGTGAACTGAGGCTGTGATAAAATCGTGGAGGTGTAAAGTTTCACTAGCTGGATGGTAAAGAGCCGAGTCAGAGAGAGTGTAATGCGAGTCGAGAGCTGCACTCCAAATGAATGAACTTGTATTGTGGATCTGGTTGCAGCCGGCACACTGCCCTAATCCATCAACAGCAAGTTCACTTACAAACCAGCCTTTGTTTTTAATCCATGAGCCTTTTGGGATTCACTATAATCAAATGACCAGAGGAACACATAAGAGGAAAAAAAAGTTGCTACAGTGAAGTTTACTCTCTGCCACAAACTCTCCCTCAACACGCCCCCCCCCCCCTGCCCAGGTAATACAGATAACAGTATAATGCACAGCATTAAGCTTACAGGCCTTAAAATCTCCACAAGTTGAAAGTTAAGGCATGGCAAACCAGATCTTGTTACTTTCTGAGGGTGCTTCTCCAAGGCTTAATAAAGTTTTGACTACAAACCACTTGTGCTTGCAGCATGGACAGAGATTAGTGATGGACGAGCCATGGGGACTGCAATGGCTACAGCTCATTTGGAGTTTTCTCTTGTTTTGAACGAATGAAAAGAACATCCTGGATTTTGCAATTAAAATGTGGCAAGCTGAAATAACATATGTTCTTTGGCAAGGACGTGATATTAAGCTTTGGGGTGTGTCTATGTATATGTAAACAAAGACTTTTATTGAAAAATGAGTATGCCTTTTATTCTTTTTCAGCTTAGCACAAAGTATAAGCGAAGAGTAACCTCTAGGTTACTTGTCCTTGCAGAAGAGTAGGCCAAGCATCCATCAATACCCAACAGCCCACATCAGGATGGCAGAAATGGAGAAAGGGCACATTTCTCATGTTAGTGCAATAATATCATGTTTTCGACTCTTAAACCATAAGCCTGGCCTACTTCAACCACCCTATCTAATTACTGTCCCCTGCAGTCCCTCAAGATGGACCTAGAGGGTTAGGATGTGCAGCGTGCCTTATTCAGCACCATATGGCTGAGCTCCTCAACGTGTGTGTGTGTGTGCATGCAGCAGGGGAGCATAGGGGTGGCAGGGGAAGGTGGCAAAATGTGTACACCATGCCATTAAAGGAGTGACAGATGGTGATGAAAGTGCCATAAAACCATAAGCACTGACAACTCTTGGCTGTGACTGAAGCAGCTGCTGAGGTATCATGTTGTAAACAGCCCCCCATTGGACACCCCCCCCCTTGCAGTGCCTATCACAGAAACTGTCCTCTCTCCCAAGTGCTGCCCTGTCCTGCTATAAATACACCTCACCTGTGTCTCCCTCCAGCAGGAGATGCCACACAGTGAAAGGCAGGGGAAGGAGAGATACTACAAAAGGCTTATGGTTGGTCTGGAAGAAACACTTTTGCACACCAGGCAATCTAAGATGAGGATGAAAATGGGGAGAGAGTTACAAAGTCTCTCATGCCAGAGCACAGGCAGGAAGCTGATGCCACCAAGCAGTCACTATTCATTCCTTGGTATTTCTCCCTAGACATGTCTCCCAGTTGCACAGCCTGACTCCATACGTGGCCAGCTTTCTTAGTGACGCACCAGGAGAGCAGCATACGCCCTTAGCCTTCAGTTCTGCTGTCCAACTACAGAGAGCTCGCAGCCTCCTTTAGAGATTTCCTTCAGACCCCATGCAACCTCTCTTTATGTTTCATTCCCATCATGCTAAAGGGAGAAACATATGGGGTTTCCTCTCTATTAAAACTCCGGATGGCCATAAACTTGGAAACAAGCTCTCTGCTCTTAGGGAGCTCTTCTTTTAACCTGTAGTGAAGCTGACATTCCAAAGCCTCATCTCAGGAAAAACAATATTGGGGGCCAATGCTCCTGTGAGCCCATCTCAGGCATCTTTTTTTTTTCCTTATTTTTTTTCTTTTTTTTTTCTAATATACATACACACACAGTCAGTCAGGGTGGTTATGATAGCACATAATTTCTGCTGAAATTCCTGAGTCCCGCTCCACTCACCTACTTAGCTTTGTCAGAAATGGTGAGCTTTGATGAACAGAAGTATATAGGAAAGGGGCAGATCAGTTACTCCTCAAGTCTGACCTTTCAACACAGTTGGTGTGGCTGCACTCAGAGTAGGGAGGCAGCAGAGTCGTCTAAGAGCATTTTTGGTCATTCCTTTCAGAGCAACCTCAAAGACTGTCCAAAACAAGATGGCTCCCTCTGCTCCTGACAGAGCCTTGAGGCACAGTCCCTTCCTACAGAGACACTTGTTGGGGTGCATCTCTGTAGACTGAAGTCCCTGTGAGGGCACTGTCCTATCAGCTGTAAGTGGGTATCAGACCTGGCTGTGTCTTGTTTTGTCAGGTTAAACCCCAACATCCATCAGAGAAAGGGAAGCATCTAGAGTTTCTGAGTTGTCCATACTGTTTTTTTTCCCTAGTGTTATCTGACTGTTTAACACTAAAGCAATGCACAGCCATGCCATTTTTATTTAATCCATCAAAGTATCTACTCACAGTACAAGACAGTTGGCCGGGACTGCTGGCTGCCCCTTTCCCAGACACATAGGTCCCAGCGGTCTTGCTGTACATACTAAATTCTGCTCTATGGGATCTACCTAGGACTGCTGCTACGAAGAAATGAGATAGTTGGCTATTGTAGTGCTGCTTGCTGGACCAAACCTAGATCTATGGGAGTATTGTAGGACTGTTTCGTATCACTGTGAGTCTCCCACATGTACCTGTGTTGGGGGTGTTAGTTTAAGGATCATGACAGGATCCCAACTCTGATTAATTCTGAAGTACTTGAAGCACTTAGGTCCCTAATTTGCTTTGGTTTTGGTGAGGAGAGAAAGCCGAAGAGCTACTCCTGTTATATATAGTCTGAACCGCGTGTAGCATATGCCCCTTGCTAACCCAGCTCAAAATCTTTTGAGGATAGATACATAGAGAGTGCCCGCTTTCCTCTAAACACTGGGAAAGGAACCAGGAGCTTCTTCATTGTGGAAGTGCTGTATAACAAGCAGCACAGCCTGCTGGAAAAATTTAGCTGGACCACTTGTCACATGAAAAGCTCTGTTCTCACCAAACAAAACCACAAACTTAAAAAATGTGCTGAGTTCAAAGGAAATAGTAAGATATTATATCTTTTAAAATATTTATTTATTTATTTAAGGAAGCAATTTTCTACCAGCTGGATTCTGATCTTTCTTATTTCTTATTCTTTCATGACATAGTGGGAATAATGTACTAATAACGTGTAATTAGAATAGTTCAACACATTTGTTTTAAGTCTTTTTTTACTGAAGTAATCTTTAGTACGTAATGTTGAGGGAAACATCTTGTCTGCTTTTCTTGACGTATTTGATGTAATAAATAGGCTTGAGACATAGATCAAAATACAGATTTTGGGTAGGGGGAACTGGTCAGATGAAGTCTACTGATACATTTTAATGCATGGTTTCACTTTGACTCACTCCCTGTTTTCCACATTGCTTCTTACCTGTGCTGCAACTCTTGAAAAGTCCTTTCACCCCGGTGTGCCCTTCCTTTCCTTATGTTTACCTCATCTGGACTCTGTACAGATTAGCAGTTTATTCCAGCTTCCCTTTGGAAAGAACTCCACATGGCAAATGTGAAGTGAGCTTCCATTCGTACTAGAAGTAGTTCAGCTGCAGCAAAGCCTTGTCCAAGGCACCATCTTTTTTAGCAGCACCACTGAGCCCATGTAAATCTTCATGTGGCTGTTGCTTAGAAAGCATCTCAGTGTTTGGGCTTGCTCATTTTAAGTCACTTGCACTGTATGTCAGTCTGCCAAGAGACATATGGTCTCTTCACCATTGGATCTTTTGCAATCTGCTTGAACATGCCTCCCTTCTCTTCTATTTCCATGTCTTTCTTTGAATAAAGATTTTCAAACTTTGCCAATAAACACTATTTTTTTTCCTTTTTTTTTTTTTTTAATTTTTGGTATGGGTGTGGATTGCTGTGTAAAGAACTTAGGCCTCCTCACTTCGTACTTAGTATTCACCACTAGCTTCTGTGGCCACCTTATAAGTCATCTATGGAGTCACAGATCACAAGCTGAAAACTGCTATTTTGTGGTACTTGCATACTTAAGTCAACACTTAGCTATGAAAATGGTATTTTATATAGGAAAGCGTAGATAATCAGGCTGCAATGTTACAGATTTTCATTATTTTCAACATCTTTGTTCCTGAATCATGGTGTCAATACAAGGAAGTTTTTTTCCTCAAAATAAACATAAAGAAATCCCTTATGAGTGCTGAGGAATGTTTCCAACATGAACTCTGCATACTTCAATACCAGAAGACTTTGTAGAAAACAGTAATTCCTCTCCCCTTCCCCCTCATCCAGCCTACTCTAAGTATGTTAATTTCTAACCCACTTGGAGTGGGTTAGGCTTCATGATATTGGAGAAGCAAAGGAAAAAGGAAAAAAAGTTGCAGCATCACGATCAGGATATTGCAAATGATCTGTCATCTACTAGGATATGAGTCTAAAGAAAAGTGGTGACAGATACAGCCCTGGTCATAGTGCAGGAAGACATCAGTTCTTCAAGTGTTTGCTGTTATGAATCCAGGCATCTGGCAGAAAAACACTGAAGACTGATTTAGTATCTTAAAGGATATATTAATATGTTACTAGAGGCTTAGACTTACAAATGGATTTCTAAATTCCCTTTAGAGATTTGTGGGGTTTTTTCCTTAATTGATTTCTTTATTAATTACATTTTTTTTGTTATATCAAATTGTAGTATATGCCCATGCACCACCTGAACATGGATAAGCTAGATTAGGAAAATACACAAATACATGACTTACAGTTAAGTATCATCATCGAGCCTAACAGAAAACAGGTAATTTTGCAGACCTGTGTTTCCCTGAGTATAGGTACAGAGCCTCAGTTTGAAAAACAACTGATGTTTTGCTAAGGTAAGAAAGCTGAAATCAGATAGTGTTGGTTTATTACCTTGTTACTGATAAACAGGGACTGCTAGAACTTTTTAACAGTGATTCAGCCCAGCAGTCCTTTACTCATACAGGCTCTGTGTGTAAGTTTAGGTCCTTAAATGGTTGAACTATTCTTAGCCTTATGTGGTGAATACCCAGGAATGTTCATGGACAGAATATTAAGGACAGAAGATGGCCCAGACAGCAAAGGGAGATGGGATTTATAGAAAATTTGCTTTGATGATGTTGACTCCTAACTACTGCCTTTTGATGCTGCCCTAATATACCAAATCAGAATTAAACTTGCATTCCAGATGAACGATTGGGAATGAAAAACAAAAAGTATTTCCATTAAAGCCTATGGAACTAGATTCAAGCTGAGGATCTGGCCAGTTTTAAAACCAGGCTGTACCTCTTTAGCTAGGAATTCCCTGACTGAGAAACTCTCTAGCTACTTCCTAAACAATACCCTTCCTCTATAATTCTCTATAGGAAACACAGCATACCTGGTCCAAGTGCTATTTGTGGCTGCCACAATTATCACTGGATGCCACAAAGATGTTTTAGAATTGCAGCCATATTATATAGCCCACTGACTTGGGGAATTCTCTCTTCAAATATGCTCAGTGAACACAGAAATCCTCTACAAATACTGTCCTACAATTGTGCTTGCCTGTTATCAACAAAGCAAGAGAGAAGCTTGGCCAAGCAAAATAAATAAACTATGTAAGACAGAAAAAAAAAAAAAAAGAAATAAAAAGATATCTACAGTTAACCTAAAAAAACTAATCCAATGTTACATCACAGTGTAAAGTGGAGCCACATATAAATAATTACTACAACCATATATTAATTTATCTTGCTTAACTGTAATGAGAGGTGAATAAACTGCAATTGCATATAAATGTATTTTAGGAATGGATGGCAGGTATTTATGCACTGTTGTAGATCTTTGTGACTATCAGACTGTATATTTCTAGCAGAATATTATTTGTTTCATGGTAAGAATGAGCCTTTCCTGAACTTGCTTTTAAATCATTTTAATTACCAGAGCACTAAGTTAAACAATGCCTTTTGCAAGCTAAAGATGAAGAATAACTTGGTCTGTGTATTAGGGAGATACTTGACCTATCATTTCGCAGCCTGTCTGGGCTGGAACAGAGAAGCTATTAAAATAGCAGTATATAAATACATGATACTTTGAGGGCAGAATCTCAGGACTCCCTTTCCAAACAAAACCCAACCTACCAAGCAAAACCACTTCATCCATTTAAAGAAAGAGGGAAGGCAGGCTGCGTTTTTGTCTTATGATTAGACTGTAAGAACCAGCAACTACCACTGCTGGGAAGGGTAATGAGTGGTCTTTCATAATCACAGTCGACAGGGTTCTTCTCTTGAGCCTCAGAGCAATATGTAAGGCTACTGACTTAGGTGTGACACAGAGGGAATAGTGCCACCTACTGAAATAATTATTTTTAGCACTCGAATTTCTTTTCAACTAAGGTCTGAATATACTGATCAGTTTTAGATCTGCTCTGGTTCTTTTTACACGAATCTAAAAATGCAGAAGTATCTTGGTGTGAGCAAGTTCACTCCGTGATTTTTCCCAAACTAACTTATTTAGTTTTGGACAAATAGCCTTGAACTGAAAAGCTGAAATTAGTTGCTATAGGGACTGGAAATGGCTTTAAAAATCCTGACTTGAAAAGCTGAGTATCCTGTAATCTGGCCCTCTCTCTCTCTCTTTTTTTTTTAAAAAAGACAACTGTTTCTAAACCATGACAATAAAAAAATGCCCCCTCCCTCATATATAGGAATGTATATTATACTCCAGTCTAAAGAACAGCACTTTCTCTTTTCAGCTAGTGGAAGAAATACACAAATGCCTTGTCTTCAGATATTGATTAGTGTTGCTATGCACGGCCAAACAGCTATGTACAGTCACTTCACTGGTAGCTACTTATCAGCAATGAGTGAAGAGGTCCCTACAGTTTTCCTTAACTACTGCTTAGACTTAAACAGTTAATGTCTGTGAATCATCGTGAGAGGCTTGTTAAGAATGCTATAGGAACATGGTGACATAACAGTCATGCCATGTGCTGTAAACTGAATTTACAGTAGAATTATTAATTAACAACCGAAGTCATAAATTACAACAATAAAATGCTGCAATTCAAAAGTCATTTGAAGCGCCTTCCACAGAAGATCTAACTACCTCTGGATGCAGTTTCTGCTGACCCACCAGTAATTTTATTGCTGCAAAGGCAATGCAGTGTGTCATACCATGATAGATCTGGGCCTTTATGACATCCAGCTGCTTACTGTTATTGTTGGCTGTTGCAGAAGAACTGGAGATAGTACAGGTGTTCTGTGCTTTTAGAGTTGACTGTGCTAGAGAGAAATCTGGGATAAGCATAGGTTGAGGATATGCCTGCTTTGGTGAGTAAGCAGCCAGATGGTACACAGAAAAATGTCAAATAGGCTTCTCTTCAGCCCACATCAAAATTAATGGAGGACTATTTTATCAGGCTCCTCCTGGATAAGCAGAGAAAATGATCTATAAATAGAGATCTCTGCTAGCTGGCTAGTTGGTTTTTGTCTTATTTTTGCTGATCAGTGGAATGACTCCAATCTACTCAGTCTGATTACACACACCAAAACTATTAGTGTATATGTACTCATGTGTTCTGCAAGTTTAAAGCTAGTACCTGTGTCTGGGTCATAACTAAGAGTCATCTTCAGTCTATAGATGGAGAAATCAAGGTGTAGACCAACTGACCATTGCATCATCTTTATATGAAGCAATTTCTCCAAGGCTACACGATAAGTCTGGGAAAGAGCCTTATTCAGGACACAGGTGCTCCTCTATCTGAGGAGAACATTTGAATAATCAGTTAAAGCAGACAGGATAGTTCTTGCTAAACTCAAGCTCAGGTGAGTGGTATCTCTTTCCAGTATCAAGAAAGCAATTCAGAGCTAATCCTATGCCCCTGTTTTTATAAAAATACTTGTCAAATACAATGAGTAAATAAACAGCTGCCCCTGAGTTATTTACAGTGCTGTTAACTGGTATTTAGGCTTCAAAATTGATCACCAGAGTCAACAAATGGTTGAACAAACATATCTCTGGTTGAGTATTTGTATTTGAGATTAAGTACATATATACAACTGTGAATTCATGTGTTCAGCCAAACTATTCAAGCTAAGTTTGAAGAAACATCAGACTGTGTATTAAATGGCATTTTGGTCAAAAAGTAAAAAAAGTATTCATGTAAGTAACTTATACCTGCCCTCATCTCCTTGAATCTAAACTAAAAATTTATTTGGGACTCTTGTCAATATTTTATATTGAGCTTTGACTTGATCATCTTTTAGTGAGTTGCTGTTTGTTTCTGCATTTTAAATTCTTTCCCCTCTGCTGATATGGTATCTTGTCTAAAATCTTGATATCCTCTGAAAAGAGTAGTTCAATAGCAAAGATTCCCTCCTCAAATCTCTACATCACTGGGAAAACAAGGAAATAAGACAGTATGTATCCTTACTGGAGCTCCACTTGACCTCAGGAAAGTAGCATCAGGAAAAAATTAAGTGAGGGTCTTTTCTATTTCAGTCTTAATTTTCCATACTGCAAATAAATTTAACATCAGAAGTGTTTCAGGGGCTGACTTCGCTCATCTGCAGCCGTGCAGAGTGCAAGCGAGCGTGTATTCAGCCGGGTGGATACTAGGACTTTTCAGTAGGGACTTGAATAAACAACAGAGCCAAAAATAACCCAGTGGCAAACCCAAATGAAGGCAAACAGTTTGGCTTTTGCCTTCATGTTTACCTTTTTTATTAGCTTTTTCAAAACCTTCAAAGAGCCATAACAACCTGAGATCTGGTCTTTTCACAGTACATCCACCATCCAGGAACTGAAATACCAGAAGGAAATAAATTATTGCAGTATTTGGTCTTTACAAATCATACCTCCTAGATATTTTAAGATGATTGAGACTAAATCAGTCCAAACGTGAGAGAATTTGTGTGCCTCTCGGCGTATGAAGCTTTTACACATAAGGCAATATCTTGTTTTGGGGAAAAAAGTGCATTACACATTTAAGGAACCTGGAGAAACATTGCATGAGAAGATGTTTTTATTCCTTTTCATCTGCCCTCAGAGAGATGAGTCAGGTTAAGTGGGGGTTAGCAGGGCAGATGCTCTGCAAGTCTAATCCAGATTCCCAAAGTCCAATGACTTTGTGGTAAAGGCAGTTGTAGTGTGAAGAGGAAATGCCCACCTGCCTCTGTCTGCATCTGCCAGGGAGTGAGCAAACAGCCCCTGCAGACTTCTGTGTCTGTTCCTCCTTCATAGTCTTCTGACACAACTTGGAATCCAGACTAAGTTGTTAGCAACCAATTTTTACTTCTTCCTGGTAGATTTTTTTCACAGTTTACTTGGAAAGATTCTGTCTTCTTAGTCTAACTAGTGTTACTATGGAGTTAGCACCAGAATGTACCTCCTGCTGCTTATTATGTCTTTGGACTACAGCAGGAGCTGGTCAGGGGCAGAGGGTAGGTTTCCTGTGCTGCAAGATAGCAGCCTGTGTGGAGAGCAGGGGGGCAGTCCTATTGACATTTCCTACCCTGTAGATATCACTAACACTGTTAGTACCACTGGTATTGATGTGGTATCCTTGTTGGTTGTCTCACCACTGAGGCCAGTGCCTGGACACTTTCCATGCAGCCCTTCCAGGACGCAGAGTGGGTGGGGAAGCTGACAGTGCCAGAGACAGTCCTATATCCACAAAAAAAAAAAAAGAAAAAAAAAGAAAAAAAAGATCTAATTTTCTGTGGCTGCCAGTCTAGTACCTTTTGTCAGCATTAAACTTTCGTGAGATGAAAAAAGAGATTAAAATCAAAATCATTCTTCTGCTCTGTGTAAGAGATTTCAGGTGCAGGGGTTTGTGTCCTGAATAACAAGCTACTTGACCAGAGGCTGATTTTTAACAAAGCCATGTTCTTATGTTCAAAAAATCCCAAGCTGCATGCACTGTAGCTACACACCCTGCTTCACTCTGGGTCTATTTTAACAGGGTTTTAAAGCTATTTCACCTGAGTGTCTGCTGATTAGCATGCTGAGTTTTTTAAACCAATCCATTGAATTCACTTCCTTTCTGCATCCCCAGTGCCCATTCACCTATAGAAATATATAGACAAACAAGGCACAGGTGCAGAAAATTGGGCCTTTCCTGCTGTTTATTACAATGTTGACCTCAGGGATTTGTTGTGGGGGTGGTGGTGAGAAGGAAAAAAGAAGAAATATGTGCTTTGCAATAGTGTTCTGTTAAAATCCTACCTTCCTTTTCTTCTGAAGTTTAAAAAAAACCCTCCTAGCTGCCAACAAACACAGACACTGAATTATTAGGAGGTGAAGTGGGGGCAGAACTGTTTCTTTCGCATCTACAAAGGGACTTTGGATGAACTACTGCTGCCAGAAAGCCTGCTCTTCCCTCATCCTCTCCTCAGCTCTGCAGTTTGCCTTCTGATTATTCTTGGGCACAAGAAGTTTCTCTGCCATATCAGTGAGGTGCTTTGTGCTGAAAAGGCAAGCCTGGAGAGGTCTCCTCTTGAAAATGCATGGCCCTGATCCAAAACCAGACCACCCCACACTAGTGACTATGCTGCCTGAGGAACAGAGCAGAGATCCCCAGATGAAGTGAGCTTGGCCCATAGGAAGAGTTCAAACCTTTCTTGATGTAAACTGGAACAACTACTGAGTAGGTCAGATGTCAAAAATCACTTTGTTGACTGGATAGGGATAGTGAGTGGGTTAATGTCATCCAGTACTTACCTGGGGTCAAAGCAGCACATAGGAGCTGCAGCTGGAGAAGGATGTGCTGGAGAAATAATGCATGTAATGTTTCAGTTTCCTTCTCAATGTATGAAAGTGTTTTGAGACAATCTCTATAGCCTAGAAATTCTGCTCAATCTCAGTGGGTTATCTAGTAAGGGCTAGACCCTGATCCAAGAAGCTTACAGTTGGCTTAATAAACAGAGACACTGGATGGGAGAAAAGAGTATTATTCCCAAAATTAATAATGTGGATTCCATGTGAAGACATAATAAAAAGCTTGTTAGAGGTGGACCGAAAGTCATTCTCCTCTGGAAACTGAACTCATTTCTACTCAGTCCCAGCTTCATGCCTTAATCAGATGGCTGCTTTTCCCTAAAGCAAAGTACTTAGCCTCAGGCTCATACAGATTTAGATTGAGATTGCCAAGACTATTAAGGTGCTTAGGCCCTTTGGAAACTAATGTGCATCTGGTCAGACCATCCTGGAGGTAAAGGCTAATGCTTTGGTTAGTGAAGACAGGCCCCCTGTGTTTTCCTGTACATCTAAGCTATGAAGCTGACCTGCAGTAAGTGACCCAGTTCCCCAATTTCTGGTCTAAGTTTCATCTATTCTGTTTTCATAGGCCCTTTAGAACATGCATGAAGGCTTACAACAGGGCAACACCTTTTTAAGTGTCTATTTAGGAATATCAGTGGGGACTCATTTATTTTGTTGGAAAGTTCGTGCCAAGGAAGCCCTTTGAGAAACCTGGACTAATCCAGAGCACTTGGAAGCATGTTGCAAAATATGACTGAAAAGGTCTAGATAGCAGCTTGTGGAAGCCTTCTGTAAGGCTAGTCTTCAGTGATCAGCGATGTCTAAGTTATGACTATGATGACCTCAGCTGCTGAGTCACAAGTAGCGCATCCCTATTGGCTGTTACTTGATGTAACACTTCATTGGTAATAACTGGGAAGGGATCAGAGTATGGCCCTGCTTTTTTATGAATTCTCTCCTCTCTCAGCATCATATTTCTGGGACGTGATTAGTCACAGGGCCTTTGGCCTGATGCTTTACTATACAGTCATTCCATAGAAATGCTTACCTACGCCTTTGCCTCTAATAATCGTGACGAAAAACTCTTGATAACAAACTCTTTTAACACAATCAAGGACAGCTGGCACAACAGAGGATGGGTTTCAAGCAGTTTGAACTCCCCTGGGGTAATGTAGGGGGCCCCATTTTAATACTCATGACGGGTGGACTAGAAAATGAAGGTACTTTCATCCAAGGTGCAGTCTCCTATTACACTGCCTGTGGATATTGATGTCCATTCTTTATCAAGGGCAGCCCCACATCTGTGTTTGAGTCCAGCTTCATCTACAGACATGAGCTGGTGGTGAAGCACAGCCATAAGGTGAGCTTGATGGCGTCATGTAGACAGAAGGGGAATGAGCTACTAGGGTGATGAAAGTGCCATAGGACTGGGTGACCACAGAGGCCCTGCTGGGACCTGTCACAGGGATGGTGTGTGGGCATTCTGAGTTCAGGTTACCCTTATTTGGCGGGACATGCTTGCCACCACATCACAGGCATCTATACCCAAGATACTGTGTAGCCACAGATAAATGCCTGCAAAATATTTTCATTTCCATTTGTTTTGATTTTCTGGCATATGTCTTAGAATACCTGAAAGGCAAAGACTAATGATGTCAATATGCCAAAGGTGGTGTCAGTTAGGTGGTGTCAGGAGACCTCATTGCTCTCTACAACTACCTGAAAGGACGTTGTAGAGAGGAGGGTGATGGCCTCTTCTCCCAAGTGACAGGGGACAGGACAAGAGGGAATGGCCTCAAGCTCCGCCAGGGGAGGTTTAGGCTGGACATTAGGAAAAAATTTTTCACAGAAAGGGTCATTGGGCACTGGAACAGGCTGCCCAGGGAGGTGGTTGAGTCCCCTTCCCTGGAGGTGTTTAAGGCACAGGTGGACGAGGTGCGGGGGGGCATGGTTTAGTGTTTGATAGGAATGGTTGGACTCGATGATCCAGTGGGTCTCTTCCAACCTGGTTATTCTATGATTCTATGATTTATGCCTTCCCTGGTCTGGACATACTCACTTATTAAGAGATTTGTTTAAAAAACAATAAAATATATACAAGTTGCAAGATCTCCCCTCAGTCCCCTTGTGTTCATTTTGATGAACTAATCAAAACCCACAGTTTGCTTTATCTGTGTTATGAATTCAGACCATACTAGCTAACAAACCTCAGGTCATGAAAAATTAAGCAAGTCTTTTTCTGTAATACCGACAGGACTTAAAGTTAACTCCCAATATTAAATTCAGCTTAGCTCTTTTTCATGTAAAATCAATTGTTTGCACTTTTTCCCCCCATTTATTAAATTTTCTGAATTGGAATCATTACTGTAACTGAAAAGTCATGTTAAAGAACAAGTTATTACAAATAAACACCCTGGAATTTAATTCTAGAATTCATCACTTCATAAAACCATACACCATAAAACTGGCCATTCTGGGCCAAACACATGCTCCATGTAACCCAGTATCCCATCTGTTACTATGATTAAAAGCAGAAAGTGTAGAAGATAAAAATGATCTTTTCACCTGCTGTACCCTCCCACCTTCTAGTAAACAATGGTTTACAGACACCAAATTTTGCACTGGAATTACACAAATGTAATGCTTCCAATAAATCCAAAGTAAATTGCTGTTTGCTTACATTAAATCACTCAGTCTGATTTTATCACAGTATTTCCTTTTCAATTTCTTTAAAAAATTTTTCAAAGCAAATGTATATCTTTGTCCCCATTCCAAAGAACTAATTTGGAAATATTCTGTTCAAATTATGGTACCCAGGAAGAAAAAAAAGATGTTTATAGCTGGAAAAGAATCCTTAACTACAGACATGACTCAGTCTGTCAAGGTTGGGGGCACTGTGAATTTTCTCCCATCCTGTCCTGTCAAAACTATCTCGATGTTAGAATCTTTTCTCTCCTCCATGCCCCTCCCCCTCCCCCAAGGGTCTCTTTGGGTTGTTTCACATTCTTTCCTTGTTCTCCTTCCTTCTTGGTCCTTGTTATTAACTGTAATTTCATTTCCACTGTCTCTTTCTCAGCTACTTTTTATGAGAATGGAAATACAAACCCAATTTAAAACTTCAAACCAAAAGACACAATTTCAATTAGAAAACATGCAGGGCTTACCCTCACCCCATGTCCTTTCTAAACCGTTCTGTAAATGTCTATCAAGTCAGTTTGTTTCTCTATCAATCTGTGAAAAGTTAATACAATTTTGGGCCATTTTTGTTATTGGAAACAGCCCTGTAAAAATACCATATGGTCCACAGAGGCCTGCCCTTAAAACCCCAATAAATACAAATCACCCTAGAACTTATCATTGTAACGTCAAATATGTAGTTAATGTTGTAATCTCAAAAATCCTTCACAAAAAGAAAACAAACGATCTCCTTTTAAAACCCTGAGTTGTTGCTCTTGACTTCAGCTATTCATTCTATATTTCAAGAACACCAAAAAAAAGTGTTCCGGAAATACTTACCATTTCTGAGTCATCCCTTGCTATCCTAAATACCAGACTCTTCAAATTAGTGACTATCTTAAAAAGATTGATGTGATTTGTTCTCTTAGTTTCTTTCCTTTCAGTACAGTCTTTGGCATATCTCTTGGGACTCTCTTATTATCAAAGCTGCCTAACTATGGCTAATCTTTCTTGATAATTAATTTCCCATCTTCCTGTCACAGGCTGATTTGGCCATTCTGATTTGTACCTTTTCTAACTCTGAAACATTAATATTATTAATGGCACACAACACAGTATATTACATCCAGCTTATGCCTGATGTCAAGGTAGATTTTTCTGTTATTTATATACTATGTGTATACATCTGTCAACAAAGATTAAATTAAATATATTGCAGAACAGCATTATCGTCACTCACCTCCTCTGTAATGTATAGAAATTAATTTGCCCTGCATTGCTTATTTATACATATGTTTTTAAGATAACCAGAGTCTTCCCTAATTCTTTGTGATTTATAATAAAATAGAATAATAAGCTTCAAGCAAAAATATCTGTTCTCTCAACACACAAAAAAAGAGGTACTCAGGGTATTATGGGTATAGAGGGAAATGTGATCAGATAAACTGTACAAATTTACTACTTATCAGCAGTATTTCACTATTGAGTATCCAGAACTGTCCTCGTGTCAGGAGACATAGTAGAAAGCAGCCTGACTTCCAAATCACATTAAACTCTGGTACCAAACTAACTGCTCTTTCAGAGATGCTCAATAGCTTAGCTTTAAAAGTGAGTGGGAATTTTGGTGCCTCTCTCTCTGTGGTGTCTGTATGACATCTAATTTTTAAAACATTTTTTTGTCATAGGGTACCAACACAGAAATGTCAAAATAAAAAATTGCAACAATCAAAAAGTTGCTTTTGAATAATTTCCATCTTCATGGCTCCTCTGTCTTCTTGTAGTGTGGGTGAGTGGGAAAGAAAATCAATACTGTACATGGTATTTTCAATGACACGATCTTGGTCACTGACATTCTTTTTCCAATTTTAATTCTGCTCTTGGAGTAGATTAGTAACAGTAAAAGTCAAACAATTGTAGCATAACAATAAAATAAACCTTGTTTTTTGCAACCAACTACTCCTGCCTCTCTTTTAAGTTTTTCTTTTCCCTTGCACCTCTTCAACTGTTGGATTTGAGTCAGTGAGACAAAATAACATAAGTGTAACAACATTCGTACAAAAAAAATGCTTATGCTCTTTTTCCTTCATTTCCAGAGAGTATTGCACAAGCACTATGAATGACAGGAAAGCAAACCACTTTAAAATGCATTTGAGATTCTGGTCTGTGAGTGCTTCTGCTCTTACCTAACTGAAAAATAGAAACAGTGCCAGATGATTCAGCTAATAGATGCCAAATTGAAAAAGCTATTTGGGTTCAATGCAAAAACAGTTCTAAAAGTTCACTGTAGGACAAATCAGAAGACTAATTGCATATATAAAGAATTCACTGTTTACTCAGGTAAACTAAACAAGTAAAAGAAAGATTAGAGACATTCATTGCAGTGAATGCCCAGGAGATTCAGTCTCTGGAGGCTTTTGGGAGAATTCCCAGGTAGTCTGAATGCTACGTGACTGCCTCTGTACCTCTATCATGTTACTTGTGCAAAAAGCACACCCACATTGATGTTCAGTGCAAAGAGAGAGTGTGCCAAAGATTGCGTAAGTGCTGAGGGAAGGACTGGTGAGGGTTGCTTAATACTACTTTTGTTTCTGTTCTTGGAGCTGTCCTGAGTAGAGCTCTTAAGGTATGATGCAGGCCAGACTCCTAACCCTAATGTGTTAAATACATTGTCCGCTTTGGATTGTTCACTTAGCTTCAGCAAATACCTTGTATTTTTTCCTGCCTGAGTACAATTAAAATTGCAGGATATTTGCCAGACAGGCTGAGACTCTTTCACCACTTTAAGCACCCCTTTGCAGTATTGTGAAAAAATATCAATCAAATTCTCTCTGTTTCACCTATAAACAGTGTATTTTAACAGTCTTTATGGGTTCATTTGGAGGCAGCTTAATACACAGACACATATAGTGATCTATACTGATATCTCTGTCAGACTGCACTTTCATTCACAAAGAAATCATAAAGGAAAACTGAAGAAGAGACTTATGAAGAATAGATGCCTAGTGTGAAGATGCCCCAGGCACAGAAAATAAATAGATAAATAAATAAATAAATAAGGAAAGAAGAATAAATTTGTCCAGAGACCAGAATAACAATATGCTTCATAGGGATATCAGTTCTGAAAACATTAAAGAACGTATTTTCCCAGTAAGTTCATACTCAAATTTCTGTACCCTTATAGTTGCGACCTTGTGCAAAAGAAAAAGACCTTAATTATACTATATACATCTATTCAAATATAGTCCATGGTCAGAAATAGAAGCAAAACATGGACAATTTATATTTTACCAATATCATCTTTGAGATAAAGTTGATAATGCTTTTTAAAATACATTAAAGACTGCAACTTGCATTATCTTTTCTCATCACATACCCATTTCCTGGTTTTCAGGATAAAAATTTTAAATTCACTTTTGCCCTGCCAGTTATGACGAAGTGCACTCCTTAGTAAAAAAAATACTGCAAAATCTTTTCTATTGGTACTGAATTGTAACTGTGTTACTTAGTGTAGTTCCTGTCCTCTTCTTTTTCCAATGAGCATTTCTTTGCTTGCAGCTTGGCCTGTACTATTTCTGTTAAATTAGAAGCACTTTTGGTTTCTCTGAAACTAAATCCCTTAGTGCTATAAAGCAGTATGCCTATATATGACAACAAATACAGTAGGGGCCCTTCTATTTCAAAGTTTTTTTTAACATAACGACATTTAATGTCACTGTTACACATTTTGTGAAAAGTCCATCCAGAAAACATGAAATTGGCAGTTCAGGAAAAAAAAAAGGTTGTCAGGAAAATTTAGTTGCTTCAAAACCCACTCTAACAGCTGCAAAGTATTAATTCAGTGTCTTTTAATAGATTCCTCTATGGGTGAGCAAGTCACAGAATACTTTTGTATCTGCATGCATTTACACTTTCAACACACTCTTTTTAGTTCTTTGCATGAAGCCTTCTAGGGTTGTTTTCAAAAAACTACCTCAGCAAAATAGTCAAGAATTTAAGAGCAGGGGGGTTTTCCCCTTACAGTTTTTGGAAACTGTAATTTTAGCACTTGTATATAAAAACTCACACGAGCTAGAACTGCACCTGTACACAAGCAAGAAAATAAATCATATAATTTAGTTTGCCCAAGAAAGTATAATTCACCAACACAGCTCAGATAGACAATCTTTCAAGTGAATGCACAGATTATAAGTTATCTGCCAAATAACACATTTATCTTAGGATAACTTAAGAACTATTTTGTGTTCTGTAAACACAATTATTTTCTTCTGTTATCTAAACCCCATATATTCACATTCATCACACTTTCGTTGAAAGAAAATCCCCCGATGATATGGCTGCAAGGAGTATCTGCAAAGGGAAGTTTAGTGCCCCTTCCCCAGCTTCCTCTCCCTCTCCTCACTCCTGATTTCTGCTCTCTTTTCTCTCAAAGGCTTCTCTGCCTCTGTCTCTGATTATCACATGGACTTATTTATTACAGAAGGGTAACTCTGATGACTTTCTTAGCAGATTTGTTGTGTGAGTTACTCATTCACAACAGAGAGTACCATGACAGCAGAGAATACTTATCATGACTTAAAGAAGGACCCATTTCTGTGGAAGTTATCCCAATACACACTTTGATGGGAAATGAAGAATTCTGAGCCTGCAAAGCCTTTGTGTAACAAGTGCCCCTCAAGCCTGTGAGAACTGCATGTGTGAACAGCTCGCTGGGCTGGGCATGCATGTGGCTGTACTGGCTTGGGGTTGCTGCAATTCAAAGTCCATCCTGAAGTACTTAGCAGGGATGGTGTTAAGCAGCTCTATTTCGAGGTCCTGTCGTGAAAACATTTCAAACATTCATATGTTTGTGACTGTGTTTACAGGATACTGGAAATATGTCTGCCAGACATATCAGTATGCTGCCGAAGAAAACAGCTTCCTGTGCACTTCTCACATCTATTGACACTCCTGCTGGCTCCTTGCGATTGATTGTCCGGTTATTACTCATGTGCGTGGTTGTGGCTGGGGCCTCACTGGTCCTGCAACCATCAGGATAGGTGTTGTACAGATAAAGAACAAAAAGGCTATATCTTAATCTCAAGAGTGAATTGTCTAGTATTTTTATCCTCCTGGCTGGTCTCCTCCTGAATCTTTATACTGTAATGCCACAGTAAAGTCAATGCTAAATTTACTGGCAGTAAAGGAACAGACAGAAAACTGTCTGACAGAAGTAAGGAGAAGGTGAATATCCCTTCCCTGCCAGCTGGAAGGAGAATTTTATTCTGAGGTAAGATAAGGAAGTGATAATTTGCTACTTGTGTACAATCCACGAATGACTACTTTCTTTAACAAAGACAAATCCTACAGTTGAGTAGCATTCCCTCTGCCTAAGGGTTCCATATACTATAACTATTTGTTTGCTTTTTTTTTCTTACTGCTCCTTGTGCTGTGCAGTAAATGCCACCACTAATGAGATAATATCAGTGTGTTTGAGAGCAGACTGACCCTGCTGTTTTCAAGCAGTTTCAACTTCTCGACAGTCAGGAGCCTGCCTAATGTTTTGTGGCTGCCTCTGGTCACTGACATGGTACAAACTGCCTTATCTCCCTGTGTGAGGCAGGTCATTGCCAAACCCACAGCTACTTGACTGGGGAAGAAGGCAGGCTACAGTGATTCAAGCACATAGCCTGAGCCAAGCAGAGAGGTTATAACAAATAGCCTAAAATAGCTCCAGTCTGAATATGTTTTAATTGTTGTCTGTATGTCAACAGATGACATGCATTGTCAACGGTGCTAAGTATGATTCAAGAATCTCACTAAAGTATTTTACAGTAAAAACCCCATTGTTTAAGATTTCTGCAACTTGGGCACTTTCTCAAATATCCTCCTTTACTTTTTACAAAGCCCTTTCAATAACCCTTTTTGTGTCAATGTAGAGCTAAGCTCACAAATCAACAGTTCTATTTTTAGTCCCAATATTACACTTCCTCCCAGAATGCTCATAGGACGATGCCATGCATTTTACCACCAATCCTTGCCAAGTTCCCTGAGGACTCACTCACCAAGCCCATGATTAGCAAGAAAGTGGAGAGAAAGTAACAGAAATTCAAGCAGTGTTAGCTCTCTACCCTCTCATCATCAGGACTGCTGGTGTGGAGCAATTAGTTGTGAGATCAGATATCCATCAAAATGGAGTAATGTCTGGGCAGCTGACCACCTGGGATGTCACACAAATGAGCCCAGGAGAATTTGTGGCTTATGAATGTGGCCTAATGCACATGTAAACTACAGCTGGCCTACGTTTCCCAGGGAGCCCAGTTCATCCAGAGATCCCCCAACTGTGCCCACACTTGTCAAGGTTCATCCATCTGTGACTTCCCAGCCTCATGACTCACCGTGTGTGAGCAGCATGACTCAAATGCCAAATTTCTTTCCAGGATTTCCCATTTACATGACTTTACAGAGCACCAGACAAAGTCTCAGATATGCGTTGCTCAACCCTTCATTGGTTGCTTCTGGTGCTGCTCAGCTTCTCAGCTCTTTATGGGAACAGAGGGTCCTTCTGTGGGACTCCTCAGAGAGCATGGGGAACTTGAGCATGAGTAAGGATGGCACAATAAGACCCTACTTCTTTTTACATTCTCCTATGTGTTAGCAGTGTGCCTTGTTGTATAACTGGGGCTTTGACATGCTTGTGATGAACAATGAAGCAATATGCTGGAGTAAATACTAAGTTGCTTCTGACCTCTACATAAGGGAGATACTGACATTACAGACAACAAAAGCAGATCAAAACTTGCTGAAACAATCAGCTTCCACATCCAGTGTCACAAGGGCACCACTATATTATTTAAGGCTGAAGTTTTGCTCTTAAAGGAGCATCCTTCTTCCATTTAACTCATCTGGAGGTACATTTTCTTAGCCAGAAGTATATGCTGATCATATGTACAAGAATTTTTAATCTCTTACTCCGTCTGGAAAGCCTGAAATACAAAACTGTACCTTAAATGAGTTTTTACCTCCCTCAGTACTTTGCTGTTTGCGTTCCTTTGATAACAAGGAGCTGAATACTAGTGATGTTCACTGTTTCAGCAACTGGAAACCAGTTATGAATAGAAATATTATTATGAAAAGAACAAACCAACCAAACAAAAAAAGAGCCAAGGCAACTATCATATCAAGTTATATGGAGTTTCTAGTACAGGGTTATTGTCACGTGTGCTTTGAAAGAACTGAGAATTTCACCTGTGCCATGCCTGTGCCAGTAAATGAAGGGACCCTCACTTTATAGATATGGCACTTGGGTATGGAAAAATTAATGGATCCACTCATGGTATCCTTCTCTCTCTCTCTAGTCATAATCCACCTGTTTTTACCAAAAGACATTAATTTGGTCTTGTTATACTCATTCAAAGGCATTGTTATATGTCATTCAAAGCAAGAAAAATATGCCAGCATGAGGCCACAGGGCACTGGTGTGAAGGTCTAGGAGAGTGCAGGTCCAAATCCATGCTCAGTGCTGACCCTCTGTTTGCCTACGGCCCAGTCACTTGAGCTTGCTAGAAAATCCTATACCTCACTACCCCTCATGAGGGTGCTTAGGACTAAAATAAAGGGTGTAGGTATATGTTCACACCACAGCCCTGGCTATCTCTGGTATTGTTTCCTGGCACACCCATCCCTGGCACTGAGGCTCCTTGTGGTAGGGTAACACACCTGTGAGATGGGACTCTGAGAGGAAGCCCAGGGCTGTGTGTTTCCTGCTGGGGAGGAACAGTGAAATTGTTTTGAGTCAGCTGCAGGCAGAGAGTGGCCTTTCTTCTCTGTTTGAGACACCACTAGCTGCTACTTATAGAGCTCATGGTCTTGTTGGGGAAACTGTAATGGCAGCCCCCTCTCACCGTGGCAGTGAGGCACTTACTGCTCTCCAAGGAGGGAGAGCTCCACCTTCTTTGTGATATTTTCACCGTGCTCCGTGCTCTTTGTCAAGCACAACTTGTTGCTTTGATGAGTGGTGCTTCGGTCCTCCATTTCCCACTGGAATTGCTCCTCTTGAATCTCATAATTTAGAGCCATATTCAATAAAATCTATGCCTACCTGTAACAGTGGAGAAACCTAAGCCCTGAGAAACAGACTAAATATTGGGCCAGGAGTCCTCTGTGCTGAAATTCACTGAGTGTCCCTGACTAAACACCAGAAAACCAGTCACTAAATTGTCATGAGCAAAATAAATGGTATTGTCAACTCACATATCTTGGACACTCAGCTGAGACCCAGATCTCAGCACAGATAGAAGATGTAAGTGAGGCACAGTGTGCTCAGGATGATTGTATTCTCCCTTTGTGTAATGTTAAAGAGTTTTCTTTTCACTGATGTGTCCTGTGTAGAGAGCTTACTGAAGCGACACTGATTTTTAAAAAGCCAACAAATTATTTTAAAGGTTTCCTTTTTTCCTCCATGTTTGTACCAAAAAAGAGATTGCTTTCCTAGACAACAGTAAGTAGAAAACAGCACAAAGCATGATAAGGCACAACAACCTTTTTAGTATGACTGGAAAAGAGCATTCTTTACTGCTCATCAAAGGTACAGCAGTACCAGATGATGAGATGATTGTAACCTACAGGAAAATAACAGCCAGGTCAGAAATTTATTCTCCTGTTTAAAGAATTCAAGTAAATAACTTTCATTAACAGCTTTTAAATCACATTTATATTAACAAAATGAGAAGTTTATGTCAAATTCCAAATCACAGTTCACCACAAATAAATAGGAGGAATTAAAAAAAATCTGTCAGTAGAAGCAAAGCTGAATTAACCTGATGGCACAGTCCTAAATGAATGTACTTCTCAATACATTCTTCTTTGAAAGAGAAAGGAAGAGAGCAAGAGAGAATTCAAACTATTTAATGTGGGCTTAAGCAACTGTAAAAGCATAGTAAGAGCTTGTATTTTTTCTGGCACAGCCTTCTGTCATAATCCCATTGCATACTTACAAATGTATTTTTAAATTGCTCAGCTTCTGTCAACAGATTCATTCACGACTATGTTACTTAAAAGGTGAATACAAAATTCACAGAGCTTGCAACGCCTACTCTGACTGACACAGCTATAATGAAGGATCACTACCTCACCCCTTCCCAAGTGAAGATGGAGTCAGACACAACAGATACCAAAGAAAAAGAAGACAATCTCTGCATTCAGCTCCATCATGCCATGATGGTGTCAAATATACTTCAAGATTAATTTCCACTGAAAAGAAACTGACCAAAAAGAAATGTTTACCTCACCTGACTTTGCATAGGTAAATATCACTGCATCCAATGTAAAGAGCTATATTTAGAAATGCATCATCCTTACCACGAAACTAAATAGGCTTAGTTAAACCAAAACAGTCCTGGGCCTAACTCTGTCACCAGTGAGACCGATGATGTCAATAGGAGCTCCACCCGCTTCACTGAGCTCAAAGCCAGATGCGGAAACTAAACCCTCGCTCACCCCCATTTACCCCATGGTGGGGTAAATCCTCCCCTCCAGCCTGAACAGAGAGAGGAGGGCTTCTGAAGCCATATGAAGTCACACCAATTATTTTAAAAGGAGTAGCATTTTTTTAAAAAAAATCTTATACAAGCAGTGGTAAACCTCAGTGGTCTGGGTTTCAGACAACAGAAAATCCCTTTGACAAGTAGTAAACACACTAAAAATAGTACTTGGTTCTTTTTAAAGCCAGCTTAAAATAATTCTCTTTGCTTTTTGTATCCTGTTTTGCAGCTGCATATGAAGGTGCCCAGCAATCTTTTACCAGAAATAAAAATGACTAAGACCTTATTCTGCTGCTTGCTGTGGAGACTAATGCAAACAGAGAAGATCAAAGGACAAGTGAGTAAGAACTACATACTCAAGAGCAAAATTGCAGTCTGTGAGGAATGTCTACATCTCATAGTGAGACTGAGGTACCAAATGTATCTGGGAACAGAAAAATACTTACATTAATGTCCTGAGCAACCAAACCAGAAAGGACAAGGATTAATTAGACCTAAATGTCCTCCAATTCACATCAGCAAGAATTAGTCCAGGAAAGGGTGTGATCATATTCTGCATCACTTCCATCTGATTAAAGAATGCCATCCCCCAAGCACTCTTCCTATCAAGGTCTCAGCTATTGCTGGGAAGATGTCACCCTCTGCTAATGAGAGAGAGAAAGGATATTTTTCTTTCTACATCAGGCATGAGGAATAGGACCAATCTCATCTCCTTTACTCTTGAGCTAGACATCTAGACTACCTTAGCAGTCAATGGAGAGAAACAAGTACTTCCAGAGAAAGGCTCATCTGACTTGGATCAGACACGTGCTTTAGTACAAATTATACCTCAAAAATGTTTGGGGTTTTTTTTTTTTTCCTACATCGGCATTACAGGGAGCTAGCTCAGACTCAAATTTATATTTGATAAATTCTATCCTACATTGGTTAATTCCCTGCCTTGCTCCAATAAAGGATGCCATCTGCAAAATCACTATGATTTATTTAATCACCTATATTTTATAGGTGCTCAGAGCATGTATGAAATCAACATCTGTCCTGTATTAATTGTGGAAGACAAACCCAGTCACTGCACTGGCTTTTCTGGACATGGACCTGAAAACTACTTCACCTTGCTCCTTCAGCTTTGGCGGTGAGAGAAAAACTTATCATCACCTTGTGACAGCCCCCAAATCTAGCTTCTGGTTAGTTATAATGGAGAAATCCATTTCCACATCTCTGTTCTGGTGTCAGTGGCTTAAACGAACATTACGTGTGCACTCTTTAAAATATTCCTTTCTTTGCATCCTGCTAGCCCCTGCTTTCAGTCACAGATGGTGACCCTCAGAGGACTGAATAACTTTTTTTCCTCATCAGTCTGGGTGATATTCAGCCATCTTCAGGCCAAGGAGGATTCTGGTCTAAGAACAGGTTAATATATGCTTTTGAAAAATTTAGTTATTTTGGAACATATATTAGTATGTACATTTCATAGAATCATAGAATCACCAGGTTGGAAAAGACCCACCAGATCATCAAGTCAAACCATTCCCATCAATAACTAAATCATGCCCCTTAGTGCCTCATCCACCCGTCCCTTAAACACTTCCACGGAAGGTGACTCAACCACCTCCCTGGGCCCAATGACCCTTTCTGTGAAAATTTTGTTTGTAATGTTGAGCCTGAACCTCCCCTGACGGAGCCTGAGGCCATTCCCTCTTGTCCTGTCCCCTGTCACTTGGGAGAAGAGGCTAGCACCCTCCTCTCTACAACCTCCTTTCAGGTAGTTGTAGAGAGCAATGAGGTCTCCCCTCAGCCTCCTCTTCTCCAGGCTAAACAACCCCAGCTCTCTCAGCCGTTCCTCATAAGGCCTGTTCTCCAGCCCCTTCATCAGCTTTGTTGCTCTTCTCTGGACTCGCTCCAGAGCCTCAACATCCTTCTTGTGGTGAGAGGCCCAGAACTGAACACAGGATTCAAGGAGTGGTCTCACCAGTGCTGAGTACAGAGGGAGAATAACTTCCCTGTACCTGCTGGCCACACCATTTCTGATACAAGCCAAGATGCCATTGGCCTTCTTGGCCACCTGGGCACACTGCTGGCCCATGTTCAGTCGGCTGTCACCAACACTCCCAGGTCCTTCTCCTCCAGGCAGCTTTCCAGACGTCTCCTAGTCTGTAGCACTGCATAGGGTTGTTGTGCCCCAAGTGAGCACGCGGCATTTGGCCTTGTTAAACCTCATGCTATTGGTCTCAGCCCAGCGGTCCAGCCTGTTCAGATCCCTTTGGAGCCTCCCTACCCTCCAGCAGATCAACACTTCCACCCAGCTTAGTATCATCCGCGAACTTGCTAAGGGTACACTCAATGCCTTCATCCAAGTCATTGATAAAGACATTGAACAGGGCTGGAGCCAGCACTGAGCCCTGGGCAACACCACTTCTAACTGGCCTCCAGCTGGATTTAACATCATTAACCACCACTCTCTGGGCTTGGCCATCCAACCAGTTTTCCACCCAGGAGAGTGTGCGCCTGTCCAGGCCAGAGGCTGACAGTTTCTCAAGCAGAATGCTGTGAGAAACTGTGTCAAAGACCTTACTCAAGTCCAAGAAGACTACATCCACAGCCTTTCCCTCATCCAGCAGCCAAGTCACTTTGTCATAGAAGGTGATCAGGTTAGTTTGGCAAGACCTGCCTTTTGTGAATCCTTGTTGACTGGGCCTGATCACCTGGTTCTCTTGCATGTGCCTCATGATGGCACTCCAGATCACCTGTTCCATGACTTTCACTGGCACTGAGGTCAGACTGACAGTCCTGTAGTTCCCTGGATCCTCCCTGCAACTCTTCTTGTAGATGGGCACAACGTCAGCCAGCCTCCAGTCCAGTGGGACTTCCCCAGTCTTCCAGGACTGCTGGAAGATGATGGAAAGGGGCTTGGCAAGCACATCCGCCAGCTCCCTCAATACTCTTGGGTGGATCCCATCCGGCCCCATTGACTTGTGGGTGTCTAGCTGGGCAAGCAAGTCTCTAACTGCCTCCTCTTGGATCGTGGGAGCCTCATTCTGCTCCTCTATCTCCTGGGTTTGTACACAGAGGGAACAACTTTCCTTACTATTAAAGACTAAAGCAAAGAAGGCATTAAGTACCTCAGCCTTGTCCTCATCCCCTGTCACTGTTGTTCCTTCTGCATCCAATAGGGACTGTATATTCTCCCTAGTCCTCCTTTTATTGTTAATGTATTTATAGAAAGATTTTTTATTATTTTTCACAGACTTGGCCAATCTGATTTCTAGTTGGGCCTTAGCCCTCCTGATTTTTTCTCTGCATGATCTCACTTCCCTCCTGTAGTCCGCCCAAGACACCTGTCCCTTCTTCCAAAGCTCATAGACATTTCTTTTCTTTTTGATACCTCTCAAGATCTCCCTACTCAACCAGGCTCTTTTTTTCCCCTGCCAGCTCTTTTTCCGGAACATTGGTATGGCTTTCTCCTTAGCTGCTAGGATTTCCTTTTTGAAGAGTGCCCAGCCCTTGTGGGCTCCCTTGCCCTTAAGGACTGTGATAAAACATTTAATAAAACATCCTATATGTTTTGAGAGTTTGGCATATGTTGGTCCTATTTTCCTTTCACTTTGAAGTTGTTGCTTTGGTTTTTTTAGAATTCTATAATTTTGAAAATTTTCTTTTTCACTTTGACTTAGCAGAGATTCCACCACACAGAGGGATTCTGTGATCATCATCTTCTAATTCAGTTACTGATTATCTCCAAAGTATACTTGTATTGCATTGCAGTATCTCCAGTACAGCATAGCTATACTTAGCTACTCCATATCTAAAACCTGTTGTGTTCTTTAGTTTTCAGCTCACTAAAATTCATTTCAGCTTTTCTACTGAAAAAAAAAAGCAATGTTTCCATGGTCATAAAAGTAGTACTGGGAGACAAAAAGCCTTTGAACTTTTGGCACAGTAGTTTGGTTTTTAATATTTTCCTTGTGCATAAATTTAAAAGAAAAATATACTGTTTATAGGAGCCTTCAGCTAAGAAGGTAAACAAAGCTTCTTTTAAATATAACTCCCCAGGCAACTGTGATGCAGATTACAAAACAAGGATGGGAACTTACTAATGTGATACTTACTGTGCAATGTGCAATCACACATTTTCAATAAACAGCAAAATTATCATAAAAGCCAAGATCAGCGCCTTTATGAGGTGCCTGGTGTCATGGTCTGTATCTCAGACTTTCCCTGAATGCTGAAAACACTTTGGAAATAACACTGGTTTCAGCTACTGCATGCCGTGGATGTAAAATACAAAACCTCAAGCAGACATTTTATATGATTTTTCTGAAGAAATCTGTTTAGAAACAAACCATTATCCTTAGCCAGGACTGCTTAGTTCCATGTGACATGTGTACGTGCTTGAACGTCATTCAAATTTCCTGTGCATTTTTTATGAACAGACACAGGCTTTTGTTATCCAAGATATTAAATGCTGGAAAGATAAGAACTGAAAAGGAATAATGGATTTTAGTTTTTGAAGGAAAAACTTAGAATGAATACTAAACATGCTTGGAAGATATGCTTTAATTACTACTTTACTGATTAAAAAAATCTCACAACATACCTGTTGGAACTTTGCATTTTAAATGCTCTTTCTTTAGCTTGAAAAGAAGAAATAGCACAGTGAGCTGCCCCCTTAGCTCAGACCTCCCTTCTATTTCTATCTCTATCTGAACATCACAACCAGGGAGCAAGAGAGTTAAGAGTCCTGCACATCTTGCCTCTCTTTTGAGTTCATTACTCCTGCATCCCTCCACACTGGCTCACTTGCTGGGGTATCAATCACATTCTGGTTCCTCCCACCTTCTCCCTGAGTACTCTAAGGCCTGTAGTTGTCTGCAAAACATGACCACTGCCTCCTCCAGTTATGCCTTAAGAGAAAATGGCCCTGAGCTCAGAGTTGCTGCTGTGTGGGAGGTATTCTCCGAGAACTCTGCCAGCACCTGCCCCAGAGATTTAAGGGATGGGGAAGCCCCTTACTCCATGAATTCCGAGTGATTCTAGGCACTAGACAGATGCCTAGATATTCAGCCTGGCCAAAGCAGCACCCCTGTCAACCATATACAACAGCAGAATTTTGGGCATCTAAGTACATTTTCACAATTAAATCTAGGTGTTCTTGATGGCAAGATATTTTGTCTTTTCTCTGCAGAACTCATGGTCTGGATGAGTTGAACACACAGTTAACCCTAGACCACTGTTGTCATTTTTAAGATGGGGTGTTAAACTATGTGCCTACAGAAGAAAAGATGAGGGACAGAAGCAATGGAGGCAATCACCGTCTCCTGCTGCCAACTTTCTGAATGACTACTGGTGTTTAACTTCTGTCATGCATTCTCCTTTATAAGGAAATAAGGAAGGGCCCATGCTGAGATATCTGAATGCATATCTTTTGATAGAGCAAAATACTAGCACTAAAGCTGTTCCAACTTTCCTCTTCATCTAGCAGTTACTGAAGCACAAACATGTAATCACTGGAAATGCTATAATTAAACATAAATCTCTGCTTCAAACCAAAAGGGCACAGAGCATTCATTTCTGTGTGACTGAAAGGCTGGAACAAGAGCACAACTATTAGTGAATCTACCTTTGAATCAATTTCTGCCAGTGTGTTGGGCTTGCTTTTTTCGTCTAACCACAAATTTGTACCTGTATGGTTAGCCAAAAACTGCATGTTATTTACCAACATCAGCACTAAAACTCAAGGATCTGGCAATGCTCCATCTTGGAACTAAAGAGCTGATACTGTATGCTTACTTTAAGAAACATCACAACTATGCCTGAAAATAGTGCTTCTTGTAGAACACCACATATAAGAAGTTGAGATGAAATAGAGATTTTATCCATGAAATTGCTTTGGGGTTGTGAGAAGTTGAATTCTCTCAAACAAAAGGCCAGATTTTACAAAGCATTTCACCCCTCTGCTCCCACTGAAGTATCTCGAATATCATCATCTTGAGTGCTATCACACAGCGCACACAAGACAACCAGGTGATAAGACGCAGTCAACATGGGTTTATGAAAGGCAGATCCGGCCAAACTAACTTGATCTCCTTCTATGACAAGGTGTCCCATTTAATGGATGAGGGAAAGGCTGTGGATGTAGTGGACAAGGCATTTGGTAAAGTCTTTAACACAGTTTCTCACAGTATTCTACTTGAGAGACTGGCTTCTGGTGGCCTGGACAGGTGCACCCTCTGCTGGATTAAAAACTGAATGGATGGCTGGGCCCCAAAGGGAGTTAACTCAAGCTGGAGGGTTGTCACAAGTGGTGTCCACAGGACTCGGTGCTCAGTCCAGTCCTGTTCAATATCTTTATCAATTATCTGGATGAGGGGATAGAGTTTACCCTTAGTAAAGTAAACTCCTTAGCTAGGAGGAAGTGTTGATCTGCTGGAGGGTAGGTAGGTTGTACAGAGGCATCTGGACAGGCTGAATTGGTGGGCTGAGACCAGTGGTATGAGATCCAACAAAGCCAAGTGTAGAGTCCTGCACTTGGGTCACAACCCCATGCAGCGCTACAGTGTTGGGGAAGAATGGCTAGAAAGCTGCTTGGCAGAGATGAACCTGAGGTGTTGGTTGACAGCTGGCTGAACAGAGCCAGCAGTGTGCCCAAGTGGCCAGGATGTCAATGGTGTCTTGGCCTGTAACAGAAACAGCATGGCCACCAGGACCAGGGAAGTGATTCTGCCCCTGTACTTAGCACTGGAGAGGCTACACCTCAAATACTGAGTTCAGTTTTGAGCCCCTCGCTACAAGAAAGACTTGATTGAGGTCCTGGAGCATTTCCACAGAAGGACAATGAAGCTGATAAAGGGTCTGGAGAACAAATCTTATGAGGAGCAGCTGAGGGAACTGGGGTTGTTTAGCCTGGAGCAAAGGAGGCTGAGGGGACACCATATCACTGTCTACAACTGCCTGAAAGGAGGTTGTAGAGAGTTGGGCGTTGGTCTCTTCTCCCAAGTGACACGTGATAGGAAGAGTGGGAATGGCCTCAAGTTGCTCCAGGGGAGGTTCAGATTAGACATTAGGAAAAATTTCTTCAACAAAAGCTTTATCAAGCACTGGAACAGGCTGTCCAGGGAGGTGGTTGAGTCACCATCCCTGGAGGTGTTCAAAAGATAGGTAGATGAAGTGCTCAGTGATATGTTTTAGTAGTGGATAGGTATAGTTGGACTCGATGATTTGAAAGGTCTTTTCCAACATAGTGATTCTATGATTCTATGAAGTATCTACTGGGGTTAGTTTAAAAACCCTCCCTTCACCTTGATACCTGACCAACTGAATATTTTGAACAAAAGACATCAGTAAGAATATTGCATTTTTGCTTCATGTTTTAATACAAAGATACTGCAGGAGAAATGCTGATTGTAGCACAGCTCTGGTTTTGCTATAATTAAAGTAGGAAAGCCCTAAAATTTAGGCTGAAATTGAGCTGGTTTTTAAGTGCCTAAAAACCCTGGAAACTTATTTAGCTTACACTACAATGTGCTGGCTTCATGGACAAGGTTGAAATAATATGAGTAGGGTGCTCCCAAAATCCAGTCTTCACTCCAAATCAATTTCCCTCATATCTTGTCTTCAAAGGGCAGGTTTGATTTATGTTTGGATAATTCTGAATGTCCCAGAGTTCAAACCATGGCTCAACTGCTCTTTACCTGAACTTCTTGATTCCATCTATTGGAAAAAAATAATAAAACTATTATAAGTGGCACTTAGTGTGTGAACACTCTCAGTCTAAATCAGACAGCAAGGTTTATAAACACAACACCGGGGTAAGTTTTCCAGCCAGCCTTGCGGTGGAACCTGCCTGGTCCAAGGTTAGATAACATGAAATGTAGCCAGGCCCAGAAAGCTCAATAAAAGACATAAGCGATGAACCTCTGGCAGATAGCTACAACCAACTCCTGCTGGGGAAGCTGGGTTTTTGCTGGGTAGATGTAATACATTTGCAAGAGGAAAGGAAAGTATATATGTGAATGCTCACTGGATGGCTCTTGGGGTGGTAGAATTGAGAGGAGGAAGGGCACTGAGTGTTGTAAAAACATAGAGATGTGTAGCCCCAGGGAGGGACTGTTGAGGTTGGAAAGCAGGAGTGCATAAAGAGATGGTGGGAGAGAAACTGGAGGAAGACAAAGTGGTTGGTAAAGTCAGCAAACATAAGGAGCCTGACAGTAGTGTATTCTTCCCTTTTAAGTGTCCTACGACCTAAGAAAGATGACAGTGAAAAGGGAACAGTCTGAACTCCAAGATATGCCAAGATAAGACATACATTGTTTCTCCATCAAGCAGAGAGGTGACTGCAATGAAAGGGAAGGGATGGCTGAAACATCTTTTTCTAAATTCTGTCAAAATACTCCTCTGACTTTGTTTAAAATAGAGGAGAAAAACCCAAAGCAAATTGAACCCAAATGCAGATTCAAGCTTGCCTACCGATAACACATGCAGTTTTGGACCAACAGACTCAATAAAATCTACCACAGTGAACTCATTTGGTAAACATGCCAGTAATTCCCAGGAACTGTGACTTCCAGGGGGGTCACAGTTAAGGCATTTTGGAAAGCCATGAAAAATTACTGGACAATTTTAACCCTGTGTTAACAAAGATATTTTGTTTTTTGGTCATTGAATTAGCTACTAAGGGATTTGCTTTAACTGTGTCAGAGTACATTTTGGAGAGGAGTTTCAGAGGAAACTATTTCTAAGGAAAACTCTCTCAGGTTGAAGCACTCTGCAGAACACTAGAGATCGAGCAGTGTGATCAACATAAGATACGGAAGAGTTCAGAGTGAGTGAGTGCAGCTGCAGTTTTCTGTACCTGCCCATCCATAGAATCATAGCAACATAGAATGGTTTGGACTGAAAGGGACCTAAGGATTGCCTTTCACTTTTCTTTTTTTTCTGGAGGAGAAGAAATCCATGCATAGAGAGGATCTCAGCATTGTATGGACCTCTGTTTTATACACAGTAAACTTAGATATAGACTATGAAATCAGGATAGCTGTGTATTTTCTGAACAGGATACTTGGAGATGAAATATCCCCCAGATCTCCGTAAGCTGCATCTAACCATGGCATCTGATTCTTTGGAGAAGCAAGGAGAATTATTGCCTAAAAATATCCTGAATCCTGCAGGTTAACATGGCTTAATGTGAGTTGTCTTTTTGATTAGGGCATCATCCTCTAACAAAAAAAGCCCAAGCCCAAGCCAGCAATGTATTTTTAAACAGAAACTTTAGAATATTTTTTTTTCAGTCAGTCTTCTGGATTACAGAAAACATAAAGAGCTGATTTGTTTATACTGGTCTTGTTCTACTTTAGGGTGTTCCTTTAGCTACTGAGCTACATACTACCTTGCCTGGAGCCCCTTCAACTTTCACCATGTTTTTACACTTATTGTTTGGTTGTTCAGAGACAGCTTTCAGTTGCAGAGTGTAAAGTTGAAGTATCTTGTCTTTGGCAGGCTTATCCTCAATTTGACAGAAATCTTAGTCTCATGGCATTGAAAGAGTTCTTGCTTGTCTTAGGAGGCATAACTTCTGAGAGGAAAACAGGGTCTACCATCTGGGTCAGATAAAAAGATGTCTCACAGAGAGGTGATGGCATTGTTAATGGACAGTTATAAGGGATGACCTAGCTATAGCAGAACTTCTTTCTAAATCCATCATTTAGTGGTTAGGCCGAGGCCCTGAGGCATGAAGAGGCAAGAGGCATACGTCTGGTTTTGAGAAAATGCTAAATAATGTGTTCTAGATACCCATAATGTATGTAATCCTGCAAAACGCTTCCACTTGATAATCTATGTGGCACTGACTCCCACAGATGTGATGGGGAAATAAAGAACATGCTTAAACTACCTTTAATTTTATTAATTATTTCATTTCATTGCATAATCCAGTCAACATACAAAACCACACAATTAATTATGTAAATGGGGTATTTGTTTGATTTTTTTAATGATTATTTAATTATGCTTTCAGACACAAGATTCTGCTTCTCAAAACCACAAAACTCAGTCTTGCTGCTGTGCCCAACCAAGACAGAGATCCAAGTTACAGAAATCAACTCTTTACCCATAGAGGCATAGGAACTAAAAAAGTACTCACGTAAATTCATATCACAAAATTTCTCACAACTGGACACATGCAAATAAAAGTAAAGCAACATTTATGGCATTATAAACACTGAATAAATTAGAAAATTAGCTAGCAATGAACTTGACTCATTACAGAAAGTGTATGATCTATGTCTGTATATATTTATAGCTACACACACAGAATATATATTTAGCAAAATTGTGTCTTACCAGAAGAAAGTGCTAACATTCATCTCAGCTTGAGATGTCTATTAAAAACTGAGAGAGACAGAAAGAAAGCACTGTTCTAATGAAGTACTGAGCATATGATTTCTAAACTGCTTTGCCATGCTGTCTCTGAGGTTAAGATCCTGGGATTATAGGTATTTATAGAGTGTTGGTTTACTATCATGAAGAATGTTACTTTTCTCTGGGTGAATCAAAGTATTTTTCACTTACACCAGCTATATAAAGAGTACAGACAATTAGCCAAAAAAAAAAAAAAAAAAGTTTGGGAACTTTACCTCCACCCAGTTCTCATAAAATTTTAACATATCATTTATGTTTTTTCCTGCAGACTATCAAGGAGAGACAAGTGTACTTTCTTTGCAGTTCCTGCCCATGACCCTGTACTGCCTCAGTCCTAATTCTCTTCCTCAGTAGGAAAAACTCTAATACTTTTCAGCACTGGTACAGCTCTACTGGCTGCAGCAGTAATGGAATCTGAAACACAAGAAGGTGAAGAGTTGCGTTACACAGCACTGCACACCATGTGTGCTACCAGACTTGCACTGGGGTGGAAACATGCAGCCATTCTTTCCCAGGACTTGTCCCTGCCAGAAAATGACATCATGCTAGGACACAAGAAGAAACAAGGCACCAAACACTGTTTGGAGCTTGATTACAGATGACGTGGCTAGGATGCATCTCCTTTGATGTGTGAAAGCTGTGTGAAAGTTGTGTGTCTACTTTAAACCAGTTGGGCTTTTTCCACATGTGACAGAAAAAGGGGTACTTTAAAGGAAGAGCCACCTTATCCACTTCTGGATAGGCTGAACAGCCTTTCCAAGGAAATTCTTGTGCTCAATCAACTGGTTTAACTGGGACTTCTGTCATTGCAGTGAAAGCTTCAACAGCTGCTTGCAGGAGCTCAGCTCCATGAGCTGTGACCAGGAGCTTTCACAGACCAGTCAGGTTTCTTGGCTGTCATGTCACTCAGGTGAGAGCCAGGCTCCAGGCCACTCTGGACTCAAAGAAATGTAAATGCGTTGTATTGGCCATCTCCCTGAAGCACATTTAAATATCCAGAAATGGTATAGAGCAGTTTCAAATATCTATTTTTTCATACTGATAACATCTATCATACTCACAAGATATAACACCTACTTACCCCAAAATATGACGTTTTTTTTTTCTGTTACACAACTGAAATCTAAAGAGTTACCTCTCTACACGTAAAAAGGCTAAACAGTTGTTTTGCAAATATACCTGGTCTCCCTAAACTCTGCAAATACAAAAGCTATTTTTCAGGGGCTACCATATTCAGTAAGAAGTTAAATTTCAAGCTACTTCTTTTGGCAAGGGGCCAAACTGTTCACACACAGCAGCATCATTTTCCCAAGGCTTTTGAGTCTGCCTTTGGAAAGGGCAACAATTTTTTCCCTACATGTAAGGGACCCTTCTGAAAACTTGGGGTCAAACAGATTTGTTACTATGATCAAAGCTGAAATTGCCAATTTTGACAGTTTTACTGAGCAGAATGCAGCTTGCTACTAGCAAAGGCTTTTATGAGTGAAACGTGAATCTCACAAAAAGTGCCTTTATGCAGCCTATGAAGGAAAGAGTCCAAACTAAAATAGTCCATTGATATTAAACACACATAAAGCTTTATGATACTGGCTGCATGCCCTAAAGACCATAGAGAAGATAAAAATCAAAAGCTGATGGGCATCATGCCTTCCTGCAAGGCTTTACATTCTACATAAGTATGGTTAGGAAAGGGAGTAAGGTGGTGTTTTATTAAAACCCCTAGAAAAGATGGAAGATATTGTTGGAAGGTAATTATGTTGTTTGCATTAGTTGTTTACGCTCCCTGTCTCCCCCCTCCTTTGAGAATTAAGAGCGATTCAGACGGCTTATACTGCCACAACCTTACTGACAAATTGAGCTAAAGACTACTTTTCTTAGCCGTTTTTATAAAATTGGTTGAAAACATTTTTTTCATTGTCTTTTAAATCAGATTTTACTCTGACAGACCAGTGAAACATCATACTTTACCTTTTGATGTCATCCTTGTTGTTCACTAGGGATCAAGAATAATGTCCTAAACAGGCCATGGGCAGAGACCACAGCCTAAACCAACTACGAACATCAGAACAAATGCCTCCATGAAGGAAGTGAATGAAACAACCAATTGATATTTTCCAAGAGACAAAAAACCAAACTGAACCAGAACCAACCAACCAACTCTCAGACATCTCATACACAGGAAACTAAAAAGACAAGCTCATGGACCTGACTCTATGCTTTAGGCTTTTTTATTTTATCAGGGAGGTTATGTTAATGAACATATTATGAGCAATGTTTCTGTCTCTGAAAATTTCTGTTTAATGAAATTCCCTGGAGGTGTTTAAGGCATGGGTGGACGAGGTGCTAAGGGGCATGGTTTAATGGATAGGAATTATTAGGGTAGGATAGGAATTATTAGGGTAGGATAGGAATGGTTGGACTCGATGATCCGGTGGGTCTCTTCCAACCTAGTTATGATTCTATGATTCTATGGTAATTTGAGGTAAAAAACATGAAGGGAGGGGAAGTCCCTCTTTTGACACAAACATCATAACGAAGAAATCCAAGTCAGAAAAGCTACCCTCTCCTCTTAAAATGACAAAATCATGTGAAGTCAGATTCTGCAGGACAGTACACCTGTGTTGTCATAAGCTCGTAAGTAATTGCAGAGAATTTCCTGATTTGCCCTTGGAAACCCTGTCATTTGTCTTTTAAAGGGTATTTGGGAGGCTTGTTTCCTTTCCCTATACTCTTATGTGGGATTTGGTTAAGGTATGTACAAGATTTTCCAGGATCTTTAAATGAGAAAACTTTGATCAAGTTCCAGCTGACTCTCTTCATTTAAAATCCTCCCGTATCTTTTTGGAATTTGCTTTGTTTTTTTCCCTGCCTGTTCCCAGAGTTTCTGGTGAGTGCCTGGTCATGGCTTGGCATCTGGCAGAGGCTGGTGTGCAGACATCTGCCAGAAGATTTATCAACAATCTTTAGAGTTGCAGTCATTGTAATTTTTAAATGGGATTTTCTTCCGAAGCCACCGGAGATTTTCATTGGAACATTTTTTTTTTTTCCACACTGGATGGCTGCAATAGAAATATGTTCCACACATGCTCAAATAAAATATCTACTTTATAACTCCTCCTGAGCCTTCACGAAATGACACATCTTATGGGAAGCACATGAAAGAATATTTTGGCATTTATTCTTGACATGAATTCAGTTGTTGTATGAAGAGAGCTGAGAGTGAACACCTTTGCTGAGCTGTCTAAACACCCACCAGAAAAACTCAACCAAGAAACTATTGTCTATTGTCCAAATGCAGTGCTGGCAGCCACATGCCTCCACCAGTCATTGCTAGTGGGTCACATTTTTTTCCAACAGATATGTACAGCACCTCTTTTCCTTAGGATTTTTCACAAAAGTTCAACATGGTTACTAGGATGCTACAAAATAATTTCTTACTTCTGGTATCTGTTTCTGTATTACATTAAAAAAATCCAACTGAATCCCAACTTTTTTAACTGAAGAGCAACACAAATAAATCTAAACAAACCACAGAACATCAAAAAATGAAGAAACAAAATATCACCACCACGCCTATAATTAATTCCTCAAAAAGGAAAAGTAGCAAAAGGGATTTAATTACCACCATTGATATTGGAGGCAACCTGATCAAAAACTCTTTCAGCTGTATGTAGCTATGAAAATATGAAAAAGAAGGAATGATATATTGGATGAGATGTTAAAGACTATACATTAAACAAACAATGTAACCAGCTTCACACAGAGACATGCAGTCTGACAAGAGGGCCCATTTAGGAAAGTCAAAATGAAGGGGCGGGTGGGGGAATCAAAAGATCTGCGACATATTTTTCTAGTTTATTTTCCCCTATTTTCCTCTCTGCACTAACAGTTTTTAAGAGGCTAAAGATATTCAAAGTGAAATGTCACCATTCTTAGAAGCTTAAATAAACTATTTATTAGCAGTAGACTAAGTACTCTGGAGACATTTATTTGCCCTGGCAATAATATTTATAAATGACCTACAATGTATTATGACATTGTGTTATAGCAGTAGCATTGCTGTGAGGATTTAGTTCCAAAGAGCAAGTGCACTTAGAGGGGGAAAAGATTTCTACTCTGGACCAGCTAAGTGTGCAGGCATCACTTGGGAGAAGATGAAAAGACCATAAGTACAGTGTTTTCTTTGATACTAGCAATAAATAAATAAAGAAGCAATAAATAAATAAATCATTCAGCTCAGAAAGAAGTGGAGCCATTTTATGGTTCCCATCAAATGAGCGTCTGCTGGTTGAAACGGAGAGGTCTAAATGCACCGTGGCTGAAACAGGCAGTTGAGTTCCTCAGCCACAGAATGATGAAGGCTGTGAGAGTACCAGAAGAGGAACACAGGTACCTATTGAACACAGGGAGGCATGGGCTGCTCTTTACTTTTCCTTTTTTGACCAATGTACCGAGGCAGGAATGACAACAGAAAACTAGCAATTAGGTATTCCAAACAGGACTGCTATTTTAAGAACAGCAAACTTCATTAATGGTTTTGGGGTGGAGAATGGGGAGGGTTTAGAAGTAAAACACGTGCACAGACAAACTTGTAAAATTCATATTATTCAAACACTAATAAATACTATATTTGAGCACTTCTCCCAAAGGACATAGAACTCAAAATCTAGTTTGTTGTAAACTGTAAAGCTATTCATGTTTGTGATGAGATATTTGTCCTCCACCACAGGTCAGGTTAAAAAGTTTATATCTAAAGAAAGCTGGATGAGAAAGAAAGTACCTGTAAAGGGGATGCTGAATTCTATTCTTTCCTTCTTATAATATGTTTGCTTTATTCCAACTGTGATTATGATGTAGAGGTATAAATCTGACACAATGATACAGAAACCCCAACAACCCCAGCACCTATGGTACTTCTATTATAGGCTGTGAGGCTGCTGCAGTAGACTTCAGTGCAGTAGACTTTAAACAACATGTTTTTAAGTTTCCTTTATGTTCAAATTTTGACCTGGATTTTATAGGTTGTGCTTTTTTTTTTTCTTGGAGGGGGGAGGGGTGCAGTTGTTTTGTTGTTTTTTTAATGACCTCTACATCTTTGTGCCAAAAATGTTAAAATACAAAAACTAGAAACCTCTGCTGAGATGTGGTTAGGAGCAGGTCCCAACAACGTGCAAATCATGGAGTGTGTCATGATTTTCATCTCAACAAGTACATAAAGCTTTAGCTCCTCTAGGGAGTGGCCCTGGGCATGAACCTCTACAAACTTGGCCCAGGTTTCCTGTTTATAACTGAATAAGGTGTTTTGCCTAGTCTGCAAAACAAGCACAGAACTACCCACTGCTGATCTTTAGCATGTCCTTCTAAGTCACACTTCTCACACAGCCATCTGCTCTCCTGTAGTTATTTGTCAGTCCCATGTGAGTGTAAGGAGGTAGGACAGAAGAACGTTTTTCTTCCGCAGAAACGATGATGAGTGAAACTGCAGAAAGTGAAGTATAAGACTTTTGCTAAGGCAGCAAAACAGACATTCAGAATCATGGGACCTCCTACAAAATTTCATTGGGATTCTTCTTACTTGACTCCTTGTCTTTAAGCTCTTGTGCTAAATCCCCCTGAGCGTTCAGGATTTTCCCTGTGCAATCTCTAGACACTGTCATGTAACCACAAATCAGACCATGGTACAACCCAATGAGCTGGGCTTGCAGTAAAGCCCCAGCTAAGAAGGACGTGTGCAATCATTTGTCCCCACCCATCTTTCATGGACACTGCCCATAGAGAGAAATCAGACATGTCTTTTGAACATCAGTGTTATCCATGTTTTATATTTGTGCTGGTGAGTTCTGGCTACTTGCAGGTGCCTCGCGGCAGGTGAGACCTGTGTGCCAAGCTGTGTGCTGGGGATGAAATGGGGAGCAGATATGACATGGGTGGAAACATGCTGCCCCATAGTGCCCCACCCAGGAGCATACCTACACCTGCAGTGCAAGGCTGCAGCCGTTCTCTTACATCTTGATTTCAAATGGAAATGTCAATGGTCGGAGATTTAGAGATCAGACTGGCACATCAAATCTTGTACCTGGAGCTTGACAGATGCCTCCACAGTGTCCCAGGAATGAAAAAGACTCAGGCCAAGCCTGGGGAGAGCATAAGGTGAGGTTTCAAGAGTCCAGCTTAACATGTCTGAGACTTAAGCAGATTCTTCCTAGCACAGACCAAGGGACAGTCAGCAAGAGCAAAGACCTATCTGCTCTAGAAAACAACAGGCTTTTTTTTTTTTTGCTAAATAAATTTTAGCAGATCAGTAGTAATGCCCTCTAAACTTTATATTCAAGAGACAAAATTATATCCTTCAATTTCCATTTTTTTTTCTTAACCTCTTCTCCTCCCCCAACTAATCTTAACTTGCTGCTTAGTACCTTTCATGTCCTTGTGCTGGGTCTCTGTGCAGATAGGAGGTGCATTTACACCGTTACAATGAAGACATGAAAAAGAATCTTAAGTTTAGGTCGATATATTAGAAGGCACGATACAAGATACATTTTGTTCATTGCTGAATTCAACCTGGTCCACTCTGCTGGCTTATTCTAGTTAAATGCACATGTCAACATATAAAAAGTTATTTCAGCCTGCAGCATTTCATTACTCAAGCCAAGCCAAATGAACACAGGAATAGCAACAGTATGCATGCCAAGGAAAATGAACTTTTTTTTCCTCCTACTGTGACATATTTGGAGGCAGCCAATTATACATTAAAAAAAATCATGAATGAGCAGTGTAAATTTGGAGCCATAACTTAAAGTGAAGTATTCCTTTAAATATGAAATTAATATAATCATGACATTTTAATAGTTTTTCATGGTTCTGCATTCTTCTATGAGGACTCATTCTAAGTAAACCTATATGCTATATAAAAAGACCACAATAAGCTTTTCCCACTAGTAAAATTGCTACTTTTATGATTTTTACATATGTGGGAGTTTTTACACACATAAACAGAATATGGCCACTTATGGGATCTATAGATTCCATTGGGGGCATGTTAAGGGACTAACGCGTGCACTGAATTTGTTGGCATGTTTTACAGTGTCTAGATTTTTCTCTCCTGTGCTATTTTGTATATTTCCTGCCCTGACATAAATGACCTAATTAACAAGAAATTCTAATAAGTATTCATAGGGGTTATTTTTATTTCAGAATCTGAACTTTTCTGGATACAGCTTACTTCTGTTTTGTGACCTCTCTATGTATGCAGAGCCTTGGAGGAGGAGAGAGGAAGAAAAACAAAAATGAAATAAAATTCTGCTCATACAAGGGAGTTTTCTGCTGAATGACATAAACATTACTCCCGTCAGCCTGAGCTATGGTCAGCCTGCCCAACCAACCATCTAGCAAAACTAAGTAAATGCAGAAAAGATATTTTGGGGATTGAAAATTACCTTCCAAATACAAGCACTTTGGTTTTGCTTTCCAAGCCAAAGAAGGAAATCACACAGCAGCATATGGAGTACTCTGTTCCCTACATATTAAAGTTATGCTAGCTTTACAGCAGTTCCTGTCAACATTCAGTGCCTTACCCTCAAATAGTTATGTTTTACCATAGGACCAGAAGTCTATTTTTGCAATCTCAATCACGGGCAAAAACTTCATTGCAACTCTAGGGTCTGATCCACTTGTACTGAGCCATATACGAACAGTTATCCTGTAACTGGGGCTGGAAATAAATGTTGCTTTCAGCTTGGGAATGCTGTTTTGTTTTGTTTTGTGTTTTGTTTTTCTTCTTGAAAGTGAGTTCAGGAAATGCTACAGAAGGAAAGCTTAGAGTAGCTAGGAAAGGACCAGTCAAAAATAATAACAAGATTCAGTATTTACAGAGCACTGAAAATGCTTTGTAGACTCTAAAAAATGGAGGCTGAAATGCTTAAAACATAAAAGATACTGAGGAAAAAAAGATGCAAATGTAAAAATACAGAATTTAAATTACAGCTATATATTTGTATACACATCCATACAACTGCACACCCAGTTAACATATACAATAACTACACCCAAAAATGTTGTCTAAGGTAGAGTCACAGAATCACAGAATCACAGAATAACCAGGTTGGAAGAGACCCACCGGATCATCGAGTCCAACCGTTCCCATCAAACACTAAACCATATCCCTCAGCACCTCGTCCACCCGTGCCTTAAACACCTCCAGGGAAGGTGACTCAACCACCTCCCTGGGCAGCCTGTTCCAGTGCCCAATGACCCTTTCTGTAAAGAATTTTTTCCTAACGTTTAGCCTAAACCTCCCCTGGTGGAGCTTGAGGCCATTCCCTCTTGTCCTGTCCCCTGTCACTTGGGAGAAGAGGCCAGCACCCTCCTCTCTACAACGTCCTTTCAGGTAGTTGTAGAGAGCAATGAGGTCACCCCTCAGCCTCCTCTTCTCCAGGCTAAACAACCCCAGCTCTCTCAGCCGCTCCTCATAAGGCCTGTTCTCCAGCCCCTTCACCAGCTTTGTTGCTCTTCTCTGGACTCGTTCCAGAGCCCCACCATCCTTCTTATGGTGAGGGGCCCAGAACTGAACACAGTCATGCAAGTCTGTAAGACCAGGCTCAAATTAAATCTGGCCTGAAGCATGATTTGGATGCTGAAAATTCTCTATGAAAATCTGATTTGTTTGCAGCTTCTAAATCCAGCAAGAGTAACTCCACGTTTCACCTCCACCCTTCTCTGTCAGAGCTAAGGGGGGCCAGAAATGCATATCCTCAGGACGTTAGTGTGGTCTTTTCTACCTAGTCTTTTCTACCTAGATTTCTGAAGATGAATATCCAATTTATGTGATAATCATACCTACAAATTTGGCTTTATGGTGAGCATAGTCCTTGGATACAGTCCTTTTGCCTTTCAAAAAAATGAAGTGGCTTGCCCAAACTAATTTCAGATATGTGTGGTGGTGCTGGGAAAAGAGTACTGTGCTTCAGTTTCTGGGTATTCATCAAGGACTACCCAGACTACCCCGGACTACTACAGATTTTTGAAACAAAAGCAGAGAAAACAGCCATTTCTTGTGTTTGATTGCAACTACTGAAGCAAACCAAACACTGCACAAAGATGTTAATGCTCTTTGTATGGCATCTACTCAATCTTGTTATAGGTTTAGCCTTTCACAGGCAAGAAGACTCGCTGCTTGTGGCTTTAGAAACTCTCCAGATACAGACAGTGACAAGCTGTGCGAAGCGTGGAAAGGCTGCAGCTGTTAAGCACCTTGAAAGTCAGCAACAAAACTAACATTAACAGGCAGCTCATGGGAAGGCAGAGTAGGAAATTTAAAGAATGTTAATGTGTTTTGAGTTGCTGCAAAAGAACATGAGCTTTTGCTGCCTCCTACGGTACGTCCTCATGGCAGTGCCTGCTGCTGAGGAGATACCTGAACTCATGTTAAACTGCCAAACTGTAGTGCAGCTGACAATGTATGTAATGGTGAGAGAGATGTCAGGGTGCTATAGATTTGAGCAATTACTTGACTTTTCAGCTGCTTTTCTGTCATCCCCAGACAGTGAGTAGCAATATATACCAGTGTCTGCTAGAGTTATTTACAATCAGTACACCTAGGTTGTCTTAAAATACTGGCATTTTAAGTACACACTATGTAATCTATGTACATCCTACTTCTCTTTTGAGTTTTGAAGCTTCAGGATTCCAGCTTTTCACACGTACCTTCATGGAGAGGGCTAGAAATGAGCAATTTTAAGAATGCTCACATAATTGCATGTCTCCAGATACCAAAGCCTTAAGAAATGTAGAGTAGTAGTAGGATTATGATATTATCACAGAGCTGATGGCCTGCACATTTTGCTCCTGAAGAGGCAGGAAATCTGTATGGCTGTATGATGTATCCTGAATCCAGATCGGAATCTGATTAGACATTTAACCTGGCCAGGCAGCAGAGAGCACAGCCCTGTACTAGTCCACAAAAGACATTGCTTTGGCCACTGTTGGTACTGGTTAAACTTGCTTTATGTGCCACAGAATCATAGAATCACTAGGTTGGAAAAGACCTTTGAGATCATTGTGTCCAACTGTACCTGTCCACTACTAAACCACATCCCTATGCACTTAATCTACTCTTCTTTTAAATACCTCCAGGGATGATGACTCAACCACCTCCCTGGACAGCCTGTGCCAGTGGATGATAACCCTTGTGGTGAAGAAATTTTTCCTAATGTCTAATCTGAACCTCCCCTGGAGCAACTTGAGGCCATTCCCACTCTTCCTATCACTTGGAAGAAGAGACCAACGCCCAACTCTCTACAACCTCCTTTCAGGCAGTTGTAGACAGTGATATGGTGTCCCCTCAGCCTCCTTTGCTCCAGGCTAAACAACCCCAGTTCCCTCAGCTGCTCCTCATAAGATTTGTTCTCCAGACCCTTCATCAGCTACATTGTCCTTCTGTGGAAATGCTCCAGGACCTCAATCAAGTCTTTCTTGTAGCGAGGGGCTCAAAACTGAACTCAGTATTTGAGGTGTAGCCTCTCCAGTGCTAAGTACAGGGGCAGAATCACTTCCCTGGTCTCGGTGGCCATGCTGTTTCTGTTACAGGCCAAGACACCATTGACATTCCTGGCCACTTGGCACACTTCCCCAGTCAGCCTGGACTGCTGGTAGATGATGTAAAGGGGTTTGGTGAACACCTCTGCCAGCTCCCTTAATACCATTTGGTGGATCCCATCTGGCCCCACAGACTTGTGAGTATCTAACTGGCCAGGCAGATCTCTAACCATTTTCTCTTGGATCAAGGAAGCTTTCTACTCTCCCTCCCTGTCTTCTGGCTCAGGAGGTTGAGTACCCAGAGAATATCTTACCTAACTATTAAAGACTGAGGCAAAGAAGCCACTAAGTACCTCAGCTTTATCCTCGTCCTTTGTCACTTCTGTTCCCCCTAAATCCAGTAAAGGATGGAGATTCTTCTTGGCTCTCCTTTTGGTGTTAATGTATTTGTAAAAAAATTTTTATTATCTTTCACAGAATTGGCCAATTAAAGTTCTAGTTAGGCTTTAGACCTTCCAATATTCACTCTGCATGATTCCACTTAATTCTTGTAGTCCTCCTGAGATGCCTGCTCCTTCTTCCAAAGCTCGTATACTTTCCTCTTTTTTCTGACATCCACCCAGATCTCTTTGCTCAGCCAAGCCATCTTTTTCCCCTGTCACCTCATTTATCAGGATGTGGGGATGGCCTGCTCTTGCTCCACCAGGATTTCCTTCTTGAAGAGTGTCCAGCTTTCTTGGGCTTCTTTGCCCTTTAGGACTACCCTCCCAAGGAACTTTATCAAACAGTCCTCTAAACAGTCCAAAGTCTGCTCTCTGGAAGTCCATGGTGGTTGTTCTGTTGACCTCTCCTTACTTCTCCAAGAACTGAGAATTCTATCATTGCTGCATGGTTCACTTCTTGAAAAAAAACCAAAAACCAAACCAAACTCTTTCTGCATCAGTTATAGCCTCCTATGTTTGTTAGCAGTTTTAGAAGAGAAATTATGATTGAATTTTCAGTACTTACAGTTGTTTAGATTTAAAAAAAACAAACTGCAAGACACTGTCATGATCCATATACTTGCTTTAACTGAGAGCTGCACGTCTCAGAAACAAACACAGACCTGACAATTAGATACTTAATTATGCCCCCTAAACATTAGCAAGGTCTATTCACAGTCATAACCTTTCCACAGAAAGCCATTTTAAACTACAGAAAAACATTTGCTTATAGTCATAGAATCATAGAATCACAGAATCATAGAACAGTTAGGGTTGGAAGGGACCTTAAAGATCATCTAGTTCCAACCGCCCTGCCATGGGCAGGGACACGTCCCTCTAGATCAAGCTGCCCAAGGCTCCATCCAACCTGGCCTTGAAAACCTCCAGGGATGGGGCATCCACAACTTCCCTTGGCAACCTGTTCCAGTGCCTCACTACTGTCATGGTGAAGAAATACTTCCTAATGTCTAGTCTAAATCTGCCACTCTCCAGTTTATACCCATTCCCCCTTTTCCTATCACCACAAGCATTTATGAACAGTCCCTCTCCAGCTTTCCTGTAGGTTCCTTTCAGGTACTGGAAGGTCACTATAAGATCTCCTTGGAGCCTTCTCTTCTCCAGGCTGAACAAGCTCAACTCCCGCAGCCTGTCCTCATATGGGAGGTGCTCCAGCCCTCTGATCATCATTATAGCCCTCCTCTGGCCTGTTACCACAGTTCCATATCCTTCTTATAATGAGGATTCTAGAACTGGACACAGTACTCCAGCTGAAGTCTCACAAGAGAGTAATAGAGGGGCAGAATCTCTTCCCTCGACTTCCTGGCCACGTTTCTTTTGATGCAGCCCAGGATGTGGGCTTATTGCCGGCTCATGTCAACCTTCCCATCAATCAGGACCCCCAAGTCCTTCTCTGCAGGCCTGCTGTCAATCACATTGTTCCCCATCCTGTACTGAAACAGTGAATTTTCCTGACCCAGATGTAGGACCTCGCACTCCGCCTTGTTGAACCTCATGAGTTTTCCTGCTACATAAAATGTAAAACTATTACAAATTGTTGTGAACAACAGCCTAGTGGTAAATACAAGGAGGAAAGAGTTTCTTAGTATCTTGACATTTTAAATCTCTCTCCCTTACTTCATAAGACTTTATATAAAATCCTTTATATGAATATACTTAGAGTGAAAATTTTCTTCCCTGAATACCACCAACATGTCAGGGCAAGTCGCCACAGTACTCCAGTGAATCTTGGTGAGATTTTTCATTTGGCTCAGTTTTTTTTTCTCCCTTTTACAGAGCTGTGACATTCTGTAACTTGCCTTGTACAGCAGTACTTCATACTGCTTATTATACATAATCCATTGCAAACACCCACAGACTAGTAATAGCAATTAAGACACAATCTATTCTTCTGGTTCATCCCTTAGCATCTAATACTGGCCATTAGCAGCAAAAGAATAGCTCCAGGACTAAAAAGATGTCTGGTCTGATTCAGCAGCACAGTTCTTGCATGAAATATAAATCCAGATGCTAGTCTGTAAGCCATTTGAATTCTATAAATATGAGGTTTTCCAGTGTACTTCCCCTGATCAAGAGGAATTAGAGGTCAATAGTACATGCAATTCAAGTAATACAAAAACTATCTTTTAAATTAATGATATGAAAAATGTGGTACATGAAATAACCACAGCAATTCTGAAGTAAAGAATATGCGAGGAAAATTAACCTCTTTCCTACAGGAAAATTTCTCTGTGAATTTATCATGATGCTGGAATGTTTTCCATTCAGAAACAGAATGAAATAATAACAATTTTTAGAAAATTCATTAGGGAAAACATAGTTCAACTGAAACACTCAGAAATATCAAAATATTTCACTCCAATACTGATTTTCCAAAAATGTCTTGCAACCTCCAGCCATAAGCTAAGAAGAGCTACAAAATCTGTTTGTGTGAACAGCTTTGTAAATGAAATTGTTTAACATCAGCAACAATTGAAGGACATAAAAACTGTTCAAATGAAATTTCTTTCCATCAGAAAAATAAAAATTTCTTAAAAGATTTTCATACGTTTAATGGTTTAATGTATTTATCATTCTTACCTTTTTATATCTAAATAAGACAGAAAAATCATTGAAATACTCAGTTTTCACAGTTCTAAAGGAAGGCATGTTTAGGGGGCACTAGGATGACCAATCATTTAAAAAAATATGTTAATTTAGAATCACAGAATCACAGAATCACAGAATCACAGAATAACCAGGTTGGAAGAGACCCACCGGATCACCGAGTCCAACCGTTCCTACCAAACACTAAACCATATCCCTCAGCACCTCGTCCACCCGTGCCTTAAACACCTCCAGGGAAGGTGACTCAACCACCTCCCTGGGCAGCCTGTTCCAGTGCCCAATGACCCCTTCTGTAAAGAATTTTTTCCTAACGTCTAGCCTAAACCTGCCCTGGCGGAGCTTGAGGCCATTCCCTCTTGTCCTGTCCCCTGTCACCTGGGAGAAGAGGCCAGCACCCTCCTCTCTACAACCTCCTTTCAGGTAGTTGTAGAGAGCAAAGAGGTCACCCCTCAGCCTCCTCTTCTCCAGGCTAAACAACCCCAGCTCTCTCAGCCGCTCCTCATAAGGCCTGTTCTCCAGCCCCTTTACCAGCTTTGTTGCTCTTCTCTGGACTCTCTCCAGAGCCTCAACATCCTTCTTGTGGTGAGGGGCCCAGAACTGAACACAGTATTCGAGGAGCGGTCTCACCAGTGCCGAGTACAGAGGGAGGATAACCTCCCTGGACCTGCTGGTCACGCCGTTTCTGATACAAGCCAAGATGCCATTGGCCTTCTTGGCCACCTGGGCACACTGCTGGCTCCTATTCAGTCGGCTGTCAACCAACACCCCCAGGTCCCTCTCCTCCAGGCAGCTTTCTAGACAGACTTCTCCCAGTCTGTAGCACTGCATAGGGTTGTTGTGCCCCAAGTGCAGGACCCGGCATTTGGCCTTGTTAAACCTCATGCCATTGGACTCTGCCCAGCGGTCCAGCCTGTTCAGATCCCTTTGCAGAGCCTCCCTACCCTCCAGCAGATCCACACTTCCACCCAGCTTAGTGTCGTCCGCAAACTTGCTAAGGGTGCACTCGATGCCTTCATCCAGATCATTGATGAAGACATTGAACAGGGCTGGAGCCAGCACTGAGCCCTGGGGAACCCCACTTGTCACTGGCCTCCAGCTGGATTTCACACCATTTACCACCACTCTCTGGGCCCGGCCATCCAACCAGTTTTCCACCCAGAAGAGTGTGCGCCTGTCCAGCCCAGAGGCTGACAGTTTCTCAAGCAGAACGCTGTGAGAAACTGTGTCAAAGGCTTTGCTGAAGTCCAGGAAGACCACATCCACAGCCTTTCCCTCATCCAGTAGCCGGGTCACTTTGTCATAGAAGGCGATCAGGTTAGTCTGGCAAGACCTGCCTTTTGTGAACCCATGTTGACTGGGCCTGATCACCCGGTTCTCTTGCATGTGCCTCATGATAGCACTCAAGATCACCTGTTCCATGACTTTCACTGGCACTGAGGTCAGACTGACAGGCCTGTAGTTTCCTGGGTCCTCCCTGCGGCCCTTTTTGTAGATGGGCACAACATCAGCCAGCCTCCAGTCCAGTGGGACTTCCCCAGTCTTCCAGGACTGTTGGAAGATGATGGAAAGGGGTTTGGCAAGCACATCCGCCAGCTCCTTCAGTACCCTAGGGTGAATCCCGTCCGGCCCCATAGACTTGTGGATGTCCAGTCGGGCTAGCAAGTCTCTGACCACTCCTCTTGGATCATGGGAGCCTCATTATGCTCCTCTAGCTCCTGGGTTTGTACACAGACGGAACAACCCTCCTTATGACTAAAGACTGAGGCAAAGAAGGCATTAAGTACCTCAGCCTTTTCCTCATCCCCTGTTACTGTTGTTCCTTCTGTGTCCAATAGGGACTCTATGGTCTCCCTAGTCCGCCTTTTATTATTTATATACTTGTAGAAAGATTTTTTGTTATCTTTCACTGACTTGGCCAATCCAATTTCTAGCTGAGCCTTAGCCCTTCTGATTTTTTCCCTACACAATCTCACTTCCCTCCTGTAGTCCACCCAAGAGGCCTGTCCCTTCTTCCAGAGGCCATAAACTTTTCTTCTTGATATCCCTCAAGATCTCTCTGTTCAACCAAGCTGGCTTTCTCCCCTGCCGGCTTTTTTTCCGGACCACGGGGATGGTTTTCTCCTGAGCTGCTAGGACCACCCCTTTGAAGAGCTCCCAGCCCTCCTGGGCTCCCTTGCCCTTGAGTACTGTCTCCCATGAGACTTCACCAATCAGCCTGCTGAAGAGATCAAAGTCTGCCCTCTGGAAATTTAATGTTACCGTCTTGCTAACCACCCTCTTCACTTCACCTAGAACAGAAAATTTTATAATCTCATGGTCGCTTAGTCCTAGGCGTCCACCTACCGCCACATCCCCTACAAGGCCTTCTCTGTTCACCAACAGGAGGTCCAGGAGGGCACCTTCCCTGGTTGGTTCATTCACCAACTGTGCAAGGAAGTTGTCTCCCACGCACTCCAGGAACCTCCTAGACTGCTTCCTTTCTGCTGTGTTGTACACCCAGCAGATATCAGGCAGATTGAAGTCTCCCACCAGAACGAGAGGCATCGATCTAGAGATTGACCGCAGCTGTTTATAGAAGAGCTCATCAGCTGCTTCTCCTTGGTTGGGTGGTCTGTAACAGACTCCCATCACAAAATCTACCTTATTAAAAATTGTAAAAGCTAGAAGTAAAATACTTATAACTAATCTGATTGCTGTCATTCTTCAGAAGTTTAGCTCAAAGCTTTCTGTGGGAGTATTCAACTTTTTATCAAAAAATATGGTCAAAATCTCCAAAACACTATTAAGGCAAAAATATATTTTTTCACTCAGCAACAGTACGTAAATTGCTTCATTGCTTCACAGGTAATTTCCTATACATCTATGGCCAGAGCCTCTGACACCTGAGAAGAGCCATGCAAACGCTTCGGTCTTTTCTTCTAGGAGCCATGGGATTAACAGTGTCTGTCCTATACCCATTTCAGGTGCTGTGAAGGTTTTGGTGGAGAACAGGAGGAGACAGACAGGCTCCTTCAGCCACAGCTTTTTTTTCATCAACATTGCCATTTCGAGGACTTTCTCCCTGCAGGTTAAACGTCCTGGGAATATCAATACGGATTAGACTTCCAACATTGTAACAGCTCATGAAAGATTCCCTTTCCCAAAGGCACCATTATTTACTCGCAGCCTTAACTCACTGTACTGTTTCTACCTTTCTTGGTATTCACAGTTAAACCAGGTTAACTCTCCTCAAGGAGTGTTACAGTAGTACATCTTCTACAAGTGACTCTCCTTGTTTCTTATTAAATCTAAGGTAGCTGCAAACCGATTTCAGGCTGCTACGCAGCATATGACCATGAGCCCCTGCCTCCTCCTCTGCCAGCATGCTGCAGGGTGTCACAGGCAGCGTTTGCTGGGTGATTGTGATTCCACTAGAACAGTTCTAGCCAAGAGGAGCAGGAAAGCAATGAGATTGCCCCAATTGCCTAATCATGGCAATCCATGAGACAGCCACAAATGAGATCAAACTAGTCAAGCCGGATCCTAATCAACAGTCACTGCAATCACTGGGGAGAAAACACTGCCCTCTACATGCTCATTTATTGAGCTTTGGAATTATTTAATATTTTATTTATGGTGGTGAATTGCATCCTGGCAAATGTTCACTGTGCGAAACTCTGCTCCCTCACACATTAAAAATCAGGACCTGATCCATGTGAAAGCCTCCTGCTGTGTTCATGATATTTTGGATCAGGCTGCTGGGTCTCAAGACTGGCAGATAATCTTCCATTTCTGTCCAATTTTCTAATTTTCTCGCTCAAATTTAGAAGAAGCTCAAGTGTTTTCTATCAACATTTTTACATTTACTTTTGGGAGAATCTTCACAGTGGGTTAGGTTACCATAATATAGAAAGATGATCCACATTGATGTGAATTTTCCAAAAATTCTTAGCCTGAGGCAGACATCTGCCTTGGAAAATTTCAGCCCAGTTGGCTAAAGATTGGCAAAAATGTAAACAACTTAAAATAGAGTTTTATAATGGAAAGTGATGTACAACCCTAATAACAGGAGTTTGCTACTGAGTACCACAAAATATAAGGCTCATAACAAGAACCACGAAGAAAGAATTCAGGCAGAATTCTTTCAGATATGTTTCAGCATATATAATCTATCTCTTCTCTCCTTTTCTTGAAAGGCATATCAGAGTTAGCTCTTATTTTTGTCTGAACCTTCAGACATTACCGTCACAACCAGGCAGCTCAAAACCAGCCCTGCCCTCTCAATCTTATTAAACTAGGTTTATCTGAGAAACAAAAATCCATCCTGGATAGTCAAAAGAAGTCCAGTCTGCAATTGTTAAGAACTCAGCTAACAAAGTAGAAAAACTGTGCAGGTTAGATCTAATCATTAAACCAGCATTATGTGGTTTTCAGATTAAAAGCCTGGCTTGATTTTTAAGTAGGAGAACACATGCACGACTTCAGTTCTACAGTACTGTAAATCCCTAGCAAAACACAAAGATTCAGTTAGGCATAATAAATGAAAAACATGCCTTCACCCAGATCAATCCTAAAATTTTTGAGTTCCATTTTTGCTTTCTCCTCATCTCTGTCAGTTCACTCCTACTGAGTAATGACAAGATGGAATCTTGTTAAAAGCCATATAGAAAAATTACTGCATTTTACACCTGTGTTAATCTTGAGTTGTGGGGGTTTTGTTTTGTTTATTTTTAAATAGTTAATAGCCTAAAAAAAAAAATCTAATGACTTCATAGGTGTGGTGCAGAATCAATGGATTTGGGCTGGACTGCTGTGGAGGAAATGAGACTAGGTTTGCCTTTGTTTACTGGCATCCTATTTGAAATACACATTCACAGCATCTCTACCTGTGAAGCTCCTGTCTATCTCCTTGAATTGAAAATGGCAAGCTCCAAGAACACGTAAACCAAGCAATACACCTCCTTCACATGATATACTAGCAACTGCAAGTCACTCTAGCTATATTAATATTTGACTCATGCATCTGTCTTGAGAAGGATTTACTCTAAAAAATCATCAGCTTTCATGCATATCAGCAAAATACAGAGGACCAAGATGAAATGTATTTTCAACTCATGAGAAGGAATGGCAGTGCAACTTGGTTAGCTACTTCTAAGATATATCATCCTGATTTAGTAGCTAAGAAAATCCACATGTTCAACTGCAAAAAGCCTTCAGAAAAGCTATTATGGAATGCCTCAGTCTTTAAGGAACTGGGTGTAAAAAGCTCGCAAACACCTTAGTGCCAAAATACGTTTTTGTTAACAAATACATTTGTTGGGTTTATTTCGGACATATTCTTAAAACCTCAAAAATGTAGCACGCTTGTTTTGCAACTGACTCATTATGCACCAATTTTCAACTTTTTTTCCATTTTTTTTTTTAATGCAGTACAGTTATGTCCATCACCCCACCCATACATTAGAGATTTATAATGGAAATTGTGACAGGGCATCACTATAGCAGTGCTTGCAGGCATTGTCATGATAAATTATTTATTATTTAATGACTCGTGATGTAATCACAGCAGGAATCAGATTCACTATCATCCATCTCCCCTTCATTGTCCAGGAGGAATAAGATGATAGGGAAATATCACTCTTCTCTGAGTCCATCTTTTTATTTCCTAGCTTTAAAATGAGTATTTAAATTGGTAAAGAGAGTTTACCACCACAATCCAACCTCTACATTTGTTTATGTTGGATGCCACTTTTGTTCTGGCTTGCATTACTCAGATAGATAAAGCTCAGAAGGGTTCTGCAGTAAACTGCCCTGTTTTCTCTTAGTGTTTTTGCCTTTTTTTAAATGCTACCAAATGGTTGCTTTTGGCTTCCAGCATTATCACATGTTGTCTATAAATATGGAAATAGTTATGGTAATATGGACATAAATAATAACTGTAAATACCACATAAAGAAGACTGCCATATAATTATAAAAATACCTAATAGATTTCTTTTTCAAAGACAACACAGCTGTCCCTTCTAACCTTTCATTTGTAGATTCTTTTCTCTCCTGTTTTTATTTATAGTTTGCCGTGCAGTTTAACATAGCACACTACAATTCTTGTTTCTGATTTTGAAAAGAAAATGAAAGAATACTCATTTCATCATAAAGAAGCGTTAGTTTACAGTTTTGAAAAGAAACAATGCCAGCTCTAGAACATCATCTTGGAAACAATCTCCCTCTTAATAGATTTCAAAAGAATCTGTCAATAGCTACATACCACAATTTAAAATTAAACCCTGCTATCAAATTCAAGAAAGGGTCGGCCAAATGGCAAACAGCACGTGTTGGGAAAGAAGCTCCATTCTTTCCTCTAAACATCTTGGAGTTTTTATTGAACGAACCACAACAGGTTATTATGCTGATCCTAACCAAACAAGTTTTTTATACCCTACTCAGGAGAAAACAGGTTGAAAAGTGTTACGGGTAAACTTACACTATGCACTATGCCGTGTTCCATGTTAATGAAAAGCGTGAAGCCTTACACAGCACTGATGCTGCTGAAAAGGGTTTACATATTTCCTGGAATGATGTTCCAGACATCATGTCCCAGATGTTCCAGAACCATGCATTTCATCCCTTTGCAGTCAGCTTTACAGTGCCTAAAAGCAAAGTGGTACAAATGTATTTCAAGTTTGCATTATGCTGGATTTGCACGGTGCTTCATCCTACATAAACTCATTCTTAGCTCTTCCTTGTTACTTTAAACTTCTATACAGAGCCTGGACAGACACAGAAGAGAGACTGCAGAAAACAATGCTCGCTGCTCGTGCCACATGAATCGAAAGCTGTTATCTTTGAATCTTTGAAACATTTTTGCCTCAAACCTTTTATCTATCACCAAGCAACCACTTCAGAGATCTGTGTCTATGCCCTTCTATGCAGCAAATCCCACATTTTAACAAAAATCATAACAAGCTTCAAAAAGGAATAAAGTTTATCTTAACCAGCAGAAATGTACAATTCTATCTCCCTAATTTTATAAAAAGAGTAAATATGGCTTTATGTAGAACAGCATATAACTCTGAATAGGTGAATTGCATTCTGATTTCCTTTTGGAGAAACAATTTCAAGAAATGAACTGGAAAATGCCAGTGGGAAAGATCAGTCTGGGCTAGAGGTACGCTAATAGCTTATCAATACATATTTTCAAGCAGATGAAACATTCAAATCTATACTGCTTTTTTATCTACAACAACTGGCCTTTGTCCAAAAATGTGTCATTTTATCAGATGTGTCACTCAGCTGGGAGGCTGCTGTGACTATACTAGCTGAATGAATGTTAAAGTGATTTCTCCAGGGGAAAGAGGCTGATCCCAAGGGTTTTCTAGTTCCAAGAGGGAGATCATTTTTCATCACCAGCTGGAGCCTGATGTCAGACATGCCCTTGCTTCATTTATTCTCCTCAGAGGTTGAAACCTAGCTTGTCCTTCCTGACTTCAATATTGTTTCATATTTGGGCGCATAGCAGCTACTACACTGTGAACTATGGGAAAATAGTTTAGGGGAAGTGGTTTGACAGCAGGATGCGGTCGATTCTATTGTCCTATTAAAATATAGATATCTGGGAAGCTTAACTTTGTTTTCATTATGTAAACATATGTATTTTATCTTAATGTGCCCAAAAGAGGGAAATACAAAAAAAAAAACCCAACCAAAAACAAAACCCAACAAACTCACACCACCAAAATCCAAAACAAACCAACACAACAAATGTTAGCCCTTTATGTGTAGTGTGTCTATTTTCTTGGCAGTAATGTGAGAATAAAGCCCCATACACCTAAAACAAAGATATTTTGTACTGAAAGAACAAATGCCCTTGGTTACATTAGACTCTGTTCTTTTATTTTAAATTCATAGTTTGGTCTGAGAACAAAAAGGAAACTGCAATGATTGAATATCTTTCATAGAGTCATCTTATGAAAATATTTTGACATATTTTTATACTCTTCTATTTGTTTTCTCCAGAACAATAGCTAGAGAGATAGAAATCACCAGTTCCCACACACTATGTGATCTGTTAAAACACTATAGTTTAATTCTTCAGATGAAATAGCAGCTAGGTCTTTCCCCCACAAAAGGTCTGAGCATGTGAAAACTGTATTTAGATCATGCCTAAATTATATTAAGGTGGTTATACTATTGTTTTGTTGTTTTTGGTTTTTTTAACTTGCATGACTCTTGTTCCGAGAACATTGTGAATCCCTGCTATACACTGGTGATCACATGCTTACAATAGACTTTGAACACGAGAAGGTGAACCGATGTTGCTTCTTCATCTATAAGTTCTTACGTCAAGACAGTCTTGATGAAAATAATCTTTTTGAATCAGCTAAAGTTCGATTTTCTAACAGGTTTAAGGTGTAAAGTCAGAGCATAAGCAGATATCTGTGACAGAAATAATTCACTACAGCTTTTACTGTATACATTGACATCTCTTGTAATGTTCCCCTTCTCACACCAAGATTCAGTACTCTATAAAGTTTTGAAATAAAAAAATTATCAAGTACACACCATATTGTACTAAGGCTGGACCAATACCAGTTGTTAATAACTTTCTGACCTCTCTTCTTCATAAAGATGAAGCAGTCAGGAGACCACGAAGAACTGCTTCCAGAACCATTCACGATATTAGTAATATTTCTCATACAAAGTAATCAAAATGTTATTATATATGCTTTTTGTTGCTAGATTTGCAAATCTGTATTGTGGGTTTCTCTATATATGCATATTAAAGAAATCAGAATGAACTAGCAGTGTGAATTCACAGACTATACAGAGGGTAGTCAGTAATATATCTCTTTTGAAGTGAATTCAGCTAATCTGAACGAAAGCCATTTTCACTTAGAATGACCATGTCTGCACAAGTGTCCAATCTGCTTTAAAAGGTCACTTAGATAATTTGTCTTTACATCTGAAGCTGACTCTCTGACACTGTCCAAGAAAGCTAAAAGACAAAGAAAACTTGTCCTTTGACACTGCATCATTACTTATTTCCAATGCTGTTTTAGCAATGTTCATAAAATATCAAGCAACAGAGGGAGGAATTGTATTTGTTTAATTTCAATTCCTGATTTATGGCAAGATGCACAATGCTTCTTAAGAATAATGAAAGATTTGCTTGCTCTTTCCATCTCACCTCATTTCTCCAGCAAAAAGCAAAAAGAAAATTTGCATGAAAAATTTGATTAAGACAAGGATACAAATAGGCAATGGTTACATTAAATTCTGATTGACTTCTGTCTTAGCTGTTACATCATACCACATACCAAAGCTAATGCACTGCTACTGTCCGCAGAAAGCACACTCTTTCAGGGACACTAGTTTAGGGGCAGGTAAGAGAACTGACCAAAAAGCTATTGGAGAAATATATTCCTAGTTTTAAGCAAACTTGTTCTTTTGTTATCACTTCAGTGGGAAAAGCTCTTGAGGTTGTTCAGAGTCGTCCTAAAAAAATAGAGTTTCACTGAGCCTTTAGGCATACTTCTAAATAACTCTAATTAATAACAAACATGAACATATTTTGGAGAGAAGACAGTGGTTGAGGGGCAGAACTGATGCAAGTATAACTGCACAGGAGAAAAGAATGCAGTAATGAACTTCAAGATTATTAACTGCAATATCAACTGCTGTTATCCACAAAGGCTCCTGCTAGCAGCATTTCCGTTTAACTCACTAATTCTGGCATGAAGAACACCTTGTCAGTTCATGATATTCATCTAGGTGATGTGTGTTTTGACTTCAATGCAGAAGTAATCCCTTTTAAAATCAAGACCTAAATCTGTACGAGAGGTAAATGGTTAATGTTGAACATCATGCACATTATACTTCATGAAATACCTTACAAAAATTGAGGTATTACTCTATATTATAGTGCCCTGTAATTCTGAAGTAAATCATGCCAAGATACTATCTTGTATGTCTGTAGATCAGATACCAGTATTCAGAAAAAAAAAAAGCTTTCATGCACTTACCTTATCCTCCAGCCGCATCAGTCTGGCTCCTATAGTACAGTACCCTTTGTCTACCCCTTTTTCTAAATAAAGAAGAATAAAAATGGGACATTCATTAGGTGGAGAATAAACTCAAATGAAGAATTATATCTTTGGTATTTAAAGCAAAAAAGAGTAGCAGGCAGTAGTAGTAGGGTAGTATAAATATCATGAACATAACAAGAAAGAGTTTCTTCATGGTGTTCAGAAACGAAAGTTGAAGAGAAGGGGGTTAGTTTGTCTAGTTAACAATACTAAGCTAGTCTAAAGGGCAACCTGGGCTTTGGCAGAGGTATTCTGTGGCCATAAAGGACTATAGATAGTGTCTGAGGTAACTTGGTTCCTTCTTTAATTATCCCAATTAACTGCAGGTAGTCAGACGGAATAGGGATGCTCCCATTCTGAACATCACTAACATGAGCAATGTACACTTTGTGTATATAAAGAAACCAGAATGGTTTTCAGCTGAGGTTGTAGATGTAGGAGACAGCACTGTCCAGGGGTTTAAGGGCTGGAGTGGCAGAAACCTAGCTCCTCTCTGTAAATGACTGACACCGGGAAAAGCCCTTGCATCTCCATCCTCATTTTCTCCTCATAGTCTTCATGATAACTGGTTATTCAAGCCCAGTAGTCCAATTTGTTTCACTTACTCACTGAAAATGGTGTGACTGGGAACCAAGATTGAAAACTGTGCAAAGGGGGATCTGTTCCTTGTGTTTACATGACCAGTTGCAAAGCAATGCCATAGATTGAGTGTTATTTCACATGAAATGAAGCACAACAAAAGACATTCTAAGCTATGAGAAAATAATCACAAGAAAAAAACATCCCCAACACTGAAGTAATTTAAACAGAATTTGGACACATTTTTCTCAACTAACTCTTTTTTTCCAGTCCAGGCTGGGGTAATTACTCATTGTTTGTCCATAAATTATTCCACTTTTATGAGTGGTCAAACTTTGTTTTTTACAGCTACCTAAGTCCACTTAGTCTAAGGCATGAGTACAATGTGAAATGCTTACTGGAAGGCTGGCTAAAATGTTAATTTATAGCGTATTAGCATCCACAATAGCTGCCCATATGTGTGCTCATTCTGCAAGGAACTGACATTCTTGCATTTCTCAGTGAATGGTACTTGCTTTACCACCATCATTAGCAGTGTATGTATGTGCTAATATGTTTAGTGACATATTTGTACCAACCAAGTAACATTCATCAGAGAACCTGGAGAAGCAAATACTACATGGAGAGAAAATTCTAAGACTACTCAAGGACACTGTGCAGGGACAGAAAACAAATAACACAGCCTGACTCATACATGTGTGCTGTTTATCATTCATTATTCCACAACCACAAAACCGCTCTGAAAATATAAGTGACTGAGGGTCAATTTTGTCTATGTTTAATTCTCTACCTAAAATGAAATAACTGACTCTGCATTCTACTCTCTAGTTAGTAAAACTGTAGACACATCTTTCAAACTATATACCAGAAAAGGTTTGCCCTTAAGGATTTCTAAATTGGGATGTGATTTGAACAGCAATGGGTAGGTAGTGTTTTTGTTTGGGACTAAAAGCAAAACACCCCCCAAATCTGAAGAAATATTCCAATAAGCTTTTTATTATTATTATTATTTTTCTTAGAAAGATGAATTTCCTCACCAGCTTTAATTACATCCAAAAAAGACATCCCAAAAGAACCAAAGCAAGTTATCAATGTTTCCTATTTTAGTTATTCTCAAATGTGATGTAGAAGAAAAAATAAGAAAAGAGCAAGCAGATAAACAGTTAGAAGCTACTTTGTGGCACATGGCACTCCTAACAGATGAAGCGAAAAGAATGATACACATATATGTGCACCTGTGCCATGTCCACCGCTTTATTGGCATGCAGGCTGTCTAAGTCAAAAAAGGCTGCAGTCTTTCCCGTTTATTATTAGCCTGCATTTAAATCAGCATTCAGCTCTAATTTACATGCGTTTTCCTCTAATAAAGACCATCTTTGAAAGTAAATGGTGTGTGTATACAATGTGAAGAGCATTGTGGCAAGAAAGGTAGGCAGAAGTTCAGATAATGTAGCTCTAGTACATTTGATTTCTATCTCATGTTTATGCCTTCACTAGTCTTTTCAAGATATACGATTTCAGACATCCTAGATTACATTGTTTGCTTTTACATAGTTGAAAAGATTGCATGGCTGACTATAAATCTCAATTGCTTTGCAACCCAAACCAACTTTCTTTTAGTATGAAAGTTTTTCTGTTCTTTGTGTTGATTTGCAATAAAACAGATAGACAGCCCAGCAATTCAGTATCTTTGTGCGTGTGTGTGTGTGTGTGTGTGTGTATATATGTGAACAGCACAGATACAAAAAAAACATGCATGATCACCATGTAATGAAATACTGTTATTTATAACTGGATGAAAATATATATGGACAATTGGAAATGGAAAAAAAATAACTTGAAAAAGCTTGTATCAGATAGTTGGTATAATAGAAACCTGTAATTTTATATTCTTAAACTTGAATCACATAAAAATAGTATATAAACAATAGCAATATACTTCAGGAGAACTGAATAGTTGTTGGGTCATCTAGTTCATTTCTCATCTTTATTAATATGTAAATTTCTTCCCTTGAAGTATTTGCTTTCCTGAGTATACATACTATACTACTTTCAGAGCAACACGATCCTATATTTATTTCCTAGCGTTTTCATAAGGGTCGCATATCTCTTTCTCTAGTAAACAACAGATGCCTCTTGTAAAAAAAGTTAAAAACTTAGAATCATAGAATGGTTTGAGTTGGAAGGGACCTTAAAGATCATCTAGTTCCAACCCCCCTGCCATTGGCAGGGACACCTCCCACTAGATCAGGCTGCCCAAGGTCCCGTCCAACTTGGCCTTGAACACCTCCAGGCATGGAGCATCCATAGGTTCTCTGGGCAACCTATGCCAGTGCCTCAACACCCTCATCGTGAAGAAATTCCTCTTAATGTCTAGTCTAAATCTGCCCCTCTCCAGTTTATACCCATTGACCCTAGTCCTATCACTACAAGCCTTTGTAAAGTCCCTCTCTAGCTTTCCTGTTTGCCCCCTTCAGGTACCTCAGGTCTCCTCAGAGCCTTCTCCAGGCTGAACAACCCCAACTTTCTCAGCCTGTCCTCATATGGGAGAGCTGCCCCAGCCCTCTGATAATCTTTGTAGCCCTCCTCTGGACCTGTTCCAACAGTTCCATCTCCTTCTTATGTTCAAGATTCCACAACTGGACACAGTACTCCAGGTGAGGTCTCACAAGAGAGGAATAAAGGGGTAGAATTACTTCCCTTGACCTGCTGGCCACGCTTCTTTCGATTCAACCCAAGACAGTTTGCTTTCTGGGCTGTAAGCGCGCATTGCCAGCCCATGTTGAGCTTCTCATCAATCAGCATACTCAAGTCCTTCTCTGCAGGCCTGCTCTCAAGCACATTGTTCCCCATCCTGTACTGAAACCGTGGATTTTCATGACCCAGGTGTAGGACCTCACACTTGGCCTTGTGGAACCTCATGAAGTTCGCACAGGCCCACTTCTCCAACTTGTCCATGTCCCTCTGGATGACATCCCATCCTTCCACTGTGGCAACTGCACCACTCAGCGTGGTGTCATCAGCCACCTTGCTGAGGGTGCACTCAATCTTGCTGCCTATATTATTGATGAAGATATTAAACAGCACTGGTCCCAGTATGGACCCGAGGGACACCACTTTTCATGGATCGCCATCTGGACATTGACCACTACACTCTGAATGCCACCATTCAACCAATTTGTTATCCACTGAACAGTCCACCCATCAAATCCATATCTCTACAATGTAGAGAGAAGGATCTTGTGGGGGACCATGTCAAAGGCATCTGTTGGTTTACCCATGTCCACTGCTGTGGTTACCCCATCCTAGAAAGCCGCTTCTAAGTATTCCCCACACCAGTTGAGGAAACAAGAAAAGCCATCTCCAACTCTTTCTCCAAATGGAAACACATGATATAAAAGACATATTATTCATTATTCATATTTGTTTTCTTTTTCAAAACCCCCCCAGCAATTACCATATGAAATAAGTAAGAGAAAAAGAGAAAATCAAATGAAGGACAGCACCATAAGCTTATTTTTTACCCAGTGTTCTCCATCACATCATTTTAAGAAAACAAAGGTTTTTATTTTGGTCAGAAGAAGTACTTACGGGGACCATTAAGACAGTGGAAGAATTGCAGCCAGATGGTCTGAAAATGAGAAAAGCTGGAAATGATCTTCCCTACTTCTACAGAGCAAGAGTCCTTCCTCGATTACTTTTGTGATGTATACAGCTAGAAGTAAACTCAAAAATTTTAAAAATTGTCTGAAAGCCATTAACTTTTTTAAGCAGAAATTGTGGAATTAGAGCACTGTGATACCTAGGATACTTCAGAATGCTAAAGACATCACAAATCCTCAACAAATTATATTAAGTTCAGTACTGTGACTACAGAAAGCTTGAAAACACAAGAGAGGTCACTGTCCTCTTCTTGCTAATCCAGTGCAACTACAACTTTCTGGACCTACACTTGCTTTACTTCTATAAAAGCTCTACGTAGGAAAAAATGATGAGCTCTCAGCAAGATTTAGATTCTTATGTTTATAACAAGATACACATCTGAAAACGCAAGTCAAGACTCCTCTTTTAAACTCAGGTTCCACAAAATAGAAAATAAGCTGTATATATATTGAATTTGATCCCACTTCTGCCCTTCCTCCATAAAGTGTTTACGGCAGGATTTAGATGCGCACTTGCTATACTATTTATAAAATAATTCATATACCAAATGCAAAATGAAAAGTAAGCTTCTTGATTAATTTTTTGTTAAGAGCAGAATTCAACACTGTTCGGAGAACAATAAATTAGCTGCAGGTTCCAAGTCCTCAAAGCAGGACATGTTATATTTTGCTGGCTCTTTGCATTGAGGTAGATCAACCCCAGAAATGGAATTAATTTTTAGGGACAAGACTGTGAACACCTGACAGTTACATAAAATGTCCTAGTTGGCTTTATTTTTTATCATGTTCCCATGGATTTTGTCTCTTGGAAGGCTGGAATAAATCATTCCTTGCAGAGATAGGGGTACGTGTCATTTCAAATATTAATTGACTCAAAAATATAAAAATTAAACTACACGTATTTATTATGCTTTAAAACATATTGTGATCCAATTTATTCTTAACATCTGGGAAGGAAATAGCATCAGAAAGCTTAGGTAGCATTTAATGGAAATAAAAGCAAACAATGGAACTGTCAAAATTTCACAAGAAAGCCTGTTTCTCCAGGGATTCCCACCTGTGTTATGTAGACCCAAGAGATTCAGATGAACTGCAGATAAGCATCAATCTTTTGTGTACTTTTCTGAAATCAAACACTGGATCTTTTGTTTTACGTTGGCATCATTCCCCAATTTTGGCCTTGAAAGCTATAGTAAATCTCAAAAACTGCATTCAAAATCAATTAACTCCATCATGTGTAGCAAAGGGCAAATATTATAGTCTTCTTATTTGTATCATTACATAAGTGTCTGCTTTGTTAATTCAAGACATTTTATTAACGTGTGATTTGCCTTTATATCAACAATTTCAGTTATTAAGGGGTTTGTTTAATGTTACAGGAACCTTTATTCCTCTTACAAAATCGCATTGCCTTCAACACTAAGACAGGCTTTCAATGAAACTAAGACACAGTCTTCTGGGTATACCCATAAAAATGAGATTCAAGTCTTTGGTAAATTTATTCATTATCATAATGTTCTAAACCCACTCCTGATATTAGGAGTTTCAAAGAAAGCTGCCAAGACCAAACAAAGCAAAAAGGGAGGATTCTGCAGAATATGTGAAATCATGAAAAATTGTTATTACAAAATATCACAAATGTTAAAAGTTAACAGGGGAAACGAGGCAAGCTTGTTAAGGACAAACCAGTTAGGAGTACTAAATACACAGAAACAGTGTCAGGAAATCTCTGATCTGCAAACGGCTGAAAGCTTACAGGAAGGTTAGAGGCTTGTGTATGCCCTTTTATACAATTCCAAAAGCACCTTGCTTTTGGCTCCATCTGAGTCAGGACTGGTCTGACCCAGCATGGCTTTTATTCTGCTCTTGTATCCTTATCTTGTTTTAACACAGCTTTTAGTGCTTTTTATCTTTGAGAAAAGAACTTCAAAAATAACAATAATTGCTTCCAGTGAATTCAGATTCTGGATTTTGTGACATCATTCACTTTTGAAAGGTAATAATACTATAGGCATACTGCAATTACTTAATATAATATTATCAAAGTTGACAACATGGTTTCAGTAACAGCCTGATTCAAAAGCCACTGAGGTCACTGGAAAGACTCCCATTCATTTCAATGTGTTTAGAATCAGACCTTAAGATTCTTTGAATGGGAGCATAATAAAACAGGAAGAAAAAAAAAGGATCTGGAAAGGAAAATTCTTATGTATTTCTCCTTGGTGGTTTACTTTTCTTTGCATTGTCATTTTTGCTTGCCATCGATACAAAAATAACAGAGTCTGGAGGACACACGCATATTGTTTACAAATGCTTTTTAGCAATGCCTTTGAACTGGAAAAAGTATATTGCATTGAAAATGCATTTTCAGTATAAAATAAGCCAGCTATTCTGAAGAAAACTCAGGAATAAGTCTATTTTCCAGAGAGGCAGCACAGTGCAAGAGTCTGTTTCCACCCAAAACAGATGAATACTATAACCAGTCATCACTGTTCATCACTTGATTATTGGTAGGTTGCATAATACCAGCACTAATCATAAACTAACCCTAGTTTTAGTTCTGCAGACCATTTATCTGGAAACATTTATCTTATTTTTGGAATGTCTAGATAAAATAACTACTAGATTGAATAACTTCTGGTTTTGGTCTTGCAAACCCATAACTAAACTTCCCAGGTTTTGCATCCTGAACAACTATTTTACCTTTCCCAGCCAGAATTAATTCAGTCCATTTGAGCGCAGAACCATATGTCTTCGCAAGAGGTACAACATTGTAAAGTAGGCATGCTGTGGAGGCAGTCATTATTCTTAGCAGGCCCACCATGGTTTTACATCTAAGGTGTCTCAAAGCAGTTATTCAGCAATAATGTTGCAAAGAAAGACTGACAAGGGAAGATAATTGCATGGACATGTATGCTGCAGTCTTCTCCAGAGCACAGATTATGGCTTTCCCAAATATCTCTGAGGTCCTACAATTCTCTCCCCAGTAAAACTATCTATACCAAACTCTGAAGATGAGCCTCAACATAAGAAGGATATGGAACTGCGGGAATGGGTCCAGAGGAGGGCTACAAAGATGATCAGAGGGCTGGAGCCCCTCTGCTATGAGGACAGGCTAAGAAAGGGTTGTTCAGCCTGGAGAAGAGAGGGCTCCAAGGAGACTTTGTAGTGACCTTCCACTACCTGAAGGGGGCTACAAGAAAGCTCGAGCTGTACCTTTTACAAGGGCATGTAGTAATAGGACTAGAGGGAATGACTATAAATTGGAGGGGGGAAGATTTAGGCTAAACATTAGGGGGAATAATTTCTTTTGATGCAGCCCAGAATACGCTTGGCCTTCTGGGCGGTGAGCGTGCATTTCTTGCTCATGTCAAGCTTCTTATCAACTAGCACCCCCTTCTCTGCAGGGCAGCTCTCAATCACATCATCCCCTGTCCTGTACTGAAACTGTGGATTAACCTGACACAAGTGTAGGACCTTGCACTTGGCCTTGCTGAACCTCATGAAGTTCACACAGGCCCACTTCTCCAGCCTGTCCAGGTCCCGCTGGATGACATCCTGTCCTTCTGCTGTGACAATGGCATCACTCAGCTTGTTGTCATCTGCAAACTCGCTGAGGGTGCACATGATCTCACTGTCTATATCATTGATGAAGATATTAAACAGCACTGGTCCCAATACAGTCCCCTGAGGGACACCACTTGTCATGGATCTCCATCTGGACTTCGAGTCATTGACCACTACTCTCTGCTTTCTCTCTCATTTTCAGCTTAAATGTATTTATGGCCAGTTCACAAATATTTGTTCTTCAGTTTGCACTGTCCCTTCCCCTACATATTTCTTTTTCCTTCCAGGTAATTATTCCCCTTGCAGAATTAACAGACATCCCTTTCCAGGTGTTTGTTATGCCAGGTTAAAAGAAGCAAACTCCTGCTTGCCACTAACGGAATAGGTGCTTGTTTTCATTAGCCATTCTAGTATTTCTTCCCTATTTCTGCTGCAGTTAGGTTTTCCAAAAGATGTGTAATCAGAATTTTGTACAAGATGCCACATAAGGCATTTCCCAAGTCATGTACAAAGACCTGTACATTTCCCTGTATGTCTTTAAAATTTCTCTCCTGATCCTAGGATCAGACTATATTTTTCATGTATATATCACAGAATTTTCTTACATTCAGTTGGCATTTGCTTCCAATTAATTATCATACCAGGGCTTTCTTTTTCATAAAAAATGCCAGACTGTTCACCACTATAAGCATCTAGGAGACTTTTTAAAATTAGTTTCCTTGCGGCTGATCTTGCATTTTTTATGACTGAATTTCATAGAATCATAGAATCATAGAAGAGACTCCAGGTTGGAAGAGACCCACCGGATCATCGAGTCCAACCATTCTTATCAAACTCTAAACCATGCCCCTTAGCACCTCGTCCATCCGTGCCTTAAACACCTCCATGGAAGGTGAATCAACCACCTCCCTGGGCAGCCTGTTCCAGTGCCCAATGACCCTTTCTGTAAAGAATTTTTTCCTAATGTCCAGCCTAAATCTCCCCTGGTGGAGCTTGAGGCCATTCCCTCTTGTCCTGTCCCCTGTCACTTGGAAGAAGAGGCCATCACCCTCCTCTCTACAACCTCCTTTCATACCACTTCTATCACTCTTGCTTTCAAGGCTCTCTCAATTCTTCCTGAAGGATACCTTTGATCTTCTTTTGAGCTTTCCAAAACTAAAACCCATGCACTGTTCAGAATAGAAGAAATTTTTTACAGTGGAATCAATGTATATTCTAACACCAGCACAAAGGATTTAGAAAGAATATTTGGGTTTGAAAATTTTCCAGCATTATGTTTCCTACTTACCATGAACTAATAAAAATATAAAAAGATAGTTCTTTATTTCCAGTTACTCCACTACCATGTCAACACAAGGTATTTATCTTTCCACAGTAATTCCAGGGCTTATTAAAAGAATTCCATATTCATGCATAATTGGATAGATTATAAATACATATACTGTAGCCATGGCTAATTTCACAAAGCTATGAACTAAAAATTTTACATAAAATGCAGCCACTATACCTGGAAGAAAAAGGCCTGGCTTTCCCAAAGAATGGTCCAATCTGAAAAGAAAACAGAGAATTGCCATTGAACTCTGTTACCAGTAAAAGCATAGGAACATCATTTACATTAAAATTTACAAAGCAAGTAAAAACATGAGACTAGAATGACTTTCTACAGATACTGTCAGCAGTTTAGTTCCTTAGAGTTATTTTTCCAAAATCAACCCATATTATTATCCTTATTTTCATGAGTACTAATATTTTATTTCTTAGGCTTTCATGTTGTAACTAAAACATAGTTCTCCTGTGTTATAGGTAATCTAATAACAAAGAATACACAAACAGGATGGCTTCTTAATAACATTTGCAAATATTGCTTGAATATCATGCAGGCAGATTTAATATCGATACATTATATATGTTGACACAGTAGATTCTATTCAAGAGGATTTTTATTTTTTTTAATATAAGTGCTGGAGGAGCTCAGTCTTGTGCCCTAGTCCACAGTGTTAATTTGTAAAGAGAAAAGCACTTTGCACTGAATCAGAAAAGAATAGTTTTATGGCAAAATATTTCAGCTCAAATCCCCAAACTCACAGAAAGCATGTGCAAGCAGGAATGTGGGAAACGAAAAGTTCCTGAAAGAGAGGGTGGCACAAGCAAACCAGATTTCTCTGTGGAAATGTGGAAAAACACAGAGAAGAGATGGAAAGGCAAAACACTATTTGAAAAGGTTTTATTTTCTAGAAAGAGGGCAGAAAAGCTTGCTTTATACTATAAATTTCACAGCATGCACATTAATTTCTTTTAATTTCACTTGGAGGAGGGCAGGAGGATAAAGTATAATCATAAACTCAGCCATAAAAAGGGTTAAAAATGACTCCAAGTTAAATCCTCTAGATATTGTGCTCCCTGTTGTGCTTGCAATTTTGGACAATTACTGTTCATTAAGTGCACATCTCTCCTAAAGCCAGCTGGCACCAGAGAAATCAAATATTTAATGAGGTAGACAGGGCCTACCTTCTTTGAAGTTCTTTTATCCGAACCATCATATTGAGGTGTCCTTGTGAGTACTGTTCTATCACATCGCGTACGTCATAGGGTTTCCGAGCTTGCTGCAGAAGGATTCATACATGAAATTGAAAGGTAAGCATAGTTTAAACTTGATTTTTATTTCAGACAGGCCTTCATTGTATTTTTTATCTCCCAGAGGTTATTTGCTTGCCATTTTGCAACAGTTGTTGCAGTGAATAAAAAATATGTAGGAATTGCAGAACTGCATATTTATTCTGGAGATGGAGCCAAATGATTCCCATTACTGTCAGCTAGAGTCATGTCTCCATGCTACTTCACACTTAGTAAAATATTAGACCTTCACAATGTACTTAAAATACACAAACCAAATTTTCTAAACCAAGATGTATAATTTATTTAGGACTACCATGTGTGATATTTCTTAGTTCATTCCAAAACCAGATGTTAATCAATGTTAGAGAACTGAACTACAGAGATAGGGCCAAATCCTAACACTTGGACCCAGAATCAAATGCCTCTAAAGAGTAAAGATATCTGGTGACAAAAATAATATTGTTTAAGTAACTTGGAGGACAGATGTTTTGCATAAGTCTGAAGAATACTGCATGTAGATTTTGTTTGCACTTCTTTGCCTTTAATGACACCCACTAGGTCAGAGAAGAAGGTGCAATTCAAATAAATAAAAAAAGAACAGATAAAAAATGTAAGAGTGCTAAAGCCTGCTGTCTGCCCAGCTTTATTCCCATTCTAATGAGAATCCAGTTCTGGTTTCATGCTGTTACTACTAAGGCAGAATTTTGAAACAAGTCTAGAGAATTTGTATAAAGTGATGTGATTATAAAAAATGTAGCATGGTAGAATTTTATTGCATATAATTAATGTGTGTGTGTGTCTGAACAAACACAAACCACGTCCTTTTGAAAATACCAGCATTTTTAGAGCCATACCAATCTGTATGAGAAATGTGAGGAAAGATGTCTCTTTTTTGGCTCCGAGTCAAGAAAAGAAGAAAAAAAAAAGAAAGAAAAACTGCAAATCTAGTAATTGGAAAATACTGAAAACAGCTCATTAGTCATCTTGTTGTCTGTTTCCACTCTGTCACAGCTTCAGCCAGAGCCATTAGCATGCACCACTGCACACACGCATTGAACACCTACAGTATGTGCTGGAGTCATGCTTGGAAGGCAGCCACAGGATCCTAGAAATTTCAAATGAAAGCATGGAACTGGAATGGAAACAAATCCTGTGAAATGAATGAAGAAGCAAAAGTTCTTCGTGATAATATGCCTTCCTTGCACTCAACCATCAGCACTTACCTGCATTACTACTTTCAGAAGAGTTCATGGCTTTGGTAATCTGTGTGTACATTTGTGAGCATTTGTGAGAAGAGATAGTTTTGCGGGGGCGGGAGGTTTCAGCTTTCAGTTTATCGCCTTTTTTTTTTTTCCTCCTCAGCTTCACTTTTTGCAGACGCTGACACATCACTATTTCTGGCCAGAAAAGCAGCCTATTGTCTTCACCCAGAGAAACAGTGCCAGTATTACTCTTTAGATTGACTAGCAGGGGTGCTTTGAGAGCATTTTGGCTAAATCCTCTGCCCTTTCCTTTAGACACTCTCTATTTAAATATGATGCATGGCGCAGAGCCTAGATGTGCTGGGGATTTTTCCCCACCTCCCTCCTTTCTCCCCCATGGGCTACTATGTGCGTAATTAATTCTACTCATTCCCAATGACATTTGTTTTCTCCCTCAAAATAAGCCCTCTATCTGTTATCTCTTCTATCAAATCATCAGCTCTAAACTCTATAGATGCTAAGTACTATATACTGCAGTCTGCCTTAGTCCTCTCTAAAGCATAGTAAAAAAAACTCTCCAAAATTCTCCTCTACTCTTTTCCCATAAAGCTTTAGATCTGAGGATCTTACGTCCTGCCAAACTTCAGCACAATCTCTTGTCATGTTTTTATTATGAAATGCTAGTACAATACAACTTAAGGAGGGAGGTAATGGGATTCCAGGGAGGTTTGGTAAATGTAGAACTTGATTAACTCAACTTTCATTCTGTCCATAATCCCAAATCCTAGCCATTTGGGCTCTGCATTCTGTACCCAGCATGCTTAGAGCTCCTAATGCAAAACTCAAAATAATATCACCCAGCTTTGAACTTCCAAAATCTAATTAGCATGGGGAATCCTATAAGCTATATTTCATGGTCCCAAGAAAGAAAAAGCCAGAAAATAATTCCTTCTTCTTCGCTATCATGATCACCAACTTACAGAACACTCTCCATAGACTGAATCAAAGTTCAGTTTTTAAAGTTTAGCATGATTGTCATTGGCTGACAGCTTTGGTGGCTAGAAATATCCTAATTTTTATACTAACTTATTTATATACTGATTATATTTTCCAGAAATGGTCTCTTTAATTTTGTTTCTTTCCCTTAGCTTTTACCTCTCTGGTTTTACTACAACATAGTCCTGCTCTCCTGTTGTTTGTTGAGTTAAATAAGCTGTCTTTTCCTAGACTTCTTTCATAAGGTCATCTGAAGACATCTTTCTGTATGAGCTTGGGAAATGTATGTGCTAGTCTGTCAGCCCTAATTCAGAGTCTTTTGAGTGCTGTGAGTTTATATCAGACTTCTATTGCTTGCAATTAAGGGCTCAGCTCTAATCAAACTTGCTTGAAATTTAGGTTTTTGCTTTATGTTTTTATAATCTTTACAAAAGGATTATGGAAGTTGATTAACTTGTAGTGGACCCTCTTGGACGAAAAAACCCATGAACTTTTCGATGGAAATAACAGGGCCCTTGAGAAGCATATGGGTGATGAGAATGGTGCTATCAGAATCATATTCCAAACAAGTTTTATCATAACAAGCCATAGTACGCAGGCAAAATAAGGTAGTTTTTCCAAAGTAGCACACTTACTTTGACCACTTTGTAACCTGACTGAGAAATTTCACTTAAGACATCACAAAGACAGCAAATTTCAAGAGAGCAGATGCTCCAATACTTCAGTTTCCAAAAATAAGATCTCTCTATGATGTCCCATTCTGGGAAACTATTTGGAAATCTGGACCTCTAATGTGAAAGCAATTTTACATGTCTTAGCACTCATTAGTAAGGTCTATTGATCTATAAGCCATGCATAGCAGACAATTAGTTGAACATTCTCTAAACAGTTGTGAGGTGATCAGTATAGCCAGTAACAGTATTTTAGCAGACACTCCAACATTTTTCTTCGCTGCTGCTCGTAGATGAGTAAGAAGTTAATATATTGTCAATACAGTAAAGAAAACAAACAAACAAAGCAAGCCCCAGCAAAAGAGAGAAGTGAAAAATAACTATGCTGACTCCACAAATTCTAGGTTTCCATGTTGTAATACACCCATGGGTAGTTAACAATTTTACCCATGCTATGAAAAAATCCACATAGGGCTAGCGTGGGGCCAAGAGCCTAAACAGTACCTATGACTTATTACAACCGTATGCACAAAGATAAATTCACTCCCAGAGCACTTTCAATGTCATATGCTTAAGCCTACAAATTGTACTTATGGTTAATGGTGCTGCTTACCTGAAATTTTCTTCTGGCTACAAAATACTGCATTCTCCTGATGACTTTTACAGCTGTTCGGTGTGCTTCAGTTAATCTGCCAAGAAAGACAAACACAGACATGCACCAGTTGGGGAAAAAATAGTAGGAAAAGTATCTTAATGGAAGATGTTGACTCTAAAAATTAAAATCTACAAATATGTTTTATGTCTATAAGGCAAAATTGTAGCATACACAATATAGCATAGCACATATATATATACAATATAGCATATATATATGGAGCATGCACACATACACTGTGTGTATGTATATTTTGTTCTGTTCCTTTACCCTCTCGTATATTGATGTTCTAAGTATAAAAACTGATAAGTGAGACAATGAAAGCAGGTGTACAAAGGTAGTACATGTGGAGGGGATTAGACAGAATTACTGTCAGTGCATACAAGTGGCATCAGTTTGAAGAATGTGAAATGTTTTTAGAGCCATGACTGCACTCCTTATTTTGCATTTATTGAGTGTTTGCCCATGAGCTCTATTGCACAAAAATGAAGTCCTTTAAATAGTACTTTGAATTCTCTAGGAAAGAAAGTAAAACTGAAGTATCCCATTACAAACAATAAAATTAATAGAACATGGTCTCAGCATGTGGCTGTCAGTATTCGTGTTCAAACACAGAACTGGACGTATTATAACTTAACAATATCACTTCACCCAGAGGTTATTCTGTTTGAAGAACATTAGTTATGCCAAGTGGCTGACAATTAATTACCACACCCTATTACTTACAATAAATTTTAGAGGGGTAGAGAGGAAGAAAGAAGATAGTATTTACAAAAGCAAGTATTTTATTTAAGGACTGACTCCTTCCCCATGGACTTCTTCATTCATTCAAAATGAGAGAAATAAAGAAAATAAAATTTTTCTTCCAAGGAAGCAGCTTTGTTAGGAATTCTATGTTCTATACAGTCATCATCTTTGCCATGTGATGATAATCCTAGGAAAGCTTGACAGCAGATTTTTCAAGTCATCCGAAAACACAACCTGCCACCTTTTCCCACTGTAAGAGAAATATTGGCTAGGCCACCTACTTGGATGTCCCAGTTAAGAGATAGGTCATTAAAAGTGGAAATACCACAGTGTACCATTTCAAAGTGGACTAAATAAAAATCTGAATGATTACGAACTGTATTTTAAGAACTAGCATCGTTTTTCATTTCTATAATTTATCTTTGATAAAATTAGTGCTTCTGATTGGGTGAGATACCACAGTCATGGGAACACGGTTTTTACAATAAGCTTCCAGTAGCTATTTCTTCCTTTTTCTATTTCAAGTACCAGTTTAATACTAAATACATGCACAAATATGTGTGAAACTCAGGTGCCTATACTACATAAGTCCTCACACTTCATATATCTATGCATACCCATCCATATGCATCCATATATACACACTCACACATGCAAACACATAGAAGGCAATACATGGTGAGCAGGTTCAAGAACTTCTTACATACCATGAGCAGCACTGCTAAGTACAATTCTTTTCATTTGTGTAAACCCATCAAAGGGATTTCAGAAGTGTCACAGACAGCCTACCAGTAGTTTAGCCTACAGAACCTTTATTGAGGTGAAAGAAAAGCTCTCAGCTTGACACTCAGGGCCCCAGCTGAGCTCCTGTGGCCAGTAACTAGAATGGAGACAACATTCTGCTTGTAAATGGTACGTATTTGACAGAGAAATCTTTGCCTGTCAAGGAGTACAAGTAACACTTAGATGTATTTTTATAACCAAAACAGAATCACAATTTAATGTGGTTGACTGTTTCTAAACATCTTCAGAGATTTTTAGCTGATTTTCATTGTTTCCTGGAACTGACATCCAGAATGGATAATTACACCTCTGACTGGCCAGGCTGCATTTATCCCCATATTTAGCCCAATATATTTATCCTGTTAAGCCTTATATTTTAGCCCAAAACCTTGGATTATACAAAACCCTTTCAGCCTTAAGGGTGTCAGCCTATTACATGCCAGAAGCAGCCAACAGGAGAGAGCAGAAAGCCAGAGGTGCCTTAAATCATGTTTCAGTAATGCTCAATAGAAACACAAGAGTGCTTGCAGTGAATCTCCTAGATATTCTGAGATGCACAACTCATGAAATAACAACCCAGAGGGTTTGTGGTGAACACCATACTTGCACACTCTCTACATAGCATTTTCTAATGATAGAAGACAGAAACAGACAGATCTTCACAGATATTATGGTGCCTAACTCCCACGGAGGTGAAAATTTAACTATCATAGTTTTGTCTCCCAAATGAAGTCAGTAGGATCTGAGCACTTGCTTTAAGTAGGAACATGGGTTTGTGGGTGACCACATCTCGGCCGCTAGGAAAGCAACCAAGCTCTCCTGCCTCTCTGCAGCAGAGGGCAGTGGGACACCCACACGCACTAGGAGATGCTCTCCAGTACATTACAAAAAAACCCATTCAAATTATTTAAAAGCTTTACCCATAAACCCAAGCATAAACTTGGGGTGGTACTATTGGTTGGGTTGGGTTTTTTTGTGCATGTTTTGCTCAAAAGCATATGATTAGAGTTTTATGACAGACTATGGCACTTTTCCCCATCTTTCAATGTAAGAAATAGGTAAGCAGGTTTTGTTAAAAGCTTTCTATAGAGGAGAACAAAATGACATTTGAACATGAGTGATCAGGATCTTTGAAAGTTATGAGCACATAAAAAAAATTAATAATGGAAGCTTGTAACATGTGTAACTATAATGGATACCACAAAATGTCTACAGAAATGAAACGCTTGGATCCATAAATGCTACTGACATCATCTATATCTTCAAGTATGACACAAACCTTGCACCCATTTGCAAAACAGCACATGTCCCTTACCTTTCTGTTTAACCAATTGCACAGCAGGATGCTAATTTTTAAAAGCAGTCAAACCTATCTTTAATTACAATGAGTCTTTCCTCATTTGGTTTATGGACTCCTGGTCTGTCACATCACCATGGTAGGGCAGGGAAAAAAAGCAGCAGGTGGAGGTCCTGGAATATGTATGTTAACAAGTAGTCCCCACTCTGATCCAACCTTGAGTAACTCTCCAGCAACCATTCTAGAGGGTGAGGGGGGAAAGGTGCCCTTCTTCACTAGCTGACTTGACCTTCCCCTCTGCAGGTTTCGAGTATGCTTATGTGGCTGCAAAGCCTGGCGGGATGGCTGTGTGCCAAGGAGCTATTGCAGCCCTAGGTTTGGTCCTCTGCTCGCAGCTTGGAGTACTGTGAAAAGTCACTACTTTTAGCTTAAAACATGCATTTAAGACTTTTTTTTTAAAAAAACTGCAGAAAGGCAGTAGCCTAGAGCCAAAGAAGCCAAACTTTTTGGTTGAAAATAATTGAACCAGAGAAGGAAAGAGAAATACTGAATCCAAAGCAACTCTGGAACCTATCCATAGAGATGTTTTTCTTTTATTTTTATACACCACTATGTTTGTTAAAGCTTATGTTGGCCAGTTCAGATCTATTCTGTTTCTTTTTCTTTTTTATGGAGCCTGATAACTTTCATCTTAATGTGCTTTGGAACAGCTGGGGCATATTTAAGTGAAAAACAGATATGGAAACGGACACTAAACCCAGGTCAAGTTACAACTATTTCAGACCATGATGAGATGCAGCTTAAGTCTCAAAAAAACACTCTTATCAGTTTGATGCACCTTTCAGTCCAGAAGCATTACTTAATCATGAGTTCCCTTCCATGGGGAAGGACTTCATTCAGGCTCTGCTGCAGGATGGCTGTGCTTTAGGATGGCTGCAGATAGTGGAACATGCATTCCAGACCAGTTTTCCCGCCATTTATTCAGGTGTCATGAATTAGAAGAGTTATTCAGTGTAATGTAACCACTTTAATCATGAACTGTGGAAAAGAAAGGCCACTTCAGCAATGTCAATTATAGCCCTCTGTTTGCAGAACTGGTTTGAGGATACACGCTTAACAGTACTTGTATTACTACTGAGCTTCATACATTAGGTTTTGATTTCTTAGCAGGAAGACACATATAAAGTCACACTAACTCTATTTTAATACTGGATAATGTTGTAATTCCTGCACAGAGCAACATAAAGCACCATCTAAATTGCAGTTGTTCACTTGACATTAGTTTCTATGTCAGCACAAACAGTGACTAGGTCAGTGATGACAACTGAAATGTAAAGAAGCTATTTGAAAAGCTCAGCCCTCCATACACCTTTTTTGTTTTCCCATCTTAGTAGGTAAGATATAAAGCAAGACTTATTTGCACTTAAGGAATTACCAACATCAATACAAAACATAAGATGTTGGCATCACAGGGTACTATTTGTCTCCAGATGCACATAACACAGGACCACTCATTTTCAGGGGCAAGATATTTCATTAAACTGCACATTTCCTCTTTCACTGAAGGAAAATATTTCACAGAATCACAGAATCACAGAATAACCAGGTTGGAAGAGACCCACCGGATCATCGAGTCCAACCGTTCCTATCAAACACTAAACCATATCCCTCAGCACCTCGTCCACCCGTGCCTTAAACACCTCATTATGCTCCTCTAGCTCCTGGGTTTGTACACAGACGGAACGACCCTCCTTACAACTAAAGACTGAGGCAAAGAAGGCATTAAGTACCTCAGCCTTTTCCTCATCCCCTGTCACTGTTGTTCCTTCTGTGTCCAATAAGGACTATATGGTCTCCCTAGTCCTCCTTTTATTATTTATATATTTGTAGAAAGATTTTTTGTTATCTTTCACAGACTTGGCCAATCCAATTTCTAGCTGAGCTTTAGCCCTCCTGATTTTTTCCCTACACAATCTCACTTCCCTCCTGTAGTCCGCCCAAGAGGCCTGAGATTTAGCAGAGATGAATACAACCTCTATTTAAATGTAGCTAAACTGTATAATTATCCTGTCATATGGAAAGCATGCAGCAATTAGTTGTTGGGGGAGAAGAAGAGTGGGAAAATTGAAATCATAAAAGACATAAAATTAGAGAGTTTATTAGAGACTGGTGCAGTAGTTAGTTCATATGCAGACACACGCACTATGAGGCCTTATATTCACGGAGACAAGTGGTGAAGAGCGATGATTCTTTTCACAAGAACCATAAGAAAAAAGAAGCATATATGTGTTTAAAATACTGAGGGAAGCTGTAATGTCCAAATGAAAAAATTATCTTCCAACCAATAAATAAAAATAAAATTAGCATTGCCTTCAGCTAAGTATGCCAGACAAATCGCCTTGAGCCTTTTAAACCGCTCATATTAAGAGAAGGTTGCTGCTTGAATCTGAAATGCAAACACCTAGTAATGTCAGGCAATGATTCTGATTCCAGAGCTCATCCAAATCCAGGAGTGGCAGAGAAGTACAACATAAAAATAATAGAAGAGGTTTCTAGTCTTATAACATTTCACAGAATCACAGAATCACAGAATAACCAGGTTGGAAGAGACCCACCGGCTCATCGAGTCCAACCGTTCCTATCAAACACTAAACCATATCCCTCAGCACCTCATCCACCCGTGCCTTAAACACCTCCAGGGAAGGTGACTCAACCACCTCCCTGGGCAGCCCGTTCCAGTGCCCAATGACCCTTTCTGTAAAGAATTTTTTCCTCACGTCTAGCCTAAACCTCCCCTTGCAAAGAACAGAAACTTCTGGAGAATCTCCATCACTTAGATGATGGAAATTTTATAACATGCCGTTTCCACTGAAACCTGAGAGAATATTTCAGAAAATGTTGGCATAACTTTATTTTTCCTTTTATTCCTAACCACAATCCCACTTTAAACCTACTCTCATCTCTGTCCTAAACATATCCTTATCTGAACCTTTTCTTTCCAAGCTTGTGTTTGGCTCAAAACTATAAGTGAATTAGTATTGGCTTCTCACAAAACAGAGCAGCTTGGAGGCCTATTTGTCTTCACCAAGCTCTACTGACAGCCCCAATTTATGATGCAGTGCTGCAGATTCTGCAGTTCCCTCCCCAGCAGGTAGAGTCACAGGCAAAGTAGATAAGAATATAAGTGACATCTTCATGTGGAACTGGATTTTGGCATAGAATCACAGATCATAGAATGGTTTGGGCTGGAAGGTATTTTAAAAATCATCTAGATTCAACCCCACTGCCATGGGTAGGGACACCTCCCACTAGATAAGGTGGTCATTTTGCTGAAGATTTTGTGATATTTGCTCTGTCCATTCATCCATCAACAAATACACCGCTGCCACTCTGAATCCATTCCAGAATGCAATTGCCTCTGCTTCTACTTGCATCTCTAACCTGTCCTTCCCTGAAATGAATGAGAAAGAAAGCAGATTTTGTACAGTGCTGCTCCCAAGGACAGAAGACAGCACAGGAACAGAAGAACAGCTCTGAGGACAAACACTGTTGAAAAAGGAAGAATGAAGATATTATTTATGGGGAGTAACTCACAAGACAATATATTGGCAGAGGAAACACTGCTGGAAGAAGAAGAGGGTAGGGTGTTTTGTTGATGTTGTCTGTGAACAAAATAAAAAAGCAGTAGAAAGCTCCTGAAAATAATCAGAGGTAGACGTAACATGCTCACTGAATGTGATTTAATGAGGAAGAAAGCCCCTTGAACTTTGAGTTGTTTTTCTCAGCCCTAGACAGTTGGAGTTTTCAGTTACAAGTTTTTTCAGTAATATTACAAAGTGGGTTTATTGAGAAACTGAGAGAAAAGCTCAGTGTTGGTTCCTTGCTAATTAAAATGCATAATTAAAATGAGTAATTAAGCTTACTACAAAATGCTCCTGTGTCTGGGACCCCAACTGCCCTTGAACAACAGCTCATCAGCTGAACTGTCTCTGAGAACTAAAGTAACTATTAGATATTTTAGTTACATCTTCCCTCTATTTTTTGTTGGCAGCAAAATAAAAGTGCCTGGTCTCTTTTCTGCCATTTTATTTCTTCTGTTTTTCCTGCTGTGTCAGAAATAACAAGATGATGTCATAGGGATGTCTTTTCAGTGTGGAAATGAAACACAGATTTCCTTTTTTTTTCTTTTTTTCTTTTACCCCAAGCAAACATCTTCTAGAAATTGTCACAATAACTTCCTGTATTGGCGCTGTACCATCACTATTTCTGGTCCCAACATAGGTGAAACACTCATTTCCACACCAGTTCTCTTTTGCTTAGAAAACAGACTAGCCACAACAACTTTCTTACGAGGTTGACAAATGCTAACAGACAATGACACATTTTTCCCCTACATATTAAATTTTCTGATCCTAGCAGACAAAGGTATTTTTTTCACTCTCTAAGATTTAGTCTTCATCAATTTGCCTTTTAAAGAACACCAACAGAACTGAATGCTTAGCTAGTAAAAGGCACCAAAAAGACAGTCATCACTAAGCCCAAGCAACCTCCCAGCAGAGAAGATGCCTTCCAGGAATCCAAATAGCATTCACAATGGTGCTGGTGTAGCTAGAATGAGATAGCCTTATTTGATGGGCTATGGTTTGCTCACTTTTAAAAATGCCACAACCCAAATTAATGAACTTTATGACTTCATTTTCCTCTTCACTGTATTCAGCATTTATGGGAACAACGTGGTGTTGTTAATATACACCAATGACTGAGCACTGTATTTATGCCTCAATGATTTTCTGTCATGAGAATATAATGCTTGGCAAAGACTGATTCTCTGAAATACCAGTTTGTTTGGGGTCATTAATCTTAATTCCTATCTTGCCTGAATAGGAACTGGATAGCAGTCAAGTCAGGGAATAGTTCTGAGAATTAAAACTTCAATGGCTTTTGGGCTGCCCAAGGCTTTACGTTTCTTTTAAAAAGTAAGTAATTAATTAATCTGCCCCAAGCACTAGGGAGAGATGCTGTGGAATTAAGAAAATACTTCTTCTGGGTTTAAAAAAAACCCCAAAAGCAGTGGCTTTTGGCAGGACCTTTCCTTAGTAGCTCTAGCGATTTAGTAGTTACAGCAGGGGCTATAGAAACATATCTCCTGGGTTCCTGAACTGATTGATTTAACTGGCTTCTGTCTCTCTGGGCGATCTTGTGCAATTCCTTCTACCTGGCTGTGCTCTAGTTTATATGTCTATAAAGTAAGTGCAAAACCTGTCAAAGTCATGAAGGTGTACATGAAGCTAACTTCATTGAGGATTTTAAGGCAATTGGCAATCCCAAATGAAGAGGTGTTTTATCATAGTATGAGTCAGCAGAAAAAAAAGTAGCATAAACATCTTTTTCCTTATAACGATGATAATGAAAAAGGGAGACTGATCTGCAGGCTTGAGATAAACTGCCATATCACTGCCCCCTAAGCAGAGGCTGTTTTCCAAAGCCTTCTCCCCTCTCCACCTTCACAAACTGCACCTCCTCTTCTGAGCACCTGAGCAATCTGTTTGGGAATTAGCTCCCCGTTCACCAGATACTCAGCAATGCAAGACATCTAAAGCCAAACAGGACCATTAGATCAAGAATGTGACCAAATCAACAGTGCAGGGGATTGCATTTCACTCAGCTGCCCTTGCCCTGAGCCAAAAACCTTGTGTAGGACTAAAGTAACTTTCCAGAAAGGCATCTGGCTTTGATATAAAGACCTTTATATACTGTTAAAAAGTGCCTTATTTTTTATTCAAATTTGTCAGCATTCAGCCTCCAGGCTATTCTCTCCAACAGAAGTAGCAGCAGTTTCAGCCTTTTCCAGCCCAGTCTTTCTCCCAGGGACCTTCAACAGTGCTAGATTCACCACCTCTGGCCTGGCAGGGAAACTAGGCTCTGGCGCAGGGAAGAGAGTACCACTCCCTTCAGAACTGCAGGAAGAGAGTGAAATCCTGAAACATGCTTATCATTATTTTTTTTGTCTGTGGTTTAAGTCATGCTATCAGTAATCATAGAGATTCATAATAGAAATGCGTAGGCAGACAGGAAAGCAGAATGAAGTGGAAGTGTCAGAAAGGGGAAAAAAACAGCACTAAAAGCCCTATGAGGACGGCAGGTGCTTGTGGGAGCTAGACCATCAACATCACAGCACAGTTCTGTGCAGCCATTTGCATTGTCCAATTCAGGAACACAAAGGACAGCATACAGTCAGGAGCTGCCTCCACTAGACTGAATAAAGGACTCCAGGTTCAAAGAGGTGATGGTGGGGAAACACAGAACAGGACTGGAGTCTTAAAACATCCTGATAAGGAGATAGAGGACAGAGGATAAATCCTAAACAGAGGTGGGAAAGCATGGAGAGGTAAAAGATTGTAATTACTGTCAGCTCCCATAGACAATAAAGGTTTGTTAGCATCCGATTGCCATTCTGAGGAGATCCCAGCAGAGACGATGAAGACTGAACAGAGCGTTACTTGGCCATCCACACAACTGCAAGAAATCCTGAGCACCAGGATACCTGTAGTTGGGCTACAGGCAGGGTGGACAGACTGCTTGGATACGCACAACTTTGTATTTCTGAGTATGTGATCATGACAGTGTGAATCACTGAAACCAACTGTTTAAAAATAAAATCACCTGGCCTTCCCCAAATGTGTTTTATCAAGTTTTTGTACACAACATTCAGTTCATATTAGCAGAAAATATTCTCAAAAGCTAGCTCTAAAATTGACTTAGTATCTGATCACCTTCATATTTGCTTTTCAAAGGTCTTGTCAAAACCACACATATTCTCACCATGGTCTTGCATACTCCCATTATCAAGTCACAGCCTCGTTTTGATCTCCAACACCAGTTTCGACAAACTCATGTACCAAGAAAAAAATATTGCTTTGCCATTAGAGGAACTGACATTTCAAAACCAGACAAAAATCATGATCTTCCTTCTTCTAAAATTTTAGTGTCCATAAACTATTTTGCAGGCAAGGGTAATGATACTTGTAGAACCTCACAAGGAACTTTGTGTGGCCACAGACACTTATATTTCTACCCTGTATTTTGTGTTACGAGCATGCATAAAAATCTTGCAGGCCGAACTTGCCTAGTATTGAAAATATGCAGTGCTTACCAACAGTTTATTACAAAAATAAATTTCTTGCTAAAAGTTGCAAGTATCACTTGTGCAAAACTATCACTGTAGCCAGAAGTTTTGCTGAGCTACTTATTTCAAGAGATTTCACTTGCTTGTTGAGAATCTACTTTCTGTTCAAAGACTGTGCATTTTTTCTTTACCTTCAGGAAAAGATGCTATCTTTTGGCATTTTTTTCTGGCAGACCTTTAGTTCAGCAAGTTGATGAACAGAAGGAAAGTGTTCATATACCAATTGCTCATGACTTACTATTAAAGAACAGGAAAAATTCTTTTTTCAAAGTAAGTGAGGAAATCTGTGTCTTCGTGCTCTGGGGAATTCTGATTTTCCTGTCTTTGTTTCCATCCTAACTCACAGGAAAAATATTTTAAAAGTCATTATGAAACAAAAGATTCTGAAAGCATTTGAGCCTGAAATGATAATACGTCTCATTTTGTCCCATTGTAATACACATTTGTTTCCAAAAAGGAAATATTTTATCCTCTTAAAAAAAAATCATGCATTTTAACAGGTTTATGCCCTTTTTCCTCACAGTAACTGGAACTCTGCCCTGAAGACATATACTGTACTTCATCATCTAGTGCAGAATGAAGACCACATACCTTTAAGAAAGACTCTGTTAAAGAATGGCATATCCAAACTGTGACTCCCATGAAACAGCAGACTATGTTGGACAGATCTAGTTCAAATATTGGTACAGACTTAACTTTGACAATTTTCCACTAATCACAATGTTCCAAACTCTGTCTGAATCAAATTAATTTTGGTTTAACTCCTTCTATTATAAAATCAAATTAGTAGAACTCTCTCTCCCTTTCAAAGTTTTCTCATGGAAAAACTCTATTTTGAAGAATTTTTTGAAGAAAAAAGAAAAGAAAGATCATGAGCTCTCTGTTCCCTGGAAGTTATTAGCAAATGAAGATCTCATAAAAGTAAAAGATATCCATATAGTATTGTGTACATATGAAGTGATCTTAATTAACAGGATAATGGCTACTATCCCCAGTGCTTCAAAGTCTCACCCTACTGGGTCTTGGGGTTTTTGTGTGTGTTGTTTGGTTTTTTTTTTTAATTCAGTCTTGAGGATGCCAGTACTGTAATCAAAAGAGTTTCTAAATAATTATGCACTCATTTAGATGGCTAGCCACCTGAATTGCTGTAATTAGAACACTTAATACAAGCAATTAATTATGTCAGCAATGATGAAGGCTGTTTTTAAGATCTAGTTATAGAAATATGTTCAAACAAAAAAAACAACCCAAACAAAAGGGATCTTTCTTTCATTTGACACATTGCCACTGATTGTTCTCTGATGGCAATCTGAGAACTCCTCTTGGAAGTTCGTGTAAGAATGAAATAAAAAATGTGAAGAACGCTATCAAGACTCTCACTGAAGTGGAATTTATTTTTTTTATCCAAGGAACGGACATAAAGATGTTGCCTCTAATTAGCTTTATCTTGCCCTTGGGCAATTGGCTTTATTCTAGATCAGAAGGAACTTACACGAGGCAGCAGCTCAAGTATTCATGTACTCAAGCCCAAAATTTCAGTTCTAAAAATTTAAAATAGGTCATGACCATCTGTCATGAAATATGGACATGCTTCTGCTTTTCCATTGTACTTCTGGTATACAGAAGTTTCCCAGTATTCTCCCATCCTCCAACAAGTCCTCACAATATTGATCTGGCTTGATAATGAATTACAGGCTTAGTCTACTAAAAGTTCATAAACTTATAAACTCCAACCCCACTCCAGGATAGCCTTACACAATTTATCTTTTTGCTTGGAAATTATGGAAAAAGAAATTATGCAAAATCTGTGGTTTGGCATGAATTTGAAGCAAAACCACTTGAAACACTGCAATTTAAAGTGAATTTACTTTGACAATTTCAGTTTGCCCAAACCTGAAACTCAAAGCAAACCTCAGGGCAGAAGCTTAAACCAGAACAGATAGAAACCAACAAACATTTGCAAAACAGTCCACGAATCAAAACTACTTAACTTCACATGACATGAAGCAGTGGCTGACAAATCTGGAATCATGCAGGAACATTTTTTTGAACACAATCTACATCATTGGGATTTAACACAATGACGTTTTTTCTTTCTTATTACCAGCCTTCTCAGCCATGAAACCCAACTATTCTCAGCTTTTAAGCCCCCTCTCCCCATCTTAAAATTTATATTATCATCACTTCAATCTTTCTCAGGCACACAGTATATAATACAATTTTCAAGCTTTATGCTGAGGGAACTATAAGGGAAATAAAGCCATTTTATACTACTCAAAAATATTTGAGTCCAACCCTGTTCAATGTTTTTATCAATGACCTGAATGAAGGCATTGAGTGCACCCTTAGCAAGTTTGCAGATGACACTAAGCTGCGTGGAAGTGTGGATCTGCTGGAGGGTAGGGAGGCTCTGCAAAAGGATCTGAACAGGCTGGACCACTGGGCAGAGACCAATGGCATGAGGTTTAACAAGGCCAAATGCCAGGTCCTGCACTTGGAGCACAACAACCCTATGCAGTGCTACAGACTAGGAGAAGTTTGGCTAAAAAGTGGCCCCGAGGAGAAGGAACTTTGTGTGTTGGTTGACAGCCATCTGAAAACGAGCCAGCAGTGTGCCCAGGTGGCCAAGAAGGCCAATGGCATCTTGGCTTGTATCAGAAACAGCGTGACCAGCAGGTCCAGGGAGGTTTTTCTGCCCCTGTGCTCAGCACTGGTGAGACCGCACCTTGAATCCTGTGTTCAGTTCTGGTCCTCTCACCACAAGAAGGACGTTGAGGTCCTGAGGCATGTCCTGAGAAGAGTGATGAAGCTGGTGAAGGGGCTGGAGAACAAGTCTTATGAGGAGTGGCTGAGGGAACTGGGGTTGTTTAGCCTAGAGAAGAGAAGGCCGAGGGGAGAGAGACCTTATTGCTCTCTACAACTATGTGAAAGGAGGTTGTGGAGAGGAGGGACCTGGCCTCTTCTCCTAAGTGACTGGTCTCCCAAGTGACAAGTGACAGGACAAGAGGAAATGGCCTCAAGTTCTGCCAGGGGAGGTTCAGGTTGGACATCAGAAAAAAAATTTTCACAGAAAGCGTCATTGGGCACTGAAACAGGCTGCCCAGGGATGTGGTTGAGTCACCGTCCCTGGAGGTATTTAAAAGATGGGTGGATGAGGTGCTGAGGGGCATTGTTTAGTGGTTTATAGGAATGGTTGGACTCGATGATTCTGTGATAACTTTACATTTGTTTTCAGTATAATACTCACATGTGGCTAACAACCTGGTGAACCAGTTGAGTCTGAGTGATAGCTGATAATTTCCCTGAATTATATAGTACCACAAGTGATAATCAAGTTAACCTGATACTATCACTTATCTAAAGCAAAATACCTTTCTTCAAAGGAACAGATCCAGGCAATTGGTTCATAAATACCAGGGTTCGTTGGTTGGTTTTAATTTTCCCTGCTTTTCTATGTGGCAACTTTTGGTCAGAAAGATGAACAGTTTCAACCACAAAGTCTCTAAAGCATCTCTTTCTCTATTACAAAAAGAGTGCTTGTCTCCCCAGGTGCTCAGGGGGAATCGCTCAGTTTTATCTACAGCATGATACATTCCATTCTGTTACTGGCTACTAAAACTGGCCATGTATACCTCAATACTTTACACTTGTTAGGCTTCTTAACTTGTACAGATCATGCAAAGAATTTTCTTGAGCTCTACATACATAAAACTATCCTTGTATGTTAGGACATGTCTATGCTATATCTGTTATTCCTGAGCATTTGCACTCTAGAAGCCATTCATGACAGAATGAGTAATATTCTGCTCAGCATATTGAATTACATATTTTCAATGCACCGTGAATTTTATAAAGTAATATGGGCAAGCACACAATTATTTGCAAATTCAGAAGGTAAGAACCGAGATATAGCTGGGAAAATATTCACAGGGGTGATTTTATCCAATAAACCATCACATAAAATAACCATACATCTAGGATTTTTTTAATGTCCTTTTTAAAACATCTTATTTCTAACACCTTTCTCTTTCTCCAATTTTTTCCTCACTTATGGGGAAGACAGTCTTGGCATCTAAGACTCTGCCACTCTCCTCTTGGGCAGGCTTGCCTCGCTTTACATGGAATAAATAAATATTTACACCAAGCCAAAGAACTCTAAGCAATTCTATAGCCTCATGGTTAAGGTATTCACTGGCCAATGGGGTAAGGCTGTTTAAGTCCCTGTCTTGTTGGCTATTTCCTTTGAGAGTGGAAAAGCATGAATGGGATTCTGACTCTTGGCCTCCAAACCCAGCATATTCTGTGATCTGGTAATGAGGCATGCTTCTGGAACAATATGCTCAGATCCCTTCAAACTGAGGAAAGAATTGAATCCCAGCCTCTCACGATGTGGAACCATGTTGTTAAATGATAGGACACCTTTTCTAGAAGCTTCATGATCCTAATCTTCTGATATTTTTGCATGTCTACGGGAGAAAAAGGTTTCTTTTTGAGTCAAATAAAGAATTTAATACAAAAGGAAATACAGATATGTTACAGACTATGAAGGCTGATGAAAACTCTTTTTGCATTACTGAACCACTGGAAATGCAGAATAAGTTTTAAAAAATATAATATCTTTGCATACTGTTTTTCAAACAGCTGAGGTCATATTATGGAACTACAGTTTTCTGTTCCTGGCAGCCCCAGAAGTGAACCCTGAAACTGTCTAGGCACCTCTCCTGCATCTTCAAAAATGCTTCACCTTTTCAGCCATAACTTGCTGATCCATATTACTCATTTTATTCACAAGAAAACTGGACACTTTGGAGATGCACATAGATGTGTACAAATAAACACACTTAATTCACTTCCACAAATGAAGCTGAATGGTTTGGTAGCTTTCAGACAACAGTATGATATGCATTAAAGTATATATACAATTCTAGGTTATGAGCATAAATATGGAAAAATACAAACCTGATTTATAAACTCAAAATAATCTCACCAGTGATTTAGCTATAGTTTTAATAGCAGAAAAATGACTAATTTAAGGTTAAGAGTAATTTAGTTTTGACTGATTTGGCAAGTCTTTGTTCTTCAGGTCATGTAAGTGTTGAGTAAATTATAAACCTGTAATTCTATCCAGAGGTCAAGGGACTTCAGAATTGATTTGATATATTGGTCTCCTGGAAAGTTCTTCCAAGGCCAGTACCCTCTAAACTGTGTTTATGAGTTGACTGCATTAATAACTAATAGAGTCATATAATATTAGCAGTAGTGATATTAACCCTTTCAAATAAGAGTATGCTTAAATGCAGTATTTTAAATGAGCAGTAGAAAAATCAGATATAGCTGTGAGAAGGCAAATTTCTACAAGGTACTGAAAAAGTAAAATGAATGTTGCTCAGGGACATGGTTTAGTGACAGACAGGAATGGTTGGACTCAATGATCCTGGAGGTCTTTTCCAACTAAGTGATTCTATGATTCTATAACAAGGTGTAGACAACTGACTTCAGGAGCAAAATCAGGCTGTAACATAAACACTATTTGGGATAACCCTGGGTTTGTGAAGCACAACCTATTACCTTGATATCTTATATGGGGGAGGAATAAAACCCCAACAACTCACTAGCAACTACTCTAACAGAATGTACGAGAAGCATAAAAATAAAATCAGCAACTGCTGTGTCACAGCTGCTCCTTTAATGCAGATTTTCCTCTGCAATGCAACTTTGCTTTTCAACTTCTGCTGTTGAAAAACTGAGACAGCAAGTAAACTGAGATGTTTTCCATACAAGATTTAAGTGTGCATTATAGCAGCACTTACTAATTTTGAACGTTTTTAAGTTTCCAAATGGAAGTAATCACACTACTAAAAAAATACATTGTAAAGTCCAGGTACACAGCCTGGACGATTCCTTCATCACCAGGCAAACATTAAAATTAATGGTCCTCTAAGTGTTTAGGGTTATTTCTTTTACCCAACGTCACAGTCCTGAACTCATTAGTAAGATGTATATTCAGATTAGCCTGTTCAGTTCTGATTTAAAAGAAACTCAACATCAATCAGAATCTGAAGTCTTGAAATCATTAGGAATAACCTAGTGTTACCCTGTAGCAGTCCTGTGAAAAATTATAAGGGGGTTCCCCCCACCTCCAAGGCTGTAGATTTTGTGTCAATATGAGTATCTCCTGGTATCTATGGAGTACCAAGAGATGTTTGTTCTGAGCAGTCCTTGGCTATCTCCTTCCACTGCTTTCAAATTCCTAGAAAAAGCACTAACTTTTCTGTATACTTTTACATTTACAGTGACTCCTGTATAAAAATCCAACAAGTGGTTAGATTAACGATCAATAAACACACACCAAGGTTAAAGAAATATCAGCATCAGAATTAAAACTGCAATCACTCTTTACCGCAGTGGATGACAGCATTTGACCTGGTCACACAGTAGGAACCAATTTGCAGAAAAAGAATCATAGCTACTTGGTAAATAACACAACACAACCATACCCAAAGACCACAGAATGTTGTAGAATACATTAAAGTAGCCTTTCTCCTGAAACTTCAAAGGACCTTTCAACAAGTTTTTAATGGATATTAAAAACACAGGCCCAAATTCAGATGGGTGTTTCACAATCAGCTTAGGTCAAGCTTTGGCCATGCCTCCTGAGTGGCGGCAGTGTTACTCCCTGCATGGTCAGCAGATTTCACTGCTGCACACCAACTCAGGTCAGCCCATGGGTTTGTCAGAAAACCAGCCCTGAAGGGGAAGAAAAAAGAGCATTTTCTCTTGGATATATTCCCTGAGCAAAATCACCTTTCGAGGGCAGATGACAGCAGTGCATGGCGGAGGTGGAGGGGGAAAGGAGGAAGAAGTGGTTTGCAGTAGCTCAGATGTAGACCAGTTCAAGCTGTCAAGATATGTACCCACTGTCCTAGGACTCAAGGTCCACCTGCCAAATTTGATGACAAACATTTTTTGTGTCCAAACATGCATTTTCACACTGGGTAAATACCAAGAATGCTAGCACATAGCAAAATGCTCTTGAATGACTGACCAGTCATAATCAGCATTACTTTATGATGGTCATCGCTATTTCAGGGCCTTGAGAACACTAAGAGCCTCAGCAATGCTGACCAGCCTCCCCTGGACCTCCCCTCGCCTTTGCCCAAGGGCTCAGGAGCCCAATTTCAGGCCAGACCCTACCAGAACTATGCTGTGGGTGCATTTCTTTCTGGCCCTGTCTCCTGGATAAACCTTGAGCTCACATTGTAGTCTTGTCCCCAGACCTGTCTCTGATCCCATATATTTGGGTCCTGGACCTGGCTCTTTCCTTGCCTGTGGCTGTCCATGGATCCAGCATTATCCCCTAGTTCTGCCTGCTATTTGGACCCCAAAGAGCTGCACCTTGTCAGTGAGGGCATTGCTTGCATGGGAGTCACACATGGATTCCAGCTCACCCTCTCTTAGGGAGCAGCCAGACCTTGCTTCTCTGTGACACACTATACTCGCACAACCTAACTGGGTTGTAAGGTGGTAGGACAGCAAATTCTTTTGCTTGGCTTTCTTAACACATTGTTCTTACTCTTATTGTGTACAGCCATGACCCTGCTCATTCTCAGTCGTCTACTAGTAATGTACAACAGTTATGTCAAAACTCTACCAAAATATCTTATTTTATTTTAAGGCAGTTGCCCCTCCCTCCTGAGGCTGATTAAGCCAATTCACTGCATTGCCCTGGCAGAAACTATTCAGGGGGTTTGTTGACTGCGCTTGGGCTGATGATCTAATTGGCTCAGAACAGTATCACATGAGGATCAGGAGAGGAGGAAAGGGGTGTGCAAATGGAGCAGGACCTGCCTGTCAGCAGTGGTGAGCTGTTATGTTGGCTCAGACTTAGTCTCGCCTATTATTTCAGCTTGGTGACTCTATATGCTACAAGAGGCCCTTGACAGCTTGTGAAAAAACAGGTGAATTTTGGCAGGCTTGAGAACCAAGTGTTGTCTCATAACTGCATCTGACAGGGAAGAAGGGAAAATTAGCAGTGAAAACATCCAGCACTGATTTGAGAATGAGAGTACTTTAAGTGGCTATCTGCAAACTCACTCATCTAAGTAGTATTTACCTTACATAGAAATGGATGGTAGGACTCATCTTGTGCTGAACTCATGGCTGCTGGCAAGTTGCTAGGTCAGGGTCAGAAGAACCTAGACTCAGGTTTAGCTTTTAACCACATCAGGAGGAGATGGGTGAGGACTTGAGTCAAGGACTCAGAGCCGGGTTTAACTTGCATCGCAAACCTCCCCTCAAATACCCAGTGAGTAGCAGTCTATGACTGTTCCCTGTGAAAAGCAATAGGTTTGAATGGATTATGAGTGGGAGAGATGATTTACTGAGTAAAGACAAAGGTTATCTCCTATAACATGCAGAGTTCCTACAGTTGCAGTCACTGACTTTATCTGATCTCCATCAACAGAATCTCCTTAGTCCCATATCTAGGTTTTTTTGTGTATCAGCACTACCAAATAAAATTTCAGTTTGCTAATATTTATCAGCTGTGTTTTAAATGAAAGGTATTTTCTTGGAGATAAAGAAAGAAAATTCTCTTTTCTCCCTTCTCCTATTCTAAATACTATATACTATATGGAGATTACATGCTGTATTGTATATTTTCTATAAAAACATTACTTTTTAAACTTCCCTGGGACTATGTATATAAATATTTGTACATGAAATTATATGGTAGGCTTTGAAATTTATGCTATACATTTCTGTTAATGTTCTAAAAATATTTGTTCAGGCAAATTAAATTGCAGTCAAATATTTTACTATGGATCAGTCAAAGGTTCTCCCAACTTTATCTTCCTAAAAAATAATATTTCAAGCTATAAAACAGAGTTCCATTTCAGATATTTAAAGGCAAATTTAATCAGCTTGATTTGATTAATACCAAGTAGTTTAACGCTTTTTTAATCACTGAAGTTTAAGGTGAAATGAAGTTAAGATGTAAGCATTTTCTTTGCTTACACATATGATTTAATTTTATTTTCTAGAAACTTACACTGTTAGAGGGAAATTATCTATGATGTGGTACAAAGCGGGTTATGCACATATTTCCTATTGGTGTTAACAATAATGAGAGCAGGGTGTGCTGCCCAGCACACAAAGCTTCAAATACACATATTATTAATAAATCTGACTCCTCACAAACCAGCAAATCAGTGCAGTATTCAGAATGATGTGTGGAAAGACACATTTTTGAACATAGTCCTTCGGGTGTCCCAAACACTTAATCAGAATCTCAGCAGCCATCTGATGACTCCCAAAGGCTTACCACCCACGGTGGAAGCCTCCTGTGTAGCTGAGTGAGAGCCCTGTTCTGCACCACCACCTCTGTTCACACAGAACTCCCTTTAGTGTCAGCCTCAAGAAGGCTGAGAACAGCTCTCAAATCATATACACAATTTCAACAGTTTTCTTAGGCAGCATGTGGGGGAAGAGACTGTGTGTCTTCATGAAAAGCTGTTTTACCCTCTCCTTCCTCTTCTAAATCTTCACCAAAAGACTTATATTCAGGTGAGCTTGAATCACTACCAGCTCAAACTTAGTTTCACCACGTGCTCAGCATACCCGCAGACACCTCTTTAGCAAACCTCACACCTAACTCACAGCATTTTGTTCCCTTTGGCCGGATCTCAGCTTCCATGACAGTACACTCCTTATCATATGACTGCATCTCCCACTCTTTCCTGTCCATTTTGCCTGGCCTTAACCACCTCCAAAAGTCATCTGCTTGTTCCCCAGTCTTCTGTGTAGGTCTGCACTTCAGAAACTCTTCATATCTGGTTGCTAATCTCTCTCCAAAGGTGTCAGTCATGCAGATGCTAAGTAGCCACCCAGCTACAACTGGATATTTCAGATAATGGGTACCAGGGGATTAGCACAGAGGAATTCATGGTTTGTGGACATAGACTCAAGTATAGGAACTTACACCAGCACTTTAGTAATCCCCAATAATCTTCAAGTTGCACCCAAATAATTTATCCCCTCACAGCATTATCGTGTTGCCCAGCAGATGGAAATAGCTTTTCTTCCTTTCGTTCCTGTCAGCAGCAAGCAACAACTCAATGTATATTGGGTTCATGTGAGCTCTACATCATCTTTTTTGGGGGTAAGACATACTTTTATTCTTCTTTTAAGATTTAGAACTACTTTATTGTAGTTCACCCGTTCTGGTGTTCAGCCACATAACAGTTTTACAGTAGTCATAAATCAAGGATAAGATGCCACTGTGTGATCACTGTTACACTAAATTTTTGCTTATTAAACAACAGCAAATATATCCCAGAAATAAAAATTATTGACAAAATATTTAAAAATAATTTTAGGATGGTAGCATCAATCAAGAAAGATTAGGAAATCAATCAACAAAGATTACCCTCATAAACTCAGTTTAAGCCCAATTTAAGCCTCTATGCATATACATTATGATAGGATTGCTTGAGTTTTCAAAATGAGTAAAAATATATTCAGCTATTACCTACTGCACTATATTCAGCAGAAAATGGAGAAAGTTCATGTTACAATGTATTCATTTATACAGTCTCCTGATTTAGCTTACCTTTTGCAACAATATTCAGGTGACTGCAATTTCCATGGGTTTTTTTATGTAAAGAAAATACAGTGCAGAACAATTGTGTCACAGTAGGGAAGCTTCAGTTATTCTACTCATTTAAAATCTGGGTCACTGCACAGCCATTAAAATAATCCTAAACCAAACAGGCTGTCTGTTCTTACAGCTGAAGAAAGGTGGTAGGAAAATAAACTGCCTGGGTTGAACTAACAAAGGTGGGAGACTGAAACACTTGAAGAAGGACTAGCGGTATATTTCAACTACTAACCAGCTTTAGCTCTAAAGGAAAACCTAAAGCAACCAAGGAGGTGCCTTCCTTCACGCACGGTAGTAAGTTCCAAAGTCAGCTCCAAGAAAACTGAAAACTTTGTTTTTTAAAAGTCTAATGTGCAAATGTAAGAGTAAACTTTATACCAAATTGACAGGCTAGCAATTAAGATAAATGCCTGTGCAGCTTTCCCAGTGATCTTGCCTACTTTAGGTTTTTTCTGCCTTCAAAGGCCTAAATTTTGTCCAGAAAGCTGAACGCAAACTAAATGAACAAAAGAAGTTGCAACGAACTGAAGATTATATATTATCTCATTATATGAAAAGCCAAAAGTATTGAAGAAGAAACTTAGTACAAAAATTTTCTACTTATATTTTTAGACCCGCAGAAGTCAAGACAGCTCAAATCAAGAGTTCCCAGAGAAACTTAAAACTGGGGCTTTTCTTTACATAGATACACATGCTCACAGTTTGCAAAGTTAAGCCATGGTGCTAAACAGAGATAGAGTGCATCAGAAATTTAGAATATAAACTTTTAACTTTCTCAGACATTAAGGACCAGGTCCACAATAGCAAATTGGAACAGGAGGCAGTCAAAAAGCTGAAAATCATCATTAAATAGATACATGCAAAATTATCTGCAGTCTGTGCGATATCATAGCAAAACACTCTGTGATCCCAGTAAAAAAAGTACTCTCTTGAACACTCAACTAGGATTCTTCTAGAAAACCAACAAAATAGCTAATGAAATTGTACCTGTGAACAACAAAATCCTACTGGGGATACTAAGTAATACTGAAGATGGTTCAAAACCAGACAATATAAGTTATAATAATTTAACACTACAAGTTAGATACATTCAGTTATATAAAATCAGCTCATCTACCTTACCAAAACAGTGCCACTGGTCACAGCTGTATGCATTGAATTTAGAGTAAGGATAGAACGAGGCAAAGTTGAGTCAGTGGCACTACCTGGAAATTGTGCAACAGGCATCAGCAGTAGCAAAACATTATTATCTATAAGAAATGGCAATTTACTAAAGAAAGGCTTCCCTTTTGATGAAGCTGGGTTTTAGTGACAAAAATAAAGTCACTTTTACAGTTTGTTAACAGTGGTACACAAGACCAGAGATCAGCTTTGTGGCAAGCAATTCACCAGTGCACTACACACAAATCCAAGTAAGGGCAACATTACAACTGTAGATGTTTAAGAAAATTTCAGTCACCGTATGAGAAGTATATGTAAGAGAATTTGAAAGGGCAGCAGAAGGACCATATTCTTTCCAAAAAACTACTAATGAACTGCTGTGTGGCCTCAGGCAAAACCACTTCATTTTTCCATGCTTCTGCTTCCTTTCCTACTGGGTCTATTTAGACTAGGAGTGCTTTAGGGGTAGCGACTGTCTCTCACTTTCTATTTATACAGTGTCTAGCAGAGCAAGCCTGATCTCACATGAGATCTATAGACAATATTGCATTACAAAAAATAACAATAGTAACAATGAAGATGTAACTGAATTAGACAAATATAAGAGGGATTAGATTTACTCATGAGATTTATTGAATCTTTTATTAAGGAGTCTACTACAACAGTCAATTTTAATTCATAGTTAGTATAGCAGGCAAAACTGACAGTGAAAATATGTCAATTATGCAAACTGAAGGCTGAAGATCAACTCTGGATCTGTAAAACGACCAACAGTTAGCCTGTTACAGCTGATTTTTGTTATGTGTAGTATAGCATTTTTTTTTATCATTTTCAAAATGGGAAGATGTTTAACAGATTTGAGAGGCAGAAAACAGTTATCAGTGCCTGTTAGTGAAAATTCACCCAGTTGTCCCTCATAATGATACCTATAGTTTCATTAACCTTCACCTTCAAGAGTATCTTCTTTATTTCTCCAGCTCTAGCACAGTGCTACAGGTTTGGGGAAGAGTAGGTGGAAAGCTGCCTGGCAGAGAAGGACCTGGGGGTGTTGACTGATAGCCAACTGAACATGAGCCATCAGTGTGCCCATGTGGCCAAGAAGGCCAGTAGCATCTTGGCTTGTCTCAGAAACAGTGTGGTCAGCAGGACCAGGGAAGTGATTGCCCACCTGTACTTGGCACTGGTGAGGTCACACCTCAAATACTGTGTTCAGTTTCGAGTTCCTCACAACAAGAAAGACATTGAGGTCCTGGGGTTGTCTACCGAAGGACAACGAAGTTGGTGAAAGGTCTGGAGAACAAATCCTATGAGGAGCAGTTGAGGGAACTGGGGTTGTTTAGCTTGGAGAAAAGGAGGCTGAGGCAAGACCTTGTCATTGTGTATCTGAAAGGAGGTTGTAGAGAGGTGGGTGTTGGTCTTTTCACCCAAGTGATAGGTAACAGAACGAGAGGGAATGGCCTAAAGCTGCACCAGGGGAGGTTCAGATTGGGCATTAGGAAATCTTTGTTCATGGAAAGGGTTATCAAGCACTGGAACAGGCTACCCAGGGACGTGATTGAGTCACCATCCCTGGAGGTGTTCAAAAGAAGGGTAGATGAAGTGCCTAGGGATGTGATTTAGTAGTAGTAGACAGGTGCAGTTGCACATGAGGATCTCAACGGTCTTTTCCAACCTAGGAGTTCTAGGATTCTATGAAATATGTGCAATGACTTTTCACCATTAGCCTGGATTTCATTTCAAAGGAGGTTCTCATTTCAATCCTGTCTAAACTACTCATATGCTGAAGTCCATAAGAATGTTAACTGCAGCAGTTTTTAGCTTCTTCCCTGAGAAGATTACAAGAAGAAAGAAGACTCTACTGCTGCCCGTGGAACTATCCAATTATTTTTTCATGTTGAGGAAAAATGCAGTCTCAGAAGGAGGCAGTGATAGTAAGCAAACAGATTAAGTGGCTTTGCTGGAAATATTTATCCTTTCTTCCTAAAATACATTTTAGGATGATATGATGAAGTACACAAAATAATATCCCTCGAAATGAGAGGTAAAGAAAGGTATCATTCATATTTCTCTGTTGGGAACATTTCTGGAGACATCTTATACCTGCAATAGTGTATTCCATTTCAAAGGCAAGTATTTGTTCTTTAAAAGTAACCTCTGCTAATGGATACAAACCTAGCATGGAAGCAAAATCACTTTGATCTCCCTTTCAAAATGTTTTTGGGATTTATCCATTTCTAGGGAATGGGTTTCTTGTATTGATTATACCCCTTGATCAACAAAGCTAAATCTTAGAATTTTAGACCTACAGTATGATTTGTATTGATACAGCCCCAAATATGCCTTCACTATCTAAGTATTCCAATGATTTCTAGGTCCTTTTCTATCCTATTTTAATTCACACAGTTATCAACAGAAGCACTTCAGTCCCTAACATCAGTCACTTCTATATAAGGTTTTATAAGCAATTATCAATAAGTTTTATAAACATGAAACAATGCAGAAACTGCACAATTACAATTTTAAAAAATACTGTGCATAGTGTCAAAAGTTACCATTTTTTTTTGTTTGTTTTTTGCATAATGTGAATGAATATTTGAAATGATGGATATCTGTAGCTTTTCATACTACCATGAACATTACTACCATGGACAAAGTTCTCTATAAATTCAGATAAAATTACTAGAACACAGAAATTAAAGTCTGAAATACTCTGGACTTTCAATGCAGTTTGATGAGGAAGTTTATATTCCTTGCTATACAGAATTCTAAAATCTTAGGGAAACAAACTGAAAAATACTCCACTATTTGGAATTTGTTTGCTTTGTATTCTTTCATTACAACTAATTATTTTTCTTGCACTGCTGTTTTGTCTGTATTTACACAAGCCAGAACTGAAGTGCTATAATCAGTGAGCTTTTTATCTTTGTAAGATCTTTTGGTATAAACATTTTTCCCACAGACTTAACCTAGTATGCTGAATTTTTAAGGACTTAAAGAACAAAGGCAATAAAGAACAATGCAGATTTCAAACTCAACTGATAACACATTAAATACCTAGCACAAAAGCAATAATTTTGTGTGCATTGAAGAGCCAGAGAAAATCACACTGTATAAAAAAATTACAGCCCATAAGGCAGATGCCAGAGTCTGGACTCCTACTTTTATATAGTTTACAAAGGTCAAACTGAGCCCAAAAGGAAAGTGTACAAAATGAAGCATTGTACTAGCAGTTTAAAAGGTGAGAATTCAGTTATGGTTTATCTTTGTTTTGCTTTCTAGTCTTAGAGCTATTGTTATTAGCTTCTAACCCATGTATAATAACAAATACTCATCCAAGAGAAATATTAACAATAATAAATATTAGATTGCACAATAATTTTATTAATCCAATAAAAAACCAAACTATAACTGTCCAATACACTGTGTATTATGACTTAAAAAGAAAATAGAGTAATTAGATTATATATTTTAAACATTACTGAATATATGACCAAGTCATAAACTATACATCAAGACTAAGATCTGACTTTCCTTGTTCTTGATTCAGATTTTGACAACAGCGTTAAGCAAACACAAAGTTTGACTTCAGATCTGAATTTTGCTGAAACAAGTAGGTACTGAGTTCTTTCTGAAGCCCACTTTGAGTTATCACACAAACTGAGCCTTCTGTCCTTGATGAATGATCTGTATTATATTTAAAATCCATTTTATTATTTGGTCTAGACAGATGAAGTCACATTTATTCAACCTGGACTGAACATAACTGTATGAAGTCTTCTCAAAAATGTAATAACACACAAGTACTGGCTAGAAGACTGACTGGTAGAAGCAAACTAGTCCATGGCTTAATTTTGAATTGTCACATTTACAACTTTGAGCTAAAGAACATATTTACCGTGTCTGCTGAACAGGAATGTAAATTCTAGGAAATGCCCACACGAATAATTGGGCACTAACAGATGTGAATGTTTAAGGAATTTGCATTTGGGGGGAAAAAACATGGTGAAGTGAGCTCTCAGGACTGTAAAAAAAAATAAGAATATGAATGAAACTGCCAGGACTATAAAAAAAAAAAAGAACATGAATAAACTAGAAAGCAATATTATATTTCTTAATGTTTTGGAAGAAAAGAGGAAGCAGAAAAAACTTAAGGTGCAATTTTTGCATTTTATAAGGGGATGCAGGTGGTTGAGCACATCCTTGAAACTAACCAACATTAGGCAAAGAAAGAAAGCAACCTCACAGCTTCTACTAGCTAATGTTGCACTTAAGATGCTGTTACCAAAACCTCCCCCCATCTCTAAGAGGCGGGAAATGGGGCTACTACTGGATTTGCTCTCGCCCACTGTGCACACCACCATTTCCCAACATGTGCAAGAGGAAACGTGCTAGTTCTAATCAAAGACAGGAGCACTAGTGCTGTGTGCACGTAGTCTCTCAGCACTGACATATGTTGACTTCAACTGCAGAATGCCTTTCTACCACACTGTAGAGACACTTGACTTCCTATTGGGGAAGTGCAGCTTTCTTTCCTAACAATAGGCCAACTGGTTTTCATAACGGAGATAAACGCTCCCTGCTGTGAATTGTAATAGAAAAACATGTCAAACAACCAACAATAAAAAGAAGCACAGCCAAAAGACTGGCTTTTCCTGTTTTTATGTGCAGTGCAGAGGAAACCAAGCATGTGAACTGCACTTGGCTCCTTACAAGTCAAAATATCACTTCTTTTAAATAAGAAAAGGAAAATGCAACTCCTTTCTGATCCTGTTTTCACTGTGAAGTGCAGACATGAAAACTGAACCCATTAGCACTTATATGCCAGAGGTTATTATGAAACCTCTGAATGTGAAACTCTGATGTTTTGTTTAAAAAGAGAAATGGTTCTACAGTTAGGATTTTCCCAGCTTTCTGAAAGCTGTTATAGCTATGAGTGATAAGAGACATCCAGCCACCATTCTGATGATCCAATGATATTTTTTAGTTTTATGTTCTTTGCTTTCGCTGACAAAAGATCACTTCCTTAAAAAAACCTCCACTTTTATCCCATCATTGGTACACTGTCACCTGCCTACATGTTTCTCCTCTTCTTTGTCTTATTTTTTCCCTGAGTAACTTTTATAGCCCACTAGTTTTATTCTGACATTTCTCATTAATTAGTTCTGTCAAACTGCACTAAGTCTGCAATGAAAATCACTGTTCCTACACCTTTACCTTGTCCATTTGGCATGTTTGCAACATATCTTCTCATTTCTTACTGTCCTTCTCATCTGCTTAAAGTGGAAGAAACCAATAATGAGGACCTTTCAGTGAGTATGGATGATTCTGCAAATTACTGGTAATATTATATCTTCTCACTTTGGATTGCAAAAGGTGGTAACATGATTTTGGTGATAGTCATTTGATCTCTTTAAACTCACATGCACACATCTCCATGGCTTAAAGCCCTAGTTTATTGTACACTTCTGGTAATGGTGGATGGCCAGGTATCTAGAGTTACATTTGGAGACTGAACAGCTGCCTATGTTGCCAAGAGTCATTTTGACAGGGCTGAACTTTTGGCAGACCTGCTTTGACAGGAATGAACACAACTGTGGTTAGTACCTTTGTTCTTTCCTCAGAGATATATTCTTTTCTCTTTTTCTGTTCCTCTCTTTTGTCATCTGTACCAGACTCCTAGAAAGAAATATTGGTGCATGTCCCAGGCACACTAAACTTCATACACAGCAGACCTTTAGTATTTTACTTGTAAGCATTACAAGGAACACCTGTGCACACAGAAAAAATCTGATACCTCCCGGTCTCAAATACCTAAACAACTATGCAACATGTGTATTTTGGGTGTATTTGACTCATTGCACCTATAGAATGAATGTTTGCTTGGGATATGAGGAACTTCTAAGACACAGGTGTTGGAACGCTGAGGAAGTTGCCTCTTCTTTCATTTTTCTCAAGGTATCCACATCACTGGCAGGTGACTAGGCTGGATAGACTTCTGATCCAGTGTGTTCTCAGGGCTTCAGCAGCCCTGTTAGTGTGAATCAGGCTGATGAGAGAGGGTGATAGAAGATCTAAATCTTCTTAGGCCCCTCTGATGTATAGCATTTCATCTAGCCTATGTGGTAGATTTTCTTAACTATGATTCTACTGCAATAGACTATTGCTGTTTGCTTTTAAACAAAGCATATCAAAATGGAAAACAGTGACCTCAACTAATGTTGCTTTGTGTACTGTATATTAATACTCCATTGCTCCACACATAAAGCCAGCACTTCACACCTCAAAGTTATTGTTATCTTAATCACAAACCCTTAATCTCCTACAGGGTAAGATGATTCCTCATTCACTTGCATGGACTCTGTGTTTAGAAATGTTAGATATTCATAGAAGTTGTGCTATTCTAGATAGACACAAATTGGGAGATTAGAAACAATAGATTAGAGAATGCAATATGTTTGTAACTGAAATAAGGTTGATTAGACTGTGGCTGGTTCGTGAATGGAATGGGAGAGGTCATGGAAAAAAGCAATGGAGAAGAGTCAGAATGAGAGGCCTTGAATGTGTGGTTATCAGGAAGGCTGCTTCCACCCTGCTCTGGTTTCTGTTAATAAGACCACAGCTTGGAACCCATCTGAAGACTCTGAGTTACAAATGCGTTAAGGTACATTAGCTACAAAGAACCTTAGAGCCATGACATTATCAGATATGCTGGACAAAGAACAGATTCTCACAGCAGCCAGAGAAAGCAAACAATTAATTACAAGAATAGCCTGTCCACATGTTGTTCTTTCCAGACCAGTACCTAACCAATACTAAACATTCAAAAGGCATAAATTAGATTTTAAAATGCTCCTAACCAAGGGACATGCTGAAACTGACTTCAATTTGATATAGAATTAAGTATTCTACAAAGGACAGTCATACAGTTTGGACAGAGTGTGGAGAAAGAAAGAAATAATACGCTTGGATGCATAATGATAATCAGGATCTTTGTGACATTGGAGAAGATCCAGGAAAAGGAGCAGACGCTGGTGGATCTCTTGAGCCACTCTACTTGGGCTGAGGTGGGATGGGGGAAAGAATGGGAAAGAACACAGCACAACTTATACTTGACTGAATTTCTCTCTCCTCAAGTAACAACTCTCAGATCTTACATACGGTATCTTAGAATTAATGTGATATTTAGGACAAACTTTTTACATCATTAGATCAAATGCTAAAGACTGCTAGTATTGTTAGTAGGTCCACCTGATCTCACAGTTATATTGGTCAATATTACTTACATTCATGTTCACACACTAGATTTCTGACCTTTGGAATGAAAATCACTGTCTTTCTGAGGTTTTCTGGCATATCAGAAAGGCAGTGAGTGATGTGCTGTAATGGTTGGATAGTTCGCATCCACCACTAATAAAGGGATGGAAGAGTTTTTTTTCCAGGTAGAAATGATGACTTTTTTGTTCCTAGTGATCATCAGTCCTTATTACCATGTTCTACTGAATAAGGGCCAGACATGTAAGCTGTAAGAAATGGTATCACTTGGAAGGATGTTGTTATCTATACCATGAAATTTAGTTTGTAATTTTTTAATTCGGTGAATAGATGTAAGTAAATGTTCCTTTGCAAAGGAGTGGAAATAAGCCCCTGACTGTTAAATTATACTTAAGAATAGAAATGGAAATTCAGTGAGAAAAAAGAAAAGGAGAAGCTGCTAATTTGGCTAGTACTTGAATGCCAATAAAGAGGAAAACTGAAACTTGAGATATTTTAAAACTATCAAATTTTAACAGTCAAATTTAAGCAGCTGCTTAGGACTTTATTATTAAGAAATCTTAAAGCTGAATGTAGTAGAGATGTATACTAACGCAGGTTGCCCATGACTCCCTTTCTGCCAGAACTTGCCGGCAATGTACATGAGTGTGTTGAAATAAATCATGACATTGGTGCAGTCTGCACAGGTGGATATCTTCCACAGAACATGACCAATACCATGTGCACCACTGCTGGACAAAGGAAAGAGGAGTCATTTAACCTGCTGTGAAACTGGTCCTAGGTATATGCTCTGCAGAGCTGGTCCATGAGGTTTAATATTTTGCCAATTTTAATCACTTGCATATCTCTTATTAGTAATTACATTCTGATTCATATTTGCAGAGATGTTTTCTTTCCTATCCCATGTTTGAACTACTTCAGTGAACAGAGTAAAAAACATACCTACAAAGGAAAAGAAAAAAGGGAAAGAGACAGCTCCTAGAAACAATCATGTAGAGTCACTTGTTCAGGCTCAGACATGCTCAGTCCCAGTTTCATGCAAATGAATAAAATTATTGCATGCAGTGGCATTTCCTACAAAGCTAGATTGGTGTTTGATGGATAAAGGCTTGAGCCTTGTAACTATAAATTACCTATTAATGAATAAAAGCCTTCTAAGAAAAAGTAAATAAATAAATAAATAAATAAAGTGAAAAATAACCTTTATATCATATTTTTTCCCTCATTTTTAAGACATATTTTTATATGAATGTATTAACTGTCAAATAGTTCTGATGATTAATACTGGACTGAGAAGCATCATTTGCAAGGGTTTAACTAGTTCTGTTACAAAACATGTTTGTTACAAAGGATATAAATGCTTACAAAATCTTTTCTATGTTTTTACGAGAGCCACGTGCAATATGTGGCCTTATTTTACTGTATATCTACACTATTACTATCACTATCACTATCACTATCACTATTACTATTACTATTACTATTACTATTACTATTACTATTACTATTACTATTATTTACTTAATATCCCAGTCTGTCAGAGTTGTGGCTCTATATGGGTCTGACAACAGTGCAGTTACACTGTCTGCATTCTTCCCCTTTTCACAGTGGAACCACAGAAAAAATGTTTATCATTCACCGTGGAGTGACAGTTGCTATGTCTTTATTTTAGTTCACATGAGTTATCTATGCTCTATACTATTTTCTGTTATATGTAAATTTGCATTCTATTTTGTCGTCTCAGATCAAAAGAAAAAATTGCAAAATCTGCTGATATCTGTGCTGGAAGGACTACCTGTAGCCAAGGATATAGTCTGTAGTTCAGCAAAACACTTACAGACAAGAATAACCTCTTTGTTACTCACCAAAGCAATTTATTTAAGTATACAGTTAAGCATTATGCTAAAATGGCTGGAATTATTATTATTTGGTGCTAAAACTGTGTTTAATTGTATTTCTTGCCTTGGCAATCAGGGAATTAAAGGATGATGTGGCAGCTATAGCTATAGTTAAAACTACTGGTGAAAAATTACGAAAAAAACAGTTGTTTTCTCAGCCTCTTTTTCTTCTGAATGGTGAGCAGAATAAACTGTGCTGTGATGGCAGACAAACAATTGAAAAAAAATGTGCTTGTAACCTAGTACACCATTTTGTGTTTTCAAATGGAGAGAGAGACTTAATGTTTTAGCTCTACTTACAAACTGACATTATACACCATTTGTAGTGAACTTATAAGTGCATATTTAACTTATTTAAATCAGTCTCTCATTAACAACACATTCAAAAATAGAATCCTTGTATTAATAATATGAATGCATTATAACTATGCCAATGTTCCTTTTTCAGTACTGTATTCTGTCACAGATTGTATCTCTTTTTGCTCTCACCATCTTCTGAATACAGGCTTGCCTTTGAAAGAAAGGTGAGCAGACAAGTGACTTCCTATTTTCTGTTTTACTTCTGTCACGTGGTCAGTTTTGCCATCCTATGTGTCAAACTAGACACTCAGTCTTCTTGGTATGGAAGAAGTTTCCAAGATAGCAGTTGATCAACATTTGCACTCTGTGAGAGATTCTCTTATGGCTATTTGGATCCAATCTCACTTGCTGTATACAGTCTTAAGCCCTGCTCATTTAACAGAGATCAGTCATACTATGACTACATATTCCTATTGAGAGTACAAGATTGTGCATGGGCAAAAGAATCATAGAAGTATTAAGTTGGAAAAGACCTTCGAGATCAGCAACTCCAACCATACCTGTCTATTACTAAATCATGTCCCCAAACACCTTATCTACCCGCCTTTTAAACACCATCAGGAATGGTGACTCAACCACCTCCCTGGACAGCCATAACACCAGTTCTTGATAACCCTTTCTGTGAAGAAAGTTTTCCTAATACCCAATCTAAACTTCCCCTGATGCAACTTAAGGCCATTCCCTCTTACCCTACCACCTATCACCTGTGAGAAGAGACCAACATCCACCTCTCTGCAACTCCCTTCTAGATACTTGTAGAGAGCAATGAGGTCTCCCCCCAGCCCCCTCTCTTCCAGGCTAAACAACCCCAGTTCCCTCAGCCACTCTTCATAAGACTTACTCTCCAGAGCTGTCACCAGCTTTGTTGTCCTTCTGTGGACATGCTCCAGGATCTCAATGTCTTTCTTGTAGTGAGGGGCCCCAAAATGAACACACGATTTGAGGTGCGGCCTCACCAGTGCCGAGTGCAGGGGGAGAATAACTTCCCTGGTCCTGCTGGCCACACCATTTCCAATACAAGCCAAGATGCCTTTGGCTTTCTTGGACACCTGGGCACACTGTTGGATCATGTTCATTTGGCTGTTGACAAACACCCCTAGGTCCTTCTCTGCCAGGCATCTTTACAGCCACTCTTCCCCAAGCCTGTAGCACTGTACGGGGTTTTTGTGTCCCAAGTGCAGGACTCGCAGCCCTTTTGCTCCTTACTGGTTCTGCACTGAAGAACCATGAGCTTATTCAGATTTATCACGGAAAGTACTCAATCTGAAAAGAAAAAAAAACATGCAAAAAAGAATTATTTCCATAAAGAGAAACAAGCAAGGATAGGAAAGGCAATAAAAGCCAGATGAGTTGTTTTTCAGATGTTTTTCCCTTGACAGTGAAGGAATTTGCACTAAAGTGCACAGGAGAGCAGAAGCAAGAACTTCAAGCATTTATCACATGGTTCAAGCCATGAGAAACAAGGGGACTGTAAGAATTTTGATGAGTAAGGAGCAAAGTGAATTACAGAGAATCTGTCACTATGTTAGACAACTGCAACACCAGTAATTCTAAAACAAGTAGTTTACTTTTGACATTTGGCTATGCCTAAAAAAGAAGTCTACTCCTGGAGCCCCTCACATTTCTAGGTGGAAAGGATCATTTGGAATGCATCAAGGAATATCTACCAGACTATCACATTTCTTCAACTGCCGCCTCAGTGAACTATTTCAGTGGGACAATAATATATTGTTATACTGAATATTGTTACAGGATCTGGAGCCCTCAGTCACAAAATGGTGCCCCTGTGCTAGGGTCCAGGAGTGCATTTCAGCTGTTGGACTGGAGGAATTTGTGATGTCTAGCAATGCAGTTATGTGCACACACTGACATTTGCAGTGCAAGAGTTTATTGTTGATGGCAGTGAGTAGGAGAGGAAGGAAGGGAAAAAAATCCACCTCAAGCACAATGCAGACCAGAATGAAATGAAAAGTCAGATACACCCCTCAAGCGGGATAGAAGATGAGATCAATCTTGTCTTTTCTCTGTAACTTTTTTGTTTTTAAATCTAAATTTGGGAAAATATTCTATCAATTTTTCTAAGGACACCGACTTAGTATCCTGTCATAAAATATTGTATTTAGATTTGCTCACGGAATAGCAGAGAATATTTTACATTACCTATTCCAACAGAGCAATAATCTCAAATATATCCTCTCACTGCTTTAATGATGCCAATACTATTTTATGTTTATGTTGTTATTCTTATAGCAGATTGTTCACCAAATACTTAATGTGCCTGTTGCTCATAAAACTGGATTTCAGTATTTCAAGTATGACAGGATACAACAGCATGTTTTTAACATCTTAATGGATAAGTAAACACAAAATATGTAGTAAAATACCTAGTCTTCAGGGGACTTAAGTACCAACCGTGAAGTTGCAGTTCTTTTTCCTTATTATATAAATGAAATTAAATTTTCCTGGAGGTAAATGCTTGCTACTGAGCAAAGAGGGAATCAACACAATCTAGGAGAGTGTACTACAAAACTTGAATATTTCCCAAACTGTTTTTCTCAGGGGAAGGGAGAGAAGGAGGAAAGAGAAGAAGGGGAAGCTATTTAACCAGCTCTAGACCTAGCCATACAATTCTTAACTCTGTTTCTTTTTAATTATATTCTCCCCTGAAGTAACTTTCTCATTTTATTTTGATGAACATGTCAGACATACTCACAAAACCCTGGTATTGCTAGAAGAAAAATCTTCCTACAAGATGTGGTAAACCTTATGCTTTCTTTAACCTATATTACTGGAAATTACAATGACTTTATTTAAGTACGTATGGGTAATCTCATAAGTAGTGCTAATGCATTATTGTAAGAGTTGGAAGACTACAGCCAGATACCGAAGACCTCAGTCGGTGTGTTAGCTATTGCTCTGAGCCCTGAAGGAATCTATACAGTGACTTCTTCTCCTGTTATCTGCAGACTTTTTGGAGTCTCTTTAGCCTGGGAGTTTGGTAAACCCAAATCTCTCAAGATCCTCTGAAAACTCAGTTTTGCCTCATTTTTCATATAACAATGCAAAACCCACTCACTCTTGCAGTTTGTGATACCATCTCTCTTCCGTATGTAGAATGCTGTCTTAAGACTCAAGAGGAACAGGCTTTAGAAAGAATTATTTCCTGTATTAAGGGGTAAATAGAATGCGTGATAAACAGTAGGGGTAATAGCATTTCAGCTAGAGCAAGGCAGGCACAAACTTCTCCCACGCATCCCTGCCAATGCCAATGACCTGTTTCACCTCTTGTTATTGCAGTCCTTGGTCTCTGTGTAATTCTGCCAAAACACCTCAGTCCTGACCTCTGACACCCTTTACTATTCTAGTCTTGGGGCTCCGAAAAGGTTCTGCCAAGACCTCCATTCTGACCTGCACCAAGATCCCTGCTATTTCTCTCCCTGAGCCACAGTGCAGCTTTGTGTGAAGGCCACTCCAGTGCCCTGCAGTACCTTCTGCTATCTTTTCACTCCTGGGCCCCTCTATAGCTCTGTAAATAAGCCTCCATCCTGACCTGCAGCAACCCTTGCTATTAGGATCCAGGGGTCTTTTCTGAGTAGAGCCTGCCAATCATTCCAGACCACTGCCTAGGGGCACTGGGGAGGGGGGAGGGAATTTTTCTTCCTTTTCTTTTTTTTTGATGGGGAGGTAGGGAGAGAAGGGAGGGAAAGGGCTGTTTTTAAAGCTTAATAGAATCAATGAAGAATTTAAAAAACACAGTTTAACATGTTATGATAACAAAGGCTTTACTCTGGTTCACTGCAGCAAAAGCACATGAAATGACACTTTTCTACTTGTGAGAACACAATGTGGACTGAAATAGAAGGAAAGAGCACATATGAAAGGATTAGTCAGAAGCAAAGATCTTGATAGTCAAAAGAAAAACATAAATTTCTTTGCATGTAATTGGAGGTACAGCCGTGCACAGCTTAGTTCTGCTTCCTGATAGCATTTGCTACCAGTTTTCAATATTCAGTATTTTTGCTCTTCCCCACCTTTTCATTTCCTTGCTTGCAAGGGCTGTAACCCAGCAAAAGCTGATGAGTGCTGAGTCTCACTGGGCTCAAAGGGATTGGTTCGCACATCTAATATTACTTATGAGTGAAAGGACCAGCAAATTACTGAGGACTAAACCCATTAAATATTTGAGATAGAGATTTGTAATTTTGCCTGTAGAACTCCATACAAAGAGGCATCAATTGTAATGCTGTCTTCAATCATATTCATGTAGATTTTGTACTTTAGATGCATAAATATACATTTAGTAAAGAGATAACTCTTGTGACTCCACAGTTTAGGATGCAGATGAGGCTTTTTTTTTCAAAGTCTTTTGTAGATACTTGCCCTGCAGTCTTAAAATCTTATCTTTCTCAATTTGGATTTCTTTTTCCTCTGATAAGTATCAGCAAGTATAATATTTATTCTGTGTTCACTTCATACAGCTGTTGCACCCTCTTTTCTTGCTTCTGAAACAATGGAGGTTTTGTGCAATGTCACTCTTCATGCTTACTCTTCCCTTCAATATGCTCAATACTTTTGGTTTCATTATATCACCAGAAAAAATAATTTGCTGGTAGTTTTCTATTTTTTAAAAAAAATCTTTACCTGTGTACATTTAGGAAGGAAGATGAAAGTTGTTACTTGCTTTGTTATTTCAGAATTCATTAAACGTTTGCACTTCCCATATTTAGGTCAAGCCTGTAGGTTGACATTACTATGATACATTTGCTGACTGGCCTATCTGACGACTTGCTAGAAGCATAATATATATTTCCAGGATAACTTTTGAGTCTACAACATGATGCACCAGCTGGAAAATAATTTCAAACATGCTGGAATACTGTTGGCTTGAACAAAAAAAAAGATAAATGTTTCACATATCTGTGAAACTACTTTTTAAAATAAAATTTATGTTTTTTTGTAAATCAAACAATCACAGAATCATTTATGTTGGAAAAGATCTTTAAGATTATCAAGCCCAACCACAAACCTGACACTGCCATGCCCACCACTAAACCATGTCCCTAAGTGCCACGTCTACATTTCTTTTAAATACCTCTTGGGAGAGTAACATCACCGCTTCCCTGGGCAGCCTATACCAGTGCTTGACAACCCTTTTGATGATGTAATGTTATCTAAAATCTAATGTAAACTTCTGCTGGCACAACCTGAAGCCATTTCATCTCATCCTATTGCTTGTTAGTCAGGAGAGGAGACCACCATCTGCCTCACTACAGCCTTCTTTCAGGTAGTTATAAAGAGTGCTAATAAACAAGAATCTGTTCAAAATTTGAGTAAAAATGCTCACATTAGTTTTGTTAATGTTAATCAACACAAATCTCAAAAAAACCCCAAACCTATTTGGGTTTAATTTAGCCAAAAGAAAGAAATTCAACCTGATTTCAGGAACAATTTCAGTTCAATCAAAAGGACGTATAATCTGAAATATTTAATGAGACATAGTTACAAATGATCTTCCAGTACTTAGACAGTAATTCTAGCTGTGGCTTAGGTTCACTTCGAGTTCATAGGTCATCTGCATCGAAACTTCAGGGTCCTGCATAAATCATCACTGAAAAAAGTGGCCTCTGCCAGTCACTGAACATTAATTTGTTCTGCCCTCAAATCCTGCTCTCCAGTGGCTGCCTGGGGAAAGCAGTCATTAATTTTCACCACCTGCTCCACACCTCAAATTGTCCTTCCTGGTGTGATCAGCACCAGGACAGCCTCTGGTCTGTCCCAAGAAAGAATCAGAAGAGAAGTCATAGGACAGCCAGTCGACAGGCCACTGAATTAAGATGTATGCCATATTCTGTTCAGAAGAGGGAACTTATTAACTTCATAGTGCTGCAACTCTTTTGAACCCTGATCATAAGTGAGGAAAGGCAACATGATAAGAATAACATATGGTAGGAAAAGACTATTTTCTAGATGGAAATTTTCTGAGACTTTCTGACTGTACCTTAATTGATTCTAACCTCCATATTTCATTTTAGACTACCATATATGAACAAGAATTTATTTTTCGGAACAGAATATATCCCTGAACAGCTTGTATAGGGTTTTATGGGGACATCAGAACTGACTCAGAAAAATTATTTTTCAAATATAGCCTAGGTAAGGGAAAATACAGATGTCAGAAAATTCTGGAATTCTTTATTGCATAAGGACATAAAAAAAATGCAGAGACAGACATGACATAAATGTGGTCAAGCATTATAAATTAATTCTGTTAAAAAAGGTCTAATTAAATTGCCACATCTTAAACAGTATTTTGAGATGGCAAGGTGGCAAGAAAGATAGCAAGAAAACAAAACAGATCAAAGACTAGATGTGAGATATTTATGGCATATATTCTAAAACACAACGCTTTGAATTCTCAGGATTAGATTTTCATTTTACAACCAGAGGCCCAACCTGGACAGGGTAATAAGGAAGAGAGCCTTTATAGAGAAAGTACTCTTTCAATGCCGGTTAAAGTACCTCCAGGAATAATCAATGATTTCTAGCCTCAGTGACCTGTCCACTTATGTCTTACATGCTGTCCCTCACCACACCATGCTCAGCAACTCCAAGCACATTTAATCAGCTTTCTGAGACAGCTTCAGGGAGTTGGACCATGGGTTGTATCAAATCATTGCAGTGAGAGGCGAAGAAGTATGATTTCTCGCATTCACTCCTCCCTTCCTCCTGTATCATCAGGTACTGCCTGATCCACAGTCTGCAAATGAAAGAATGCAAATGAAACTTAACCTTGCTCTTCCTCCACTGGAGGAACTCATGAGAGTTTTATTTGCTAGAAAACTCTTCCTCTGTGCCCTAGTTCTCCTTCAGCACAGAGATCTTCTCACAATAATCTCACGAGCTTCATACTGTGTATTGATCTACACAACACTGTCTGAAACATCTTTACCTCATTTCTGCTGCAGGAATAGTAACAAATGCAAAGATCATGGCGGGGACTGAAGAGAGCCCACTGAGAACTGCGGTTTCTGCAGGGTGCTCTCTGCCACCTTACCAAAGGCAAGACACTAAGTAACTTAATCTACTTTATGCAGATTTGATGCATGTAAAGGTCCCAGAAATTTGGTTGCTATAGGGTTTCAGTGGTGAAAAATACGACATCTCTTGAGACTTTCATTTCAAAACACAAGTAAGGAGAAAACAATAAAGTTATACTAATATTATAGGTGCATATGAAGAACAAATGTGACCTGACTGTTCATCAGAACATTAACTTAACACTGTCTTAAATCTGTGTTGCATTACCTTCCAAAAGCACACAGTGAGAATGTAGGTACAGATATGTGTAAGCTGTTTTTTAAACAGGCTAATGCTGCCTTTACTTTCCTCACCAGGGTTTGTAGTGGCCGTAACATAAACCTTATTGAGCACAATCAACATGGGAGAAGAGGATGGGGGAAGGGAGGAGGAAAATCAGTTGTGCTAGGGATTGTGTGACTAACAAAGTATTGAATTTCTGGTTTTCACAATGAAACACTCCAGGACAAATGAGGTGCTGAAGCGGGATTTATAATTCATTGAGTAACAGGATTTTGTACTGTTTAGCAGGATTAGGCATGTTAGAGAAAGACCTATTTATTTCAGTTTGACAATGGATGAGAAAAGTTTATAGTGCTCTTTGTTGTTATTTTAAGCAATTTACAGGATTACTTAGTACTGGAGGCCCTGTGCTCCCTCTATCTGTAATGTGTCACAGTAATGGTGATATTTGTATAATTGCATTTTTCTCCATACAGTTTCAGAATTGCAGCAATTGAGGGATCAAAGGTGTGAGGGTTAGTGGAGCGGAGGAAGGAGGGAAGGGATGTCAGGAGAGAAAAAGTAGAAACCAATTAAAACACACCCTTATTAGGAGCATGACCTCAGTGACCACAGCCCTCCAAGTCTTTGGGACAGCATGCTCTGTGACTTAATGATTTGATTCAGAGGGTTTATGCTAAAATGCTGACTGTGCTTTCTCCAACGATGTCTGCCAGAGACATGGCAAGGGACTAAAACCTCTTTTGCAAAGTGGATGGGGGGAGGAAGAAGTTGTTTTTCACTAAAACTCAGGATGGGATTTCCTGTTATGGACATTATTATTTTGTTCCTTCCTGAACCTCTCTTTAAAAAAAAGAAAAAAGACAAAACAAAAAAGCTATGCATCTTTCTTAGTTTTTACTTTCTTAATATTCTATGGGTTTCATGCAGTTATTTACTTCTGTTGGCAAATGGGGAAACAAAACTATCAGCACATCCAAGGTAAGATTTCAGAACAAAAGACATGTGCAGAGAAAGTAGGACTTTTCCCAGCAGTGCTCATTCTAAAGTATATGCATGAAATGGCAGTTGTGTCAGGAAAGTGCTTGGGTCAGGAAAGAGAAGCTCAGATCCCAGTTTATCCCTTGGGGATAAGAAATATAGCTTAATTAAACCAGTGTTACATCCTTTTTCATAACAAAGTTGTTAATCGTGGCCATTTTCTTTCTGAATTTAAATGTCTAAAGCAGTTTAAAAAATTAGATCCTTTTTCCCCAGAAACACAGATGGTCAAACTATACCACCAATTAGTTTAAAGAATTCCTTTTGAAATCTGCAGAGATTACATAATGCACAGCTCTAGGTAATTTTAACCCAGAAAATAAGCCACAGTGGCATGATCACTTTGCTCTCAAAACCCTAGAGCTCTGCTGTAAGCAACAGAATGACCATTTTCCTTCTGGCAACCCCATTATTACTGAAGAAACTGGAAAACTAGGTGCCTAAAATAGGATGACTTTCTGTTGAACATTGAATTAAAAATATGATATGCAGAAAATAAAAAGATTTTCATTTGTCTTAGTAGACCAACCACAAGCCTATTTACAGTAGGAAAAAATGGCTAATGGAAAATAACAGTAACCTTTAAAATCCTTATTCTACAGGTTAAAATTTTTATGCTATGGAGTAAAGCGTTCTCATAATTTAACTACCGATACCCGTTCTGCTTGCAGAACAGAATGCCAACTGCACTGGATGCCTTCCTGATTTCCCTTTCTACTTAGAGGAACAGGAAAACAAATAGAAAAATCCTCCAATGATCAGAACAGGTTTTATGCATGTAGCTCTTTTAAGCCACATCTCAGAAAGGGATTACACTTTCTTGGTCTCCACGAAAAGAACAAAATTAGGCAGGAACTCATTGTACTTAGAGCAGCAATAATAAAAATCTGCAAGTTATCACAGTTAGAAAGTAGATGCTAAATATATGACAATGCTAATCATCCTGTGGAAGAATTAATTAAAAAACAGTCTCTTGAAAATTATTCATTAGTACAGGCAAAGACAGAACAGAGGGGGGTCAATAATCTAACAAAGTGGCCATTAGCAGCAGTTTAATACTTGGCTTTGACTGGATTCTTTCTAGGCTCCAAAACAATAGGTTACCCAGCAATGTTTAATAAAGATATGGTCATAAAAATATATTTATGCTCTCTGGTGACAAACACTTACTCAAAAGATGGGACCAATTATTTTGGACCACAACACTGGTAGACAGAATCATATTTTCTGCCCAGAAGATCTTTTATTGAGATGTGAAATCCTTATTCAAATAGCAATTATGCTTCACAGGATTCCTGGGATGTGATTATGCCAGATTTTAAAAGTAGTCTGTCTGCTACCCTTGTCAGAAAGAAGTACCCAAAACAGAATCACAGAATTACAGAATCATAGAATCATAAAACCATGGAACAGTTTAGGTCAGAAGGGACTTTAAAGATCATGCAGTTCCAACCCCCTGCCATGGGCAGGGACACCTTGCACCGGACCAGGCTCCCCAGGGCACCATCCAACCTGGCCTTGGACTCCTCCAGGCATGGAGCGGCCACATCTTCCCTGGGCAACCTGTTCCAATGCCTCACCTCTCTCATTGTGAAGAAGTTCCTCCTTATGTCTAGGAGGGACTATATTGCACAAAAAAACCCAAACAAACAAGTAAAAAGCAAATTTGGGCACTTATTCTGAAAGTGCTTGTTTACAGGTGTGAGATTTACTTCATGGGAAGTTTCATGGTACTTTATGCCTTTCTTCTCAGAACCTCACGCCACTGGCAGTAAGGCATTATGTAAGAATTAATGCTTTCTTATAGGGAAATGTCCAGTTCTCAGGGCTGTAGACAAACTTGTGGTAATGTTGTCTGAGATTCAAAACTTGGAATGAAATGTGGAAGAATTTAAAATTAAACATAATAATGTAATGCTTGGTGATTTTTGAGGTTTCATTTGTGTAGTTTTAGAATGCCTTGGAATGGCAATATTGGCTGAGATTTTGGCTGTGTTGCTCATTAGATACTATAGAAGTTCTTTAAGTAAATTATGAGAGGTAGAAAAGCTGCAATTAGTTATTGTTCTACTGTTTCTGTGCATCAACCTAAAATTATATTCAAAATCCAAACTGAAAACCAGTCCTGCAACATCATATTTCATTAAATGCCAATTTAGAAGTCACACTGTGAGATTAGTTTTTTACATTTTAGATTTTTAATCTATTTCAGCATGTAGAAAACTATTATTATTCTATACTTGATGCTCTGAGAAATGCTTACATATCATATTTCTTTTTATTGACCCATTTTGACCACTAAGTAAAAGCAGTTAATGAGCAGAAAATGAAATCCATCAAAATTAAACTGAAGAATAACCCTAAACAATTGTTCACTTTAAGTCTATTTGTGTTGTCAGTGGTTTATGCTGAAAAGCAGACTGAGAGGCCACACCTGAAACATATTTCAATGCAGTTGTTAGGAACAGCAATTATAACTAACACAGACACGTTCCAACAGAGTGTTAGAATTCTGTGAAATGTGCTTAGATGACGACTACGGGGATTTCCAGACTTTACACAGAGGACTTAATCAGAAATGAGCTGATGTATGTATGCTAGGCAACTGCACTGGAAAACTATTGATTCATTCATTGTCTTTTGCATCATTATACCCGGAAATACATTTTAATGCACTGATTCTACCGTAGAATCATAGGATCACTAAGTTGGAAAAGACCTTTGAGATCATCGAGTCCAATCATACCTGTCCACTACTAAATCCTATCCTTAAGCACTTCACTGCCCATCCTTTAAATACCTCCAGGGACAGTGACTCAACCACCTGGGCAGCTTGCATTATATTACAATATTTTGGATAGCTATCCTATTTAAAAGATAATTTGGGATACCAGCTCATGAAACTTTGTTCTTCCTACTGATACGCATCTCATCAGCAATCCAAAGCCTTAAAGACCAATCTTCCTAGGATCAGAAGATACATACTGTTAAAGGTTTTTAAATTAACTAGTTCAGAACTCATTTTTGTGCCTTCAGCTTTTAGCTTTGTTGAGCTCATGTCACATTTTTCAGGATTGTTTTCTTTATAATCATTTTACCTGAAATACACTTGAAAAGTCAACAACAGGAGCTACAACCTAACATATTTAATCCCAATTTATGTACACGTATTCCCTTAGTAGAGTATCAAATATTGCCCAGGTCATAATAAAATTACAAAACCATCATGCACCACAGTGCAATGCAGCCTAACCTGTGGAGCTTTTTAAATTAGTAATTTTCAGCCTATGATATGCAAGTATTTCACTGTCCTGAACTACTTCTTAAGAATCTGTAGAGGAAAGAAAGCCTATTATCAATAAATTCAAATTTGTTCTGCAGAGCTCTGCCCTTCCACTAAAATGAAATACTACATAAACAAACCCCCATACTCTCTAGGGTCTTCAAAAGCCATTGGGAATGAAAACTACTGTGCTAGATTAGATTTGGATCTGAAATGAAAACTAATGCATGGCTTTGCACTCTTCACCTTCATCTGGAGACTGTAAATCTAATCCATTAAGACAAATTTCCTAGAAATAAATTATTTAAAGACCTTATGAGTATATTTCCTATTTTAGAAGTGTAGTATCTTTAGTTGCCCTAAGTCAAACCTCAATTACAGAAGCAGATTCCATTATTTTACTCATGCACAGCAGTATTTGGCCAATCCTCTATAAAAAAGACACTGCTATTTTTAAAAAGCACACTGTAAGATGTTATAACTTGGAGTAAGCAAAACATAAAGTATCATTGCATTTAGTAAAGCTCAGTATCAGATACTTTATTTTAATGATAAAACAGTAATGAAATAGGGTGCAAAAGTTTCAGTTAGTTCTGCTGAGATAATGTAATATTCATACTTCTCTGAGCCACTAGTCCCCAAGGATTAGTTCTGATAGCTACAAGCTGCAGTACTTGTTCAAAATATTTGCCAAAAAACCTAGGGTTTCAGTTCTGCAAACTCAAAACACCTGTTTATACAGTCAAAGCAAATTCATTAGAAACTAAAATCTACTGCAAGGCAACATGAGATTAAAATGCTGATTCAGAAAAGTATCTCTAGTTTTAGGAAGTAAACCAGGACAGGATTTTGAAAAGAACATTGACCACAGCTTAGAAAAAAAACAGAGTATACTTTAAACAAGGATATTGGATGGTATTTGTACTAAATAACTGCTATCTTCTTTCAAGAGATGTAAAACACTAACTTTCTACGGTTATTACAAGTAATTTAAAGACTGACAATGATACAAAGTATGCGTAAATTCTCTTCTCCACTACTGAGGAAAAATAATGAAAACAATGACACAGCCATGGTAAAAGAGCACAATCCTGTGTGTGCAATTTGCCAAGACAACATGGTGACACGTCCTGCATGCTCTACATCAGAGCTGAGAGTTCTGCAACAAGAGATGGCATTATTTTATCAAAGAATAATAGAATCATAGAATCACCAGGTTGGAAAAGACCCATTGAGTCCAACCATTTCTATCAAATACTAAACCATGCCCCTCAGCGCCTCGTCCACCCGTTCCTTAAATACCTCCAGGGAAGGTGACTCAACTACATCCCTGGGCAGCCTGTACCAGCGCCCAATGACCCTTTCCATGAAAAATTTTTTCCTAATGTTGAGCCTAAATCTCCCCTGGTGGAGTTTGAAGTCATTCCCTCTTGTCCTGTCCCCTGTCACTTGGGAGAAGAGGCCAGCTCCCTCTTCTCTACAACCTCCTATCAGGTAGTTGTAGAAAGCAATGAGGTCTCCCCTCAGCCTCCTCTTCTCCAGGCTAAACAACCCCAGCTCTCTCAGCCGTTCCTCATAAGGCCTGTTCTCCAGCCCCTTCTCCAGCCTCATTGCTCTTCTCTGGACTCGCTCCTCAAGATCCTTCTTGTGGTGAGGGGCCCAGAACTGAACACAGGATTCAAGGAGCGGTCTCACCAGTGCTGAGTACAGAGGGAGAATAACCTCCCTGGACCTGCTGGCCACACTGTTTCTGATACAAGCCAAGATGCCATTGGCCTTCTTGGCCACCTGGGCACACTGCTGGCTCATGTTCAGTCGGTTGTCAACCAACACCCCCAGTTCCCTCTCCTCCAGGCAGCTTTCTAGACAGACTTCTCCTAGTCTGTAGCACTGCATAGGGTTGTTGTGCCCCAAGTGCAGGTCACAGCATTTGGCCTTGTTAAACCTCATGCTGAGCAAAAGGCTCATTTCTGTGATGCCTTGAACACCTTAACTCTATTAGAATCTTGGTTGGCATAAGTTTGGTAGGCAATTAACACCAAAAGAGCAGGCAGCTCTGGGACTGCAATAATATGTTCATGAGTCAATTCCTTTCCTATGAAACAGAGTTGGTATTTACTCTTTTTTGTCATACATCAGACCTACAGTCCTTGGTTTTCCATTATGCCTAACACACTAACACCTCGATGTTCACTAAACCAAATGGTAAACAATCTAATATGATCCCTATTGAAGAGCATGTATTTACTATATTATTTTTTTTCACTGGTTACACAGCAGAGTGTTTAGAAGTGAACATTTGAGTACCTAAGCGCAGCTTAAACAGCACTGACACATGTTTGTTCTTTCCATCTCTTGGAAACCTGAAGTAGGATATTTTTTCTAATGGCAGCTTCCAGACATCAAGTTTCTTTAAGATGTCAGCTTAGGTACCAAATATCATTAGTAATTTTTTAAAATGTTAGTATTTTTTGCTGTGGCACTGGATGTAGTTGAATCCACCCAGGAAGAAATCTGATTCGCTGCTTAAATTAAATACACTGTTTTTCTGCAGTAAAGACACTGAACATTAGACTGTCCTTTCTAAGTGCAACAAATGCTTATCCATTTAGTAAAATGTAATTCTTTGACCTTCTTTCCCCTTAGGAATCATAATTCTTTATTAACCAACCAAGAGACATTGCTGTCATGTAGCATTTAAAGAAAAAGATCTGAAGAAAACCATTGCATATGCAAATGGTTGCATATTACAGCCTCTAGAAAAGAGAGAATGTCATGCATACTGGAAAACACGCAATTCCTACTACACAGAGTTTATAGAGGTAACATTATGAAATGGAATGCATCACAACATTATTTGCAACAAGAGAAAAGAAGATCTCATGATCTGAGGCAACATTTTTGGCTTTGCAAAAGAGAGCATTCATGCATTGCAAGGATCACACTCCTTCCAAATTAAATAATCAATGTACCTCATTCAGAATGGTGTAACCACTGTTTCTGCTTTATCTTTTTCATGTTTAAAAACACTGAAACTTCACTGTGAGTTTTTTGTGGAAAGAAGGTTGTTCGATTCTGAGGAAAACAGTGTGCTATTGCATTATGGCAGATGTATGATAACCTTTAAAATAATTCAATATAGAAATTCATACCAAAATAAAGGCATTTAAAAGAGGAATTAGAAAGGGTATGGTTATAAAATATCGTATTTCTTTTATTGCTTCTGATTTATTCCTAGCTCTGATTGGTTCATTTTTTTTTCCCAAAATGCAAAAAGCACTTGTGTAACTCTGACCTTTATTTCTCTTGGGGAGAACTATCAAGAGACATTCTTACTACTGTTCACAATGTAACTAATCTGGCTAAGGGTCTAATATTTTCACTGAAATACTTATATGCATATAAGCTTTCATATAAGCATAATTGTACCACTGTAAAGGTTCCTTATACTGTTAAAGCGGTAATTCCCTTACATGTATATGAACGCGCACATCTCTGAATCTACATGTGGATTGTTTATACTAAACTACTATATCAGCCAAGTTAAACTATTTAACCATATGAATTGGGACCATTGTTTTCTCAGATTTCATGGCATCAAACTAAATAGCCATGAGAGTGAGAGAATAAATTCTTATGTCACTTCTCAGTGACTGTTCTGAGCACCACCTCTCCATCCCTCCAGATTATTTTTACACGTGTGGTACTGCACTGAATACATCTTCCTGATACTGGGCTGCTTTTCATTTCAGACTTTAGGCACTAGTGTTATTGTACTAAATTCAATTTATAGAGTTATGTATCTGAATATTGCCAGGGTTAACGTGCCAAGCTAGCAAACAACTTGCGACAGAAATTGGTCCCATGGTATAGTGCAAATCTGGCAGTGAATATCATATGAGAACCTGTACAGAATGGAAAACTGAATTTTATATTTTACAACTACAGCAAAGTCCAGCTGAGGAAACAGCTATCAGGAGAAAATTATCCAATAATGTTTTTAGAGCTATATTTATTAGAAACAAGCATTGTCTTATTGCTGTCCACATACAGTATAGTGAACTACTATTTTAAATATAGCAAGAAATTTGAGATTTTTTCAGTAATGATTTTCTTGTTTTAGATAAAGATATGTATGTGCAGAATGAATCTCTTGCCAGCTCTGTTTTATGTGCATGCATGGTTTGAAACACAACAGCAACTTGTGCTGTGTCTCTGAACTGAGGAATAGCAAGAGATCTTTCAGGGTCTTAATTTAGAAAATTGCAGGAGTCATACAAACTCCCCATGCAGAACTAAGTGTTGTTCCACAGCATCATCTACCAGTCCACTTTTGGTGTGAAGACAAAGATGGATGCAACAGTGAAGCAAGGGATAAAGTGGGTGCATAATTCTGCTCTCCAAAACTAATTACAGAATCTTTCTTGCTTTATTCCTCATCCTAGATGAGGTATTTTCCCAGTGTGCCAAAGAACAAAGTCAAAGCCATGTACCCTTGGGCTATCAGCTCTACACCTGAGTACCACCTTCTTTTGACTTGGTTCAGCAAAACTAGAAACCTCTTGGCAGTGTCTTTTGCACTTTAAATAGCATGGTCTCTTTGTCTCCATAATCTGTTTCACAGTCTGGAGGTTAGGTGCTGACAGACTTAACAAGCTACAATTTGCCCTGTCTGCTGATGAAGCAGGGAGCTGGTTTCATGCACTTAGCTGTGCTATTCTGGAGATATATTCATATTACTTGGAATGAATGCGGGAAGATACTTCTTTCTCACATAAAGCCATTTAAAGCTTGGTAGATACAAATCTCCTTGCAATCACTTGGTTCTAAACCATTCCTTCACTGTTGCTTGTACCTCCAAAACAAAGCCAGATGATTCATCCTCCAAACCTGTCTTGTTATGTGTAAGCACATTTTTCTGATAAGGTAAATTACAGAACAAAGGGAAATGCACTGCTTCAACTCTCCCTCCCCCTTTTAATTATCAGTGGCTGGAGACACAATTAATTTTGGAATTAAGACTGTCTGCTTTCATAAAAACATATCCTTCCATGTCTGGCTACGCTTTTTTTTTTCTCTGAGCAATGTTAGTAATTATCTTCTGGGTCGCCTCTCACTTGTCAATAGGGTGTCTGTGTGCAGCGCTGTTTCTGCAGTGTTTATAATAACAGGCTGTTTGTGGCACAATATGGCATAGCCAGGAAGCTGACAGAGCGAGAGAGAAAAAAGAAAATCAAAATACTTCAGCAGGGTTGTAGAGGCTGATATTACAGAGTAATTACACGTCATACAACCTAGTAACATCTTTGAAACACAGGACCTCCTAATGAGCATGATAAAACTTAAAGCAATTGTTTCCAGTCTTGAATATGGCATGATTATAAAACAACAGAACCCCACCTCTGAGCTAACTAAATCCTTGACTAAAGGGATTTCACAAGCTTCAAACCTTAGAAAATACTGCAACTAGCGACTCTGCATGATCCTAAGGAAAGGCACACAGAAGATTCAGGAACATATGGCGATGCAGATATGGAAAAAACCTGCACATGTCAGAAAGAGAGGGGATTTTTTATTGCTAAAATGTGCTGTGTTGATAACTTTGGAGACTGGAGTTCTCCCCATAAAATTTCTCCTCAGATAGGAAGGAACCACATCTAAGGCAGGTGGTAATAGGATGATTTTGCCTCCATATGTTTGACTTCGGTCTTTGATTTCCCCTTGAGAGTACCCAAGGCTGACTGTCACAGTAGCCTGGCCATGTGAATAAGGTCCAAAAATGAAGACTAGGACTGGAATCATAATATGTTCAAGTAAGCTGGATGTGTGTTGTAAACTGTTAATATGAGACAGACTCAGATCAGGATCCTATCAATGAAAATCTAACAACCTGCTGCTACTGGCCAGCCAACCCTTTTCTCTCTTGCTTTAATCTCAGAAATGCCACTGCTATATCCTGATTGCGCCTCTCTGAATTGTAGATTCAGTGGCATTTTTTTGCCTTTGAATAAGGACAGAAGAAGGAACATTTTCAGAAGACAGACAAATAACAAGCACATCCTGCTCATGCTGGGAGCTGAAGCAATACAGGTCCCAAATTAAAAAATTCTTCTTTCCTGGAAAAAAAGGATTTGGCTCGCCTAGGAATTCCATAAATTAACCAGCACTTCAACATCACAATACCATTCCTTAATTTCAGTTTGCAATACAGTAATTAAGTGTACATCACCTGCCTGTAACACAAAGTTTCTAGAAATACTAGTTCATTCAATGCTACTCATGATTTTGTGATCTTACTTTGCATCCTTATTGTTTCTTCATAGTTGAATTTCTAGCAGGCTATCTAATAAATCACTCCAGTATTGATAGCTCCACTTTAAACTGATGAGTTTCTCTCTCTTTCTCTTAGATGCTTATGTACTGGAAAACAACCCAAGGGCAAGTTAAAATTATAAAAGAATATGGTAATGCAAATGTATCTCCTGTCTTCCTTCAGAAAGTTTAGATTATTTACCTTGCATAGAACCTGAGTTTAGTTTTGGAGATCATAGAATCATAGAATTGCTAAGGTTGGAAAAGACCTCTAGGATTATCAAATCCAACCATCTACAAAATACCAGTATGTCTACTAAACTATGCCCTCATCCTGTAGGTGGGTCACCTGGTCATAGAAGGAGATCAGGTTGGTCAAACAGGATCTGCCTTTTGTGACCCCATGCTGGTTGGGTCTGATCTCCAGTTGGCCTGCATTTGCCTGGTGGGTGCATTCAAAATGAACCACTCCGTAATCTTTTCTGGTCTCGAGGTCAGGCTGACAGGCTCATAGTTCCCCAGACCCTCCTTTCAGCACTTCTTGTAGATAGGTGGCCCACCAGCAATCCTCCAGTCATCTGGGACCCCACCTCTTGGCCAGAACTGCTGATAAATGATGGAGAGTGGCTTAGCAATCTCCTCTACCATCTCTCTCAGTACTTTTGGTTGGATCCCATCTGGTGTCATAGAATTGTGTGTGTCCAGGTGGATACTCCGTGTGACAGGCACTCAGCCTGCAAAGATGGCAGATAGGGACATCTGACTGTGACACCTGGAGCTTGGCTATCCTAAGTGACAGCCAGCACAGAGGGATTGCCAGAAAATGGCTGGAACGTCAAGGCAATACAAGCAACAAAGCAAACAAGAAATTTCCATTTCAGCTTCCCACATCATGTCTTTAGTTGTGGTATTTCAGTCAGTTCTTGTGTTCTCAGTGATTTATATTACCTATAGTCTGGCCATGGCTAAAGGGGAGTGTGTGAGTGTGTGTGTTTTTATTAACTGCAGTGAGAACTTCATTAAAGTTCAGTGACAGAGAGCAGAAGGCGAGCACTTACAGCTGAAAACAAGTTTGGGGTTATTGCATGGTGGACATGGTAACTGTTCTTTACATTTTGATATGGGACAGTTTTAGAACCTCATGGGCAGTGAAAACCAGGAACAGAACACACATTTTGTACTCAACTGCTTACACTACAAATGCATTGCAACACTAGTAGAAAAGTATTGGAAAATTTGAAGAGGAATTTGCCTTAAGAAGCAAAGGCTCAAAGGGATCTTATCAATGCATATGGGAATGCATATACCTGATGGGAAGGTATAAAGAAAATGGAACCATACCCATCCCAGTGGTGTCCGGTAAAGGTATAAAAGGCAATGGGCACAAACTCACAGCGTAATCTATTTCAACACAAGGAAAAAATTTTTATTGAGGCTAGTTGAACCAGGCATATGTTATCTGGAGAAGTTGTGGAGCCTCCATCCTTGGAGAGATTCACAAACCAGCTAGAGGAGGTGCTGGCCAGCCTGCCCTAGCTGACTCTGCATTGTGTGAAGGCTGGACTAGATTATATTGAGGTCTCTTCCAGCCACAAGTATTTTGTAATAGCTGAATGATGGGCAAATCTGAGGTAACTATCTCAGAGTCTGATGAGACAGATGAATTTGACATTTCCATCAGAAGCATCATGGAATCTTACATACTCTACAGAGTCAAGGACTCCATTTAAAAGCTATCAAAAAGGATCATGTGAATCACATTGTTTCATCCAGCACCTTTCTGAATGGGAGCTGCTTGACCAAAAGAAAGCATTCTACCTCATTCATCTTCCAGTTTTCACAGTGCTGCTCTTCTCTCCAAAGGCTGTGTATCCAGGACCTATCCATGTTAACATGAAATATTTAACTCGTAAGAAATGCCTGGCCCATCTGGGTCCCTGGTGGAACAGGTCCAGAGGAGGGCCATGAAGGGGATCAGAGGACAGGATCACTTCCCCTATGAGGACAGGCTGAGAGAGTTGGGCTTATTAGGCCTAGAGAAAAGAAAAGAAAAGAAAAGAAAAGAAAAGAAAAGAAAAGAAAAGAAAAGAAAAGAAAAGAAAAGAAAAGAAAAGAAAAGAAAAGAAAAGAGAAAAGAAAAGGAAAGAAGGCTCCAGAGATACCTTTAAGCAGTCTTCCAGTACTTAAAAAGGTACTACAGGAAAGTTGGGGAGGGGGCCTTTATCAGGGAGTGTATTGACAAGACAAGAGGTAACACTTAACCTTAAAAAGGGTAGATTTAGATTAGATATTAGGAAGAAATCCTTCACCATCAGTGTCATGAGGCACTGGAACAGGTTGTCCAAAGAAGTTGTGATGCCTCCTCCCTGGAAATGTTCAAGGCCAGTCTGGGTGAGGCTTTGAGGAACCTGATCGAGTGGAATGTGTCCCTGCCCATGGCAGGGGGGTTGTAACTATGTAATCTTTAAGGTCCTTTCCAACCCAAATTATTCTATGATTCTATGATTCTATTCTATGGTATCTACAAAGTCTATTGCTACTTGATATTTACCAATCATTCAAATCAAAGCAAAGAGGAAAAAAAGTTCAATAAAGGAGTACGCATAAACATAGAAAACAATGACACAATAATAAAGTAAATAATTCAGTCTTCCTGCCCCTTTACTAACTAAACATTGTCATGAAAAACCTCACTATGTTTCTTTACAAAAAACATCATTTTCTTATGTTTTCACATCTCTAATTTAAGCTTATGATTTGAGGCCACTAAGTCATTGCTGTCCTTCTGAGTTGCCATTCACCCATCCTCCTCTAATTATTTCCCTAAATCCAGCTGAATGGGGGCCATCTTTGCTATGAACTTTGAAATTAAGATTTTACTTGATTTTTATGAAAGCACATGTATTACATTGAACAAATCTTTGTCTTGAATTAATAGTCTCTGAAGGAAAAAATAAGATACCAGAAGTTGCTATAATACATTATCAATAAAAATATTCTTTATCAGAATTATGATGCTTTATTTGATTTCTGATTACTCACTTGCAATTGATTGTACCCTGCTTCTCAAAAACCTTTCTGCAAGAAGGCAGTGGTGTCATAGAAAAGCTTGCTCTCCTTGGGCTGTGCCTAACAGACAAACTAAAAATAGCTGGCATGGAGTGCAAATGGTTTTAATAATTACAGAGAAAAAAAATACTCTCCATATCCCTGAGTAACTGTACACACATGTGTGTAATTGCCAAAGTGCTTAACATTGCAATGTAAACACTTTCCAGTTGCTTCCAACGATATAGTCCTCTTACTAATCATTCCAACCTGAAATTATTACTGTAGTTGATGATAATTTGGCTGCTGCTACTAAAATCTTTCAGTTATATCTGTAAACTACCTTCTTTAGCAAGAGTATCCCAACTTCCTCATAAAAACTGTGTGGTACCTCAGTTAATCACAACTTACACTTTGTATTGAAGACATTAAAATGTAAAAAAAAAATATAAAAGAATAATGCCAAAAATGTATTCCACCAGGTCAGCACTGAAAAACTGAATGGAAAAAAAATTGTTTTACCTGATGAAAACTGTCATGCTTAATATATAGCACCTTCTATTGCATCATACCTCAAAATAAATGGAGGATTATAAATGCCAAGCTGAAATGGAACAATGTCTTGCCTTAACATCAGAGCTTAATTAGCCCAAGGGAGAACAAACAATTGGGCAGATTCCTCCTGCAACTGATTATTACCTCTCATTATTTCAGGCTGTCTTCAAGGACATGTCACAGAGCAATGGAAAACAATCAGAGAAAAGTTTTACATCAGTGAGAGTGAATGCAAGTCTTGCCAATGCAAGTCTTGATTTAATTTCATAGGACAACGCAGGTTATTTAAATTCTAGCACAGTAAGATGTCAAATGTAGACAGTGCAGTTCGAAGAAGTCAACCAAATAAAATATAAGTGGAACGGGACACTTCAAAAAAAAGTGAGAGGAAGAGTTTTACCAGGAGCAGCAATCATTGCAACCTTAAATAGTTTTATGTTTACCCAAAATATTGTATTTGCTAATGTATGGAAATACATTTCACAAAGAAAGTACATTTTTTAGGCACCGAGACAGGCAGAAGAGTAAAAAAGTTACTTTCATAAATAATTACATAAAAGCATCTGGCCTCGTACCTGTAGTAACAAGGAACCACATCTACTTGCCAAAGATGTTCCTTCTGATGAATAAAATATAATACAACTGTTATTTTTGTATTGACAAAACTATTTGTTTTCTGTTACTCCAGTTATGTATTGATGTGACTCACTGCTACAACAAATTTTTGGAAAAACAGTTGAAAAAAATGCAATCTAGTTCAGTGACTAATTTTAAGCAAAAGGACACTGATTAGCCTAGCTAAATGCAACTGTAAATCCTCAACCAATGAGCGTGGAGAATACTTCTTCAGCATCAAGTCCAATGCTATTCAGGCACAGAAGAGATTCTCTGTGACTGGATGGTCTGCCTACAGATTACTGAAATTTCTGATATTTTCATCACTAAGTGATTCAGGCTTTGCATATGAAGATCAGCTCAAAGACAAACGACGTGCCCATTGAGAGTCCTGCTTTAGCTCCACTGGTATCACAAAGTATGAAAGAATGGTTACTATGCCACATTTACAGGCCCAAGCTGCATTATCTGAGCTTTGAATACATGAAGAAAAATGAGCAAAGCAATGATATAATTTACAAAACTCAGCAATATTATACAATTATTAAGGCTAAGAATGAATTTTAGAGCCAAATACCAGAGCCTTCACCAGAGGTGAAGGAAAATCTACAGTGCAATTACTCAAGCAGCAGTTTGTTCAGGCCACCAGGAGTAATACCTTTAGCTTCTGCAAATATATCATGGGAACTTGAAACACAAGAACTCTGCTTTATTTTCAACTCTTGGGCAAATATCCTACATTGTTAGTCAACAGGAGATTTTTGAATAAATCAAGTTTACCTATACTGGTCTTTTAGAAGACCAATAAGCAAGAGCTGCGATAGCTAATCCTAGATGATATCAAAGGAATTTCAGTTCAGTTCAATCCTTTTAATTTGCAACCTTTGGCGTTCAGCCAAATAGTTGTGACTTAATAGGATCTGCAAGTTAAAATTAAAATCCTGCATGCCTGTCTGTTTTAGTTCTTATCCCACACTTCCTCTTTGGGTAAAACAATCCATTATTACTGCTGTATCCAGAGTCTATATTTTGTCTCTGGTCTCCTGTAACTTGTGGCAACCCCTTCTTAAGAACGACCCAAACAGGCTATACTATAACTACTTGGGAATACTTATATATTCTTTTAAGTCTCCAAAGAACTTTGGTTCAGGATCTTAGAAGCAAAAAAGAGACAATGCACAACCTCAGCATACACAGAGACTGAGCCTTGGAGATACATGGAAGACATTATACACTGTGTGCTTGAAAATAGTAAAAAGCACCTTAGAGAAAGCACAGGACTGAAAGGTCCAATTTAGAATTGATTTGGTGGGGTTTTTGGGGTTTTTTTGGGGTTTTCTTTGGGTTTTTTTTGGTTTAAGATACTTCATTCCCACACTTCAAATAATAAAGTATAAGATTTTGATACCTTTCAGCTGAGGAATTAGAAATAACAAACAAGTGCTGTGTTTGTATTTCACTTTCATTATATGGAAAGGAAAAAATTGTGTTGTGTAGCATAGGCTAGCACTTACAAAAAAATACTTATTTGCACTATAACTACTGAGGACTTCTCTGAAAGACATTAGAGGTAATAGTTTCAACCACAGACCAACTGTGAATTTTTCCTTCACTTTTTCATTACATTCCTTTTCTTCTTTTGGGATTTTATTTCCTTCATCTTATTCCCCTCTTCACAAGGTGGGGGGACGACAAACAAGCCAAGCCAAATGTTTTAAACAATAAAACATGTAGCAAGTTCACTATTTGGCAGTACCTTTTCAGTTTGCACCATGAATACACACTGTGTATCGTACTGCAACTCTCTCAGCTTTGCAGACTTGGGAATCACTCTGCATTTGTAAACCAATAAAAATAAATATACATGAATTTAAAAATGGGTCCCTTCACTCTCAGAAGAGCTTGTAACTGAAATACTTTTCCGCTTTGTACTCTCCAGTAAACAAAACAAAGATCAGTTATAAATTGAGAAGTGCTGAGACTCATGTTTCAAAAAACTTGCGGTTCAGTAGTTCTTCAGTATACATGCAACATTTATTATTCCCCATGAATGCTGTGTAAGGAAAAATTCAGCAAATGTGTTAGAAGTTCTTATTTTAAGATTATCCTAGGGGTAAAATAATAAATTTTTATCCTTGGTTACTTTTCTGCTTTAGTGGAGTGCTCCCACTGTGATCTGCACAAGACATTTCACAAGACATTTATCTACAACAGAAAGGAACAGAAAGAAATTCAGGCAGAGTGATTAAACCTGATGTCTCCTTTCTACAGACACGTGCACAGGCTTAATCAATCTGACGCCAGCAGTCTCCACTTTCACATTGCCTGCTGGCTTCATGCCTGACAGATTCCACCTACTGTACATCTTTGTAGGCAGAATAAAGATGTGAGATAGAGAAATTGAAGAGAGCCAACAGAGCAGACTGCATAAATTGCATGTCACTAGTCTAAGCTGCATGAGGCTCTGATCTCTGTGACTATTGCTGTCTCAGCCACCCTGCAGTGCAAATAGAGTGTTTATGAAGAGTGTATGTTTGCTTTTGAAAGCCAAAGCTTGCAAAAAGTTAGGCTACTCTGCTTTTTTCCAAACCGTGAATGGTAATGCTTTCAACATTAAAGAGTCTGCCTCTGTTAAGTGTTGAGTTGCCCATCTACACATACTATATTAGTCAAATAGGAAACATATTGTGGTAATAGAGCTTCTTATGAAAATTTTACTAATACATCTTAGGCACACTGACATAAGAGGATTCTTTTAAGCAACACCTATTAGACTTGCTATATGAAAGTAATGACTGTTTCAGCCCAGAATCTTCCTCAAGGGTAAAAAACAAACCAAAACCCTGTAACTAAATCCCTAGCATTCCCTCTCCCCAGTGAAAAGTGCCAATAATGTTGCAATTTGAAATCCACTACGAAAAACAGTTAGCATAATAAATTACTCTGGGCTTTATAATTCTTCACTGAGGGTAATATTGGGTTCTCCCCCAAATTAAAGCATCCCTTGAGGATAAAATGCCAGGACAGTAAGTATTATTTTTTAAGAGAGAAGTCTGACCTGCCAGCTGTCTTAAACCGAAATCCAGGAAAAAAATCCCATTTCTTCTTCCTGGCCATGTATAATTTAATATTTAAAGGCCACCATATTAGTGCACAAGATGCAAAGAAAGGCACTGAAGAAAATGAATGACTGTGGGAAACTTTAAATAGCTCAGATAATATATCCTGGGATTGATTTATAACCTAAAAAGCTTAAAAAAAAAAAGAAAATTCCAACAGTCAGAATAACAGATAAGTAAGAAAATTACAACAAGAGAAATTCCAAATGTGTATCTGACATTAAAAAGCATTCCTTTATAATGATATAAATTACAGAGCTATGTTTCACTAATTGCAATAAATCTCTGTATGATGGATCTATTGGGAAAAACCATATTGACAACAAAAGATCGCAGACCAAGCTGTTACAGGTCAGCCATATTCCCAATTGTGTGGGTCAGCATCAGGGAATTCTAATTTGCTACAGTTTCATAATAAAAATTGTAATAAAATACTGAACGAGAAAAGTTATTTTCAAACACATATGTAATAAATTGTAAATATCTTTATGGCTGGGAATTTCCCTTTCATTTCATGAGAGAACATGGGCACGTGAGTGTGATCTATGCTTGATGATAAAATATATGGGGTGCCCTTAATTCAGGAAAAGTGGGATAAAGTAAAAGGTTTCTGAGAATTATAGACCTTCACAAACAATGCTGGTATAAAAGAGATCATTTACTCAAACACAAGAGGAGAAAGATAAGAACAACAGGGTGTCTTTACCCCAGTGTTTTTATAGTGGTCATATGGAAAGAGCGGGATGGACAAACCTGTCCTAATAAAACCCAACAAAAGGTTCATTTGAATTCTGTCTGTTAGGATTTCATAAATATTACAAAGGACAATGTCAAAGTGTGTACTGTAGACCTAAAAAACTGACACCATGTCATCTGTACCCGTGTTCTGCTCTTATGAGTAGGCAGTCAAGAAGATTCTCGTAAATAAAAGTATTCTTCCTACACTTCTAGCTGAGAGAGGACAGATACCCAGGGAAAAATGTGACATGTAAACGTCTATGACTGGGATGCCTACCCACCACCACAGACAACTCAAGCATCCTCTGAGTCTTCTTAAAGGTACCTTTCTGGAGTGCTAGTGGTTTTTTTCATACTAAGAGAAATATACTTTCAAAACTATTCCATTTTTAATAAAATGCTAATATCATCCATTAGGTTTGACCACTGCATATTCCAGCAGACTAAAGAATGCAGGAAGGCATAAAATTCCACCTAAAATATTTTGAATGCCAAATTACACTATATGCAAACAAGAAATAAAGCTATTTCCTTACTTTTTTTCTCAGGTCTCAGTAACACAGCTGACTCCTACAATTTACAAATTCCTATTTCTGCCTGATGCTACCATTGAGTAATAGTCCCGGATTTGAGACACTGGAATATATTTTATGTTACCCATAAAATATCTCTGCTAAAGACATTGATCCAATTGAGAGTTACCACAACTGGATCAAGTGGGAAAGCACAAGCACAAAAAGCAAGAGAGTTTCAAGTTTCCACTGATGTTTTCAATAATTAGATGAACAGGAAGCTAAATCTCAAAAACCAAAATCATTTCTGTTTAAAGAATGATGCTGTCACCTTGTTAACAGGCCTTCAGGACACTGCTTTTGTGTAAGGAGGAGGAGAGAATGTTTTCTTTCTAGTTAAGAACTGGGGAGTCACTACCATTGGGGCTGCCTAGAAGTAATCACTACATGCATCCTTCTGCTTTCTTTAAGGTTTATTACCCTTTGCTCCTGAGACACCCTTTTACTCGCTATTCTTGTTGGTCAAATCCTTTCATAACTAGCTCAAAATATATCATGGAAAGGCAGAGACCCTGCTCTGGATCCCTCCAACCCCTTCTCTGTGGAATCAAGACAGTTTCACTTGGATCTGCATCACCCCACAGCAGCCAAGATTTAAGTCTGGCATGTCTGAAAGCTTTCTCAGTTATGAAAATTCTTCCTTAAAAATAACAAACAAAAGGGAGGGAGAAAGAAAGCTCACTGAGCAGCAGAAACAAAATACCTAAGTAAAACAGGCTCAAGGCTGAGGCATGTGATTTAATTAGGGGGGTGTATTTAGGCTAACAGGAAATGCCACCGATAAGAAATTAAGGACTAAATGGACAAGAGATTTCAAATTCTTTGATGGGCCTGTGAGGCAGAAGTCCTCTAACAGTCTGTGCTCCAACCATAGTTAATTATGGATTTATATATGTGTAGGAAAAGCTTGATAGTTATCTGTTATAAGCTTAAATTGGAGAGAGACAATCTGAGGTCAGAGAAGTTGTTAGTCTGCTACAGAGAGCTTCTGTGAATCCAGAAAAATGAGGAGGTCGAGGCAGACAAAGAAACTCCAAACCCACTACCCCTTGCTTCCCAAGCTGAAGTAGCACTCTCTTCATTATCCTTACTTCCTAGCTGCATGCAAAAATCAAGGTATTTTCCTTTTATGATATTTTAATAGTATTAATGTTACTTCACCTTTTCTATTCAAAATACTTTAAGAACCGATTTGTTACTATGCTGACATGAAGTCACAAATAAAGTAGTCAGCTAGTTTCTGGAGATGGAGATTGTCTTTCTCATATGCAGAAAAAAGGGTGCTTGGAGACCAAAAGCAATGCTTCTCACACATGCAAGCAGCCAGTGTGCTACCTGGCTGAGCTTCTACTACTCTGCCAAGGGATGGGGGTCATAGTTTAAGAGAGATCCAGCTGTGACAGAAAAGTCCTAAAAAAGCTCTGTAGGTAGAGGACTGAATGCCAGTTTGCTATGTTGTCATAAACATGAGGTATCTATGAATGAACAAATTATTTACCCTGGGGCTCTCTAATTTAATTTGCTATACACATTTTAAATCAAATTAAAAATCTTGCCTTTCCAAAAAGTTACTTTACTGTGTTTTCAAAGATGCAGTTTGATCAGCTGAGTTTGATTTCACCAGAGGCCTACATCATACACATTGTGCCTGCCAAACCTTTATGAAAAAACACTGTATATATGCGCCTGTTCTAAAAGGGGGGGAAAAAAACAAACCAAAACTGGCATTCCTGGCTTCAGATGTTTGATACTCCGCACAGTTTGAAGTATAATTCACTTGCACACTGAGAGATTTTAAATCCAAGCAGGTCTCTCAGACTTCACGCAAAGGTCTGAGAATACACAGATCCCAATCTGGAATGACACAGTCCTTGCTGCATACAAATCCCAAAGCATTGCACCACAGGAACTGAAGCATGGGCTTCAGGCTTGCCTGAGAGCACCAAGAGCTTCTCTGAGACATGCTGTTGTGCAAGCCACATGTGACTACATAGTTGCTTCTTATCTTAGGATCTGCACTTGATGGAGACTCTGTGTAGATGAAAATTTTTGTCCATGAACTTCAGAGAAATGATGGGTAGTTTTCAAGGGAGGAAGTTAAACAAAACTAGTAACAAAATTTCTGTTACCTTATTTTTTTTCTGTTTGGCCAACATTTTTAATAGGCTGCCCAGTGCAGGGCAGAAAGTACCTTTAATGACACAGATGTAACAAAAGAAATGACATTAAACTATTTTTTGACATACAGTATTATTTCTGTTTCCAGAGTTATTACTTCATTGTCTGGTTTCTTCTTGAAACTTCAGTTCCTGAGACCATATAATTGCCTTTATAAAATACTAAAAAAGGCTGAAGATCAAATAATATATGTGCCAGTGAAGTGCATGCCACAAAGAGAAGATGCCCATGGATACTAGTTAATTCAGCCTCTAAACTGCTAGGATTCGAGTCAGCTCTGATCCAAAAGCTCTTTGACTAATGTAATGCTGAACAGCAACATGGAAGGGCTCACAGACTGGGTTCAACACTGTTCTTGCCATTCAATTTATTACACATAGAAACTGTACTACGTTCTATCACTATTTAGAGCTATGAGTGCTTGGAACACATTGTGATTTTGGTAATGGTAATGCAAAATTCTGAAGTGCCAAGGCTGAATACTCAGGCAATACTAGGACCAAATTCCTACTCTTGCCTAAATAAAGAAAAACTTGCGGAGGCAGATTTCTGTTTCATGCTGAGCTTAGGGATGTTTATGTTGAGGATAAGTACTGCCCTGCCATAGGAACCAGACTGCCTGCATATCCGCCACTACAGGGAAGACAAAAGTGTGGCCACTGTGACTCATTCAGTCCTTTTTGTCTGGCTTGTATCTGTGCACAACAACCTTAATTATTGGCAGCTGGAAGGGGTGGTTTGATTAGAAAGTGCAGGGGAGCAGAATATAAAGTTTTCCTCTGCAGATCCCTGCTAATTGCTCTTCAGAATTTTCATTTCCAAAGGGAAAAGTGGTGCACTTCTCTTTCCCTTTTAGTGAAAGCCACAATTTCAATTTGAGTTATGAGTGGGATAAAATAGATCTTTACATAAGCAGGTGAGTAGAAATAACTGAAGAGCCTAGTTTTATGAACCAAAAATTTCAGAGCAGTGAGACTGCAAGAATATGTGCTTCCATTAGAAACATGTGTGCTGAATATTAGGCAAAATACTTTTGTTACCAATACTGCCAGACACTTAAAATCAACCTATCATATTAAGATCATTAAGCTAAATGAGGATGATGCTAAAGACACAATTCCTAACATGAACAAGTATTTTTGTAACCTATAAGCCTAGATTCTTATTTCCCTGTGGCAAGCTGTTTATATAACAAGGGAAAATATTTCATTTCAGGAAATATCTAGGCTTATAAAAGTCTTCAACTGAGACTTATATTAAATGTTGATTTCATCTGTCACTAAGAAACTATACCAAGGTTTGTATGAATCTATTTATAAACCCTATAATTCTCATGATTGATAGCATTTAAAATTTAGTCAATTTAAAGCATTTCACAATTCTTTTGAGAATGGTAAGAGTGAATAACGTTAATCAAATACCTGCTTCTACCTTTGATTTAGAGAAATCCATGCCAAGCTAGGTGTGTTCTGTTGCATTGTGGACTGTGGTACTTCTTTTTTGGATGAAAGAGATGTCATCAGTAATAAAACACATTTGTAAAGATATCTGGATTTTTTTTGTGCCAGGAACCAACACCAGATTTCCACCACTCTTAAGACAAGTATATAATATGTTGCTTCTGATCTTTTTACTGGATTTGTATTTCATTACACATCTGAATACTCCCAGTACCAGTATGCACTTCTGACACTCAACCACAGAAACAGAACAAACAAAACTCAAAACAAAGAGGTTTTAACCAAAAAACCTGTGCTACTTCCTGGAGCAATTAATATTTCCTGCATGATTTCTCAGTCAAGTAATGATCAGATTTAGCTTTACTTAGCTTGTGATACCTGATAAACCACAGTCAATGGTGCAGTACTGATCTTAGATAAGGAAACTTTAGTTTTTGGTGCAATCACAGAATCACAGAATAACCAGGTTGGAAGAGACCCACCAGATCATCGAGTCCAACCATTCCTATCAAACACTAAACCATGCCCCTCAGCGCCTCGTCCACCCGTTCCTTAAATACCTCCAGGGAAGGTGACTCAACTACATCCCTGGGCAGCCTGTACCAGCGCCCAATGACCCTTTCCATGAAAAATTTTTTCCTAATGTTGAGCCTAAATCTCCCCTGGTGGAGTTTGAAGTCATTCCCTCTTGTCCTGTCCCCTGTCACTTGGGAGAAGAGGCCAGCTCCCTCTTCTCTACAACCTCCTATCAGGTAGTTGTAGAAAGCAATGAGGTCTCCCCTCAGCCTCCTCTTCTCAAGGCTAAACAACCCCAGGTCTCTCAGCCGTTCCTCATGAGGCCTGTTCTCCAGCCCCTTCACCCACTTCATTGCTCTACTCTGGACTTGCTCCAGAGCCTCAACATCCTTCTTGTGGTGAGGGGCCCAGAACTGAACACAGGATTCAAGGAGCAGTCTCACCAGTGCCAAGTACAGAGGGAGAATAACCTCCTTGGACCTGCTGGTCACACCGTTTCTGATACAAGCCAAGATGCCATTGGCCTTCTTGGCCACCTGGGCACACTGCTGGCTCATGTTCAGTCGGTTGTCAACCAACACCCCCAGGTCCCTCTCCTCCAGGCAGCTTTCTAGACAGACTTCTCCTAGTCTGTAGCACTGCATAGGGTTGTTGTGCCCCAAGTGCAGGACCCGGCACTTGGCCTTGTTAAACCTCATGCCATTGGACTCAGCCCAGCGGTCCAGCCTGTTCAGATCCCTTTGCAGAGCCTCCCTACCCTCCAGCAGACCAACACTTCCACCTGGCTTTGTGTCGTCTGCAAACTTGCTAAGGGATGTCCTTTTCTTTAGTACATCTATGACTAAAGAAAACAAGAGCAAAGAAAAGCGACTAAAAGTGTTTTACAGTTGAGTGAGAATGAAAAATCTTAACCTCTAGTACATTGTTCTGGAAAAGTTATATACCAGCGACAACCAGGCTTGTAATAAATTCACAATAGCATTAATACCAAGAGATGGTGCCTACTGTTATTGTAAACCAAAAATGCTAAAAAGTAGCACACACAAATTCTGAGAAATTGAATAAAAATTACAGATGAATTTACAGAACTTATTTGGCTTTGTTCTACCATACACTGTTCTCCCATTTAATTAAGAAAAAAAGCCAGAGTGCAGTTGGTGAGTCAAGTCTTTGATCTCACTTAAATCTTCAAGGTAATCTTGTCATCATAGTATTTTCTTATGACTGTTCTAATTTCTGAGTTATGATATTATGATTTTTGCTGCTTTAAGCCATCCTTTCAAAACATATATTTGGATTATCTATAGGTTATAAACAGTTGCTCAAATTTAGGAAATGTCTGTGCAATTGTAACCAAGCAAATTATTTCTTGCAGAAATATGTTTTAATTAAAAATAGAAATATCTGTAATCCAGCCCATCATGAGAAAGAACGATTAGCATAAAAACTGGTATATGGATAGAAGTTTTATGATTAAGATTGCATGGTATTTCCCTTTACAATATTGTAGTTTTATTTACTTGCAACTTTGACAAATTTGCAAAAATTATTCAATAGTTTTTGAGAATTTCAGGAGAAAATAAACATTTCTGCCCATGTAACAAACAAAAGTACTTTTTTTTAAAAGGATCCCTCTGTCCAGTCAGTGTCACTCAAAAAATCTAATAGTTCTCTAGTTGAAAGCAAAAAGCAAATTCTTGACAGAACCTTCTCAATATTGTCTGCATTGTGGTTTTTGCTGCTTCCAAGAAAACATCCGAATTTGACCCAGCTATAAGTCTCTGAAAGGCCTGAGTTTACACTTGCTTAGATTTCTTACAGCTCAACAGCTCAATGATCTAATGACTGTGTTTTTATCAAGCAGACAGTATTCCTACTGAAGCACACAGATCATGCAGGTAAATCTTTATCCAACATAAGACCAGAAAAAACAGCACTAACTGCAAATGGAGAATTCTTAAGTAACTTAAGGGGAACATCCTAACCCAGCAGAAACACCATTTATAATGCACTATGCTGTTTGGATTTAACAACTATAGAATAGGAATGTATACAGATAGAGCAATAGATATACAGTTACACAAGAATAATTTTGGAAAGATGCAGAGTCCAGAAAAATGCAATTATTTGCTATTGCTTATACTCTTTCACAAACCTAACCTTCACTAAGGAAGTTTAACCGCACACAATCATATAGCTCAGGCACACCAAATCTTCCGAAATATGCAACCGTTCCCCACACCATATCTCAGAAATTAACAGTTATATTAGCTACCTAATAAGGACCTTCTTAGTGCACTCACCCACAATATTAACTACCATTACTTTACCATTAATAATTATCTATTCAGTTCGTAGATAGATATGTGTATTTTAGTCTTCCTGTAAAATCTGGTGAACAAGCAATCACCCCTTAAATTGTTCATATTAAATGATGGTGTTGCTGAAGATCTTAAGAGTTCCACATATTGAGCTTTACACTTAAAAAACCTCTTCCCTGCCAAATCAAACCTCACTGGAGAAACCATCCCTGTTTTACTTTTAAAACATGAGTGCAGTTCTGAAAGTCAAACCAGATTTTAGTTGATGTGGAATGAAGACAAAATGGTGCTATTAGCATTTGGTCACTTGGTACCAGCATCTCCCCAGGGTATGAATAATTAAGAGTCAGACACTCAGAGACACTTGGATCACTTCCAAGTGTTTCTGTACTTCAATAAAGCCTGTAGACTTTTAGATATCTATAAGCATCATTATTATATTCCTCTTTGTCATAGGTAACTGATTTTAAGTTTCTAACAAAATGATCACTGTTGCTTAATTATTCTCAGATTTTGTGCATTTTAATAGCATGCTGAAACTTTTAAGATCACCTCCAACCTGGTGTAATTTGTCAGCTTCAGCATGACAAATGTCACAATCAGGTCAGCGTTATAAGACAAACTCAACACTATAAATATTTGATTTTAAAATCCTCATCTAAATACATATTTTAATGAAAATGTCAGAGCCATTTACTAATTCAGAACCAATTATTCAGAATTACAGCTTTAAAATGTTGAGGTTAAAAGACTGTATATTTCTTCCTACAAAAAATCAAACTGATCGTTTTCTTTCTCTAGCTGAACATGACATGGACGCAAAATATTTCAAACAGCTACCAGTATAGAAATAGTTTCGGCAATACATTTCAATGACTTTATCTAGGCCATTAGGAGCTAGATCACATTACTGTAAATTTCCAAGCTATAGAAAAATGTCATGCATTTAAGAAGCTTAAATGCTTAAGAGCTCATTCTTTCACAAGTCAGTATTTGTCAATTATTGCCTGAAGTTTTAATGCATTTAGTGATACCACACTCTTAATGAAAAATCATTAATGAATGCAAATTCATTTTTTCTTGAAGGGGGTCATAATTTAGTACCCTTCTTATATTTTTTTCTCTTTATTAAAGATGGTGCAACAATACAAATCCTAATGCATCTAGTTTACATAGACTGTAGTTTTCCTAGGGAATAGAATGTGAAGTATTTGGGGGTCTCTTGCCCCTACAGAAGTATGGTAACAATCTCCCATTTTCCTTCTGGAATGTGGTCAGTTTTCAACAATAAAGTGTGATGTAAGCAATTTATTACTTTTATGGGCCTGTTCCACTGCTATATACAAGGATGCACCTTCTGTTCACACTATGTTAAAAGTACGGTCCTAATGTTGAAATAGAGCAAGTCTTCTGGACTAGGAAACCTATACCTGCCACATAGCCAAAACAGTGGGCAAGCAGCCACACTGAGCTGCAATAAGCAGAATCACCCTGAAGGCTGGAAGATAGGACAGTTTCCTAGTCTAACCTGTCATTCAAACTACATCAAGTTTCTCAGGGCCTTGCTCACTTGAGAAACGAATGTCTCTAGGGATGGAGATTGCACATCTTTTATGGATGCCTGTCCCAGGGCTCAAGCACCCTAACTATGAAGAGCTTCTTCCTCCAGCATATTTGGAAATTCCTTTGGGCAAGTTGCCTGCTGCGTCTCGGTTTTTTTTTGTTGTGCACCTCCAAGAAGTGTTTGGCTATACCCACACAGTGATTTCTCTTAGCATCCTAAACAACTTCTGGTCAGCAGTTAAAACAGCCATTTCATATCTAATGCCATTTACATTACTATCAGGACAGTCAACACATATGTATGCTACAAAATGTGATATTCAGGGATATTTGCACTCCTGTCATGAAACACAGATGCTGCATGAGGTTACTCTAACGATACCACTTGAGGCAGACACTACTTGAATTGAAAGCTCATTCCCTTCAAATCAAGTTTCACAAAAGGTTATTTTTTAGTAAAGCAATTCCGTGAAATTAGCCCAGTAAAAAAGAACTCTGCTTAAATGAAACTTCCTTTGACACTGGAGTATGTGGAGGTCATATACAGATCTCTTTCTAAATGTGTGTGCTTGGGGGGCGTGAACGGTAAAATATAGGCATTTCCACTGTAACTGAGGACAGACAAAAATATTTATTATGAGCATCAGCTGCATAGACAGATACAGCAACATCACTTTTGTAGCCTCAGAAAAGGAACTGCCAGTATACCAGTCTGACTATAAAACTAAAACTTCATCCAAAGTAAGGGAGGCTGATCTTCCCTTCCATTAATGTTTGCTTATTTTTAGGATATGTAAGTCTTCAGTAAGACATACTTTAGTTGTTTTCACTTAACCGATGTATTTCTACCACTCCATCCATGTCTTGTTTCATATATGTTATAATGAGAGTTCATGAGGGCCCAACATAAGAAATATACCTTCAATTACTAAGTGAAAGGAACTAGAAAAACTCCACATTGTCTTAAAAAGAATATTTTTGCCTCCAACAGCTGCAAATTTTCAACTGAAGTAATGCTGGAAGACAGTATCATAGTAATGCTTTTATCAGCTTACATGAATAACTACTCCTACAAGCTGCGATTAGGCTGTTGCAGTGTAGGTGTGCTGGCAAGAGGATTAGTGGAAGCAGCTGGTATTTGGAAAAGACACGTCTGCAGACAGCTGTTTGAGTCAGACATTTCAGTTTCATTAGCTAGCCTATGCCAGATTTTTTTTTTTTAAATAAAGAACGGTTTATGACAAAGTTAAAAAAACCTAAATTATAATAAACTGTGATAGCTAATTTGATTAAACAAGAACTGGCTATGATAAATGTTTAGTTACAGAAGTAAAAAAGAAAATAATATAGTATGCTTTCTGAAATATATTTATATTAATTTTGAACATAAAATATTTTCCAGAGAATTATAAATCAGAGACCCAATCAGCAGAAACAAAAATGAAGAAAACATTTATATATAGTAATTGTCATCTTTGAAACACTGCAGTCACAGCATATCTTACCCTAAGAGCACAAAAAGCAGGCAAGACTGTAGTCTTCTTATCTGCAGTGCTAGCAGGGATCATGCATACACCTTTTTGCTCCTGTATAAAGGTCCAAAAGCCATTTTGCACATTTCCGTCATAACTCTCAGCATTATAAGTTTAACTCTCTTTCCTAAAGCATACCAAAAGCTAAATTGAAGAACCATTTTAAATAAATAAAGAACAATTCACTACTGCAAGTGTATTCTTTAAAAATGCAGTTATGTGTCTCTCTACGGGATGAATTTGGCAGTCTAAATCAGTGTATTCAACTTCATTGCTCTCATCAGGACTGAACATCTTTTTTTTAATGTCAGCATCAAGGTCTCCTTATATTTCAAGACCACAATATTTAACTGTGGTTAAGGTACTGTACTAAATTATTGCTTTGTGCCATAGCTGAAATCTGCTTTGATATTTTGAGAAAGACAATTACTCTTATCTAGAAAATCACTTTATGATCCACTTAAGGAATTGGTCTAAAATTTTTGTCCTACCATTGTCACAGATCAAATATCAAAACCACGCAATATATCAGAAGAAGGCTAGTGGTTTAATTAGGTTATGTTCTGAGATTGCCAAAAGGATGGATGGAAAATATGATTTTGACATGACCTCTTCAAAAGAAAGCCATGACACTGAACTCACTGAGAATCGACACTGAGATGAGAGTAGTAATAAAACAGTATCAAAGTTTACTTGCTTTATTCAGCAATGCAAAATTTAGTTTACTGGAAGCCTTAGCGGGACAATACCGACAGTAAAATACACGTCTGAATTGTTGTCCCTTGAGGAGTCTCGGCACTGTAAAATATTAGAAGAACAGCCAAACTATCATAATGTGGCAATCATAATTCAAGACTGAATCAGAAACATAAACTTTAGACTACAATCATATCATCTTCTGTAGGTGATTGATTTAGGTATCATGGCAACCAAGATATACCCAGCCCCGGAAAGGTATTTCAAAGAAGTGCTCAAAACAGTCTGGAGACAGAGCGTATCCAGTTAATTTGCCACAGGGGCTGAGTATGACAGCTCACTCAGTACTTGAAAGGATACTCTTGAACTGATTATTGTGCATTCCTGTATGGCAAACAGTCTTCAAACATCTGCTGATTCTCACCAGTTCTTAAATTGACATGAAACAATTTGATTCTGGTAGGAGAGCCAATGCCAAAGTGTCGGCAGGTTCTGAAGATGATCATTATTGGTACTTCCCCCAGCTAATCCTACCAATCTGGCTAGGAATATGACATGAAAACTTTCTCCTTCCACCAGTTCACACAACATGCAGGGCAGATTGGTGCTTAGATGTATGTGAAGAGAATGACAATCTACCAAATAGAGCCACTGCAGATCACTCACTGCAGTGATCACGATCTAGCAGTGACAAAGCCCTGAAGATAAAGACACCTGTTTTTTGTCAAGCATTATACAGCAGTCTTGGATTTTTACAATCAAAATATATAAAATCATGTCCAGCAGAGATGTAGTATACAATTCTTATAGATTTGTTATGTCTTGAGTACTGACATATTACCTAAGCACCAAGTAGATGGAAGTTTCCTCTACATTCAGAAAAAAATGAGGCTGTTGGCATGAAGAACACAGAAAAAAAAAAAAATCTGTTGTTCTATTTTGTTAAACCTTTACCTACAAACAAACACCAGCAAGTTTGTTGTATTTCTGTGATTATCCTGAGAATCGATGGCTACGTTCCAGTGTGTTTTCCCAAGCATCTGTATTATAAATATGTTTCCTTTGAATACACGCACAGAGAGATCATAAGGGCTGCTCCAGCATTCCCATGGGAAAGTTTAAACTCGTGAACCAATTGTTTTCATTGGTTGTGCTAAATTGCAGTTCAATTTTTTTTTAAACTAAGTGCAATTCACAACCCACATTATTACTGCTATTTTGTAAAAAATATGTGGATTCAAGAAAGTAAAAATGGAATTAGTCCTAAGGGTTTGTAGTTAATGGTTGAGGGCCATAGAGCAGCATTGTTATTGGTTCACAGATGGATAGCTAAAGCACTTACTCTGAAGGCTAGCAGTGGTTAAATGTTTAAACAAACAACTTCTAGAAGTAATTGACAGATCAATCACGTTTACTTCTGGATAATATCAACTCTCTCAATTCCAGTATTTCTGTCGGTCTTTGCAGATCCTGCTGGTAATGGATTTGTTATTTTCTGAGGCACTTGGATCCCTTATTATCAGTCAGCCTAATCATTTTTATGGCTTTGTTGGCAATCTATGTTATCATATTGAAGTATTATCTCCATTTTGTATACCATCAGGTAAATATCAGTGGGGTTTTATGTTTACTTGGAAATAAAATAATATGATGCTTGAAAGGCTAACCCAATTCTTAGCTCTCTGTTGTAAGGAAATTAAAGTGATCATACACTCTGCATAATTTTACATCTTTGTCAGCTTTCCACCTTAATATGTCTGAGATAGACTACTGAAGCCAGTTTGACAGAGGACTAACGATCAATTACATTTTGTTCTAATAAACTTAATGAAAGAAAGAGGCAAAGGAGATAAATAAAAGGGCCCCTATTAGTGGTGCCCCAGGAACAGGAAAGACTGCAATATAAGCTTCCTTTTTATTAGACACTAGAGAATCCAGGCACACAAGGGGCCCTGTAAATATCCCAACTGTAGGAAAACCTTCAATTGGAACTTTGATTTTACTGGGCATCAGAGTCCAACCACGAAACTCAAATCCATAGGAAACCAGGCTTCATTAGTTTCACCACTCACAGGCAATATGTTAATAGATAGAGATGTATCACAGATTTCATTCTATTTTATTCCCAATCATGTGTACATGCAAATGTCAATACATACAATCAGCATGCACACAGCCCACAGGAGATACTGTCTACTTGCAAGAACAAAGCACTACAAATTAGGAAACTTTGGCACTCTTTCCGATTCTTTTGCAAGGTTTCAATGTGTGATCTCAGGAAAAAATTAAACATCCCCATGGCTCTGGCTTCCTTTATCCATATATATTTATCTTTATATAGAACTTTCTAATTCCCAGCTAAAAAGTGCTTTATGAAAGAGAGGAAGTTTGGTAGTGCTACTAATACGAGTTTGCTCATTTTCCTAACAAACACACCTGACTCTCAGACATCTGTATGATAATATTAATTTTTATTTCTACAGCAATTTAATTTCTGTAGCTGTTGAAGGCCTATCTCAAACACAAAATAATAACAAAACCAAACAAAAACCCAAACAACAACAACTCCCCTCCTCTCAGGTTTCTGCCTTGTTTGACCTCTATGCCAGAATGTTTGAATCCCAAGATCCTTTCTACTCAACTTTGCCCATCAGTGTTTTGTGTTCACCTCTACAAGTCCACATCCTCCAAGTCCAAACTCCCTCTATTCCACACACCTTCTCAGTGTCTCAAGGCTCTGGTCTCCCAAAACCATGAAATTCTGGATTTCCTGTTTGATCTCTCCCAACCTGGGAATCCCCTGTATTTCCCTCATTCTCACCAACTTTCTTTCCTCCCCCTATCCCAGCTGTCCCTACTATTTGAGAAGCCAGTCCAGCACAGCAAAAGAACCACCATTACTAGAGAGGGATGGGATGCATCTTCTTCTGAGCACCATTTCCATCCTCAGCAGGCATAACATCTCTACAGAGACGTGCAGCAGGCTCACAGTGGCCACTGGCACCCCTTACGTATCTTGGAGGCATTTAGTTCATGACAGTCACAAGGGCAGGAGGTCCTGCCTTGCACACAGCTAAATAAATTAAGCTAAGGATCTCTACATATGGCCCGGTAGGCAGCCAGACGCCCCCCTTGCATAAGGTGAGCATAGATGAAATGGCAGCTTTTGGTCTGACATAGTCAGAACAAGATCTGATAAAATAACAGTTTATATGAATTTGGATACCAGGATCTTCTCTAACTAAAACTGCAGCCTGTGCTGTGACAGCCAAAAGCACTGGCTAGAGATTTTAAGAAGAGGTGTCTAGTGGACCCAAAGCCACACTAAGCCTAAAACTTGTACTTCTAGCATACTTCTTTCCAGCAATAGCTGGAATAAATGGACTTTATTGTAACTTTCTCCTACATGAAAGTAAAGAGGGATGCACATTAAATTTCTTCACCTCACACATCTCCAGCATGCAGAAAAATCTATAGGATACAGATGAGTGTGTCAGAAGCTCCTGTTTCTTTTCTTTCTCCTTTATAAAAGAACTGATTTATCAAACTGTGGGGCTTCCTATTTTGGTTTCCAGAGTGAGAATGACTTATTTTATTTGACATACTTTCAGCAGACCGTACTATACCTAGCTAGAAAGGTTATCCAAATCAAATCTATTGTCTATACTGAAAGGCAAAGGTCACTGTGAATGCATCAGAAGAGTATTATTATTGCGACCCCTACACAACCTAGTTAGTCAAGTCATGTTTTAAAGGACACATGAGACAGGTTGCAAAAGAAAGCAAACAATGTTTTCAGGGTTTTGATTTAAACCATCAATTGCTCTTCAACAATGCACTCCAAAATAGAGCAGCTCAACTGAATCATATGTAGTGTCACTGTATATTTATAATAAAATAGTTCTGGTGGAATCTAACTTGGAAACAGATAATATTATGGATAGAATGATGTTTCAAGCCTCTCCTTGGCTCCATCTGAGCTACATATACCTTGTAAAAACATCTTTACAAACACAAGAAAGGATTCGAATGTTGCTGCAGCATTTTGTTAAAAAGTAGTAGCCACTGCAACTGCCAAAAAGAACTGTCTTGGCAAGGGTAATTTATTGGTGCCTTTTTTATCCTTCTTTAATCACAGTCAATCTCTGGGAAAAGCTCACTGTGAGGAAAAATGTGCTTAGAGATCAAAATGCAACATGGACTTGATTTCAGTTATTTGGCCTTCGCACTACTAAACAGATGGGCAAAAACAAAAATAAGAGGCTCACGTTCAGTTTTTCATTAGTCATAACATTAATTGACCTTTCCTCTTCTCACAAGATAATATCCTAACAAACTTGGGAGAATGTAGGTATGACCTGAGTAGGTGCACAAACACAGAGAAAATGATGGTCAATGTGGACTCACTCTACATGGGATTTAGGTGTGTGTTGCACAACACAGTAGATCTATCATGTACAATGTCTGCCCACTGTCTTGTAAGGCTATTACTAATGCCCTTGTTTCAAATGAGGGATTGCACTTCCCTGGCTCATGCCTTAAGACAGCAGGGGTCATGTTGCTTCAAATGACAAGAGTTAGAATCATAGAATAGTTTGGGTTGGAAAGGACCTTCAAGATCATTTGGGTCCAGCCTCCCTACCATGGCAGGAACATGTCCCACCAGATCAGGCTGCCTAAGGCCCTATCCAATCTGGCCTTGAATATATCCAGGGATAGGGCAGCCACAACCACCCTGGGCAACCTGTGCCAGTGCCTCAACACTCCCATCGTGAAGAAATTCCTCCTTATGTTTAGTCTAAATCTACTCCTCTCCAGTTTACAGCCATTGTCCCTAGTCCTATCACTACAAGGCTTTGTAAACAGTCCTTCCTCATCTTTCTTTTAGCCCCTTCAGGTACTGGAAGGTTGCTATAAGGTCTTCCCAGAGCCATTTTCTTCTCCAGGCTGAACAACCCCAAGTCTCTCAGCCTGTCAGTTCCTCATAAAAATCAAATAATTCTGGACTAGAGAGGGAAAGGAATGATTCTGAATTTACTCTTAGAACATAATGAATTTTAATGTTTAGATAATACTTGATTGTAGAAACACCGTTTTTTGGGGGTTTTTTGCTGTGAACTACTTGCAGGATGAACATTTAAAATTCTATCTTTTCTAGCACTTCTTAATAAATGTAATGCTTCACAATTTTTATGTAATGAAGACTTTTATCATAGGAGGAGGAAATTATTTTAAAATGCCTTCATATTGCAACTTGTATGACCAATACAAGAACAAATAATCCAGGTCAAATAATAGAAGGAAAACAGAGTTCAATAAATATTGTTCTCAAACCACCAAAGGGTAATTACAAAGAACCATTAAACTTACAATATTACAACAGCATAATTTTTAAACAGATAGGCAGAAGTACAAGTTATAAAATAAAACTTTATTTTTGCAACTTAATTTTTTTCTTGTTCTTTTGTTAAAGCTGTAGTCAAAATTCTTCTCAGGAGTGTCTCCATGTAATGCAAGGGAGTTACAGTAGGGGGTATATTTAAGTTTCTGGAAAGTAATCATTTCAAAAGTCCTAATATGACAACAAGAGCTTTACAAAGCTAAATAATTTTATGTCTCAAATGCCTTTCTCTACCATTTTTCCAGCCCCTTTGAAGAGACATACCCAATTAAAATGCAACGCAGTTTAATGGACTATAAAAAGTGTAGCAATATATTAGAAGTCACATAGACAACTTTTACTATAAAGGCAGACAATTATGCAAGAGTCTTATGAAAATAACTCTCTTCAAAAATGAAAAGAAAAAAAAGAAAGGGTATTTTCAGAATTATCTTCTTAAAGGATCTGCTGAGGCAGCTGTTGAAGAGAAGTGGATTCTACATCCTAAGAAACACTGAAGCAAAGGATTTACTATGCAAATCAAAGCTGTGAGACACAAACCCTTTCAAAATGAATGCCATCTCAAAAACTCTAAAAAAGCAGGTCTTGGATATCTTAAAACATCTCTTTGTGCTAAAGACTCTTCTCTTAAGGGCCAATTTTAAAATCAAATCACTAGCTTTTTTTCAGGGAGCCAACATAAAGAAGCAGAGTGGTAATTTGATTAGAGCTACTCAACCCAGTGAGGCAGGCATGCATTCTCAGCTCTCTCCAGTGCAGCGGTGGAGCTGAGCTGCAGGCCCAACTAAGAATTACAATAAGAGAGTCCTGTGGTCACCAGGGCATGTGTACTGCCTTTGAGAGGTCATCCCAGGATACACATGGGCGAAGTCTGTGCAAACTGAACAGCTCTAAGAGGGATTTCAGCAGCACTGACAGTTTTCCATGGGAAAGGTGTGGTCAAGCGTAACACCGTGTTTCGTAAGTTAGCTCACTGCTTCTCAGCATAACCCTTTGAAAAGGTGGGGAGAAGCAAGAGAAAAAAACAGCTGACTCACTCCTTTCCCTTCCTCTGCCCTTTCAAACTCCACCTCTCTTGCACAGTTCTGAGCCATTCCGCTATCATCATAATATTGATTTATAATTTACACCAACCAAGAAGCCAGGAAATAGGCTTATTGGCACATCCACTTTGTCTGCCTGTTCTACAAGCACTGTCGATGGAAGCACATAACTAACAGGAAGTGTTCCAGTGTTATGACTATGACAGAAAAAGCAAGGGTTTACTTAAAGTAACATTGGCAAAGCCACTATTAATATGGTGCATAGTCATTTAATGAGGTAATCTCTACACCATCATAGCCCTTTTCTGTTTGCCCTGAGACTGACGTCTGACCTCAGCAGCCACCAGAGAGGAAAACAAAAAGTCCATGACAACACAGCTAATAACATACAAAACCCAACTGTTTGTGTTGGTCTTTTATTGACAAAGGTTACACTGCAGCTGACTTCCACTACAGAAGTTATAACAACAAACCAAACACAACCTAGACACAGGCTGAATGGATGTTATGACAGAGTAACAGAACTGAATAATGACTTTAACAGTTCATCGGAATTATTCTTTCTGGCAGTGGTAATATATCTGCTCAACTCCAGGCTACTGTTATGATTTTGTATTGTTGGGTATTTGCAAACTGCCTATCATTACCGTGTGAACAAAAGCCACAGTCTTTCCAATGCAATGGGTAACCACTCTGCCCACTGATAGCTCTTTGTATAAAACCGATAATTGATGTGTTGAAATGTTCCGAAAGCCCTTTATTATATTTTACTGCTCAGGGCCAACATAAAATCAGAGGAGAACTTCAGCAAAACCCAAAAGGTCTGCTGGGGCAGCAAGTGCTAACGGCATTTTTTAGTACAGTGTATAAATAACCCCCCAATTTCCTCCGGTAAGCACATATGGCAAAAGGAGCATGCGAAGCTTGTTTCACACAACTTTTGTGTTGCCTTAGAATAATTAATTAAATAAAAGTTTCCAGAGCTCTAGCTAATGCAAATCTGTACCTTACATTTGCTTTGGCAGCTGGACACCAATATTATGTTACCAAAGCAATTTGAACTTTAATATAGAATGAGTGAACTGAGGGAATAATGCTAAAAGATGAAAGATGAGAGGAATAAGATGCTGTTAAATTTCCACAACATGATTAGAGAGATATACTGTTTTGCCTTTCTTTCCAGTAAGGTCTCCAGATTTCTGTATCAATATGAGACCATCTGTGTGAAAATAAACATAGTGCTAAAGTGCTTACAAACTAACATTTAATCTCCATCTTATCCGGCTATGTTTTCCTTCACAAAATTTGCTGCTTTGAGTTGACCACATGTAATTAATTTTTAGCTGCTATGACTTAATGAGCTAATTCAGGTTACTGAGATCCCCATCTGGATTCACTATACGTGCTTTCTCAGCCGTTGTCATCTAAACACTGCTGGTTTAGTTACAGTACCATAAATACTGTGCATGTGTACAATACAGGAATAAGAATTGCATTGGAGGAGTGCAACAGTAGACAATAAGGTAAGTGGTGCATCATTGGCTGAAGGAAAAACCTCAGCTGACTCCCTGCATCACCGCTATGCTGACCATGCTGTACCAAAATTTTAACATCCATTGTCATCATTCAAACTTCCTTTCTGCATTGAGAAGCATTGACATTTCAACCCTACATAAATATACCCTAACGAGACTGCTGCTTGTATCAAGTAAAGCTTATGTATTTCTTTTATTTCACACTTTTAAGTGATCTTGGATAGCAAGAAAACCAGAAAGAATTAAATTTTTTTTATGAACAGTTTCTGGTGGCCAAAGGCAGTTTGACATGCATTTCTATAGCTATCAATATTCATAAATCTCAATTTTTAAACAAAAGCCTCTCAGTTCAATTTATTTAGCTGACACAAAACATTTTAGATTAATTAATCTCAACATAAATATATAATTCCCATTACAATAGAGGAGGTCCAGTTCAGATCCTATTTGTATTAGGCTTTCTGCATCTCACATAATAAATTCCAGTTGTGTAACTCTATGATGCACTACAAAGGAGACTTAAAGGGCAAACCATTTTACAGCAGAAATAGTCTTCTGGTCAGCTCAGACATCAGGAGTCATAGGGAGCATGGATTTCAGGTCTCAGAGGGAAGTGTACTGATTGAAAAAGGTAAGTTGTTTTCAAATTAAATGCTTGCAATCGACTAAACTAAATTCTGATGTCTACTAAACTGACCTGAAACAATATACTGCAATTTGGGTTTCCTGTTGTGTTCTGGCACTATTTCATACATTTGCATGGAAAAAGCAGACTTTATAGACACTGGATTTTCAACCAGACAATGATTTTCCAACAGGACCCGCCAGTAACCGAAATCTATTTAATAATTCAGTGCATACAATACATTCTCCCCTATTGCACTCCACACTCCCCTCCAAAGGCAACAAAAAAAAAACCAACAAAACCAAGAAAACTAAACTGAAGAGGTCAAAAAACACAATACTGACAAATTATAAGGGTAAGAGGCATGTAAATTACACCAGATATTATGTGGCTCCCTTAGATTTCTAAGTTCTGTTTCCAAGGTCCCCTATAATTTCTTCCTTCAATTAACTAGCAGACACAGACAATGACTGTTCTTAAACAATCATTCATCATATCAGGCTGTGGCTCCAAGGAAATTTGCCACAAGGAATCAATTCTTGTTTTCCTTTTTCTGGACATCTCACCAAAGACAGCTTTATATCACAGGTTAGTGTGAAAATCGGAAATACTGTTAGCCATGAAGAAGCACGACTGATGAGCCAGTTGGTGTTAGTTTACTAGTAACCTTTGCTTGGTGGGTGCTGAGTGGATCAGGCCTTGACCAGTCATAAAGTGGTAACTAAACGGAGTCCAGCTCACTAATATAAGTGATACCCCACAGAAAAGAGGAATATAACAGTAAACACATGGTTACATACCTCTAAGTATTAATTCTTTTAAATTGCAGCACAATGAGGTATTAGAAGCTCAGCTTCCCTATGAGTAAGATAGCCTTCCAAATATGAAGCAAGTAAAAACGTCACTGCAAGGTTTAGCTCTTGCATCCATTGATTACGTGAAATCTCCGTATGTAAATATGCAACTCCTATAGCAATGACTCTAAAACCTGGTGACAATTTGTAACAGTGGAATTAATTGTTTCACTGCGCACAGATAAGTCTGGTTGCAGGTGGAAGGATGGAAGCAATCTGGCACAGAGAGGCTAAGGGAAAGAAAACACAGATTACATGTCTCTTTCTTTGTGCTTCCACTTTCTCCATTTACACACAGAGGTTTAAAGTAACTTTTGCCCAAAAACCAGCAGAGAAAAAGGAGGCTCACAATGCTCAAATTATCAAAAATCTATCAATAATAAAAATTAAAAAATAACAAAATGAAACAGCTTAACCTATCACATAGGCTGTGCAAAGCAGCAACTAATATCTCCTTACTAGTAAAATCCTTGAGCTTTGCCCAGGAGCTGACTCTTTCCAACACAGTAACTTGAAAGAAGCTGAAAGGTAAAGTTTCATCTTGGTGGCAAATAGAGCATAACAGCAAACACCTAAGATTTAGCTATAATGCCAGTCTTCCAGGCAGAAGTGAAATGTGAAATCTTTTAAATATTTTTTTACCTTCTCTAAAGTGAGGTTCAGGCTTCATCTCACATTAACTTTAAACATCCTTTTAAACTTCTTTTGCTTCAATAACCTTTGTAGACTTTATATCCAGCTTGCCTAACCCAAGGGAGAAATGTCCTAACCCAATGCATTTGTATAAAAATATTATGGTTGAGTAGCTCAGTTTCCCAGTGATATAAATTGGCAGTAGCATTTACAAGTTTTGCAAATTTTAACAAAAAAATAAGTCTTATTGTGCCAAAAAAATACTTATGCCTCGAATTATAAAACAGATTTAGTTTAGTCTGAGGAAGCACGTGGAAACAGCACATTATACCAGAAAAGCTTGCAAATAAGCCATTTACAGGATAACTTCTGTATGAGAGAGTTGCTTCATGTTAAAAAGGGAGAATGGAAGGTTATTTTCTGTCTTGAGATACTGCAGCACCAAGTAAAGAGTTTAGGCTATTTCAAAGGCTTTCAGATACTCCTTTGAGTGGAGTATACCTGACATTGTTCCTGTGATGCCAGTAAACTTAAAAATAAGTGTATTAGAGCCCATGAGCAGAGAAAAGGAGTAAACTATGCCAAGGATTCTGAAAATGTCACTGATTTGAGGTATTTTGGTTACTGACTGCCCATCCAAATATTCCCAAAACATGACATGGCATCTGAAATCTGCATATTCCTAAAGGTTGTGGAGCTTAACAAGGGCATATTAGAACACAGATGTATGCTTCCAAAGTAACTTGCCTTAAAGCACGGCCCTGCCTAGCAATTAATACTCTGTAATGTGGCAGAAAGAAAAAGTGCTTTGTAGTTTGTATCTTTTTTGGGGTACAGGGTAGCTATGCTAAAAAAACCTCCACACATAAAGGATAGACAGCAGAGTGTTGAGATGGTTCTGCCAACTCTCTTTCCCGCATAGTGAATTTCCCACTAAATGCCTGACAAGCTCTAAAATTAAAAAAAAAAAAAAAAGGGAGAAAATAAAAGGAGAGATTAGCATCCATTGTAGCAAAAACTGGATACTTTTGATAATCTCAGACCTCAGAATATTCATTAGATTGAAGAAACACAACACAGAGCAAACTGTCACTGTTTGCCACTAGAGAAGTAAACTATAGTTTGCACCTACAAGTCAGTCTTTATCTTTCTGCAACATACGACAGGATTCAAATAAATCTGGACTTCTGCTGTGTGAAACAGGAAGAAACCTTCCCTCTGGCAATTCAAGCCACATGTTCCCCTTCAGCTAGAGTGCTTTACAATAGGGTGGAAAACCGTTTACCACCTATTCTCTTTCCGTTCTCCTTCTTCTTTTCATTTGATGGAAGAACAACTTCAGCAATAATTGCAATATTCTATTTCTGTGTCACTCAAATAAATCAGTTGTTCAGGTCAAGTTGAATGCAAACGTGCCAGGACAACATTGACTGGAGGTATGAATAGATTCTCCCTGACATGTGCTTCCACACAAGCATCTACTTTGTAAGATCAGGGACCTCCCTGTGTACCACTGGACAAAAATAACAGACAGACAGGTTATACTCAGCACACCAAGGCATTCAGGTTGAATATTTTATGGGTAAACAACTTTTCTGTTGGATTTGTTGGGTTCTTTGCATTTTTTTAAACTGTCCAGTTAACAACACTTGTTATGAGCCCAAAACTGCAGCACTGAAATAAATGGGAATTTGATCATGAGCTTCAAAGAAGTTTGATTGGGACATGGTAGTAACTGGGAATTACATTGTAAAATACACGCATGTATAAAAGCACCTCTATAAGGGGAACACTGTAGTGTTAAAGTAAAGCCTTTCAGAAATGAGTGAATACTCCTTAAGAATACGCATTACACCATAACCTGAAGCAAACATCCTATTGGAAAATATTAAGTGATCCTGCAACTAAAGACAGGGTTCTAAACATGAAGTTAGACATAATGTGAAACTCCAACTTCTGAATTACTGTATTTGAACCACTGATGTCTTTTTAATGGCAGTTTCACATGAAATAACTACGCATCTTCAATTAACATATGTATGAAAACATTTGTAAAACGCACACAAATAACATTAGTTTGATGCAGCTGCCCAGATTCATCACACCAATAAAAAGCTAAAGCCCATGCAGTAAAGAGATAACTGGAAGAATTTCAAATTAAAAACATTTGGGGACTCCATGCAATAAAGGTGTATGGGAAAAGTCTCTTTTAGAAAGGTAGCATTTTTATATGCTTGTACAGTTCTGACCACAGTGGATACTGGAGTGCAGTGCACCAATGTTATAGCAAATAGGAATTATAGAAATAGAACATAATGGAAACTATATATCATATCTGACTTGAATATGCTTTGTATTACACAATGGACTCAAGAGATGTAATATTTTTGCTTCAAATATAGCATTACTGGGTAATATGTTGAAAAGAAATGCACAGCATTTATAAGCTCATAATGACATTTAAAAAACTGATATCAGATCGCATGGCAATTGTGAGAACAACCTGAGAATCCCACGAGAACACACTTCACTACGAAAAAGAATCAAGCACATTTCATTGCTTTTGTTTGAGTCTCTGCAGAGCTTCTACAATGTGAAAGCTCATTTGAAAACAGAACAAAATGTGTTCAGGAAACACTTCTCAAATAAGTAACGTGTATGAAAAAGAAATCATAATAAGGACAACACTGTAAATAATCATACTGAAACTGAGAAAATTACTAGGTGGCACTAGAAGAATGACTTAGAAGTACTAAAGTAGAATATAGATTCATTTTTATGTCCTTCAGAATCCTTCATTTGGTTTTGCTCGCAGTCTGCAAGTGCAGTTCTCAGGTACTTGGACAAAAGGTGTGTCACAGGCTGCAGATATGTCAGGTCCTTGTGACAGGACTGTATTGTTTCAATGAGAATCAAAAGAAGCTTGTGTTTGGTGATAGCAGCTTTAGCCCTGCCATTACTTAATATAGGGAACTGGACACCCTTCTCTTTATTATACAAAATGTGTGTTACAACAAAGGGTCTACCATGTTTTCAAAAGAACTGTATTGACGCATTGGATAATGTTACCTCTAGATGGTGTAACCTAGACCGTACATGAATTTGAAGACCGAAGCATGTGGAAGTAAAATAAGCAGGCTTGACTTAGAAATACTGTCAGACTGAGCAACTGAGTTTTATTACCAGTGAATAATAAAGTGCCTTATTTAACACTTGGAGAATTTACCACCAACAGTATGGAAAATTTATCACCAAGTTTCATGTATGTCCCATCCCTAACAGTAAAAAAAAAAATAACACATTACAAGAAGGGGAGTACAATTCAGAAAGAAGATATCATCTTAATTTCGAGGGGAGGAGCCACAGTTCCTCAGTCACCACAGTCTCTATTAGTGACTTAATGTGTGACTTTTCCAAGGCCTCTCTTTGTCAGCTTCACTTTGAAAGGAACAGTCAGTCAAACAAAAGGGACATGTACATCTTTTACCATGCATTAAAAGGTAAAAACCCAACTTGTTACAAAAATACAAACATGAAACTTTGAAATGACCTACCATTTTCTTTTATTCTCATATTTGGTCAAAAACAAACAACACTCAAATGAAAGAAAAACTCTCTCATGACAATTCGACCTTTTCAATGACTTTGGAAAGATCATATTTGAGGGCACCTACTTGGGGCAGGGTGATGTGCATGTGGAGAGAAGGAGGGTGAATTTTCCAAACCCCTTTGCAATGTGGCTGTGAATGACATGGTAAGATGCGAAGTTTTACAAGTCTTCTCTGCTGGACTTGCCTGGAAGAGTGATCAAAGGGACCACTGCAGGACAAACTGCAGCTAATGATAGCTTCTTAGTGTCTGACCACCCTCAAGTGTCTCAGCACTGTGAGCAATAGCTGCCCAAAACCAGTGTTAAAAAGGTCTTTGCTTCTGAGATAGTAGCACCTCCTGCTGAGCTCTGCTCTCTTGACTGACGTAAGCAGGAAGTATTCATTTCTTTACTGTTAGGTTAGATGCAATGAATATGCAGCTGGAAGCTGCCAGTTGGAATTGGTGTACAGTATAAATGATAAAATTTGTTTTTTATGGCAGAAGACTAAATAACTTAGGTGGGGAGGAGAAACATCCATTTTCAAAGTGTAATACTAGTTCATCCAATAAGACTCTGACATCCTTACACTATAAAGGAGAAAAATGGGTTCGGAGATGGTACTGATGAAAGCAATTTCCATACACAGTTACTGGAGACCCTAAAATTCCCATGTCATTTTGGTTTTGCTTGTATTCCTACCCTTCTTAGTTTTGACTGAGCTGACCATCAATGAGAATATATGTGGACTAGGCAAATATAAGCATAAAAGGAGTTTACCTCTTAATGTGTGGAATTTATTTTGCATTCAAATACATGTAATTTTATTTGGATGAAGAATTATCAAAGTGAAGCAATGTGGTCCTGTAGTTTTCCAAGCTGATTATGGTTGGCCATGACATGCAAACATACTCGATTCTCATATAATAACTGGGGTGAACTGGTCCTTTAGAAACCAGGAAGGTTGGACTTTGAAATTCTATTTCACTTTTTCTTACGTTTTAAGAGAAGGCCGGTTGTTCTCTGAATGAGTTAGATTTTTAAAAATTCTGACCACTGTTTTCCTGTTGCTTCTTTTAATTAATGGCATCATACCAGTCCCCAAATAATTAAAAAACAATCACGCACCCAAAAACTAGAAGAATATAATCACTTCTGCCCTTCCAGAACAAGATTTCCCATTCTGGTGCTACCAGGGCATCAGAATTCATTTTGCCACAATTCTTTGATAAAATACCACAAGCATCACCATGATTCAGCTAGCAACTTCGGTATCATTCAAGTTAAAAAAAAATAAGAAATAAAAATCTTCTGTCTCTGTGGCCTGACACTCCTTAAATCAAAACTTGTAAGGGTAAGTAGTTACCTTCATGATCTGACATTAATTTAAAATATTGATATTAAAATTAATTTATAGCATTATTCTTGGCTAGGTGTTGATTGGTGAAACATTGATGCTAGATATACTCCTTGTGAATTTCAGAATATCTCAGTGAACAATGACTGAAGTAAATATTAAACAATTCACTGTACAAGATAACATTCAGTACAGTATGATGCTATTGAATTAATTTATCTCAAATGAAAACTCTTATGCTAATCTCAGTTAGTCTGCAGATCCATTAGGCACAGAAGATGATGTCAGTAAAAATATCTTGAGGCTGAAATCTTGGATATATAAATCAGTGGATATTAATAATTTATCAGATATAAATGGTAAGTACACACTGAAAAATTATGTACCAGAGTACAAAAAAAAGTTAAGAGACTGTCTAAATTGTCTGTTTTACTATATTTACTAATGCTAATTCAAATTGTCTGTTTAAATATGTTTACTAATGCTATTTCAAATACAAGTCATGAAAGAAAAACAAATAAACAAGCACACACATTGAATCAATAAAAATAGTTAAAGTGTTTTCTTGGTTATTTTCTAAATCACCAGTGAGAACATTGGAAACCCTCTTAGATTCTTCTCAGACCATCATTCACAGCAGTACTCGAAATGTAACAAATCATTCCCAGCAGGAAGCTCCCTCGCACATCTTCCCACAAGTATTTTGCACTCTGTTTTGTATTTTCATGTAAGACAAAACCAAAGTAAAATATATTATTAAATATGATGACCGGACTTTCTCCAAGATATTTTGAGAACTGCTACCCTTTAATTAAGTTTCAGCCTTTAACTGGCACCAGATTCTGGATGTTATGCTAACATATAAGTGTCATAATTTTATTTCAAGAAGATCCATTCACAAATCCTTTGTCTGGTAATACTGGAGTTGATGTGAAATAGGTATTACACCAAAACTAGATTTTAAAATGTCTGACTAAAATTACTTTGCCACCAAGGCTCTCAATTTTCAATATCTTTTGACAGTATTTGCTAACAGAAATAATGGATGGGGAAGACCAACATGAATACTTTGCACTTAAAGTTTGGATATCAGAAATACATTTATTTTAAGAGCCTGGATTGAAAGGTATGTGTATTAGAAAGTTTCCTATCTGTCAGGTTAACGAAAAGAAAAAAAAAATCGTATATCCCTCATTCAAGCTATAAGTAGACCGTTTTCTTAAGTCATCACTTCAAAAATTATAAAAGTGAATTCAGGAGTATAATGAGTTTCAAAGTAGATTTAAAGGCAAATAATATATGCAACTGTTCATCCAGACATACAGTAGCACAGGTTAGACACAAATCATGGGCCTGAGTTTCAGAAAGGATCTGATTTTCTATTTTCAGTCATGAGTCAGACTGCACACTGAGAATGATTTGTTCTGGGGGTTTGATTATCACTCAGGTCGTCTTCCTTAGTGTTTCTGCTTTGGAAGTCACATGGTTACTGACAGAAGTGGAACACTAGCCCAGAGAGACCACTGTTTTGAATTTGTGTGGCAAAATATTTGTACTCTTATTTGGCTGGGAGATGAAGACAAAGGCCAAAGTATAATTTTTTTACTAGTGTTTGAATGAATATCCACTAAAAAAATCCACAGTGAGGTTGTGAGAAGGGGAAGCCAAACCCAGAATTCAAAAGGTGTAGTGGGTAAACCAATGAAAGGAATTCTTTCTGATTTCCTAAAACACGTAAAGCTGAGGAAGAGGAAATCAACATAGTAAAAGCACAACTAAGAGCACAAAAGTGAGCATATGAATTGTTTAATCTATGATTGTTCCCTTCTGCCATCACAGAAAAGGCACTGCATAAGAACACATGAAAAAAAAGCCAGCAAGCATTGATAGTAGGCCTCAACTTTTTCTTTTAGAACAACTTCATGGCACAGAATCTTTGAGAAACACTAGATTAAATAGCAATCTACTCTCTTGAAAAAGATAATGTTTCACCAGTTCAGACAAAAGTACCTATTTCTTTGCTCACCTGTCACTGTGTAGCTTTAACATAAAACCAAAACCCTCCACACACAAAAACTCACAAAGCAGAAGTGCATATCATGTACACATGTCAGGAAGAGGTGGCATGATTACCAGATGTTTAGGTCCATCTTAGTAATCAGATACCATGCAGACCTGAATAATAGGTAAAGAACTGTTTCCCCAATAATGACATACGCTTCCTTGAAAGACGACAGATTAGTTCAGCTGTGGTGAAAGTGATTCATCACTTCATAATGACAAAGCAGAAGCCTCATGAGGAACACGCTGCTTTCCCGGTTCCTTATTTTTCCATGGGTGAAGAACAAAGTGGCACCAATGAATTATTAATTACAGAGATCTTTTTACATGTAGGATGGTAAATTATTGTGCTTTGCTAACAATAGTTGTTTCTAAGCAAGACCTCTGAAATATTTTAGTAATTTTCTTCATGTTATATACAAAGATTTGAGAGATTAATTGTCCAGATGTTTCCTTGGGTTTTGTTCTCTCTTTCTCACATAATAAAAATCTTTCAGCACATTTTTTTTCTAATAAACCCACAATCCATCTGTTATACTTTGCTGGAGACATAAAACAGCACTACATGTGTGTTACAATCATTCCAAAATGTAAATCTTCACCATTTTCTTTTACAAATAAGGTGAAAGATTCCATTTTTATTTGTTAGGTAATGTCTTGATACGTTTCCCTCTGCCCTAGAACACTAACTCTGTTCATTAATACCTTCACCTTTGCTGCTAACGTCATGCGCTAATATCTTCAAATCCCAAGTCAGACCATCAAGTAATTCTGACTCTTTCACAACAGAAACTATGGAAAAATACAGCAGAGAGAGTCTTTAAGTTATCTTCTACTTAAATACAGCAGAACTTCTTTAGAACAGTTTAGAACTTAACCTTTCTCAGGATGTCATGAATAAAATGAATAATGATAGTATGCATTTTATTCACTGAAAGCAAGGTACAAAGTCTGCTAAACTTAGTGGAAAGTACTTCTCTGGCTTCAATTGACTTTGAATCCCTCTGAAAGTGGCTTGTGAATATGTGGGGAAACTGCACCAGGACACTCATGGAAGAGGTGATGCTAGATAGGGATATGAAGCCAAAAGTGCAGAGGTACTGCATCCATTTTTGGGGCCCTCCAAAGGAAAACATTGATAAACTTGAGTGAGTTCAGCAGAGGTTCACTTTGGAAGGAGTGGCAGGGGCGAGGGAGAAGGTGTCATTTGAGAAGAATCTGATGGAATAGGCCTCCTGCCCAAAGTTCTTAAATCATCACCTGAAGTGGAAGCTTAGAATCTCGTTTCTTCAAGAAAAAGCTGGCCAAAAGGTGTGTGGGAGACTGAACTGTAGTGACCAAAGGGAAGGTGAGAGTATCAGTAGTTGGCAGACGTGTGGTGTTGGGGAAATGTCCAGAGCAGGTACTGACCAGGAAGATGCAGAAGTACTTAGCAGCTGTAGCTGATGTGGGAGACTAAATGGAAAACTTCAGTGGGATCTGACTTCTAGTAAGCCATGGGACAAGTAATTGGAAGAAAAAGGGAAGCAGATATATGCGGGATAAAGCTCAATGTGAGAATGAACCAGGACTACAAAGTGCCATCTATTCAAATCAACATTTTTACCTAGGACCTTGAGTTCCAGCTGGGTATAGGTACACATGCCCTGTAGGAACACAGAGAGGACTTACAGGTACATGTATTTAAATTTGCCCTTTCTCTGCTGTTGTAAATGCATGGACCTGGGCTTGTTCATCAAATGAGAAAAGCTAGCCTTCCCCATACACAGAGTGGTATAAAATAACAAAACAGGATGCTCATCTAAGTAAAACAAACCATTCGCATTAATCAGTAAAAAATAACAAATAATAACAATTTAGAAAAATGTTTATGTAAACACTATTTCATGTATGCCAAAAAGATGATAAAAATACAGTTAACATTTAAAAGCACTCTAAGGTGGTTTAGTGTTTGATGGGAACGGTTGGACTCGATGATCCGGTGGGTCTCTTCCAACCTGGTTATTCTGTGATTCTGTGATTCTGTGTAGGCAGTGAGGGAGCTATCTGGATTTGAAGAAGGGGTGAGAAAATGAGAATGAAGGATCAAGCTGAGTCAAAGCCCAGAAGCAAGAATTAATATACAGCTCAGAGCTCAGGCTGATTCTCCTTTTTGAGGCATCAGTATTTTGGGCTCATGATGACGTGCTTTAAATGGCAATGTTAGCACATTGTCTCTCCTCAATTGTCTCTCCTCAATTGCACCACAATGCAAACACTGCAACCTGACATCAAGGTGCCAGACTGACCATGACCACTTTGTGGCATTCAGTGTTTTCAATCAACAGAGGCAGTTCTGAATTTTTTTGAAGCTGAGTACTATTGCACATTTGAACATTAAAAAAACAGGAACACCCCCCTGCCCAAAACAGGCCCAAAATTTTCAATGAGATATGCTATTTTTTTAAAGTAACAAAGACTATCATTCACACCCCCACTCTTATCACTGTAAGCTACTTATTGTCTTGGCCAGCATGTAGCATGTGCTGAAATCAAACAATCTTCATTCAGAATGGGAAGAACAAAGAAAGGAAGAAAAGCATTTGAAAAAAAGGCATTCAAAATGACAAGTCTCACCCGTTAATGTCTGTACTGCTGCTAAAATTCATAAGTTAGCACAAAAATCTTAATTTAGGTATGCTGACACAAATTCAATCTTTATATGTTATTATAGATTTAACACTACATAAATGCTTACAAAAAAAAGTAGCTGAAAGCTGGATATTGCCATCTCTGTCATCTTACCCCAGCTTTTGGTATTTCTGAAGGGTTGCTGTAATGTTAGCTTTTTAATAATGCTTAATAAACATTTAGCAACATCTATTATACATGGTGGGTACAATATGCAGAGCTGGGTGGGGTCATCCTTTATAGCAATTCACCATATGGCATCCCTATGAATGTGGCCCCAATAAAAGTAATCTATTGAATCTGAATTACTTATTCTGCTACTGTAGTATTAAATTACCCTCCTTCCTCTTCCCCCATTCACTTACACTATGAGTAATTCACCTGTCTATCTCATGCTGCAGTTATCATGTTCTCCAGCTGCTTGAATCATCAGGATTTAATAAACGCTATTACATTATTCAACTTGCATTTGGTTTGCGGAGTGTAAGCAGAGAAAGGAACAAAATGAGAAAGGAACAAAATACATGGGTTAGCATTTAAAGGATCAACCTAAGGGACTGAAACCTATGCCCTTCTCTCAGCTGCCACTCCTATAAGGAGGCTACAGAACTTTCACCTAACTAAAGATTACTGGGTTAGAGTAAATTATTAGAATTCAATCACCACTTTCTTTCACCTTTTCCATTTGTGTGTAGAGCATCTAATTTCACTGAAGAGGCAAAATAAGGGGCTGCATCTGTCCTGAGGTCCTTGAAAGTGATCAGAGGAACAAACGGCCTCTCCATATATGATCTACTTGTAAAGCAGATAATTTACTCCCCTTAAATTTGAGCTTACGTAAAACTACATGAAAATCACCTGTTTCACGGACAGTGTCTTTAATAAAGTCTCAATTCCTGTCTTCTGTCCCCTACATTCTCCTTTCCATTGTAACAGTATCTTAGTTTTAGTGTCTTTCTGTCATACAAAAGACAGAATCATTGTGGCTGGTCTGGATCTACATACGTTTCTCAAGGACCATATGCCTGTATGGACAGGCTGTTTAACAGACAGATTTTATTTTTCATTAGTAGAGGCTTTAATTTCAAGGTCCCTTTTCCACCCACGGCAGACCTGCACAAGACATGCAAGACCATAGTTGTCAGTTTGGGTTGAAATTTACTATGGATTCAAAGTCTTGATGAAAAAATGCTAACAGATGAAAGACTGATCTCACCTAAGATTTATTGCTCTAGAAAGGCAGTCTAACTGATATTTGTATTAATAGTGGCTCAGGATATGTTACCTAGGTGTGTGCCTCCCTACTTTTTTCTGTAGAAAACAGAAACAGAAAATGTTTCATTTCAATATATACACAAATAAAATAAATCTCTCGATAGCAGGCTTATTAATAATTTTAGATATACAAAAAAATTAGAAGACAAAAAAAATCTATCAGACTAAAGCCTCTTCTAAAATATGAGAAAAAGTTTAAACCATAAAAAGATAAAAATGTTCAGTTACCCAGGTGTCTCAATTCCAAATCTTAATAATAATAAAATTAACAAGGCAATATAGAACAGCTGTATCATTGCTATTCTTAGTATTTTTTTTCCCTCTACTCACTAAGTCATAGCACGTTCAATCTTAGGTAGTGAATTTTTAAATGTTTAAATAGTATAGAATTTAATCTAGGGGAGAGATTCAAATTAAATCAGTGCCTGCAAGATCAGCGGCTCAGATAATGAGCATTTTATGGCAGCAACCTTATTCTATTTATTTGTATTGCTCAGTCACTAACATACTTTTGGGCACTACAAGATGTTAATCTGAATATATATTAAAAGATACTGGGAAACAGCATCTGGATGGCCAGGAAATTTTAGTTAACAGAAGCATAAATATAAGACTTTTAGAACCATCACACCAATCACATTGCTTGTGTGTCAGAACACTTTCTCTGCTCTCTGCTTTGTTTGCGTGGCTAATCATTTCTGGGCTGAGATGGTCTAACTTCTTTGTACAATATGCAATATCAGTCACTAAGCACAGTAGCAAAAAGAATTACTATCTATTAGTGGAAGGCTACTCTACATACAGACTTCTTGTGACACTTCAGTGAGTATTTTATGTGTATGTCACTGATATATCATCATTCTTGTGGGGTTTGGGTTCAGAGCAAAAGATAGTTTTTCATATCTGTGCACGTTTAATACAATGACCTCTCGCCTATGCAGACTTCCATATTTTTATAATGCATTAAACCAAAATAATAGCAATAAGACCTTTCTTTCTTATAGATATAGTATTTCTAGAGGAAAACTTCTTTCTGGAACATATAAAAGTACCGAGGAGTTATGAGATCCCATAGAAAGGCTGCTTGCTAAAACAAATGACTTGATTGCCAATAAATTCTATGGGGCATGATATCTCGTAAAGAAGTCAGCAGAACTAAAGCAGCATGCTTGACTATTGCTTTGTATTTTAAAAAGAAAAGAAAAGCAGCAACACAATCAGGCGACAAAAAATATAAAATGTTTCCTAATGTTTGTGCAACATAACCATGCAGGTACACAGATGAGAGAAGAAAATATGTAGCCTATAGAAGAAACAGTTAAGCCAACTTGAAACTGTGATCTGTAAATGTGTGTCCCAGTATAATAGGACTTTTAAATGTTGACATATATGGTGGGCAAAGTGATACAAGAAAAAAAACAGCAGAAATGCTGGAAAATATATGACAAATAATGCCTTTTGCTGAACCAGCAGAAGCAACAATGGGAATTTTTGCCACTTAAATTCCGCCATGTGGGTGCAGGCGAAGTCTCACACTAGAAATGAAGACTGGGCTTGCATGGGAAACAGAGAGGCCACTGATGAGGGGAAAAAAGTGCTGAGACACTGCTATTTTAGCTGAAGCACTGACAACAGAATTGTCCCTGGGAAGTTTGTCTGCTGGTTTTGCTATTTTTATTCCAAGCAAACAGGAACTGAGTATACTGTATATTCAGGGTAATAGCTACATGATCCATGTAGGATGAACGATGCACTATAGACACTGCACTGATTCCTCTTTTCACATGAGTAGAAGGGGCAATGGGAGAAGTGCTGTATAAGCGTTCACAGATAACAAATGCTTTCCCCATCAATTGCTGGCAGCACACAATGTGGTTGCTCAACTTCGACAGTAGTGCTGCACTTTATGGCAGGGTGCATATGCAGAAGAAAGCAATGATGAAAACTGTTAGGGATGCTGCAGATCACATCCAGGACGTGTACTCTGGTCACTTTAACATTCTGTGCACTGTTAATACAACTAGATAGTGGAAAAAGAATTGTCAAGAGAGTGTTTCATGCACAGGAGAAAGTAATGAAAAGGCTATTGCATTTATTGGGTTTTTTTATGTGCTACAACGGTATGTTCAGAGAACCTCCTCCACATTCCTTAGTGAAGCAGACATGTTACATGACTAAACTCAAAGGGGACTTTCTATCTTGCTTTGACCAAGAATTTTAGTTTTCATTTTGCCCAGCTTTGATATAGATGTTATGGGAAAACACAAGAGAAAATTAAAGAATTCATTAGAAAGCACAACTAAGGATTAATACACTTGCACAATAGTGAGATAACTGTTTGCAGCATACATGTGCATGTTGCTGATGTATCATACTAAAAAAGGAAGGCCAGAAATGCATCAAAATCACTTGATACTGGTTTCATGTAGTGTAGAGCATGAACAGAGCATGAACTCACAAAGTTTAGAACCTCTTTCCTTCTCCTCTATCCTGCCTAATCTGGAAATGAACAATCTTCTTTCCAATTTTTTTTTTTTTTGGTTTTGGTTTTTCCATTCCTAGAAATGTGGCAAATAAGCCACGCAGATGAAACAAAAATGTTACTCCCTGGCACACTGCACCTCAGAAATGTGTCATTAAAATTAAAACGGATCAACAGATTCTCTCAGCCAGACTCTGAGGACATCCCTAGTGTCCTTTCTGCCAGACTTAGGAAGCTTAACCAAAGTTGCAATACAAAAACTCAGGCATTTCTCTAGTGGGAGTAGCTCCTGTACTACTAATTGGTTCCAGATCTCCGCTTTCCTCAAAGAAGGTAAGTTAGAACAGACAGAAGGTGTAACTATTTTTTCACTAGTCAAGACTCCAAGTTTGCAAAGTCTTGAGCGCCAACTGTGAGACTTAGTCCCCCAGTTACTTTTCACTGGTCTTTTCTGTGAAATCATGTGGCAAACTCTGATGTGGTCCACAAACCAGCTGACCCTGGCCCAGGGGATTATCAAAAGGGAGAGAAGCTGTGTTACTACACTGTGGATAGAAAATATTTAAAATGAATGTTAATGTAGTGACATAGATCTACTACTAAAAGCAGAACAGCCTGATAAGCATGATGATAAATGATAGTATTAAGTTTCAAAACAAATGAAGGTTTATCCCATAATGTAAAGGAAGCATGATATAAATAAGCCAGAGTAATTTAGATGTACAGTAATTGCCAGTGGTATACATGATTCTGTGTATTTTTTTTGTTTAAAACTAGGTTTACTTAAAATAATCTCTTGTTTAATTATTATTTTTCTCTAAAGAGAAGTATTAACATTCTGATTTGATCACTGCCCTTTCCAATCAGAGGAAGGAGTTGAGCCAAGAAAAAAAGCAGTGTTCCCTACTTATGAGTCCATATAAAGGAAATATCTCTTAATGCTGTATCAGCATATTGGGCAAAAACAGAGGTAATAATCAGTAAACAGATGTCAGAGAAAATACATTTAAAGTCAGTGAAGTATACTAAATCAGCCACAAGATCAATCTGAAGCCTTTGTAGTAGTCAGGACCTAGAAAGTTAAGAAAACTACTGGCACTTGTGCCAGGTTCAGCATTGACAGGGGACTTGGCTTTTCTCCATGGTTGTGACAATAACACTTTGAAAAGAAGTTTCTCAGAAGGCTCTGCCTCAAAAAAGTCTGCCTCAAGTCACTGACGTAGATTGCAGAAGTCCACCACTAAAAGAAAACTCTAAGAGCTTCATTTGGGTTTCGATGGGTTAGAGGGATAAGATTTTTGCTTCTTGATCTCAGGGTTGATGTTTTGAAGACTAGACTCATGCATCTTCAGTCAGGTTGGTTTGTACTGCTTACTCTCTCCCAAAAATCTTGGACTTGAAATCGCTCTGTGCTATCCCACATCCATCTCTACATGAACAATGGAAACACGGACAAGATGCAGGGAAAGCAGAAGCTTGTAAAACACCAGGAAGCACTCATTCTTCACTGGAGCAGTCCTTGCAGAACAACAGAAATGGACTGTCAAGCTGGTCAAGCATAGTGGATCATGTAAAAAAAAAAAAAAAAAAAATACTTGTAGGTCACACTCGATGATCCAGTGGGTCCTTTCCAACCTAGTGATTCTATGATTCTATGTTACACAACCATATTTCTCCATTCTACTCAGGCATGCTACAAATTGCTGCCTTCCACTCACTGAAGTACATAACCAAGAACATCTGTGAAAAGTTGACAACTAAAAGCCTGAAACTAAGCTATTTTGTCAGTAGCATGTTACAATCAATATTCAAGGACAGAAAATAATTTAAAGATGCTGTTATGATGTCACTTAAATATACCATAAGCTAAAAGAGAGACATAATTAGATTCAGAACAAACCTGTAATTTTTTATGCTAACTTTACATCTCCTTCAAGATTTAAATGTAAAACAAGTTTCCAAAATTATTCCTTCTATCCTAATATTATGGTATTTGACATAAGAATACAATAGATACTTTCTGTTCTGTTACATGTCCTTCGTGACAAATGGAAGCACCATTTCTGCCTTGCTTGAAGTACCCACTATATTCTACTCTGTTCATGCCTGATTCTCAAAGCAAGTGGTTTCATACTTTTTCTATCATGGCATGTAAAAGCATGACACATGGTTTTGAAAACTACTCTGTGTTCAGAAGATCTGTGGATGGTGGATACCTTTTTACAAGCTGCCAAAGACCCTGATGACACAATCATACATCATTATAAATCTGACACAGCTCTTACTCCTCAACAAATTTAGGTTTGTTTTTTGATTTGTGGGGAAATAAAACTACCATCTGGGTAAGACTTGGCTCAAAGGGATTAGTGAACAGACACTAAATTGGCAACCTCAGTCCTGAAGAGCTCCAGCAGTGAGGACTCAGAGAATAAATGTGTGTTCAGAAATGGTGCCAGATCAAGCTAAGCTTAGGCTGCCATGAAAATATGAGAGAGAGGTTGTATAACATTTAAAAGTGCTTTCTTCAAAAATAAAACCTAAAAATGACCAGTTAAACAAAAAAACCAACATTTCCATTGACTCCAGTGTGAAATTACTCTGCATTAACAAGCAATGAAAAATATTTTGGATACTTAGCGTGTTTTTTTAAAAATGTAGTTCTTCCTGAGGACTGCAACTATTAGAGCAAAATTGCATTTCACAGTTTATAAGCTATAAGAACACAAACAGCAGACTGCTTCCAGTATCCTGGCACACACATTAAGTTATAGTATTACAATTTCCAAACTTAGCTAATGTCTTCAATATATGTGTTGGTTGTATCAGCAGGATAATCCTCCCTGTGTAACTAATGGCACTATTTAAGGAATCCTGGCACACAATTCTTTAGTAATAATCACTTCATTTTGTCAATGACTTCAGTTACAAAAAAAAAAAAGAAAAAAGAAAAATCATAGCTTTCCAAGATCTACTTATTTTTACAGAGCATGAAAATTAAATTAACAGTTTTACTCTACCCTACATAAACTCTTTTATCTGCTTGGAAAAAGTGCTGTTCCAAACTGTTGCACCATTTACGTGTCCCACGTTTGGCTTCAAATGTCTGTAGTTTGCATATTTGGACTCGTGATATTTCTACTGCATGCCAATCTTCTTCTAGTACCAGTGAGATAGCTGTCAGTGAGAGGTTTGGCATGCTTAAGACTCTGCTTCACTACCCAAGATTGCAGAAATATAAAAGATACAGACAGGCTCATAAATCATGTGAAGGAAGAAAACATTTGTATTACACTAGAAGCCCAATAACACTGCTGAACTTGAGAATCTGGCAGCCTTCATGTTATAAGAGAATTTTCAGAGGCTATAAACATTCACACTGGACTGAAACTTGGCATGAAGCGATGCCATTTAACTGATCCACATTCTACCGTAAACTCTGTTTCTCATTCGAAGGCAGTGATGGTACGCAGCACTCTATTCATAACAGATTTGCAAGGCTTGTGCCACTGCTACAGCAAACTCTAGTGGCTACTTAAAAGCAGAGCTCTGGGGAAAGGAGTTCTTGCACTCGTGTAAGGAAAATTAACTGTGATTTACTGCAGGCTTTGCAGTCCCATTTTTCTTCTTTACCAAAAAAAAAACTCCAAACCAAACAACCCTTAAGTAACGCCTCTTCCCTCTAGATAGACTCATAGGTAACACCGCACACTAAATCGGCTTCTGGGCATATCCAGTTAAGTTTTACAAAGTGCCAGTTTTACCACCTTCTGATTAGCTCTAAACTACTGCATCAAGCCAGTACTGAATTTGAAGATACAGGTGCCTCTCTAATGTATAGGGCAGCATACACAATTTAAGGCACCTACATTACACTTTCTTGGAAAGTTAAGCAGAGCTTTCTTTACAAGATGCTTGGCAGGATGATGTTTCTACTACAATGATTCAGTGCATTTCTAAGGCATATGAATACAGACTGTTTGGCACTGCAGACTCATCACAAAATGCATAATCTGCTTCATTTTTAAACAAGTATGATTTATATGAATGATCTTAGTTCCCTTATATCTAACTATGAAGATTTCTGAAGCTTGTTAAGACTATGTTTTAAAGTAAAAGTGATCTCAGGGACAGCTATTCCCAAAACTCTGATACACAGGATTTATTCCAAAATCAACAGTGGCAGATGATTCTTTTTTCCTGCCTTTTCCTGCCAACAGACCAATTTGGCTAGTGCAGTATAAAAACACCTCTAAAAACTGAAAAGTGAGAAGCTTTGCCTTTTTTTTTTCTTTAATTTTACAATCCAGAGACTGAAAATGTTTTCCTTCTTCCCTTCCTTGCTGTTTATTAATCTCTAAACTAGATATAGCGAAAGTTTCTAGTCAAAGATAACCTTGGCCAAAGGCATCAGTTGACTATATGAAAGTCTAAACCAAGATGTTGCTGTGTCTGTACAAGTTGATAGGCTGAGTCCGTCAGATTCAATATATTGTCATCAAGATTGACATTCCATGCTGAGAGATGGAATCTGGGGGAAAACACAAATTGCTGATTATGTCCATTGTTCTTTTTTCAATCAAAAGAATTTGGGTTCAGGTTCCTATTGAGAAAAAGCAATATTTTTAAACATTTGTTTCTGTCAGTAAAGAGAATGTACAATGCAGTTATGTATAAAGACAATAGATCTCCTAGTACAACATAAAACAATGCGTTTACTATAGTCCTAAGCATTTTGCAATGGACTGAAGCTACGATTTAAAATTTATCTTTCTATTCCCTTGCACTTGGAGCTTTAAACTACCTTTCCTTACTTTGCAAATTATTAATATTAACTGTTTGACTAGAGGTTGGCTTACTTATTAATATTGAGTTTGAGGGCAGAATTTTATAAGCGATCAAGTCCATCGCTTGCAGGCATACAAGTTTAATAATTTTTTGTTGTGAAATGTGATTTAATTGGATTTAAAAGAATAGGGCTTTCCTTTAGGAATCAAAGTTCTCTTTTATAAACAAGTAATATGTATAATAATTTCAGACATTGAAATCTTAGCGGAGGTTCTGTAACACCACTGTCCACAAAATGTGATGATACTTCACAATGGCCACAGAACACTCCTAAAAATCTACCACATCTTTAAGTACAGTTTAAAATAAAACATATTTCATTTGTGATTGCTATCTCATCTTGAGATTCAGAACATAATTCAGACTGCATGAAATATGTCTTTCCTCTGTTTATTAGAAGTTATGAAACTAGACAGGAAACAAATATTACTATTTTGAAGAGCTTGCCCAGAACAGTCTATGACTTCTGAATACTCATGATATGTAAGAGGAGTAACATGAGTTTAAATACACTATTATAATCTTTCATTTTAGAACTCAATAAGCAGATAACTAGAAGTTAATTATATTTTCCAAACAAGCAAGTTTGAGGCAATGCCACGGATGAACTGAAGCAAGCAGAAAATTATGAGAAAAAGAGACATGTCATGACACACTGCACACAAATATGCAGACCTGGCCAGCCATGTGGTCATACTTTATGCTGGCAACAGTAAGAATTAGAGGACAGATTCCAAGGTGTCAAAGGCATCTTTTTCTTACTGTAAGCTACATGCAAGTCAGTTCATTTCAGCTTTAAACCTAGTGCACAGCACTAGATTGCAGAAAGCTGTAATTTAGTTGGGTATGCAGTGACATAGAGCTGGGCTGAGTACGCAGTTCTTTTGTGTAAATGTATGAGATGACTGCTTAGTCTTTTATTCTTGTGAGAGAAAAGACAGTTTTCCTTTCATTCTAGACAACTTCTGTATCATTGGAAACTGAATGACTCTCAGAAAGGGAGATTTGAAGCAAGTTAACCATATGTTAAGAAGACAACAGAGATTTTTTTCAACTATCTCCTCAATGGAGGCCAAACTAAGGTTATTGAGTCTGCACAGAAAGGCAAATAATCACAGCTACATAAAAACAGACTTAAAAAATAAACAGAAGACTAGGTTACCTACCAATTAAGTGAAGCAAGCTATTACATATAAAACACTTGGAAGAAACTAGATCTAGTTCTTGAAAACAGAAAAGGATCATAAGCTGAAATACAGACAGAAGTGTTCTGATGGCAAATCCAAAAAAGCCCCCAAAATTCTATATTGAGAGATTTTATTTCTAAATTTGACTTCATGTCCTGGCAGCTGAAACACTACTTTCTTGCTAAATCATGTTTTTCAACAAGTAAAAGACAACAAAGAAACATGAAGCTGACTATACTAATTCCACTCTCTAAGCTGAAAAGAGCCAACAAAGACCCACAGAGCATCAATAACAAAGAATATAAGTCAACTAAAAACATCAGTTTCTTTTAAAAAGGTCTTAGCTTTTCTTTTAATCATGTTCCTTTTTGGTTTTAACCCTGAACTTATTATTTATTAACACATGGCATGGAAATCATCTTGCTACATAAATGGACTTCAATGCTAAAAATTAGTGAATTGATGATTTCTCTTCCAGGACACAAGTTCTTAACTTACGGCACAGTGGGGAGAGGGGGCATCAGTGACGAGACATCTGACACCTATCTACTGAAGTGACTGGGAAAAAGGAAGGGTAAAATTGCTGAAAACAACATTCCCAGCTGCAAGAAAATGAGACTTGATAGACTGCATATTTGGGCCTCTAAAGAGAAGAAGAAAAAATGACTTCCTAAAACAAAGGAAAAATAATATACACATATATATGCATGGAAAGTGTATAGTAAATGAAACGTGTTCTCATGCACTGCAAGATACTTATTTTTCTGACTTTCAACTGTTCAAGTTTGCCCCTGCTTAGCCACAAGAGGCAGGAAACCTTGTAGCATTAGTATTTTCTTTGAGGATATTTTGGGGCAAATTTCAGGAAGAAAAAGGACTGTAAAAACAGATTCATCACAGTAGAAAACTGGCTGATTTTTTTTCAGCTATTACACAGATAGCCAACAATTTAGCATGTATTATTTATTACATTGTACATACTAATACATTAGCTAGAAATTTATATCTGTACACAACTGTTAGTGAAAAACCAAGCTGCTGTTGGCTTCTAACAAAGTCTTTTTCAGCTGCAGTGTGAGCTTGCCTCACTGTTACTTAAAAATGGATTAATTTTGCATGGTTTTAATTGCTATGGAACCTCCAAAATCTCAATCACTTTGTCTATACAAGCATCAAATAGAGCAGATCTCTTCCTAATTACCTGTTGTCCAAATGGGCAGTAAATATCTCCTCAGTATAGAATGGCTATGCTTTCCTTTGATTTTGTCTGTTTAGTCCCTGTCTCGACCCACAGCACAGCAACTTGATGCACTGCAGTGGCAGGCAGGCTCTGCCCGTTGAGCCACATAAAGTATTGCGAAGTTGAACCATCCCTCCTGTAACGGAACTGTGCTCCTGGGTAACCCACAACCCTTGTGCATTCAGAGGTGAGTCAACATTGTAAGCTGAGACTGACCTCCTGGGTGGACACCCAGCTCACCTAGGCCTACTCTGAAGCTGTGAAATCCTGTGATGGCAAATGTGATTTCTCATCCATGAAATGCTCACCAGTACTTCTGAGGTACTTGGATTGCATCTCAGCTATGCAAAGAATATGTGTTTGTAGTCCCATGAAGACTGGCTACCATTGGGATACATTAATATGTCACATAGGAGACAAGGCAATAGGATTGCCTCTAATAAAGGAGCACGGCACAACAGAAGAAAAGAATGTGGTAGAAAATAGCAGCTGGCAATGGCTTGAAACCAATATAGGCATCGCTGCCACTGCAGAGATTGCAGCACACACAATGAAAATGAATAAAAGAGATTCCAGAAAATATACCACACACAATTTGTATTCTATTTACATCCTCCATTTGACATATGTTTGCCCTTTTGGACCAGCTCCCTGGAGCGTAATGCGACAGGTTTCTTGGAAGCTGATACTAGTACTTGCAATGTCTTTGACAGAGAGCACCACTCAAGAATTTACCAGATGTCCTAGGATGCAATGAAAAAGTGTCAGGGCAATCAAAACACTTCAAAGTAAAAAGTAAGGTGATAGCTAAATATAAAAAAAGAGAAGCAGTTGAGAGATGTATGAGAGCCCAGAATGGGAGAGGAGAGAAAATACATTGCTATATTTTTTCCTTTAAAACAGGCAAGCCACCCCACCTAGTGCAGACTTATTAATTCCAATCATTTCTACCAGATGAAGTTCCACATGGCTTCAGAACTGGATCATTCCAATTCAGATACCTTCTTGTCGGTCGTCAGGAGGAGATTCCTCCAACACTTTATTTGGTAGCATTTTAAAAATGAGCACTGAAAGGAAAGAATGGGCCTAAGAGTTGCCCCACCCTGAAACCCAGATATTGCTGGGAGTTGTGTCTTCCTCTGCTGTGTAACACTGATATACTCTTGTAGGTGGGTGGGTATCTTACTGTAGGGCTCTCAGTTGCTGAAATAAAACACGATCTAGTATAGCACCAGAAATATAGCATTTGCAAACTACTTCCTCTCTAAATGTCACAACTTCAATAAAGCTGTGAGCACCTACAGCTACCTTTGGCTCTGTTCCCCCAGGGAACAACAAGGTTTAGTAATCAGATGAGGAAAATGAACTGTCTCCAATCTTAAGGTTCCCTTCTATTCCTTTTCGTAATCAGAGAAGTAAAAATAGGGAGGTCTTAAACACAATTGGCAAGGGCAGCTAAAATGCCATGGTTACTGGATTTATTTTTTTGATAAAATTGCATAACATGCATCAATGTATGGAACTAAATTTCAAAACATTCACACTTAGTTGACTGAAATTTTCTAAATAGAAATTTTCAGTCATCTAACCATGAATATTTTGAGAAAGAGCAGAAGAAAAAAGTGCTTTACATTTCAAAAAACTTATGCAAAAGCCAGTCACAATGCCAATTAACAAAATTTTTGCACTAGTGTCACCCCATCCTGGACCTGGTTAGGGCTTCAGAAATACATCTAATTCCTAAAGCAGAGGCTTTATACAAGTGGCATTTCTCTCAGCTTCCTTTCAAAGACCTTCAGTACAATCCAGTTCAGAGCATCTATGATCGGAAATTTATTAATGAGATTTCTACTAAATCCATCTTGCTATAGTAGATGTTATATTTTAAATCTTGTCTGTCAAGAAAATGGAGCGCATAGCACTTCCTTTCTCCTTATACAAGTTTTGTGTGTACTTTAAAAACCTCATAGTCATTGTCAAGCTTTCCTTCTCTACATAGACAAACAGGATTCTCACAGGCCGTGTTGTCTACCTCGATGATCATTTTCATTGCTCCCCAGTGAAGTCTTTCTTAGTTTATTAATTTCTTTCTTGAAATGCATTGCCCAGAACTGGACACAGTACTCCCACTGAGGCCTTGTGGGATTACTTTCTGTGCTTTGAAAGTTACATTCCTGTTTATACACACCAAGGTGGTATTTGCTTTCTTGCAATAGCATGACACTGCTGACTAATGCTCTGCTTGTGTGCTGAAATAACATCTGCACCTTTTTCTATGAAGCTGCTGCTGATCCACACCCTTTACTTGTGCACTTCATTACTCGTGCATTTGAGCATAAGTGTGAACTTTGTCCCCAACAATTTTCATCTTGTTTTTTTCCTCAATAATTTTCCCCATCTTATAAGATAATTCAGTGTTACCTCATAGTCTACCCTACCCACAGCAACTTACTCTCAGCGAAGGATTTTCCAAGCAGTTATGTAGATCTGCACAACAGTACCCTCCTGTGGGCCACATTTCCTGAACTTATCTGTGTCACAAGAGATGATATCATTTGAAAATGTTGCTAAAATCAGGAGAAGACTGCATTTTTCCTTCTGCTGAAAGCAAACCACCAAGTATTTTCCTAAAGAGGTGTGCTCTTCCCTTGATGATTTCAGAATAGTTTGAATCTCAGGTAGCTATTTGCCTCACTGATGTAAAAGCCATGCACCACAGCTGTTCTTTGTACATTTGTACAGGCCACCGAGAGAAATGCCGTTTTGACAAAGTCTTAACTTACTTTGCTGGATGTTTATTGCTATTTGTGCACTGTTGCTTTTGAAAAATTGCAATTCAACCTTGAATGAAAGTCTTTTTTTTTTCCAGCACTAAAACTAATTAGCACTGGCAGTGAGAAACAATGGTTTTGTTATCACTGACACACATTTCTAATTGCCTTGCCTCAACTAAACTCCTGATGTCATGCACAACACTAAAGGAAAGTGTCCTGAATTTCAAAGAACTGATGTAAAGACATGGTAGGCTTATTTCAGATGTGATAGAAATGTTACAAAAGAGTACATAACTGTTGTTAGAAACCTGGACAGAATTCACATTTCACCGCTTTTACTGAGCAGAGGCCTAAGACATACATAAGAAAATGACGTATTTGTTCTTTAGGAGGTAAAATAAATAGATAACTTATTGTTCCACTGATAACACTAAGATTCTAGAGGTCACTCTCTCTTCATATATCTGGTCACACAAATGAATATATACAAGTTCGCTGGAAGCCTTTTATAAAGTATTCTCAATAAAACCAAGAAATTTTAAGAAGAATGACAAATGTTTGAGTAGTCACACACTGACACAGTGTAAGTGTTCTGCATTCCTTTGGCCATTTTTAGTAGTTAAAATATTTTAGAATTAAAAATACATGAAAGGAAAAGTCAGTCAAGTTTTTGAAAGAAGTCAAATACGCTACTGTAAAGTAACTACAACACTGACAATACATTTCTGTATTCCATATTTGAATAAAACCTTCACTACCCAAGAAATATTCCATTTTTCTGTTTAAATAAAAAAGCCTGGGCATGAAAGGTAACCCACCATTCACTAGTGCTGTGTAATCATGCTTAGATTAAAAACTACACTGTAGCATGAAAGCTGTAATAAAATCTGTCACTTTTGATGAAAAAAACCTGATTTCTAGTTGACAAGTCCATTTCTAAAGATAGAAATCTTTATCTCTGTATGTAGCACAAAGAATCCCTAGACAGCATTCCTGACTATCATTTGACCATAAAGTTCTTGTTTTCAAACATCTTCCCCTTTGCTGCCTCTCCAGGATTATTCTGTTTTAATGACAGATGTGTCACTTGCACACAACTGGCCACAAAGACTTTAATTTTGGTGAAAATAAAATGAAATCTTAGGATATCTTCTAACCAATATGTACAAAGACATACTTTTATTTTGTAAGAAGTGATATTTTGCAAGGCAGAAAACCACAGTGTAGCACAGCCAAACTGATGATGACACATTGCTAATGCTTGTCCAGGAGCTATTCAAAAGATACAAGTAACAAAAAAAAGGGTGTAATTATTCCCAATACCTCACCCCAAATACTAGTTGTATTAATCAGCACTTGGCATGTCATAAATGCAAGGAAAAAACAGAGTTCAAAATAAAAGGAACCGGTATTAAAAATTAGTTTGAACTTCAAATGATTAGGAAACTGCATTGCATAGTGTATTGTTTTAAGAAAAGTGAATTAGAGTAAATTAAAAAAAAAGCCATGAATGTGTGCATAAGTAAAAATAAAACCATTTCAGTTGTTATTTGCAATCTCAAATCCTGAGTTAACTATTTTTCAAGTACATTAACTTAAGATGCAAATTGGTAAAAGCTTAGATGCCTGTTTGGAGGTCTAAAATGAACAGGAAAATTCAATTTGAAAAAAAAATCCTGAAAATTTGACAGATAAAGCAGGAAAAAAAATAAACAACTACTTTTCTCTGTGGACATAGGTTCCTCTTTCAATCAGCTGGTGTGCTAACTAGGTTCATATATTGATATCTCACTAAACCGTACTTAACATCAAACCACTACAGTTGAGAGCTGGCTGAAATCACAACTAGATTCTATATAGATGCAGTTAAAAAAAAAATCAACTGAACATTTTCTGCACTACAAATGAACTTGAATCTCTGGTCTATTTTGACTTTAACAACAGATGTCTAAAATTAATTATCTAGTATGAAAATAGCCTTAACTGAAGGAGCCTGACTGAGTCCATGGTTTTGATCTCTGGGAATTAATTTTGATTTGCATACTCAATTTTCAAATTTCCAAATTGCAGCACAACTTTTAACATGGAGTTCTCTTTGTTCAGACTCTTATTCCATTCCCCTTTTTGCAAAGGCATAATTCTACTGGAGAATTTAACACAAAAAAGCTCAAGAAACATTATATTTAAGTTCATTGCACCATCCTAACTCTTTTTTTGTGCATATGGAGTATGAGGCAGACTTAATTTCACAGTCACGTATCTCAAATGCAATATGTTGGAATTTTCTCTTTCCAAAAAAAGAGGGATGTTTTTCTTTTCCTGGCCTAATTGCATGGATTTACAGATTGGGTTTTATATGCCTTTTTGTTTTCCAAAGGATTTATGACTGCTAATTATGAAAGATGCTAAATTACAAAATTATACCAAGCAGAAAATGGATGTGGCATGAAATAAAGACCTCAAAAAAAGCTTTACATGACTGGTGTTATATTAATATAGGATGGTGATGAGATGAAAGAGTCTGGTGGTATGTCGTTGTGAATATATAAATTGCTGCATCCATGTATGGCAGCTTTAAAAATGTCTTCTATCCAAATTCTGGTGACAAGGTTCTGTAATCAACAGCACAAGTTATAAGAACTTATCTTCAGAGATCCAAATATCCGAAGAGAAATATATTATCACCATCTTGAAGCATATGCACCTCATGAACCGTACAGCGTACTATAAACATGCTGTGTTAAAGCTTATTTTTCCATTAATTTTGAGATTCTTTCCCAATTTATCTATCAGGCTTTCAAGGCCCAGGCCTATAGTTTCATCATAAATTAGTCAGAAGAGCCTCTTACAGACAGGCCTCAATTTATTAATATTTGGCTGGGGCAGACAGAGCTCCCAACTCATAACAAAGAAGTTCAACTATCTGAATTCCTGCAATGCTAAAACTGAGGGCCAAGCATAAAAATGAGTAGGAGATCAGTTCAAAAGAAATTTTTTAAATCTTCATTACAAGAGGAAGGGGAAGGTGAACTTCTGAAACTTGCTGCTAGATGAGGCTGTGGAGGTCCAACATAACAGCAGGTTCGAAAATAGACTATATTAAATAGAGAGCTGGTTCATAAGCAGATATAAAAGATACTTAAACACATGCACACACATCCCCCATTGCTAAAAAAAGGGAGGAGGTAATTTTCTAACATTTTTAATACAGGAGTTCTGAATGGTGGGGTACCACAAAGGCAAAGGATTACAGAAAGTAGCCAGAATACTTGTGTGCTGTCTAAGCAGAATCTCTTGCTGCCACTCTTGCCTTTCTCAGAAGATGCAGTGCTAGGCTGGATAGTCTGACCTACTACAGAATTTCTAATATTATCTACTCATTACTGGTACCCTTTGTGGGACAGAAACAGAATACTGAAGGGCCCCTTGGAGACTTCAGTTTCTTTTTCTCCCTAGGGGACAGAAGCTTGCCAATGAGAAAATGATCTTTACCTTTTATCTGCACCAAATATGAATTGTTACAAAATTAGCCATTCTTCTGTTGTGTCTTGATACTAGTCTTCAGAAATACTAGTGTCTTTACTCCAGCTGTGAATCAACAATGGAGTAAATGAAGTTAAACAACCGTAGTTGCCCCACCAAGTCATACAGTTTAGCTAGATGGAGGAAAAGCTAAGCAGATGGAGATCCTGAAGTTGGAATGATAGGTCCCATACATTCACTCAAGGATTAAAAGTTTTAGTGACCTTTTGGGGGATTAGATGATGGAAGAGGTTACAGCACAAGAGGCAAGTTTTATTAGGGATTTGGAAAGAGCAACTGAAAAACATTTGTAATTCCATTCATCTCTCCTTACGCTCTCTCTGTAGTAAGGCTGAGGTAGAGAAGGAGAAGGACTTGACATCCGGGGTGTTTTTCCCTATTGTAGAAGCTCTTGAGTGGGAGATCACATCTGACAACTACATGTATCTGGACCTTGCCCTGCTCTACTGGAAGATAAATTCTGAAAAGATATCATTCCACACACTTGTGGAAAAAGCAGTTCTGGAGATCTCTTGTCCTTTGAGCCTTCTATTGAAGTTCTGAATTTTAACCGCTGGATTTGCTTTGCTCGCTGACTACTAGATACTGTGTCCCACCATGAATTTCTACACCTAATGAGGACTAAAACAAAATCATTTTTAAGGATTATGCACAGTACATGTCCCAATCAATAATTCAAGAGAATGTGTTTATGCACAGATGATCACTGATCTGTCATGCATACATTCACTCGCTCTTTTCTGCCTCAAGCAGGTCATCATTTAATCCTGCAGTTCAAGGAAATATTTCTTCTTCTTTATTGGAGCTGGATATGGGGACAGGGTAAAGCTAAACAATAAAAAAAATGTTTGCAGAGGAAGCCAGGAAAACAGAAACTCTACGATTATTGTAAGAATGTGCAATCACATTTGCAGCAAAATGAAGAAAGAATTGGAGGCGAGGTGACAATCTGTACTAGCCAGAAGAGAAAGTCAGTCTGGAACTGTTGAAAAACCTTCCAACACTGTTGTATTGAATGTAAAGTTACATTTTCCAGGCACACTTACTCTAGGAAATTATTGCAATAACACCAAGAAAGGTCTCCTTGGGAAGATCCTTACCATACCCACAAACGTATATTAAATTATATCAGATCACAAACATTTGTAAGAAATGACACAAATGAGTAATTAGAGAAAGTGTCAAGTGTTACTTTTGGTATGACCGCTATGAACTGAATGTAATGTAATTTCACTCCTACTGTTTGTAATATGCTCCCAGCCCTGATTAGTGCTGAGTGACCTGACATGCTTCAGCATTCACTAAATTTCTAGTATGATGATTAATTTCTAAACATTTCTGAGTTAGTTTTACTGCCCATTTGACTAAAAAAATGTGTCACTTGTGTGCAAAGTTCACTCTCCCCAAAACAGATTTTGGATTTTTTTTTTTATTTCTTTTTTTTTAGTGCATCTTCCCCGTAGGTGTAAGTTCTGGCTTTCAACCTCTTCTGTCTAATAAAGAAACTGAAATCAGGCTTCCTACTTTATGAATGTTTAAATCAGTAATCTGTAATATAAAAAGTGGGTACTGTTGTTTCTCTTTCAATAGAAAAATATGTAATCTGTCTATGCTTCTTAAAACTTATCTTTCATCATTTGATCATAAAAGTTGATTCCAGACTGAAAAGAAATGTATTCTTGTACATCAGAGTTAGACTCAACAGGGTGTTGGAATACAAGATTTTGCCTTGACTTGCTCAGTCATATCTTCATTCAAAGTGGTTGGACGTTATGAATCTTATTCTGAGTCACTAAATGTTGTCCTGTGGTGGCTGAACTGACCATCAGTGCTAGACTAAAAGCCTCTTTCATCTAGAGACTTAAGCTTTGACAATTTCCTCCCTAACCAATTCAAACAAAAATTCAGTCAAAACTCGCTTATTTATCCACAGTACGAACTTCCTATTTTGCATTTTTTTAAAAATAAACGCTATTTTTCAAAGCACAAGTTTTCTCCACAATCAAAAAGCAGCACTTGTTTCATCGACAATGCAATGACACTCTCCTCCGGGGAGATAATCTGTTTGCAATATATTCTGTTCTCCAGTGTTATGTATATAACATCTACCTAGTTCACAGGAAATTTGCTTCCTGCATTCTATAATCCCACTACCAATATATTCTTCATATTCTAAGTAACACCAATAATAAAAACTGCTTAAGTAAATTTTACATTCGATTTTTGAGTAAAGACTCATCTCTCAAAATACAAAAATGGAATGTACAAAATTGATAGAAAATATTCTAGTCCACATATATGGAAATTTGGGACCCTTCATACATTATTCAGTAGATGGAAGAGAAGGAAGAAGAACCTGGAAAGGATAGGGGAAAAATATTATTTCTGCACTGTTTTGTAAAATTAACTATTTCAAGATGCTTAACTTTATTTCAGAACAATTTGTGTTGGATGGGTTCTCTTATGAAGAGAAATTGGCTGCAAATTAAAATTTTGCCTGTTGCTTTTGAAAAAGAAATGCTGAGAGTGCTTATAAAGTAGAGCCACCTTCTTTCCCCTTTTACTGATCTGAAAATGAGTCACATTTCAAATGCTTATTCCTATGTATCATCCAGAGAAGACCACCCAAATTTATCACATTTTGAGCAAACTTTCAGTTCTTCAAACCTTCAGTACTCCTCTCCACTTATCCCCTCCCCCCGACCTAATCCATTTGGCTCTCAAATACAAGCCTTAAGTGGGACAAAGAGCCACATGCCCCAGCTTCTTTAAAAACACAAAAGGAGGGGGGGAAAAAGCCCCTATAACCTCAAGGTGCATTTATTCAAAAAGATTGGTAAAATCTTTTGGTTTCCACCAAAAACAGAACGCCCCACCTCCCTCCCCCTCCCCCCCCTCCAAAAGTCCAGCATTATAAGCCCTGCCACAGACTTTAGCTTTAACTAATCTCAACAGCTAGTATAATTCTGAGGCAGGAACATTTTCAATTACTGGAAATCATCAGATGACAGTTGCAAAACTGCAGTTACATCTTATTCCTGTGTATTATTATTTCAGAAATATACATATGACAACCAGGCAATTAAGACGAGTTAAACTTTAAAAAACACAACCAAAACATTATATTCCACTATATTGTGTTTTCCTTTCCAATAAATGCCTATATTGTATTCCCAAATCTTTTCATACCAAGCAAAAGATTTATTTATGTTTTCTGCTTTCCTGCTAGAACATACACTGAACTGCCAGTAAATTCATCAAAAGCCATTTCCTCTATTTGTTGAGTTTTCTTCTTGACTCAGGTTTTCCCATTTACTTGGATTCTGTGATAGCAATTTAAAACAGATTTGGTACTTGAAAAAAAAATAAATAAGAGTAGCAATTTTAAAGTTTTTATCTGGTATATTCTGTTTTCCCAAAGTAGGATTGCTGGGATTGTTTTCTCTCTAATGTGAAGTAAGAAACTAATATTTCAATACTTGCTTCAGGTGATCTGATATAAATCTGGTAAACCTCTACATCAAGAAACCACAAATACTCGAAATCAGAAAGTGCTACTGTAAAATTTAGGCCAAGACACTGCAAATGAAGCACTGCTTAATACTGAAGACACATATCCTTGTTACCCTCAGAAAGCTACCAAGTTACCCTCAGAAAGTTAAAGAGTTAGAAGGGCTCAAATCATCTCAAACATTTTGTTTCAAGTTAAAATAAATGTTTACAAAATAAAATTCATAAATAAAACAATCTTCCACTCAGTTTCCAGAAAAAGATACTATTCTTATGCTAACCTTAAATATCTGTTTACTCCAAGATCATGAATTACGCTTTAGATCTTCTCACATCATTATGTTTTGAGTTGGGTTTTTTTGGATACACGATAGAAAACCAAAGCAGTGTATTTCTTTCTCATTGAATCCACCTGACACCTCAGCACTTCATCACAGAAATCTGATTCGAATTACATCTGCTACAAAGCATAAATAAACACGGAAATGGGCACTATACTTTCTTCACAGGAGAATTTTCGAATTTATAGGAACATGGCACAAGGGTGTACTCTCGCTCACTACTGAAGGTTTCCTTTCTACCCTGGCTGTGGACCACACAGAAAGTTACACTTTCAACATACAAGGCTTTTTAATTCTTAAAACAAAATACAGGAATAAAGGTTATTAAGGAAATAGAGTCTGAATATTTTGAGAGAGTATTTAAAAGGAGATCTTGTGATCCTGTCACAACATCTTTAATAAACTCATATGTAATTCCAAATATTGCCAAAAGAATGTAAGAGAAGTAGAAAAGGAACTGAATGGCAAATAAGGATGATAACAGGTAGTGGAAATTGTGTATAAAAAGTAAAAGCAGAGACTAGAAAACACCTCCTTAGCTGGAAAGAAAGATTATGAGGGTCTAAATGATAGGTCTATATAAAACTATAGATAGTTTTAGGAAAACAGAATAGCAATCATTGTTCAGTGTTAAATACATAACAAGAACAAGAAGCAGACAGTGAAATTATCAAACAATGGTTAAACAGGGTCATAAAAGTCGTTGTCGTGAATGTTTTCGGAAAGGCCCAAATAGGAATGGAATAAAAAGGGCAAATTTCAGAAAATAGCTCCATTAGTAACATCAAGCATTACTACTCATATACAAACTCTGGCTCAAGCCGTGAGCCATAAATTGCTGATAGCGTAAGTAGTACAGGAGGAAGGGTAACGTTTTATTCTCCCTACTGCTTCTTTGGTTCCCTAGGGGCCAGTTCCTGGTCATATTTGAAGACAGCATACTGAGTTAGTGGGGCCTTTGGTCTAATCTATTAGGACCATACCTAGGTTCTTAAATAACAAGGTTCTTAACAAGTCTGAGCCCACAACAAAAGGCTATTTTGAAACTCAGAGAAGACTATCCTTTCCACTCCCTGTAACATCAGCTGGCAAATCCAGTGCATACCCTTAGTATGGAGAACATCAACCTTTGGGTGACACAGGAATACAACAATGCAGGATATTAGGCATCTGAGCCTTCACTGTGTGGTTTCCCTGAAGAATGGACTCAGTTGGATGTACCAGTAGCAGAAACAACATTTAACTCAAACATTAGCTGATCTTTGCTCCACATGCAACTGTTTCATCGGAATTTAATTTCAGTCATCTGACAACCTGCTAAAACACATTCATGTTTCATTGGACAGATTTGGAGGGTTTGGTCCTCTAATGGGTTATTTTATCTATTTCTATATAACATATTGAGACAAGTCTGATACGACTGCCCATAAACAATTCTCTAGTACGTTTCATGTGTTGGTTCACACACACTTTCACTGCAGAAGGTTGGGACTAGTTTATCCATTTCCTAACTATTTTCTGTTTTGATCAATCTAATCTAAAATATGTCTGGTACTGACCAGGGAGAAGAGAATCTATGTATCTACATTTGCTATAAGATTTAATCAATGAGTTCCTAAGTGACTGCTCAAAAAAATCGAGAATAATCTCTAAAATCCCTTCTAAGCACCAAAAATAATAATGTGAAACAAGTGCTTAGTGCATTCTGTTTAAAATATAATCAGATACATTTCAATCATTGCCTACAAAGGATATCACTACTCATTTAGATAGGACCACTGGAATGTTGCTTACTATAATTATTAATGAAAACGTAATGCAAAGAACTCATAAATCTAAACAGTATCAAATATCTATCTGGTAGTTCTATTGGTAACTAATTTGCTCTCTGTTCTTGAAAGTAAAATTGTATTCATGTAACGAAACTTCTGTGCCTGTCTCCACAGGCCAATAGCAGAATACAAATCCAATTTGTTAAATTCTTCAAGTCACATCATTCAGCAGCCCAGATAAAATAATCTGAGATAGTGCTTTGAAAAATTACTGTCAAGAAGTGTCTGAGACGAATATGCTGTCAGAAAGAACACTTATCCACTTGAAGCTTTTCTTCCCTACTTCCTTGTATAGGCTTCAAGAAAGTTACACCCATTTGCCATCATGCTCTTTATGACAATCTTTCTGTGTCATGGCAACAGGCCTGCATTTATGGAACTGTCTGCAGCTCTGCCTGCAGGAGATGTGCCCTTTGACCCTGTGGGACAGAGGCAGATTTGTGGGTCTTGGTCTTCATGGACTTTAAACTCATTTCTACAGATGGTTTACTGCAGAGCTACTTGGAAACAAATTTCTCTGAAGTCCAGTACATAATGAATTGCTCTTGGTTTTAGCTTCTTGCCCTATGCTCTCCTCCTCTCCCCTCCCCTGCACAGCACATCATTTGCTGCAGCCTAGTTGTAAAATATTCTAGGAGCTTCATTTTTCCTCTACAACACAACATGTTTGAAAGCAAACTTTAATGCCTGCTTTTTTTTTTTTCCCTTCCTTACAGGAGAAAACACCAAAAGACATGTATAATTTTTGTGTCTTACACATTCTGTATTCAGCTTCCAAGTGGGATGAGAATAACTTGGCGTGACTAGCGATTCACATCCAAAATGAATTACAATATTTGAGGAAATTTTCACACTTTCCAAAAGTGCTTTACCACACAATCCTTTGAAAGATTCATCAGAAACATCAAGCAATTGTCAAACAATGTAATGCCAGGAATATCATATCAAATTTGTGGTCTCACAGACTTAATAAAAGTTCTTCTAAATGGACAGCACTATACATTCATAAAGTAACTTTCCAAAAGTGCTTTACCACACAATCCTTTGAAAGATTCATCAGAAACATCAAGCAATTGTCAAACAATGTAATGCCAGGAATATCATATCAAATTTGTGGTCTCACAGACTTAATAAAAGTTCTTCTAAATGGACAGCACTATACATTCATAAAGTCATAAAATCTACTGAAAATAAAGAGTAATGAAAATTCACTGAAGAGCTTTTTCCACACTTGTTTATCCTGAATCACTTCCATTGTTGTTTTCCAAGAAGGTCACACAGAACCATGACCTCAGAATTCAGTGTAAAACTGACATTTTAATATAGGCTGAATGGGATAAATTAACTATACACGAATTGTAATGGGCTAAAAGTACTCAAAAGAGGACAATGTTTGAATTGTTCAGCAATTTATCAATGTTTTAACCTTTTATATTAAGGCTACCATAGGTAATGACTTATCAACTAATACTGTATCTTTGCAGCAGATAGCATTTTCCTATTACTGTCTCTCTAAAAAAAAAAATTACAATACTTATTTGGCAAAAAATTTATAAATGCTAAACTTAGGGTAGATAAAAGAGTTAAGGAATTACTTCACTGACAGAAACCGAAACCTGATACCAAGTTTTTTTAAATACTATTATAAAAAAATGAAAGTGATAGTAATAGAAAACTAAGATATTTCATTTCAAGTTGATTTTACCACATATTCACTTTTTTGCAGATTGTTAGATGAACCCATGTTTTGGCAAATTTTACAACAATAGGCATAGACAATTTTTACTTTATTATAAACTACAATAAGTATTGTACTGAAAAGCACCTGTGAGCAGGGCTTCCATGGAAATGCACTTAAACATGAGAGTTCAGAACTTTAACATTTCTATTTAAAAGACATATTATCATCCAGCCAGGCTTCTCCCAGTCTGTATCACTTCTTAGGGTTGTTGTGCCCCAAGTGCAGGACCTGGCATTTGGCCATGAGGTTTAACAAGGCCGAATGCCGGGTCCTGCACTTGGGGCACAACAACCCTGTGCAGTGCTACAGACTGGGAGAAGCCTGGCTGGAAAGCTGCCTGGAGGAGAAGGACCTGGGGGTGTTGGTTGACAACCGACTGAACATGAGCCAGCAGTGTGCCCAGGTGGCCAAGAAGGCCAACTGCATCCTGGCCTGTATCAGAAATGGTGTGACCAGCAGGTCCAGGGAGGTTATTCTCCCTCTGTACTCGGCACTGGTGAGACCGCACCTCGAATCCTGTGTTCAGTTCTGGGCCCCTCACCACAAGAAGGATGTTGAGGTTCTGGAGCGAGTCCAGAGAAGAGCAACGAAGCTGGTGAAGGGGCTGGAGAATAAGTCTTACGAGGAGCGACTGAGAAAGCTGGGGTTGTTTAGCCTGGAGAAGAGTAGGCTGAGGGGAGACCTTATTGCTCTCTACAAATACCTGAAGGGAGGTTGTGGAGAGGAGGGTGCTGGCCTCTTCTCCCAAGTGACAGGGGACAGGACAAGAGGGAATGGCCTCAAGCTCCACCAGGGGAGGTTCAGGCTCGACATAAGGAAAAAGATCTTCACTGAAAGGGTCATTAGGCATGGAGCGGTCTGTCCAGGGAGGTGGTTGACTCGCCTTCCCTGGAGGTGTTTAAGGTGCGGGTGGATGAGGTACTGAGGGACATAGTTTAGAGATGGGTGGGAATGGTTGGACCCGATGATCCGGTGGGTCTCTTCCAACCTGGTGATTCTATGATTCTATTATTCTATGATAGTGAAATATGTAGCATTTCAAGATAGTACTAAAAGTTCAAGCAAGTACTTGACTTTCACTGAATGAATTGAAAAAAAGTAATATTGTTTTGTTTATAAGTTTATATTTTGAATTTTTTATTTTTATTTAAATGACTATGCTTATATGAAAACATAATGTTACAACCCCTCTGTGATGTTAAGAAGTCTAAGTTACACAAATAGTGAATAGATAAACAAGTAGAAGAAATTAAGGAAGAGCTGCGCAACAATAGAAATTGCATATATGAATTTTTTCATCTCAATTTTACTGATGTGTCAGTCATCAGAAAAACCCCAAAACTCCGCACCTTTTGACTGAAATAATGGGGTTTTTTTGTCTTTCTATAGTTTGCATAGCAATAGACCCATTCCCTATAACACAAAAGCTAACAATGAAATGTTCCATGCATGTTATAGTCATGTGAGAGTAAGGTAATGTAAAAACAACATGAAATTTAAGTTTCTTATTTTTTCTTATTAGCCTAACAGCCAAATGGCTAAATTCCTCTATTAGCCAAATAACTGTAACATCAAAGCATTAGCACACTGCAAACTAGAAAGGAAACTAGTGCTTGGATTCCCTTAGTGTTTAATTCCTTTAATTCCTTTAATTCCTATGGTAATGGTAGAAAAATAAATCCTGTTTTTACCACAAAAATACCCATTTCTGATGAGCCATGGAACCTGTCTCTCCTCCATTAATACAAGTTGGTTAATATTATGATGTTATTCTTTAACTAGACATAAACTGATCATTTTTGTTGAGTGAGTTTTCAGTTGTCCCAATTCTGTGGTCCGAGTTTACCAGATATCTGAGCGACTATTATAGTCAACTTCAGAAAAAGAATAGGAATTAATAGATAGGGCCAAGACAAGTTCTCTTGTCTCAGTAGCAGGCTAACGTATTTTGGCCTGCAGCAACAGGGAGCCTAAATGAAATCTTAATGATAATTACCAATGGGAGACAAAACCTTTTCAAAGAGGGAAGCAGGAGGCAGAGAATGGGATTCAGAAATAAATTCATTGGGTCACATAAGAAGCCTAGGGAAGGAAAAAATACCAGGTTTTGTTGTAAGCTGTTACTGGTGTTACTGTGGAGCCACTCCAACTGTAGAGAATACAAGATAAGCTGGGATGATTCAACAATGCAGAAGACAAGTTATAGCCTTCAGAACAGCAATGCTGGAAAACCTCAAAAACCTGAACTGACCTAAAAAAGGCACTAGACTGCTAACAAAACCACTTAAAGTTAGAACATATAAGATTATTTTTTGTCTAGATTTAGACATTTCCAGTGAGTCAATAGTGATAGTGGGTTTGAATCTATCAAAAGTACATATATTTGTGGGAGAAAGTACACGATATGCTGCTTTCCATCACCTATTTTCTGAACTAACAAACTGCAAGGTAGAAGGAATTTTTTCCATGCAGTACTGAATCCTGGGGACACCACTTGAGACCAGTGTCCAACTGGATTTAACTCCATTTACCACCACTCTTTGGGCCAAGCCACCCAGGCAGTTTTTAAATCAGGAGAAGGTGCATCTCTCCAGGCCAACAGTACCCACTTTCTCAAGCAGAATACTGTGAGAAACGGTGTTAAAGGCTTTACTGAAGGCCAGGTAGACTACCCACAGCCTTGTGCATTAGCAGGCCATTTGTGAAAAATAATTTGATCATATGAGAAAGCTCAAGTCAGGAAAACATCTTTTTTTTACCATATTTCAAACAGAGTAGCATTTCAACTTATAAAACCCATTTCTGAACTGAAACCTAACCAGGACAGAGACCTAAACCATATTCTCAAAATAATTTTCTAATAGCACTTGTTTTAAAACTGAAGTAAAAACAAACTAATGGATACCAGCTTCTATTAAAATAATAATTATTCTCAAAATAAGTTTTTAATAGCACGTGTTTTAAAACTGAAGTAAAAACTAATGGATACCAGCTTGTCTTAAAAAAAGGTTCCGCATAACCACTTCTTAGGTAAAATACAGCATGAATTACTTCTTTTTGTTGGCTTCAGTTTATTTACTTTTGCTTCAGAAATTAACTTCAACAATTTTATATGACACATTGTTGTACAACTACTATTGAAATGAATTAGAAAAATAAATCTTTTATTATAATACTAATATTTTGTTTGCTTCTTTCTTTCCATTGTTTTTTTTCATGTAAGTTAGTGAAACATTTTCTATTGATACCTAAAAGCTGGTGAGTTACATATGAAAATACTTCCACACTTCATGTTGAAAAGTGACTTCCAAGTTAAACTAGTAAACTGAAAATCTAATTCAGCCTTTCATATTCAGGAACTGTAGTGTATTGCCTGAGTGAGGAGTGAAACATCAAACAGTTATATATGCTTATTAAGGAATGATATGTTTAGCATATTGGAATCTGTTTTGCACTTTTATTTTATTTATTTCTGATTTTACAGTAAAACGGCCAAGATTTCCTGAATTCACTCATAGAAGAAAAGCAGTAGTAAGCTGAAAAAAAAAAGAGTGCCTGCAAAGGGAGCTTATTCAGGAATAGTTTATTGAGAATATTCCATGCACAGACAGGAATCATGAAGGCCTCTGTTTACTCACACAGATTGTCCTGCTGTTATATGAAACCTAAAGTGTTAAAGAATCTGACTGCAATTTCTTCTGGAAGATATTGAGAATCACACTCTGTCCTGAGGTGGTAATTAGGTGATATTGACACATGCTGCAAATGATGTGTACATGTGACCTGTGCCTCAAAATATGAAAAAATGGGAAAGTTCAGAATAAATTTTCTGTGTTTCAAGGAGAATGTCAACACAATCATTACTTAATGTCTCTATAATTAATTCTACGTGCAGGCACTATCCAGGAAAGATCCTTGTGGGGCTGGGAGAGAAGAAGCATGTCAATGCAATTGCACCAATCTCTGTTTGAGATAGCTGAGCATTATTGCAGATTAAACTACATTAATTGCTGTTAATAGAAAATCCTGTGCAATTTACATCAGAAAATATGAGCAGTGGCTTTTAAGCTTATCTTTTACACTAAACCAAATGTTTTATCAGCCTTTTCAGCCTTTAGGAACCAACTTTTGGCAAGTTAATATGTATACACATACGTTTCTATATATATGCATGTATACACTTGCTATACAAAAGGAAAATCCTATTTTAATATGAACAATGATCTCTACAAATGCTCATTTTCTTTTTCTACACAGCTCACAAACACATCAGCCTCTAAATAGAACAACCATACAAACATCAATTAACTTTAGAAAAAGTTGCACTACATGTTCTAATACATATTTTAGACTTCCATAATCACAAATATGACAGTCTTGATTGCCATTACAAACTGATAGTACTTCATATCAACTTTCATCTGGATTAGACAACTGCTCAGTCAACACTTAATCTAAATTCCTTCCAATCCATAGTACTCATTCCCAAATCACCAGTCAGCTTCCTTGGATACAATGTAAAACAATTTTTTTTTCCTTCAAATTGTCTTTCTTTTGTCCTTTCTTTCTTGTCAAATTGTCCTTGAGAAGGACAAATGAATAATCTGGAAGAGTATTACAGTGTATCTTCTTTAAACAACAGTGATTACTTGTATTGATTTCTTTAGGGTATAAAGGCAGTTCTCACTTCTTTTACTCACAACTGTTACACCCAGGGGAGAGCAAAATCAAATATTATAAGCAACCCTAATTCTGAGCCTGTATGAAAATAGAAGACAGAGGGCAATATCTTTATATAGACTATATTAAGATCAGAGCAACAAAAATACTAATATTACTAGGAAGATGAAAATATATAAGAATTCACAGTGCAAAACAAGAAAAACTGATAAAGAGAAAATGTAGGACCATAACAGAGGTGATAATAAAATTTTTTTGAAAAAAATCTTGAGTAAAGTTATGGCTTTTCTTCGTTCATGTCTTTCTTTCCAACACGGAAGTGTGTGCAGCCAGTGCACGTATCCTAGGATAATGCAGAATAACTTTTCATGGCAACAGCACCCCTGCAGCTTAAGAGTGCAGTTAAGGTTTGGGTATAGCATTGATAGGAGGGGAGCAGCAGAAGGATGACATTTGCTTTGGTTTAAGCATCCCTATCTCAGATCTTATGACATGGGACTGTTCCCACAGAATGAAGCTGCCTGGATGGGGAAGAGGCAGCATAGATCTTCATCCACATGCAGCCAAATTACATCTCCTCTCTGCAGACCTTCCATGGTTCGGAAAGTGCCAGAAAGAAAATGTAGAGCTGCACAGCAGCTGGAGGGCTAAGTTCTGCTAGGACATCAAGAAAATGAGGCCTAAGTTCTCTTTTCATCCATGCTGCATCAGAATAATCTGCACTTAGACACAATAACAAATGAAGGACGTCTGTTTTGATGTATTTCCAGCATTTCAGACCAACAGCAAATAATTTTCTTATTGGTAAATTCTGTTATTGATTGGATATCAAGTTTAGAAACTCAAAATCTGGCTTAGAAAGAAAAGAAAACAACGGGGCTCATATTGTAATGTAGAAGGACATGTAAGCTTCATATTGAAATACACGCATGTACTTATAAGAGTCAGACATTAAATATTGCCTAGCAATCACATTTGTTAATAACATTCTATGTTTATTCATACATTTACATTTTTCTTAGTTGCTGAACCAGCACAAGGAGGCAGGACTTTCAGACAGCTTTTTTACTGCACTCTAGCTAGGGTGAGAGTAAAATATCTAGTTGCAGGGGTGATGGAATGTAGTATAAACTTCAGGATATGGTTAAAATTGGAGAAAATCAGGAGGACTGAGACAAAACAATTTTCATCCATACAACACTACTGATCACTAGATTGTCACCAAACATGTAAAAATGGAATGACCAACGCCATTCAGGACAAAAAGTATGTGGATTAGCAGAGACAGACCTTTCTCAGGCTTAATTAATCACTCCTAAAACAATACGGTATGCACCAAGGAACATTTTTTTGAAGAATATGTCCTTTTACATCAATGTTCTGCATGTGGCACAATGTCCTGTTTTGTTTTCCAAATAGCATTAGTGTCCTAAGAATACTGAGGTAAACATTTCTCTGGACTGTGTTTAAGCATTATACATGTTCAGGTAAGCTTCCAGCCATAAACAATTTAAACTGAAAAGAAAATCACTTCCAGTGATGAACACATAAGGAAAACTATTCTATCCAGCTACATTTTGTCTATATTTACATTAGGACATTGGGCAGCAAAAAACAATTAGATCTGTTAAGAGATTTTCTGCTAGGGAACTAACATATGTACCTTATGCATGTCAGGTTTTTACCTCTAGCTAGATCTAGCCTAGACTTGTAACTAAAGGTCTGTCCACAGTTAGGATGCATCTTGTTTAACCTCATAAAAAAAATAAAATCCATTTGCACACTCAGATACTACTATACAATACATAATGAAGTGCAGTAGATCAGGGCACTTCAAATTGCACACCTAAGATGAATTGAAATGCTAATGAAGAAACACCTTTTCTTACAGGCTGGGGATCCCACAGACCTACACAAGGCATGGCACTGGTTGAATATGCAAAATAATCAACTGCACTCTCTATGGGTCAGCATGTTTTAGGCCTTCAAACAATGATGTCATATCTTTAAATTTGAATAATTATCATTCTTAAGCAACTGTTGACTAGTTGACTATTTCATTAATCTGGTTATATATATCACACCTTTGCATACTAGTTGGGTTATTGTCATAAGATGTACAGGGAATTGCAGCTAAGGTAGTAGCCAATCAGCTTTAAATTCACTCAGTCTGTATGAAAGGTAACTAAAGGCACAAAAGGGGAATGAAATACCAGGTGAGGAATATTATTCTTTCACCTAGACTTTGATGCTTCCCTGAAATGACAGGCTAGTGCACCACAGACACTCTCAAAATGACTTATGTTTTCTAATGAGAGCTGGCAACCCATACTTCCGAGTATTTCAGCAAATAAGTGGCAAGCCAAAGATTCATTCCACTTATCAGGTAGGAAGATGGTGGCTATGACAGAAGTCTTTATGCAATGGGAACTAAATTATTAAGTTTTAACCACTGTCTATAGTGCACCTGTAAGCAAACAGAAGTTCTGAAAGAAACAATTTATAAGCCTAGAAAACAAATGCAAAGAAAACCAGGAAATGGTTCCATAATAAGGAATAGTGATCATTGAGTTAGCATAGGCAACTGATTGAATTGCTTGATGAACTGAGAACAAAATCTACAAATTTTGTAAAATAAGAAATTCCTAGCTACACATTATGTAGAATAGCCATTATGAACAAGGAGTGAACAAAAGTCAATATCAATCTCAAATATCAAGATGAACATGCTAGCTGACTTGTGTTTATTTATCATATCAATTGACAAGGACGGGGGTGGGGGTGGCTGGAAACAGACTCATCATCATAATCCTGTCTTTACTGAAATGGCCAATCACAGCATGCCATTATCCCCAGCCTCATGATACTCATTTCTAACAAAAGGGCCACAAAATTACAGAAAGAAGTTTGTTGCTCTTTCAGGGAAGGTAGTAGAAAAGATAAACCTACACGCCTTTCACCTGCAAAAGGTTCCATTTTAATCTGCTTCAGGTCATGAAAGATGTGAGCTTAGTGGTTCAAATGTTCTTGTCAATGAGGTACCACACAGCTCAGCCTAAAAGGCACAGATAAAAACCTAAACCACCAAAGTTTTTGACAAAATAACCGAAGTGTGTTTATCAAATTCTCTAAGGAAACTCACACAGCAGTGGTGTCCTACTCTGTAGTTCTGGCAGTAGTTTCAGATCCAGGCATACCTTCAGTGCCTGCAGATTTAATGGTGAAGGTGTGCTCAACTACAAGTCACTTTCTATCTCCATGAGATGGATCTCATATTTGTAATTCAAAAGTTTATGTCAGAAGAAAGTCATAGAGTTCTGATTGTTATTTTAGGCATAAATAGTTCATTGGACTCCACAAATGCCACCCTGCAATACGACAAAATCACACCGCCTTTGTGACTTTAATCATAACTATTTCAGGAACAGGATTTTGACTATGTGATCTCAAGTGTAGGGCACAGGGTATTTTCTAAATTTGGAAGAGGCTTTCACATGGCATTTTTTAAAAGCCTACATAAATTTTTCTTGCCTGCTATCACTTAGTGAAAACTGCTGACAGAAGTATCTTTCTGAGCAGTTTCTCAGAATTATTTTCAACCATGGAAAGTATGATACTAAGAGACACTTCTTCGTAATGCTGAAAAATTCTGTCAGAAGAAAATCAAGGTTTATTTATCTCAATTAATAAATGGAGTCAAACAGCAAAAGAAGCTCCTTTTTTTTCTCTATTCTAATTCTAAACCAAAATGAATACTAATGTAATAGTGCTACATCAAACACTGTGATGAATATACACTGGCAAAGGCTTGGTTGTATGATGACAGCACTCCCCCAGTGAATAAGTGCACAGTGCATTGTCCCTTCTAGAGCTCAACTTCAAAGCCCTTGAAAATCTCTTTTGAGTTTTGAACCTTCCAGATCAAAGCCTTGGAGTGCATTTATACTTTTTGGATCAGATGAAGGCAGTCAGTAAGACAGCCGTGATTTAAAGGATAAATCACTTCAGAACAATGTCTATGATCATTCTCTATGGCGTTACACTTGAAACTAGATTTAGAAATTAATACCACACAGGCACATATTCTGTTTCAGGAAAACTGAGGCAAAATCACATTATTTTATTTTTAACCTTCTGAGTGGAATTTACCTTGCTATTTTCCAAGTTTGTTTACAAAATAATTGCCCACATAGGTCTAAGCCCAATGTCTTGATAGCTCTTGATAGCAATACCAATAGAATTTTCTGAGTTTGCATAAGGGATTGGTTTTGAGTAATTTGCAAAAAAATTGGTTATGATTAGGTTAAGTAAAGACTGTAAGACAAGTTTGGAGGGAGGGGTATATCTGCAGGGAAATCTGAAGAGATAAATCAATTAATAGGCTTAAAAAATCAGTTCACACAGTGATTTTAACTAATTAAACTTCTAGAATATAAAATTATTTAATAAAATCCAAACTTTATAGTAAATGAAGACTCTTTCGTTTCTCCTATCAATGATGTCAAATACAACTGTCTCATATGCACCCCACAGCAATGAGAAGAAAATGCTCCGTGCGTGTATGCCTCAAAAAATTCAGTGTGTTCAGACTAGTTTTGAATAACTGATCAATACAGAGAAACACCGCTGTACTCACAAAAAAATATGTGTTTCTGATTTGATGCCAGTCAAATAAAATCAAGACTTGGCTGAAGCCAAGGAACAGCAGAGTTTGCTTCCATATGAACAACACAAGGATTTAGAGAGATTTCATATTTTGATTTGACCAACAAAAATATTGGAAACAGATGATGCTGTGGTACTGGAAAGTTTTAGGGAATTTTGCCCTATGTTTCAATTGTATGAGTTAGGCTAAGCAATGACACTACCCTTCCCTTCCAAAATCCACCTTGGGCAGTCTCTTACAACTACAATAATATGTATACTCCATATATATATAAACTCTTCTCCTGTCTTCAATTAAGGCTATAGAAATAACTATACTGCATTAGAGAGGGATTTTAGAAATTTTTATTGCATAGATATAGATGGAAGCAGAGTTAGGGCAATCCTAAACTCGCATGTGTGAGTCCAGATTCTGCGAAGAGCTGATGTTAATTACCAGGACAAGATCTTGCTTTATGGAGAGACGTAAACAACAGGTCAATCTATGGCCACTGATCACATGAACTACCTACTCTCTAAATAATTATAAACACTGAGAAGAGTCCACTTAGCTTGTCAACATTTATACAGCTCAGCTGCTCTGGCCAATTTTTGTTGTTCTTTTAAGGTTGTCCTCTCCGATGCAGAAATTATGTAAGGATACAGAAGGATTTATACAACAGAAGCAGCACAGAAAACAAGTTACCCACAAGCAGTGGATGTCCTGCATAACCACTGGAAAATTACTTTTATGTATTTCTTCTACTTCTCCTAAGTGTTCCAGGTGTATTGCTAGAACACACTGTAGTCACCTAGCCAGGAAATTACAAATGCACAGCTGACAACCTCTGGGACAAAACATTTTAACTTTTAGCCAGCCATTAAAATTTGTTGTTTGACTAAATGAAGACTGGGAATCAGTAATGAAAATATGGGGTGTCCAAGAAGCAGCACAGACCCCAGAACATCTGAAAATTGAACACCTTCCTAACAAAGCAGACAGAAAACTCAACTTTCCTAAAGTCTTCTAGTTCCACTCCTATTATTCCTGGGCAAAGAAACAACCCTAGCTGCAGAGCACAGAAGCAAAAGCTGAATCATCTAGCCACAACCCTGAATTTGTTCAACTTTCCATAATTACACAACCTGGAATTTAAAACAGTTTTGAAGAACCCTGCTTCTCAAGAACACAGAATGAGGAGAAAGGAAAGGAGAGGAAAGGACAAGAGGAAGAGCCATCTCTACAGTTGCTTCCTCAGATTTCCTTGCAGGGAATCTAAACATTCGTGCCTGAGGACAACAACTAATGTCAGTTAAACTATTTTCCTACAAAATACTTTAATTTTAGCTAATTGCTTTCAATTATAATTGTGTTTTAATCATATAAATATTTTACTTTTATGACATCTACACTTGGATAGCAAAATCTGTATAAAATCTATCAGAAATCCATGGGCATAGCCACCAGAAAAGAAGAAATATTAATTACTATTTTATTATTAATTACTGTAGCATGCTCAGGCACACTATTCCTAAAATGTAATGGGGAAAGATACACATCATCCTTGTTCTAAAAATTTCTTAACAGGGAAATTTAAACTAAGAAAAAAAAAATTTGTACTTTGCACCCAGCAACAAGCCATAAAAAGAGCATTCTTTTTCTTGTATACTTGCCACCCCAAAACCTTTCCTCTTCTCAGTTAAGTTAGGTGCCTAGCTATACTTTTTGTTGCCCTTCATCCATCCCAAGGATAGGTCTGAGAGTTAGAAATCTTTTAAGATGAACACTAGTCTTTAAAATAATAAAATACTGTGTAACAGCAAAATGTATGCTATCAACTGAGAAGAATGCAAAAAGCCACTACTATATCAAAGGCCTTATAATGTATTGCAAGAATTAAGAAAACATTGGAACTTCACTCAGGTAATGAAAAACTTTAATATAAATCCTGAACATATATAAGCCAATGCTGATATGCTGGATTATAAAACAGCAAAGTTTCAAAGGATCATATTTTCTATTCTGTCATTTAATACATAGAGTATCTTATTTCAAAAAGGAATGGAAAACATCAACAACTCAAAGCCAGGATCTCTGGAAAAACAAAACAAACCCAACCCAAAACCAAAACCCCCTCTATGGAATCTGGTTTGGTGGCAAGAAAGCTACTCCACCAGACTATGAAAACATGACATGTACATTAACCCATAGTTCACTCAGAATAAGTGGGGGAAAAAAGGTACAGTGCAACTGTATCTATGCAGAGCCCTTTATTGCTCAGAATGTCAATGGAGTACAAAATAAGGCTAACCCTTCAGTACAAACTATCGTCCAAGAATAATTTTTAACTCTGAAAAGGAAAATTAATTACTCAAAGGATTACCAGAAAGCTCAGTACGTTTTGCTGTTTTGCTGTGTAGAAAGAGGGGTGTTAATCCAGTGCTAAAATAGATTTACATCTGTTTATAGTTTATCTACTAGAAATGATGAAGGCTAAAGTAGTTCCAAATAGATGCTGAGCACCCCTACCCTTTCCCTTTCCCTTCTCTTACGTCAACAATGGTGACTAGATAGATTAAAAAAAAAAAAAAAAGACTGAAAAGAAGTTTTGGAAATATTTTTACAGCTTTCTGAAGAGAATTCTTTCACCAAAAAAAGTATTGCATTTTTTTTCAGTGCTGAAAAAATAAACTAACTCCCCATCTGATGGTAAACTGAGAAATATTGTACCAGAAGTTTTTTGGCAAATTAATAGTAATTCTTTGTAGGTCCAAAACCAGAAGCTGAAACTAGAAATGTGAATACCTTTCTTTTATCTTCCTATGAAGTTCACAAATAAATCACTGTCTATTTGATTGTAAAGCAGATAATGGTCTTGCGTGAGCAAATGGGATAGTGATTTAGAAAGTGACTTCATGAATTCAAAGTGAACAGGTATATCCCTGAATGATTCAGAATCCTAGAGAGGGCTATTAAGTACACTGTACACTTGTCCTGATTTTATTATGATCTTCTCTAAGCATCTGATCACAGATGGCGACAGAAGCTGGACAGGCCTTTAGTTTGTTAGGAACTGCTACTGTTCCGTTCACAAGGATGTTGCCCTACGTTCTTTCATGATGCATGAGCCCACACACCGCCCTAGGAGCAGAAAATCCAGTTACATACATTAATTTACTGTGTTTTCCTCTTCCTGCTGCATGTCTCATTCCATTTAGCAAACTTTTGCAGTGCCAGACTACTTGAAGATGTTGACATCTGATCTACAAATATCTGTTTTTATCTGAATTAGCATCATGTGATAAACTCTGCATATTAACACTACTATTACAACTCTATTTCAGAAATAACTGACCTTGCAAGCTGGAACATAAGCGTGAAGTTAACTGTTTGTGTAAGCACCAGAGCAATAAGGCATCTGAAATGTCAGCACAGATCTTACAGACAGGAGAAAAGATCTATTAGAGACTTTCACCCTTCAGAAACAGCAGCCAGGAGCCAGGTGGGATACCTTAGTGTCTCAAATGACAACAGATACTTATGTTTAGGTAACAACATCCCACCCTGAATGAGAGAACTACGGAAGTTTGACATGCAAACAGCCTTCTTGTGCATCTACTCTGTACACATTCATGAAACTGTAGCCAGACGAATAAAGAATGCATTCCTAATTGCTACCAATTTGAAATAAGCAGCTTACTGAAACAGTTTTGTTTCAGTCTTGCCAAGGTATCACTTTGACAGGAGAACAGATGTCTTTTTTTTTTTCATTTTTCCTAGATATTTTATATTTCATTACATACATCATTACAGAATTCTAAAATATTTAATGTATTCTGAAGCATAAGCAAAATGTCTGCTACTGAATTATCAACCATCTCTGATTATTATGCTTCTGGGTGAAATGACTGAATTAATATCGCAAAGACAATCATAAATCTGGCATGTCCTGGTTTCCAAACACTTGCCTCTTCAAGTTCGTGACTTTAATGTGGTCTTTCTAATGAATATTACTTATGCTTATAGCATCAATAATGTTCTACTTACTTCATCAACAAGTTAAGTCATGACCCCTGTCTGCTTCAGACTGTCAGTGGGATTGAGACCTAAAATATTAAATATCAAAAAGTACAGCTCTGTGCATAAAAATCCTTCTTTAACTCTGAGATAAACAACAGACTGCATAGTTGCTGAGACCAGCTGCTAGTGAGTCATGACCACATAGTCAGGCCTTTATATTACAGTTTGATGATGTACAGAAAACATGAGAAAAGAGAAAACTTTAACACTGGTCAACGACGATTAGAGTATTCAATGTAGCTTTTTCATTATAAGACAAAATATAACACATATGCATGTATATGTGTGCATACGTACAGTCATTATTATTATTAAATCCTTCCTGGGAAGTTAACCCTAAATATGAGCCTTTGAAAACTACAAAAATGTGTCCTATGTTTTCCTATTTGAAGTCTATGATTTCTCCTGCATTGCTATACATACCGTCACCAATCTTACTCACACTGAATACCTAGCAGCCCATGTTGCATGATATTTAAAAACTCTGGGCAAATCTATGATTCTATGACTCCACCCTGCAATGGTGTCTGCAGAGTCAACCTGGACGTGACTCCCAGAGGCAAGTAGGGGAACAGTTCAGCCTTAGCCAGGACCTGTACTTGCCATCACAGAATCTCTTGGAGTATTATCAACTACTTGCACAGGAGAAGAGGCAAAGTTTCCTCCCATCTGAGAAAAAAAAATGGAAAATGCAGCATACTAGTAACATATTACGTCCACAGAAAATGTGTTTGGATTGCAGGAGCATTAAGTACCATAGTAATATTCCAAAGAGTAGGAGGCATTCATAATGAAACTGCTTCACCTTTACAACACCTCCCACACCTTTGTAAAAAGCACCTACTTTTCATGTTAATATACCTTAAGTTTATTTAGAAGTAGAAATAGATGGAAGCAAACACAGTTGAGAGCTGACTTCTAAAAACTCAGCCTGAATGGCTGATGGAGACTTTCTGTGTCTCCATCCACCAGCTGGCTAAGTATCACATACAAAGAAAGTGCACAAATAAGTAAAGAAAATAAAATTTCCATACAATAGCATTTCTGTGATTAATTCTGATGCTAAGTACAACATTTAGTATGCTAGCCCCAAACATATCTGCAAACACTAGAATTCATGAAACAATGCCTTTGTTTAGAACTGCTCTGTGTGGATTATCTGCACTCTAACAAGGATTGCATTTGCACTGTAAGCTTTTTCCTCCTTGGAGGGCAAGTCCTTTGCATTTCTCTCCACTATCTGACTTCCAGTATTCATGACTCCTCTAGGAATTTAAGACTTCTCAGCCTTTTCCTCCTCTATAAAATGTGACTGAGCTTGATCAGAAGGTTCGAGAGTCATTGCTGAGGACTGAAGGAGAAAGAGGGAGGGGTAGGGAAGAGGAGACTGACAAAAACAGGGACACAGAGGATGATCTCATAAACATTGTCTCCTTGGGAAAAGATGAAAGTACGATTGGTACAGTTCAACCATGAGACATAAGAGTTGGATTAGAGTAATGCCTTTTTCTCATTCTTTCACATCCCACAAATATGGGATTGTCATATAAACAAAATTCTGATTCTAGCTTCTAAAAAAAAATATTAAATCAATGTTAGTAACTAGAATGTGTATGTAGGGGCTACAGAGCACAAAAGCAGTCCACTCTCACCTCGCAGACCATATCTGTCAGCTCAGCAAACAAATGAAAATCAACTCTGCTTACTTATACACACAGGTTGAACAGAATGGTGAGTGATCTTTGCAAAGACGAAGATCAAAGAGGGAAAGGCCAGTGCGCATGCATAAACTGTTTTCATCAAACCTCTATAATGCAGTCATAGCAAAACAGATTTTCTTAAGATGTATGACCTGGGATTATGATCCTTCCAAAGCTCTAAAATCCTGTGGGGGGAAAGGGATTAGAAATATTTATTTAAAAAAAAAAAAAGCTAGCAACTTAAAATACAACGTATATTTCTAAGCATGCATAAATGGTAAAGTACTTTTCACAGCCAGAAAAACGTATTTAAATGGGCATAATTTTTCAGGAGAATGTTTCATCCACAAAGCAATAGAAGTGGGTAGTTTCAATCTAAATGAAAGCACTTTGCAAAGCTATAAATATCTTAAAAAATGAGAGTGAGAATTGAATCCCTCTTCACTCTAGGTATTGCTCCATACACCATCTTTAATTATGCAGGCACATTTAAAGACAGATATTAAAAAAAAAATAATTGACAAACAGCAAGAAATGCAGGACCGGAGTCAGAAAAAGTCAAATCTTACACTTCAATGTCTACTGAACAGAAAACAACAGCTTTCTCAGTTTTTGATGCTGACCACATGTGAAAATCCAGCTTAAATAAACAAACAAGAAAAAGAAGTAAGAATGCCAAGCTTACTCTATTTTGATCAAGCCAGGTTTTAAAGCCTAAATTTCAGAGAAGAAAGGAAAAAAAAAAGTTTAGATTATTACATGAGGATGCTGAGGAACTGTAGACAGTTTTCAGGAAATCATTAAACCAAGTATTAATACTAGAGCTGAGTTTTGGCTTTATGTATTCTGAATGCACAAATCTATCTAACTTTTAATATTTTATCAAAGGAACAATTTACATTTCCAAGCATAGTACTGTCATAATTTTAGGTGTTACATACCTATGAAACAATGGAATATTTTGTATACAATGTTTGTTGGCTTTCATCATTTCTATTAAGAGATGCATCCATAGTGTAAATAGGTCCATATGTATACAACCATCACTTTGGAAGCTCTGTTCCAAAGATTATGTTTTGTGGCAGTTTTGTGAGAAACCACAATGAACTGAAACCAGAAGATCTCTAAAGGTTATGTTCATAGCAGTTGTGATACGGGAAGTTTCTCAGTCTCAGGAAAAAAGATCTCTGACAAAATAAAAACATGTCCACTCTAATGTCCTACCTGCTCTGTCATTTACTGAGGATGTAATAGGAGACCCAGGTTCAGCTGCACTTCCTGCTGAATATTGTGGTGGGACTTAGAACTTAGCTTCCCATAGTCGTATTGAATAATATTCATTCTTCAGGAAACACTCACACAGACGTTTTTCTAACAAATAGTCCTACTGCACCTTTTTCAGTCATCCAAAGTTCCCTTTCTTTTTGAGTCAACCTGCTTTCTGTATTTCTTCTCAATCTTAGAAGCTAAGATACAATAAAGATTCAGTCTTCCCTGCAGCACGTCTTGTCAATCATCTGGCCTACCTACTCTGCATATCATAGTCCATTTATTCCAAGAAAAGATTGGCAACATCATTAACTGAAGAACATATTACATATTGCTTCACCATTTACCTGAAAAAAAAGAATCCTTTGAGCAAACCTTGTCATACTCTTCACAAACCGATGCTTACGTAAAGTTAAAAGGTTACTAGAGAAGCGTGTTGAAAAATGCATGTGAGGAAGTATTTTTTACTATTATTAACTTATTTGCAGCTATAATATAAAATGTAATTGGACCAGTATATCAGGTGCACAACAGAAAACTTATCCAGCTGCTTGCACTTCCAGATGGGTTGCTTTAGAGTCTTCCTTCACCAGCAGACTCTGGTGCTCTGCATCCATTTAGCTGCTAACGTATCTGGGTCATGGTTCTGCTAAGGAAAGCAGAGCAGGTTTTGGATTCAGCTTGAGTTCTGTTGTAAACTGGCGCACATACATGGAAAGGGGTGCTGGCTGAAGAAACCACAATTAAAACTGTTAAACTGAGCTACTTAAACCAGTTAGGAACTCAAGGCATGATTCTGCTATGTCCCACTGCAAAAAAGCACCTCAGTTCCTTCTGCCTTCCTTCCCTCCTATATTATACCTCTCTTTTGATGTGGTGTGCCTCATTTTGAACCTCATTATTAGCTCTTTGAAGCAAGAACCACATTCTCCCATAAGTTCATAAAGCACACAGAACAGCTGAACTTGCAGGGATGTTTCCAATAACTGCTAAGTCATTTAGATAGCATTCTTCCAAAAAGACCGAGAGTGATGGCAGCCATGTGTTGAGCAATGCTCTCCCAACCAGTAAATAAGGAACCCAGAGGTTGCATGAAGTCAACTTCCCAGAAAGACCACAACAATCAAACTTGGTTTGTTCGCTCCAAGGAGGCAAAAATCCAACATCTGCACTATTAATATTGAAAAAAAGCCTCCTCCTGTTTTATCTTGGAGTGCCTGTGGTCCACTTATGTTGACACATAACAAAAGGGCAATAAACAGCAAAGTTTACTGATTTTACTACTGCAGTTTGTAATGCTGGGGGCTAACAAATAGGTAATAAGACAGGTTTCCAGTTGTATTTCTTAGGGTACTGCTACACACTAACTCAGAGAAATGGTGACCCAAGAACCATTACTAAACACATTTGCACTTTTTATTGTTGTGCTTACATGGAGATTTATGTAGGGGTTTTACAAACCTAAAGTGGTTGTGATAATTTATGACCACAAGATATTGCTTATAGAACAATTTTGAAACGTCTAGGTACAGACTGCCAAAACCTATAAAATCTAGTTCTGAAATCTTGAAGAAAAGAGCAAGAGGCTCTTCAGTTTGTGCATTAAACCACATCTGTGTGCAACATACAGTAGAGTACTTTAATGCTAAATGATTTGAAGATGAACAACCTATACAGAAAAAAAAATTAAAAAAACCCTTTCCAAACTTTCACAATTGATGCTTAATACCACATGGAAGAAGCCTGTGCCAGACTTATAAGTTATTGTTTTAATAAATCCAAGAACATTTCTCTTTAGAAAACCTCCTTATTAGACACCCACATCCAACCTTCAAAATCTCCTACTGTCATTAAGTATTATGTATTAAGTATTATTAAGTATAGCCTTTCCCAATTTTAATTCAACAACTCTGTTTCTATCATAAACCATGCTTTCCACCACACAGTACATGAAAATCAGGCTCACAATGGGTAACTGAGGCCTTGGAACCAAGATGCAACACTTTAATAAACCACAAATTAGTTAAATTGACAGGATTTCCCAATGATAACATTCTTAAAAAACATTAAATTGGTATGTAAAAACTGTGGCTTACTTCTAAACTACATCAGCAAAAGGTCAATAAGGATTTACAGCTTCATAACAAAACAAAGGGTATGTATGTCATCTTGTCCTGCTACTTGCAAGGAGGAAGGTCAGTGTGAAAATATTTCTAATTCATAAGTATTAAAAAGAAAACAACAACAACAAAAAAATCATAGCTAATAAGATGAACTACTTATAAATTACAACATGTAATAAGGGATGGCAGACACAGTTAAAAAAATTCCCCTAATTTATTTTTACTCTGGTGGTCAGCAGAGCAGGGACAGCGGAAAAGTGAGTGCAGCAAAGTGTGGCATTCCAACCTCATTCCTACCTTAATAGGCTTGTTGGGGGCCCCCTGTTTGCAGCTGGCAAAACTCCAGAAAATTCCCCACAATATATGTCTTAGCAGGCTCAGCAGGAGATCTTGCAAATAGTCTTCACCCACTCAAAGCCTTAATTTCAGACCATAGGGGACTGCTAGAACTATGATATTTTCAACATACAATCTAGGGACACAGCAGCTAATCAACTAGTAGCTCTGTAGAGAAGATACAGTTTTGAATCTCTTCCACTTTATTGACTCTTTATTGCAGAAACGCTTCTTTTTTTCCCCTTAGAAGAGGAGAAAAAAAATTCTTTACAGGATTAGTGATTGTATGTGTATATACACAATGTTTACTCATGTAAAGCCTTCTCTTCTAAAAGCTTTAGGAGCAGTAAATAATTAACTAAAAAACTGCTCAATAAGCTGCTTCTTTCTTTATAAATTTACAAAAAAAAGCAGTCTCTAGAGGAATTAAGAAAAAAAAACCCATAAATAAATACAGCAACAGTTATTTTTCCCTACGTTGCCAAATATTACAAATGCTTAGTTTAAGAATAAGGTGGTGTGATATTACTTATTTGAGAAGAAACAAAATTCCATGGAGAATAATTTAATTATCAGCTTCTGAATTACAGTTATACATACACAAGTTAAAATTTTTTGGTTATATAGGGTAGATCACCCACTATGTAATGACCACTTCAATCTTACACAGCTTTTAGGCATCATAAAATCTATCTTGACCTTCATTTCTCACATTTTTCAGTCTGGCAGATTGATTATTCTAAAAATAGGTAAGGGCTTATAAATCAAAACAAAGAATGTGACTTTTCAAAGTAGAAACGACATGGAGAATATTACTATCTACCAGACTTCACAGTTTCGGTAAACCATTGTAACATCGAAGCACTAAACGTTATTATCAATCGTAAGCTGCAAGTTCTTTGCTAGAAACCAAAATTTCCTCAAGTACAATAAAAAGAAATAGAAAGAGAAAAGTGATGTGAGTAGTCCATACATACTCTCAATGTCACTAACATGTAAGAGAAAAAAACAGAGCATCATCTTTACTTGGTATTCATTATCAATTTAGCTAAGTAGCTGAAGCATCTGTATTTTGAAAGAGAACAAAAAGAAAGGAAATCTTATCCAGGAAGAAATAAAGCAGACTGCAACTACACACGAACAAGAAAAATGTTAAATATGCTCACGAGATGGTGTATGTAATTATTTGCTGGTTAGTTACTAGGAATCAGATTTAAATCTGTACAGAAAAAGAACTTTTACATAATAAACACAGAAATTGCAGTCAGTTGAATTTCACACATTTGGGCTCACTGAGCCTGCATTTTGTATCTTTAAGGAAATCAAATGCAGGGAATACATTTGTACCTATGTCCTTGGGTGACCAGAAAGGAAATACTGGAGAACACTGTAGGACCCTTGTTTGACAACTATTTGAGGAAGCTGAAACTTATCATTTTACCTTCTACATGTGAGAACTTTGAAACAGGCCAGGATCCACTTATCGTAAGCACTAATGATAGCGTTGCCTCAACTCTGCCAAATGATATATGAACATAATATATTAACATGATATTATTTTGCCTGTTGGATTGGCATAAAAATTCCTTCACCTGTGAAGAAAACTGAAGCAAGTTCGGCATGTAGTAAATTTCATCCAATCCAATATAGAGGAGCTATCCTGAAGTCAAAACCTTAAGCTATGCCAAGCCCTGACTCTCCAATAGCAATGATGTGGGCAATACGTCAAACCTGTTTGCCTAACACCAGTTCCCACTTAGAAAAGGTTTGCTCAGCTTTGCTTACATTGATTACATTTATCAATGCAATTCTGAACCCCATTGAACCAGCAGTGATTATTCTGTAATCAAACAAAAGACAGCACTTTGATAGCAAAACCAACAGTGGATGAAAAATCAGAGAAAATATATAATAAAGCAGAGCCACCCTTTTAATATAGGCTTGGGTATCAGTAACGGGCTGTTGCCCACAACAATGCCCTCTCCAGTAGTGCCCTACAAAGTCTCAGTGTCACGGAAGAGTAAACTCAGCTATCAGATAGATAGTACTATTTATACTGCAGTAAAAGATGTAGACACAGTCCAAGTGGAAGAAACTACAGTTTCTGGCCTGCACGTATTATTACTTGATTATTTACAGGCCAGAGAAGCAGGCCTGTGAGAACCTCATGAGGTTCAACAAGGCCAAGTGTAAGGTTCTACATCTGGGTCAGGACAACCCCCGATTTCAGTACAGGATGGGGCATGATGTGATTGGGAGCAGCTCTGCAGAGAAGGACTTGGGGGTGCCGATTGGTGAGAAGCTTGACATGAGCCAGCAACCTGCGTTCACAGCCCAGAAGGTCAACAGTATCCTGGGCTGCATCAAAAAAAACATGGCCAGCAGGTCGAGGGAGGAGATTCTGCACCTCTATTCCTCTCTTGTGAGACCTCAGCTGGAATATTGTGCCCAGTTCTGGAATCCTCAACACAGGAAGGGTATGGAACTGTTGGAATGGGTCCAGAGAAGGACTACAAGAATGATCAGAGAGCTGGAGCACCTCCCATATGAGGACAGGCTAAGAGAGTTGGGCTTATTCAGCTTGGAGAAGAGAAGGCTCCGAGGAGACTTTATAGCAACCTTCCAGTACCTGAAGGGAGCTACAGAAAGCTGGAGAGAGACTTTTTTACAAGTGATAGGGCTAGGGGTAATGGGTATGAACTGAAGAGGGGCAGATTTAGGCTAGACATAAGGAAGAATTTCCTCACTATGAGAGTAGTGAGGCACTAGCACAGGTTGCCCAAGGAAGCTGATGATGCCCCATGCCTGGAGGCGTTCAGGGCCAGGTTGGATGGGGCCTTGGGCAGCCTGATCTAGTGGGACTCGCCCCTGCCCATGGCATGGGGGTTGGAACTAGATGATCTTTAAGGTCCCTTCCAGCCCAAACTATTCTATGATTCCATGATGGACAAAATATGGAGTACAAAGGGCAGGCCCAAAGTGTTACAATGTGAAATCAGCTCCACCAGGGTAATGGTTAACACATGCTCAGTTATAAACTTTCATTAAGCATAGACAGGATGAATTCTCAGTTATCTACCTATTTCCCAGAGAAATGTAGCTAGAAGGAAAGCAGTTCACTCTGGATACTGGTCAGATGCACTGGCAGAAATGATATTATCTAAATTGTCCTGTTAATAGACCACCATTGGGTCTAGCCCTTTACCAGGACAATGTTTGTCAATTGAAGTCTTTGGGACACTTCACCAATTCCACATGAGTTCAAAGAGCATGAAAAAAATGTCTTTTTTTTTTCTTCCCTCCAGATCTACAGAAAAAAATATCTATTTCTTTTCAGTTTTGTCACTATGGTCCATGGTTTTACCATCACAGCTCAGACCATTATAATGTTCTGCCCAAAATAAGACTTTTTACTCTTGCCAGTGCTGAGCACCCAGCAGTGCAATTCACTCCCCTTCCAGCTGATATTAAACAAAATCCTCAGTTGCTGAATCTAGATGTCTGAGACAGGCGAGGCTGCTGCACCTCCATGCCTGTAGGTTCGACAGGTAGAGGTGTACTCCCAGGAGGTAAGCACGCACATATGTAGAACAAATACATATGCATCACATGGTCAGTCACAAAAATCAACGCAGACAGAAACACTCAGTATTCGTGAAAATAGCAGCAAGTACTTTTGTTCCTCTTGCTAGCTGATCAAGATGAAGGTCCATTATAGGAAAACATATATGGATATATATAATATGGGTCTCTCCAGTAGCTGCGTTGGACATACAAGCCCTTAAATCCCCCAGCCCACTCCAGCTGCAGGCAATGGTCACCCTTCCACACACCAACAGATGCACAAACACATTATAGATTCCTCCAGTAACTGTGTTTGACAGTCGGCCTACTCAGTAATTAGTCCTTGAACCTTCTCATCTCCAGTTGTCTCACTCAGAGGCACATATGTGTATGCTTACTCGAACCTCAAGCCCTACGGTCTCCCTCATAAATGTCCTGATTCCTAGATCTGCAAACTCGGGCCCTCTAGCCTCTACCTAGCTTCTTGAGCCTACTCACTGTCTAGTCTGGCTTCGTATTGTCTGTCAGTCAGAGTGATCTGAAAATCCCCATTTGCAGCAATTGCAGGTTCAACACATGTACAGCCCCTGTAACTCACGGTCTGACTCCAGTTGCTGACCTCTCTATGGACACTTGCACATAGAATAAAGAGTCTCTGTAAAAAAGAGTGGAGTTTAACAAGCATACAGGACAGACTGCTGATCAGGCAGAGGGCATGGCTAGACAAGTACTAACAATTAAGTATCTGCATGTGACCAGCCCTTTTTCTCCCCTTTTCTATTTTCCCCACTTCCTTTCCGAAGCTCCTTGAGCTATTCCTTTCTCTACCTTTATTTCCTCCACCAAATATCACATAGTAAGTTTTGTATGGTCCCATGATTTCTCATCCCTTGCACCCCGTAATGAGTTCTATACCCCCAGGCAGTGACCCCCACAGCCTGCGATGTTACGTGAAGAGATATTCCCTTTGACTCGCCTTCATGGGTCATGCAGAACCATGGGGCTGATGCTTCCCTCTGACAGCCCTGGGAGGGCCTGGGACAGGTACTCCTTCCTCTGTGTTATAGGGGTGATCCTGCCTGCCACTGTGTCCATTAGCATGAAGAAGAGACTTTTATCATATAACCTAACAGGTATAAATGTTTAGCAGCAATATCTGCTAAGCAGCTGTAAATCTCCCTCCAAAAATTTAACAGGCAAATATCTTAATGTTTAAGACCAAATGTAAACTGCAGAGGGGTAAGGAAGCTTGTGGGCAGAAAGTCTGTCTTCCTTAAATTTGACTACAGCTCCAGGAACTACATAATCCCTTCTCAAGCCCTGCAAAGTGGCTTCAGTCCCTTTGCCTGCACACACAAAGCTAATGAGCACACTTAAAGCTTGAGGCTTACCTAGTCCTGGTACTTGGAAATGTGGGATATGTAAAACTCCCCCAACAAACCCAGGTTGCAGTGCTGAGCAGGCTCAGCCTCCTAAGCCCATTGCATTCAAAAGAAAGCTGCTTTGTTTATACAAATTTGTCTTTCAAAATTTTTCCTCAACAATCTGGAGAAATTTAAATCAGTAGAAAATTCAGGCAAAGTTACAGATTTCAGTGCACAGAAAGTGTAACTTTTGGTATCTCATAACACAGAACAGACGTTCTTTAAACTGCAAACAAAGGCTAGTGGTTGTTTTGTAAAAGGAAAAAAAAACACTGTAATAGGTCAAGATTTTCTGGAGAAGAGGATTCTCAATAGAATATCCAGCCACAGCTGCCTTGTCTACCTGTAAGTGATGTTTGAGAAATCACTAAACACTGTACAAAACCACGAGGAATGACTGTGAGTGGGTTGCTGGGCTGCAGCTGAGTAGCAGAAAGACTAAGTACAGCCAGGACGCTTAAATCTAGGTAAATAATTTCCAAACTCATAAGTCATCACAGTGTTCTAGGCAGCTAAGACCACTAGAAATGCAAGCAGAATATATAACTTTCTTGCATCCCAACAGCAAACAGAAGCAATAACTGGAAGAACAGCAGCTTTTACTATCGCCAGCTTCCAGAGAAGCCAGATCTTTATTTCCTTAAGGATCCCTTCCTTTCTTTCTCAGCAAGATGCTTGTGAAGATGTGCTCTCCTTCCTTCCCTCCTCCATAAAATATTCAGCAACAGGATAAGGGGAAAAGGGGGAGGAAAAAAGGAGTTACAATGAAAAAAAAACCCCTCCGGACTACATTCTGTAATCAAATACCCTCCAAGTTCTGCTCCAGGCTAGCCTATTAATTTCTCCCGTTGTCGGCTATTCCACCCAGCAGAAAAGAGCTGTTATTGTGCTCTGCACAGGTGCATAGAAAGGCTCCTAAAGAGAACTCCCAATGAACACAAGGCATAAACAAACTCAAGTGTGGTCTTCTCTTCAAGAAAATAATTCAGCCAATGTGAAACTCCCTCCTTGTAATAAATTAGCTCCTAAGAGTATTCAAAAGCTAACCTTTGACCTCCTCCCGTATTATTCTCATGACCACCAGTGGGAGAGGAGGTCAAGTTGGTCAGTTCTTCTCACCAGTCACTGATGCCTCTTTAGCAAAGAAGGGGTGGGGGAGGAGGAAAAAGAGAAAGAAAAAGTGAGAGAGGGGGGAGAAAAATCAAATTTGCTTCTCCATTGAGACATAGGCTTAGTAAGTAAACCAAGGAGGCCCAAGCCTCCCCCGGCAGGCGTCCAATTTTACAACACATTTGTAAGCGTGCTGCTGTCTAAATATACTCAACACAGAGGAATTCCACACCATGGCTACAGCAAACGGGCCAGCACTCTGCAGCCAGCGCTGCAGGATTTTTCAGCATTCGGTCTGCAAGCTAAAACCATGGAAAGCTAATGGAAAGGCCACAACTAGCAGCTTGTTTTGGCCGCCTCACATACATTAGGCTTGTCTCCTGATTGAAAGCATATGAAGAAGGTTAGGGTGCTAAAAATAGAATAATTTGTGGCACATTCCACCTACCCATGGCTGGCACATGGTAAGTTCATTCACAGTCGCAAGACATTCCTCACCAATCTGTTCTGACATTTTTCACTTAGTGGGTAGTAATTGTTAGAATAACGATAACTAGATAATATATAGTATCAGATAGTCTTTGTTAATAAAACCACATGTTAATTTGCTTCCTGTGTCACACGCAGTTTCATAGGAGACCCCTCTTTTGATAGTCTGGATAGTTACAGAACTCCTGGTAAACAGAGCTCTTTGGAAAGTATTCCAGCTATCTGTAGTTGACCAGCATGTGATTTATTTTGCCAGCATATGCATCAGGCTGGACTGTGAAAAGAACCCAATTTAATTTTCATTTGGAGTACAAAAGATGTTCCTTAGTTTCAATACCTTCCATTGCCTAGATACTTCTCTGTCACCTATGCACTTCACAACACTGAGGGGAAAGATTGGGACTTTCAGCAAAGAACTATATTGAATATTTGCCCTTACAGAACAAAATAAATCTGAAAGTCCACTTCATTGCTTCCTAGCAAAGATGAGCATTTTAATCTCTACATTCAATGGTATATATGCCTACTTCGCAAATCATCACCGCTCTATCCTATTTTCTTCTTTGTAACTCCATGATGATGTCTTCTGAGAAACTGCTTTACAATCATTCAATAAAATTATAAACAAGTGAACACTTGTCCATAAAATAAACCTAAATTATGTAATTCCATTCTATTTTAAAATATAATACAATTAAGTGGAGAAAGCTGAGCATACTAAAGGTAAGAGAACAAAAAAAGTCAAGAAAATTTACTGCAGATAGATTAATATAAATGTGAGTTTTTTACAATGTCGTTATATTTGTCATATAATTCATACGGAAAATTATATTCTGGGGACAGAAAAAAATAAACAGCGTGCATCTTTTATTTCAGTTTTTAATTTGCACAAGTCTTGTAATGAGTTCACATTAAATTTAAACAATTTTTTCTATCCTTGTTTTATAGTCCACAGTTCTTCCCACTCTTGTAGAATACCACTGTGCAAGTCTAATTTATAATCTACATAACTGCCATACATGGAAAATTTTGTATAATACATACTCTTTTTAAGAAATTTCTGTGAAATTAAAGTGACTTTTACCTAATATGTTAGCAAATCAATCAATCTAGTCTGAAATACCACATTCATTCTAACATCAATTAGTACAGCTATTATTTAATAGCCTTAAAATATTTATTTTCTTTTTTTTCTCTTTGGAAATAATGCAAGAGTATAAATATATGCTGTTGACTCAGACATGTGACTAATCCCAAACCAAACTTTGATATCTTTTCCAAGACAGCAAAGAAAAACTGATAGTAACATCATACATAGCTACCATAAATGACCTGTACAAGTTGTGATGGCAGTTCGTAAATGTTAAAAATCAAACACAAGTCACATCAGAGTCCAAAAGCACAGAATTTCCTACTTCACTAACATGGTAATTGGCAGACCTAAGCACCAGCTTAATTTTCAGAACCTGAATATTTAACAATAAAAAGGTAGCTGTGATAACTGAAATAGGAAACTATTCCAGTGCGAGGCTTAATGTTCTTTAATGGTCTGTGTAAAACAAGCAGCATGAATGTGTATCAGCTCTCAACAGATAATTTACAATAAAAGACCATTATAAAGGGCTGTGCTTGTATCAAGGTGTCAAACAATACAGGTTCTAAAGCTTCACAAAGTCTAACATATCCAGGTTAGTCCCTTTTCCTACTTTTCACCAGGAGCAGAGCTGTTTACACTAGCCATCCATAATCAGGATGACTTTTGGTTCAAGCTGAGGGACTGAAGAATAAGAGAATTGATAGAGTTTTGAGCAGTATCTTGCCAGGCTGAATGAGAAGGGTCAAGCTTTCCCACTTTCCAAGCACATTTTGGTGTCTAGCAGTACACAGGTACATGGCAAAGAACATGCACAGACATCCTTCAGCAAATACACAATCCTTTTCAAAATAGTTTTTGTCATTTTAGTGGGGCTATTCACAGTCTCAGATAAAGCTCTTCATGCAGAGCTTGGCACCACCAGGAAAAGGAACTGGTATTAGATGAGGCAATGTGAAGGGTTCAGAACAGTCTGCAAAGGGCAACACATCTCCTGCACTTCAGCTCCAACCAGTAGATACTCAAGATGCTGAAAGCCACAAATAGTTGCTGGCACAGAACAATGAACAAATTGCACCACACAAGGCAGAATTTGAAATCATGCACAGACCTATCTGGACTGTAGACTGAAGGGAAAAGCTTCTCCATATTCCCCCCTAATAAACTTATTAAGGGGAGATACTGGGTTTCTTCAAGTTCATTTGGGGAATACTTTGTGGCTCCTGCTTCATGATAATAGGTATTAATCATGAGATCTGTAAGGCCATTAATATTCATTAATGTCACTATAACCCAATGAGTGCCCAAGGAGGACTCTCCTCTCTCAGCTCCTGCTATGATCTCTCTGGGAACAGTGTAAGCCTGCAGGATGGAATTGAAATACCAGCGCAGTAGCTATCCTTTTTCTAACTTCATCTGAATCCCACTCATAAAATATTGCTCAATGCATAAGAACAAGGAGTAATAAAAATGTACATAAAACACATACATTTTTAGCCATTAACACACAAGAGAAAACTGTTACCCATGCTCATACATGCAAAGGAGATCTGGGAATTCATACAAAGTCAGTGTGTCAGAAAAGGAGTTAAATAGCAAAAAAAAGATGAAGAGCTCTGATAAATACATAGAAAGCTCAGGGCAGGTAAAGCCAATGTTCTAATATTTATAAGAATTTTTTGCAATACAAGTGGATAAAAGCTTGCCTACATTGACACAGTGAATTTTCTGGATGGCCACAGACCTGAAGCCAGAGGGTTGCCAAGCATCCTCTCCTGTAGCACTGCATTTTGATCTGGGGTTCAGAGTCTTTATTCTGTGCAGCTCAAGCACAAACGTGCTGCTGTTTTCAGGGAGTTGTTAGGTTTACTGTAAGTGCTTTAGGGGGAAAAAAAAAAAAAACAACCCCCCCCAAAAAATCCCACAAACTAGTATGAAAAAGAATCAGATACATTCCTGTAATGTTTTGAAAGCATTGTAAAGCAGTACTAAATTCAGCCTCAACTTATTCTTGGCTGATACTACAGTATTTGGCAGGGACTCACACACCCATGACGACACCAAACCGAAGAACAACAAAATAAAAGAAGTGTGCAGTTAAGCTAGCTAACACTCAAACAGGATGAAACTTACCCATGTGAGATAAGAGGGCCACCAATCTCCTCTAAGCATCACTGAAGACTTCAAAATAAAATTGGAGCAGCATAATGGGATTTCATCCTGCCTACTACCAATTTCTCTCTCCTGTATTCAGAATACAATATATTAAGACATGGGGGCTTTGCCACATGCCAAACAAAGGTAGAAGTCTTCAACATGCTATAGTCCCCGTGTTGTGTCACAGAAAGCCAACAGGATTAACTTGCAGAAAAACCCTCAGATTTTGTCCAGACATGTGATGCACAAAAGTGCAGGCACAATTTTCTAAAATCTGAGGGTCATTTCTAGTGCCACACTACAAAAATAGACAAATCCTTTATTTAAGACGACACTGTTCCTTGTGATTCCTTCTGTAGATTCTTCTTTTTATAATAAAAATAGTTTTAACATAATTTAATTTACTTTATATTCAAATACATGGTGAACTGAGTCTTCAACACGTTTCAGGGACTAGTTAAAACAATTTTGAAGGCTTTGCCCTGGAAGTATAAAACTAAAACAGTTCAAAAGTTAAAGAGCTTTAAAAGTTTAGTTTAAACTTGATGACAGATTCATAATTATTTGAGGTTTGTATTAAAATTAGGATTAAAAGTATTTAATCTTAATCTATTTATAGAAAATGAGCTCACGTGAAAAACATTCAATCCATTTCTGGATAAAACACAGTAACTTCAGCAAAGTGTTATTTTACTAAGTATAGCTGTATATGATTAGTGAGTGTATTAAACTAAACCACGTAAAGTTTCTCTATATTGTCAAAATTACTCATCATATTTTAAAATTGTACAAAGATTTTAAAAACCTGCTAGATTTACAGTGCAGAACTCATATGGTTGAGTGAACATGATGTGTTTTAGCCTCCATGAGACCAATTCATTAAAAATAAGGAACTCTACCTGAAAATGATTCAACACTATAGTGTTATACACTATAGCATAAAATTAATTAGATTGATACCAATCTAGATTGATTGATTTTTTAGATTGATTTTGCATAATTTTCAGATTTACTACTTTTATAGTGATTTTCAAAATGAAGAAATTAATATTACACATTTTAAACAATGCCATGGAAAGAATGCTCCTCACTGACAAACTATTTACCATATCTAGACCAAATTTAGGTATACTTTTGGTTTCACTGAAGATGTAGAAAAAGAAAGAAAAAAATCCTAAGAAAGCAGTCCTGACTACTTAGAGGTTAAGGATGAGCAGCAGATGTTTCTTCCAAACAGTGAAATTTTTCAAGATTTTTATTATTAAATCATCCACAAGTGGAATAAAATCTCCAAAAGTGTTGTGAAGCATAACTGGAAAAAATCAGTCTATTTTATGTATATGTTGGCTTTTTTCTTCATTTAAATTTGTTTACAGCCCTTTAAGATCTTTAAATGAAAAAAAAAACAAATAAAACCTGAAATTTAGTTTCCGAATGAAATAAAACCATTTAACAAAAAGATGATCCTTAATTCTTTTAAATATTAAGAGATTTAGCAATCTGCAAAGAGAAACAATGTATGAAATACGTAGTCTATATTTTAGGTCATGGTTTAGAAAAGGAAAATGAAGAGTAGTTTTTCTTGATTTAAAGCTCTTTTAAGTCACAACTGAACCATGGCATGTTTTCATATATACCATCATGGATTAAATTCACAATACAACCAATATTTGCCCTCCATTCACTCACTCAGTACAGATACTCAGATGAAGGACTGATCTCGTGATTCATGCCATTTTGTCTGAGACTGATGCAGCTTTGCCACACACGTACAGATGTGCTTCTGGTCAAGTAAAGGAGCTGCACATACCTGCTCCCCTGTCATGTAACCTAGAGGCCCATTGCTTTACAGCTGGTCTAACTCAGAAGCTTCAATTCTTCAGTTCTAGGTAAATTCAGACCTGTTGTCACACAGCTCCTTCATAATCTCAGACTCTGAATTACATCTCTTTCACTTTTCAAAGAGATAGTCTTTCCCTTTGCCAGTCTTTTATAACTACCTGGTCCTTTCAGACAAACTTAAGGATAGGACTCATTCCTCTCTCCCAGCCACAGCACTAGAAATAAAAACAACAAGTGTCATTTATTGAATGTGCAAAAATTTAAAAAATTATATAAATACATTTCTCAAAACCACACTATTTTTCAGAAAATAATTATTAGCTATTTCTGAAATTTCCATCATACTTAACTTTGCCAATATATAATAATAAAACAGAATTTTGCCCGGGTTTACAAACAGATTTTCAAAAGCCTCTGCAAGAGGGAATCAGGACAAATAGTTTTTGCTCTGAAGTATCAGTGAAGCCTGTCCCTGTTTATGAATGAGTTTAGAATCCAGTGAACTAGAAAACAACTGTGCCGTAACAATCTGAACTAGAAAGAAGACAAATATGCTCTATTCTGGGCCACCATACTCTCTATATAATGTTATGCAGTGTTTAACTGCAAATATCTCTGTTACAATTAAGTATAAAGACTGCTTTATTTTCTGAACTTCATAGGATTTTTATACATGCTTTTTCTTCCACTGCGGAGTTGTTCTTTTTAGAAGTGTTTGTAGGCAATTGGTTTTAAAAAGGCTCCAGGGGGCTTTTCCCTACTGTGTTAAGCTGTTTTGATATTCTTTTACAAGCACAGTCTTAAAGTTGTTCTCCCAGATGCATTGTCTTACTAATCAGCTTTATGAGGTTCAAGGTCGCCATTCAACATTAATTATTCATTGTACAATTCACAGCTGGTGATGATGCTTAAAATGGCAAATAATAAGCATGTTCAAAAATACACTCATCATCTTCTCCATAAAGATTCAGAAGCTTTCAGAAGAAATAAGAAAATAGAAGAAAAAAAGAGATAAGATTAGTATGGTGCTATGGAAAGCATGCACTAAGATCATCTCCAAAAACATCTGTGGCTTTGTTATATTTATACAGACATTTTAAGTTATCTCAAAATTAACTGCAATAGAAAAAAAGGCAGGTTGTGGCCAGTGGTATCAAAACAGTCCAAGATTTAAGCTAAGGCAGCTATAGCAAAATCACAAAGAAAAAACTGGATGGTTAAAATACATTGTTCAAAGATTTAAAAAGTCAAAATGCTTGCAAAAAGAATTATCCTTGAATGAAAACTCATAGCATGGAAAGAAGGTATAAATATCTTACATTTATGGTAGTCCTTGTATGTGTTTTAAATCTGCACGGTGTTAATTTTAGAAAGGTTTTTTCTTCTTTAGGCAAGCCAAGACTTGTCACATGTTGACAGTGGCAGGAATGACATCATCCACAAAAAAATAAGCCTTTTTTAAAGGGATATTTAGATTTTGGCAAACTGGTGTGGGCAAGCTGCTACAACAGACTCTGCCATCTCTCTCCTCCACTGTACACATTCCTTAACTTATTAAAAATTCAAGAACAGTTGAGGCTTTGAAACAGAGAGGAACCAGAGCCAAAAATCTCCTATTCTAATTATACTCAGACCCTTCCATACACATTCTTACAAACATAGCACTTCTCTGTGTACAATATACTTGCTTAGCTGAATGTTTTTTTAATGATAGTACCATATTAAAGACCTTCTGTTTTCTTTTCTGATGTCCTGTTTTACAGTTAAAATACAAAATACTTGCTGCCTCCACTCAATCACACTTCTACAACTACTTGATGTCTCCTGATAGTACTGCAGCAATTATTTTTATCTGCAGCTGGAATGTTTTTCTTTCCTCTGCATGTTAATTTCTCCATTTGTTTAGACAAAATATGTTTAGCTGGTTTAAAAAATATGGTTAAAAAAGCGCAGATCACTGCCAGATGTTATTTAATACTGTCAGGCTGCTGCTTTGTGTCCAGAAAGTGGGTCCTGTGATGATTCTCTTGTCAATAACTGCTGAGCTGACGTTTAACAAATGGATCTGATTCAACACAAATATTGAAACTGATACCTTAATTCTGGCACAAATGTATTGTTTAGCTTCTTTTCAAATACAAGAGATAGCTTGGTTAATCTTTTAAACACTACCAGATTCTAAATGCTTGCAGTTATGTATGTGCATGTCAATGAGTACGTGCGTTCACAAAACCTTATTCAGTAATCAAGTATATTTATTTTCATTAATGATTGTTTATGATAGCTTAGGAAATACTGAAGTAAGCTTTAACTACGTATAATACTAGTCGCATGCTACATTTCTTAAGAAGTGAATGCTTAAAGCACAAAATTATGTTGCCAACAAAGTAGGCAGTCAAATTAACCATATAAATACACTTCTGAAATTAACCAAATTTCTTTTTTCCAGCTCCATTTTACACAGGAATGAAGCATATGAAAACATAATTTGAGTGGACAGACTGTAATTGTTTAAAAAACATCATTAAAAATGTGAACTGTTGTGTCTTTTACATCCATGGTAAATCATAAAAATTCTGCATTTTTAACTTGTTTCATCAACATGGTTTAATCTACAGGCAAAACTAACTATGGCACTTCTCCCCTCCCTCTCTGAAATATATACACTTCCAAAATGCTCTCTAAAATAAGCATAGACAGGTTGCAAGATTGCAAATTTAAAATCTCAGCTATCAAATTTTCCATTCTTCTTTTTCTATTTAGAGTTCTTTCATCTGTTATATGGCATCGAGTAGCATCACTAACACCCCACCATGCTCTTGTCAAGAAAGCTAAGCTTGCATTTTCAGAAAAGAATATGGGCAAAAACCCAGCTGCATCAGCATGTATTTCAAATGCAAACACTGATGACTCTCAATTGTAGGAGAACGAAATAGCTTCATTTCAGAAGAGCACCTCTCTACCTCCCAGTCTTGCACTGCTTTTCACTTAACAGATTCAGAAAATCTGTGCCTCCCTTACCCGCACAGTGTAATACATTAGGCTGTGTGTAACTCCTGACCCTTTAGCACTAGGTATCAATTTCTCTGACATTAAATTGGAATCAAAAAGGAAGCATTAAGTTGTAGCCCGCTATTGCAGTCACTCAACAAAAGTGTTTCATTAAAAAAAGACTTGAAAAACTTTCCTGCATTTTTTATACATTTGCAATGTATAGTGGACTATGCCGTGACCAATGTGCAACTTAACCTTTCTAGTTCAGTTTTTTCAGTTTTCCTTTTAATTTCTGTTGACATAAAAGGCATTAAGTGTCTGACTTCAAAGAACAACCAGCGTGGATTTTCACTGTTCAACATGGTGGTCTTTACTCAAATGGCTGCTTCTTTTGTGTTTCTTTTTTTTCTTCCATCAGCTTACTACATAAACATTATGATGTCAGCCTCCATGTCTCTCTATTTACTCTTATAAAAAAATTATACAACCTTATATAAATTGGTCGGGTAGCCAAATATAATACATATGTCCAGCGTATGTTTCATTTCTGTAAAAATGTAAAATCATGTTTCCAAAATTATTTGTACTCATGTCAAACATTATTCCAAAAACTTAAAACCAACTAAGAATTACAGTTTTACTAGCAATTACACTTTCAAACCTAAAAGTAAATGGGAAATGTAAAAGAACTTTAACTACTTTTCCAAATTTTACACCAGACTGTCACTCTAAAAATGAAAAGAAACTCAGCCACTCTCTAATCAAATTTAAGTATTTTTTTTCTATATTTATCATATTAATCATGTTTAGGATATACAGGTCTAAAATGTTGCTCCCTTGAGTAGAACAAGAGTTAAAAACAGAAGACACTTGATTGCAAAGGCTGATATACAAAACAGCCCCAACCACTGCTACTGCTGAGTGTTATGGATATAAGCTGTCACTCATTCACATGCTGGACCAGCTGGTATGCATTAATGGGACACTCCTAAACTTAATAGAGATGTATTAATTTACACTCTTTAGGAATCTGGGACAGATTTTTGGACCACTGAATACACAGCAGCAAGCAACTCCTCTGCAATAATTACAGATGAAGCACTCTGTCCTACGTTCAGGCTGGATACATCTCATGGATTATAATGCATATGTATCATGTCTTCCTTCCACAAAAATCAATATAATGCACATCCACAGAACAATCACCTCAGTCTACCTGGGTCATAGGTTAAACAGGACATTGTGGAGTTGCCCTGCAACCAGGGTGCATAGTTATCAGAGCTCAATCTCAAAGATCACTTCTTAAGTGATAATCTACAGGGTGCAGAACTATCTCTCCTGTTGCATATCTGTAAATCCAGGATATATTTCTCATGCTGTTGGTGTTTGTTCTTCTACCATATGCACATAGCACTGTGTGTTGGAATGTTGGCAGCATTGTGCATTCAACACTGATGGTTTGAGTAGATAATGATACGTATCCTGAATTCTGACTGCAAATTTCTGGACAAGCTTAAGCTGAGGGACAGGAAAATTTTCACAATTCCAACCAAAGAAAAGCACTGCAATATCATCAAGTACCATAGAACATCTTGCACTTTAGGAAAAAGAGCACACAGGACTTAAAGATGGAACAAACTTTTTTCCAAGGTAATCCCACTTGTCAGCATGCTTTCTACTGCTGAGGAACCAGAATAGGTCCCATGATACTTTACTACTTGGAGATTGCTGTTGTGGAAAAAGGTACTTGGTTTTGTGCCACCTTCTCTTCCCCATCCTGCACTGGTGGCCAGTATAGCCCCTTCCCAGACATGACAGGCTCTTCCTGGCCTTGCATCTGCAGCTACATTCTTGCTCCCTGCAGCTGACATGTAGAGGGGCAAGGTAAGCAACAGGAAAAACAGGTAGGGCTACAGTACAGCTGAATTGTGCGTACCAGGGCCAGATTTTTGGCAGAAGGTCAGTACCACAACACAGTAACAACAGAGCAGTATTTCCTATGAATAATTTGGAAATACTGTTTGATGCTGCTTACATTTATAGGAGTATTTGCAGATTTAATCAAAGAAAACAAGAAAAACATAAATGCTGTGGGCAATGAAGACAAGCATTCTACTTCTCTGAAGCATCTTCAGGGAATCTGGTCTACTGTTTCTAGAAATGAATTTTGAGATTACTTAAGCAGTCTGAGGGGTCACATGGAAAAAAAACTGCTCTTCATGAGCTGATATGACCCTAACTAGTATGAATGTTACTTGGACAATGTAGGGCAAATGGGGACCAATATAATATGTAGATGATTAGGGACAGACTTTTTAGCAGGGCCTGTCATGATAGGACAAGGACTAACAGTTTTAAATTAAAAGAGGTTAAATTCATACTAGATATAAAGAAGAGATTTTTTAAAATTAGGGTGGCAAAACAGTGGCAGAGGTTGCTCAGAGTGGTGGTAGGCGTCCCATTCTTGGAAACATTCAAGGTCAGGTTGGACAGTGCTGTGGGCCATCTGATCTACTGAAAGATGTCCCCTGCTCATTGCAGGTAGGTTGGACTAGATGACCTGTTACAACCCTTTAAAACTCAAACCATCCTATGATCCTATGATATTGTATGAGTCTAGTTACTTTTATTTCCAGTAGCTTTAGACCAAACAAAAGGAAAAGATACAGACCTGCTGTTGAGAATTAGAAAGAAAACTCCCTTATAACTGTTTCCCACTGCTGAATAGCTGTCTCCTCAAAGTGTGGAGGAAAGGGGGTAGAAATATAGAAAGAATACACTGTGCCATCCTCAAGCAAACATAAAGACATCCTCCACTAAAAAAAAAAAAAAAAGAGAAGAGTGATTGTCTTAGGGGATTCCCTTCTAAAAGGGACAGAGGGACCCATCTGCAGACCGGACCCACTCCACAGGGAGGTCTGCTGTTTACCTAGGGCAACAGTGAAGGATGTAAGTAGAAAACTTCCTTCCTTGGTCAAGGAGACAGATTATTACCCTCTAGTAGTATTTCAAATCGGCAATGATGACACACAGTGCAGAAAGCTAAAAGCCATCAAGAGAGACTCCAGGGCTCTGGGGCATAAGTAGTGTTTAGCTCCATTCCAACACTAAGGAATGAGGAGCAAGAGGTCAAAATGAAGCACTTGATTAATACCTGGCTCCAAGCCTGGTGTGAGGAGAGAGGCTTTGGATTCTTTGATCATGGGGTGGCTTACACACCCCCAAGCTTTCTTACTAGGGGTGAGGCACACTTGCCTCCTCGGGGGACTGAAGTCCTTACTAAAAATCTAACTAGGCTCATAAACAGAGCTTTAAACTAGATGTGAAGGGGGAGGGGGATGAGACCAGGCTCGTCGGGAGGGAGCCTGTAAGTGGAACTCCAGTGAATAATAGATGGTGTGCTGGCAAGGACCGCCAGTATGTCACCACAGAGCAAGTAGGTGTGAGTACATCTGGTGATGGTAGGGATGAAACTGGCACTGAGGTGTCAGGTATTTCAAGGACCAGTCAGTCATGAATGAACTTTATTCCCTTTATAAGGGCTGAAGGTTCACCAGCCCAGCTGAAGTGCATTTACACCAATGCACGAAGCATGGGTAACAAGGAGGAGTCGGAAGCTGTCGTAGGGCAATGTCACTGCCATCACAGAAACATGGTAGGATGACTCATATAACTGGAGTGCAGCTATGGCGGGGTATAAACTTTTCAGGTGAGACAGGAAAGGTATGAGAGGAGTCAGAGTAGCCCTCTATGTTAGAGAGTACTTTGATACCCTTGAGCTCGATTACGGCGAGGATGGGACTGAGTGCCTGTGCGTTAAAATCAGAGGAGCCCACAAGAAGGCGGATATTGCGATAGGAATCTGTTATAGATCACCCAGCCAAGAAGAAGCAGCTGATGAGCTCTTTTATAAAAAACTGGAGATAGTCTCAAGATCGCTACCTCTTGTCCTCATGGGAGACTTCAGTCTTCCAGATATCTGCTGGAAGTACAATACAGCAGAAAGGAAGCAGTCTAGGAGGTTCCTGGAGTGCACGGAAGACAACTTCCTTGCACAGCTGGTGAGCAAACCGACAAGGGAAGGTGCCCTCCTGGACCTGCTGTTCATGAACAGAGAAGGCCTTGTGGGGGATGTGACAGTTGGAGGACGCCTGGGACAAAGCGATCATGAGATGATTGGTTTTTCAGTTCTAGGTGAGGTGAAAGGGGCGATTAGCAGAACAGTCACATTAAACTTCCAGAGGGCAGACTTTGGACTGTTCAGTAGGCTGGTTGGCAAAGTCCCATGGGAGACAGTCCTTAAGGGCAAGGGAGCCCATGAGGGCTGGGCGATCTTCAAAAAGGAAATCCTAGCAGCTCAGGAGAAATCCATCCCCATGTTCCGGAAAAGGAGCCAGCGGGGGAAAAAAACAGCTTGGTTGAGTAGGGAGATCTTGAGAGATGTCAAAAAAAAGAGGAGGGTCTACAAGCTTTGGAAGAAGGGACAGGTGTCTTGGGTGAACTACAGGGAGGAAGGGAGATCGTGCAGAGAAAAAATCAGGAGGGTTAAGGCCCAACTAGAAATCAAATCGGCTAAGTCTGTGAAAGACAATAAAAAATCTTTCTATTAATACATTAACAATAAAAGGAGGAAAAGGGAGGATATTCAGTCCCTGTTGGATGCAGAAGGAACAACAGTGACAGGGGATGAGGACAAGGCTGAGGTCCTTAATGCCTTCTTTGCCTCAGTCTTCAATAGTAAGGTAGGCTGCCTTCACCTTTGAGTAAACAGAAAGCTCAGCCTGAGAAATAAATTGGAGTCAAAGTTGGGAACAGAACCCAGGAAATAAGCAGACTTTTTTTGTGCTTTAACAAGAAGAGAAAATATTTCTCAAGTTGAAAGTTAGCATGACTTTTCCTCTACTCCTCTTTAGGAATCAAGGCAGTAAAACAGACTTGTGTTTGGCCATGGGAACTTTTTACTGCTCCAACTCAGTTTTATAGCAGTGTTTGCTAGCTGCAACAGTTAGGAAAAGATAATACTCAATACCATGTCCATATTGTTTTATTCTTCATTGAATATTAAATGCAAATCTGTATCCACAATAACATAACAGAGAAGGAAGTAGAAAAACAAATTGAAATATAGATGCATGGAGAGAGTTATTACCCGCTACCTACAAAGAGCAGGACACATTAAAAATAAAGCCAGGGTGAAAACACAAGGTAACTTTCACCTGAAGACATTTCCTAAAGATGTAACACAGTGGTCTATATAGAGCATTTGAGTGATTTATTGCATGAATCAGTATACAGATTTCATAAGCATGTGCTGGTGAACCTATCAGATATAGAAGACTTACTATATCACTCACCCCAAAGGCATGTGTTCTGGTCTATAAGGCCTTTAAAGATAAGAAAGAAAGAAAAACTGAGGTCTTGTTTTTCTTGATACTTCTCTGCCACTGTCACTTCCCTACAGAGATCAAGAATAATACAGAAAATGTAAACCCTATGATAAATATCTTCCCTTCCTCCATCCATTTTTTCCAACTCCTGGAGGCTTTTTATCAGTTGGTACAGAATTGTATCCCACAAAATGAGTTGTTTTACTGAGTAACATTAAAACTGTTCTAATTACTGAAGGAAGTGAAAAGTCACCCAAACAAACCTATTTGGTCTGCTAATTTTACTTGGAGTTTCTGAAGTGACTTAATGCAGCTTCTTTTTAAAGGCTTGTTGAAAAAAACAGCAACTTCCTGTGTTTATTTTCTCCTCTTCTTACTTGAAAAAAAGTGTCTCTGATTTGTGGCAGCAAGTGTGATCTACATGATAGAAAGTTTTACAACCAGGGGTTTTAGTTGCAGTGGCCAATGGAGAAATAAGACCTTCTGAGTATTATTATCATCATAGACTTAAATATTATCACAGGCATGTCAAATGATTATCATTTATGGATATAAAAAGAATAATCTCAAAATTGAATTAATAGGAACATTGTATAATAACTTGTGATCTACTTTTTGGCCTAAAGTTTTGCCTTAAACTCGACTCAATTTATTCAGCTGAGGAGAATGGAAACTCACATGGTATTTCTTATCTTGCAAGAACTGTGACAATCAGTAGTAGGACTTTAAGTTTTTAAATTAAAATAGCAGTAAGAGTAGAACCTTCACATGCTTATCTTATTGAAAAGGGTAAGCATAGAAGCCAAGTGGACTAGATTGTAAGACAGATTCCAGTATGCTTTTTTACCGCTTTGACTTTAAGTCAGAATATGCACATTTGTAAATGAAACAGTTATTATTTAAAATGGTCTCTTTGCCAGGAAGTACAGCCAGGTAATGAGACATTTCAGGGACAAATTTTAACTGCAGCAATCAAGTTACAATCAATGGGGAGAAAAAGTAGAAACATGTAGATATTAAGAAAATCCTGTCAAATTGTGCAAGTTTGCCAAATGCACAATTTTGTGATGAAATATAATGATTTGCCCAACATTAAATTAAATTAAATTCAGAAAAAATAAATTCTGAAAAATAATATATTTTCAGAAGAGGGGAGAATAGGAGAGAGGAGGAAAGCTCTCTAGAATTTGACTCAAAAAATCAAAACTGAAAGTGTTAGAATTTCATGTAAAGAAAGACACTGTCACACTGTCAGAAGTAAGTATCAATGCAAAAGGAAAAGTTAGCTGACAGAGACCAGAGATTTAGTCCCACATGTATCCTATAAAATCTCAAAATCTTCTGACAAAGCCTTCTTGCAGGGTACATATTGTACTGTACTATCCTTTTCTTGACCCTCAGCAAGTGCTAGAATAGGATTTGTTACAGACCTGCAACAGAAATTTTCTTTACCTACAAAGTTTATATGAAGATTATTACATAGGCTGCCTGTACACAGAATGGCATCTCACTATCACAGAACATCTTTCAGAGCCTATTTTTCATAGAGCACTTAAATATGTTACTATATGCTTAGTGAATATGCTACATAAATAGAAAGCAACACTATGAATGATCTCTTCATGTGATGCCATTGGTAATACACACAACCCATTTTTTAAAGCCTTTGTAGTCCAGATTACCAACTTGATGCTCAAGAAAGCAAAAAATTCCAAGGGATCTTTAACAGATACTTGCTTGGAGGGAGAGATGAAGAAATGGCCTCAGTATAAAATTGTCCTCCCATAAGAATGCTCCCAAGAAGACCACATCCTCCAGTCACAGCTGTAAGCATGAACTTGGGTCTCCATCAAGTATCAGGTGTTAAACCTCCATAGCTGCAACTAGCCTAAGAAAGATCCTTCGAATCACATTTAAGACACAAAGCCATGAATAAGGCAAAGACAAAACTGTTTATAAAATTCAAGATTTGCATATAATAATAACTAATACATTTAAAATTGTAATGACAGTCAATTTAGTATATTAACTGAGCTCTGACTTTCTTTCATCAATCTGTCTCTAGAAAAGATTTATATTATTTTTCCCTACTCTATGATATGTAAACCCTACCAATATTGAGAGAGAATAAGAGAGCAGTACATTACTCATATTTAGTAAACCCAATTTTATGACAAAAGGAAGACTATGCTTGCACCCTGGCTAAGACAAATTCTCCAAGTCTATTTAATCTCTTTTCCCTACCTAACACTAAAGAAGCATAGAACTTCACTGTCAAAGTTCTCAAGCTTCTGAACCAGTATACTACTTTTCCAAAACTCACAAGCTTGAAAGAGAAAACATTCACAACCCTAGAATTCAAAGTGGTAAAATCAATGCATGAAAGAAACTTCAATGTGCTTGTTTGCTACTAGCAAGAAACCAGAAACAGAGATTCTACATAAAGCACTCCTGTAGTATTCTGATTCCCACAAGAAACTCCACATTTTGTTGCCTTTTCAGTTTGCAAAGTCACAGTTAGCTTGAGTTACACCTACTTGAGGGAAAACAAGCCGTTCATTTATTACAAGGATCAAGCTACATAAATCTGCAGATGCTGCACTTACCACCCACAGACTCCTAATACATGCATACAGGTAAGTACTCATTAAACCAGTGCCTAATGTTTAGGAAGCACAACAGCACTGACAGTTTTACTGTACATAACACTGCCCACAGTCACTACATAAAGTCTGCCAGGAAAACATGTTGAAATTCTAACAATACAGTCTTTAGTGAGGAAGAATCTCCTTTGATATGAACACCTGATTCTAAAGCCTTCAAATGCCTACAGTTTCTATGACTGCTAAACAGAGAGCATAATTTACTTCATCTATTGTTTGGCTCTCTGTTTTTGGAGTAAGCTGGTAGCCTGTTGCTGACTATTTCTGTTGGAAATTTCACTCTACTCTTTCTGTAGAAAAAGCAAGGAAGTCATGCCTAGATTTGTTGCTATTGTGGGTCTACAGAGTCAAATTGATTTCTCTGCACACAAGCTCAGCACCTTTGTGCATTGCCGGCAGAAATCTCCCCTGTTTCCCCAGCTCATAAAGCATTGTAGCATCACTCTTAGGGAAATACTGAAAATGGCTTTCCTGTGGAACGCCTGCCCAAGAAGTCTAAGTTACATCAAATAAGGCACAAGCACCAATTCCCTACTGCTACTTTGAAGTAAGAAAAAAAAAGAGAGAAAAGGCAGGGATGGGGGGAGAAAAGACCAAGAGGAATTTGTCTCACAGCCACAAAAAGCCCTGCAAAATGCACAACTTTGCAAAACCTGACATGAGAAACTTGTCTGGGAATGTGATGCTTGCACATAAAGGTAACAGATTCAGAATTAACTTAAACACAGTTTTGCCATGAAAGCTTTACAAATCTTCAGACACGAATATATTTGGCAAAGTTGCATGCAAATACAACACGCTTGGGTTCACTTGAAATTCATCATACCCAACGCAAGAAAAATCCTATCCACAGAAAACAGGGAATAAATAAGAAACATGTACATACTTGAACTTCAAAACAAAGCAACAATTTAAATTTACACACAGACACACTGAACTACAGTAAACAGAAATCAGTAGCAACAGTGGTTGTAAGTCTGGTGAAATACAGGAGCTGAAGGGATTTGTAGAGAAGTTAGCACTGTGCTGGTGAAGGTGCTGGATAACAGGCTTTATGAGGAATGGCTGAGAGAGCTGGGGTTGTTTAGGCTAGAGAAGAGGGGGCTGAGGGGAGACCTCATTGCTCTCTACAACTACCTAAAAGGAAGTTGTGGAGAGGAGGGAGCTGGCCTCTTCTCCCAAGTGACAGGAGACAGGACAAGAAGTAATGGCCTCAAGCTCCGCCAGGGGTGGTTCAGGCTGAACATTAGGAAAAAATTTTTCACAGAAAGGGTCATTGGGCACTGGAACAGGCTGCCCAGGGAGGTGGTTGAGTTACCTTCCCTGGAGGTGTTTAAGTGACGGGTGGATGAGGTGCTGAGGGGCATGGTTTAGTGTTTGATAGGAATGGTTGGACTCGATGATCCTGGGGGTCTTTTCCAATCTGGTGATTCTATGATTATTGTCTAATAGCTTCTGGTTAAGATTCATGCAACATCTCTGGTTTTAATACCTACCATCTGTGCAAAACTTGAAATGTATCAGACCTACATATCTTCAAGATACAGAAAAAAATGAATTATGTAACTACTGGTCACCTGCCCAAAGTCCTTTCTGCCTTATAAGAAACACAAGATTCTGTTCATGGAAAGATATCCGATCTGTAACATTTTGATTGGTGAGGCAAAGAAGGAAAGGATTTTCTGCAGTCACTTTAGAAAATATTAAATCATTGACAGACACCTTTGAAAATCTGTTGTGCCTTAATTTATATTTTCAAGGGCTAAGAAAAAGAAATAAGAGTTCTGGTACTTCTCAGACATAAATAGAGCTTCCTCCTGCCTATTGCTCATGAGTCTAACAGTTGTTCAACTTTTAGGGCAGAGATGGGAGAAAGAGGAATCCTACCTCTGCAAAACCTATGGACTCAAACTAAAAAGAAACCAATTTCTCCTTTTCCTAACCCCCTTTTTTGCTTTTGTTTGTTTGTTCTGGATTTCATCAGTCTTTTTTTCATCCTGGTGAATCATGTCTCTGTCACAGCTGATTCCGTTTATCTATCCCGGGAGAAAACAAAAGCTAAAAATAACTCTTTTGGGGGTTCTGTTGGTTTTCGCACGAGAAGGGACTGAATATTTTCATTCCAAGCTTGTGCATCAATGTTTTGCTTTATCTTTGCCAGGGTTGATTTAACTAGTACCATGTTACAAAAAGAAAAAGAATGCATTTGCTGTCCGGAAAATTCCAAGTTGGGACAAATGAAAAAAGAAAACTATCTTAACATCCAAGCTAGTACTAAAGAAATTTATTTTTAAGTAGGAGCTTTTTTCCCCAAAAGCACTTTGCCATTTCTTGTAATGAAAAACAATGAAATACACAAATTCTATCAGGCTACAGTATTTTTTTTTAAAAGATTCTTTTGTCTTACTTTAAAAGATTCTAACCATGTAAAAGTAATCACTAAGTTTAAAATATCATTGCAATCAATCAACAGTCTCATACAGTGGAAGGAATTTCATCTGGGCTAGGTTGCAAAACATTAATTGCTAAGATGCCCAGTGCTTCTTTTTCCCCATTTGTGTTAGACATAACTGACTAGCTTATTATGAACACATGCCCATGAGAAGCATTTTAATGCATGTGGCTCACTCAATGAAATGCATTAGGTGTATCTACTCTGGGCAACAAGAAGGTTTTGGGCTATGTCTAGTACATTTGCAGAGGGAAAATTCAGGTCAGTATGACATTTCATTCATTTCATCCATATAATTCTAACCACAAAAATAAGATGTTAATTGTTGTGATAATTGCTTATGCAGCAACTGGGTTCAAGAGAGTTTTTTCACAAGAACTCATGCTAGTTATAACCAAAACTCAGATTTTCAGAAATCTCATGTGATTAGATTACAGATGAACACTTCAGGCTGTTTTCTATATAATGCAAGTGCCCTGAAAAGTTAGGTTCTAGAAAAATCAAGCTCAGTCCTTAGCCTGAAAAATATACATTCAAAACCAAAATACATATTGCATGCACCAGAAAAGGTAGTAGTCTTCTACAGCATCTTAAAGAACATATGGTGGTTAAAGTAAAGACAACAAGGAACTATTAACTGCATCTTCTGATGGTTTATGCATGCTAGTCTGAGTCATTAGAGCATAACTTAGATATACAGAAGGACAAGGTGAGCAATGGTCCCAGGAGCTTAACCCCAGTGTATCAGATGACTGACCTTTTATCCTAGTTTTGTCTATTCCATGCTAACTGCTTATGCCAAGCACCATTTGCTTAGGGTGGAGGCAGTAGTGCAGGCAGAATAAACCTCTAGAGGGCCTGCCAACTTAGCTGTGGAAGATGAGGAAATTTGGGCAGGTAGCTACACTGACCTTTGTGGTACTACTAAAGCACTGCTGGCAGTACGCAGACTTCTGATTTCAAGTCACCTCATAACATGATCCAAATCACAGTTGCTGGCTAGCTCACTGTAAAAGAAGCATGAGTGTGACTGAAATGACATATATTTTAAAAAAAAACCCAACAGCAACAACAATAAAACTGTGCTACATTTAAAATGGCAGTCTAATATTCTTTTTCAAACTTGAACCAGATTAGTGACTGTGACATACACGGTCGTCTTCCAAGGGAATGCAAATAAGTTCTAAGGAATCCACCAAGAAAGACAGATTTCCAAGCACTAAAACAGTCCATAAGCAAAAGGTATATCTTTACGGATCATTAAAAGTTGGTATTTAAAAAAAAAAACAAGGTACTTGGTCAGATTTGGTTTTCCTGTTTCCAGACCTATCAGAAAATTCAGAAAGTCATAGGCAACGAACCACAGTAAATTAAGTATCATAGCCTAGACTTTAGGGAAGCAGACCAAGGTGGCAGCATTTGCACATTCTACAAATTAAACCTTGAGTTCTCTCTGTGCTGAACACATCTAAAGGCAATGTCATGAAGTATAAAAGGATTTCTGAAAATAATATTCATCAAACAACAAAAAGTTCCTTCTGTAAGTCACTTGGCAAAACTGCCCATGATATCACCACATTCCAGGCTTCTTACACTGACTGAGCTGGAATCATTTAAGTTCATGAACTCCTGCCTCTCACAGCCACTCCTAGTACAGTTATTCTAACTGGGGCCACAATGTGCTTTTCAGAATGTTCCAAATCTAACCTTGAAGTGAATATGTGCTTCTTGAGAAGGAATAGCTTGTTCTTCCTGCCATCTCTCAGTACTGTGATTGCTCTGTTCTGTATTACACATTATGATATGTGAAGCAGCAGTGTTTTCAGATGTTTCATCGAACATGAATCTAGTAGGGATGCAGTGACTACAGCTTCACCGAGTTGTGGTTGTTGTGGTTGTTCAGCTGCAAGCCATCTTGTAATTCAAAATGAAAATGAGTAGCAGAAGAAAAGGCAGAACAAAGTGTTACCTTGTAGAGATAGCATTAAAAAAATATTGACCAAATACAGAATTTTATCACCATAGCCAAGTCAATTGCATTTACAAGGCAAGTACATTTAAAGTGTACTTGTTTAATAACAAAAAAAAATTGCCATTCCAGTTATTCAGGCATAACTGTTCCAGGTTCAAAAAGGATTTGCTGTTGTATCACCAGTGGGCCAAAATATTACCTTACTGACTTTTCTCTTACAAATCATTTAGAAGAGCCTTTTCAGAAAGTTGACCATACCATTTATGTGGCCATATGAAAAGTGAAAGGAGAGGGACAAGAAATGTAAAAATTGAAGTTAAGAAGAATAGCTCCATAAATCTTGCAAGCCCACATGGAGGAAAAAAAAAAAAATCTGTCTTCATTATATTCTCAAAAGCTCCCAAGATAATAAAGAATTTCTTTACTTCTTTTTCATTCTTAGTCTCTTTTACTGGGTCTTTTGCAAGTGTATAACCAGATAAGTGATCTGTATAGTATTTAGTGCTAAGAAAAAGGAGAAGATGGAACCACAGAGGCAGGAGTAGAGCAAGATGAGCTGGAAAAAAAAAAACACCAAAAAAACCCTTTTGAGTCAGCAGGGTCTTACATTTCTTTAAATTGATTGTGAAACCTCAGCCATGAAAGCGAGAAACAGTCAAGACTTGTGTAAAATATCAGTAAGAAAACCTGGAAAGGAGTTACAGAAAGAAAATTAAGTACTTGGTGAGAAACAGAGGGAGCTACTCACAATTTTGAGAAACAGCCTTGATGGTAGGTTCTTGGTTTCAATAGTGCTTCTACTTTTTGATGAGACTATCTTTTTAGAAAAACGTACATCAAAATTCCCAACAATTTGGTGCCCTAAGTTATTCAAGTACTTCTGGAGACTCCTTAGCATGATAGGTTTTTTTTACTTGCAGGAATTACTTTTCTTTAGCCACACCTTCCACAAAACTAGACAGAGAAAGCTTCATGTATCATTTTTTTTCTTCTAAAGTATAAAAAGGAAAGAAGAAAATCTGATCCAAAATCGTCCTTCTCATGTAAATTCTGTAAGAAACATGTGGAAGCTAAAAAAAAAACAAACCACAAACAAACAAAAACAACCACCCAAACAAAAAAAAACCAAAATAAGTACACCTCTGGTTTTTTATCATTCTTTGTCCAAAGTGTCCTACCTTTCATTTATCTCTACTATAATTCACCTGCAATTGCACTCCCTACTCCTCTTGTTTACTGAGACTCAGCAGAATTTTCTTAAAAGCCTTTTTGTCTCCAGTTACTAAATGACTGCTTTTTTTAACAGGTCATTTTACTTCCCTTCTCTGTTCCTGTTTTAGTCCTCCTGTATCATGTTTCTTAATCCAGTTCTAAATGACAAAGTAGCAATATTAAAAATGATGTGGAAGTTACACTGGCCTGTGTTTTATTTCAAAAGTTATCATTGTTAATTGAAAAATTCCAGAGGAAGAGTAAGCTTGTGCTCCAAAGAACAGAGCAGTTTGCTTTCAACCTCCCTTTGCAATGGAAAGAATTCATCTTCACAAAGATAAACAGGCATTTGTATACAACTGGTAAAAACACCAGCTTGTTTGCGTTTTCCTGGGTGTATTATCCAATGATTTTTTTAAAATGCTGTTTTCAATCTGAAAACCTCACAGTGTGTCGCACGAATCTGGGAGTTTGAAGCAACCTCATTGCAATTCTGAAATAAATAGTCCATACATTTTTGAATTGGAAAAATGAAGTGGAGATTGAACTTCTCAGCCATGGAATAATCAAACTGAGTAATATATTAAATGAAGATCAGCAAGTATGCTACTCTTCTACAGGTGCTACAGAAGCTGCCGTACTTTTCAAAGTATTTAACATGATTGTATGATATGGCTTGTATAACCAGCGTAGTAAGTTTGGACATTAGTAGAGAACTTTAACCACCATGATAGATTATAAGAATTTACATTCTTCCTTTAGCATGGCTAAGGAACCCACATAGTATAGCTGAAAATCTCACTAATTAGCTTAATTCTTTTCTTTAAGGAGCTTAAAGAACCAAGCAATGATATGTAATGTCTACAGGGCATTTCTTCATTTAAGAAAAAATAAATGCACAAGCAAAATCAGACTTAATTTTTCAGTCAGGTGGCCATATGTCCCCTTAATTCGCAAAGTTCCAATCTCATTTTTGTTGGCAAATCAACAAAAAATGGTCTATCCTTCTGCAGTCATTCACTTGACTTTTTGCCAATGCATTAAAGCATTCTTCCCCCAAAAGAAAACACATCACCAGCATCACATACTACTCCCCTGAAAATACAGTACAACATTACATGTATACTTTTGACAGAAGTACTTTTGACAGAAGTACTTTTGGAAAAGATCATTCTCTGCAGCAGTTAGACAATAAAAGCTTTTTCATGCCAAAGAGATACTGTTTAAAATACGTGCTGCTGACTAAGAACAGACAGACATAAGCCTTCCTTAAGATAATGTTCATTTCTTGTCTTTATAACCAAAAAAAAAAGATTTTACTGTATATAGGTACAAGTCTGGATAAATCCACACTCATTTAGTTCTGTAATTCCCAGCCCTCAAAAACTTCTTAATCTATCAGTATTCAAAAGTTTTCTGTTTGTAGTTCAAAGCAGAAAAACTATTTTTATAACACTTTCTCATGCCAGAATTTTCTTCTTTTCTTGTCTCAACTAATATTCCTTTAGCCAAAATTTAACCTTCCATTTTTGAAGATGATTGCCATCAAGCAACATAAAGATAAGTCACGAGATTAAAGTTAAAAACTAAAATGCTAAGGATCCTGTAGCAATGATTAATGCCAGAACAATTTTTACTATACTTTGCTTTTAAAGACAGAAATTGCCTTTTGATTTGTTCCATAGTTATTATGCAAAATGGCACATGCAAAGAGGAAAAAACATGAGATCTGCAGAAAATGGAAGTTGACAGAACGTTACAACAAACATGAAAAGTATTACTTGGTTAAGCAGTGATCAAGCATTATGTTTATATGTCCATAACCATTTGAAGGAAATAAAGATAAGGTCTGTTAGTTTCTTATTCAAAACTATCAGATGGGTTTTAAGATAGGGAAGATTAAAACTGACTACCAGGATATCTCCTTGATAGAAAAACATATGTTCATGAGTCTTATACTCAGTATCACTGAGGATTGGGGGAAAAAAAAAAAAAAGTATATTCCAAGAATGTCAAAGAAGAAATTACACAATGCAAAACTAGTTTTCCTGTTTGTGATTTGAACTTTATGGATTTTATTTGTACAAAAGGTGACTTTGCACAGGTTGCTGTGCAGTAGTCGAAATCCCTTTGCACAGCAAGTCCTCTTTGAAGTCATACCTTTGTAGCACAGATATAAGCAAACACAGGATCCTCAGAGCCTGCCTACATAGTAACCACAATTAACAGACTGTAGTTCACAGCCATCCAGCACCAGCTCACCTGTAAACACCATGGTTTACAACTCACCTTATAATCTGGGCCCAGAGTCTGCATGTATAAGTTTCTCCATTGCACTCTGAGAACAAGTCAAACTAATATCCCATTGTCAAGTAATTTCTCAGATTTCTCCCTGACTCCGTAGAGTTTCCTTGTTGCCTTTGGTAGCGCAACTACAGATTTCACCTGCCAGAGCACAGCTGGTTGCTAGTCCAGGACAGGCTAGCTGTGTTTAAATAAAAACAACTCTAAGGAGAACTAACAGTGTAAACTAAAAGACCTTGAACTTAAATTGCTTCCTTCACTTTCCTACTCCCTGATAAACTGAGGCATTTTAAACTAGGTAGATAAGGAGGCTGTGGCTACTGCTGTGAAGGATATTTCTAAAATAAAGGTGGTCACCCAACTGAATCATCAGACAATTCTGTACTATTTCTTTGTTACCAAACAAGGATACTGAAACTAATGAACAAGCAGAAAATCCCTACCCAGAGAGAACTATAACTGCTGTCAAATACTTAGATTAACCTTGCTCAAACAGTGCTAGAAGAAAAGCCAGCTCAGAAAAGAATTGGTGAGGGGAATGGTGATGTCTTGAACAGCAAATTCTATAACGAGCTCATGTCTCTTGAAGTAGAATAAGCACTTACTGAAGTAGATAAGCACTTACTGAGCAAGGAAGAGGCAAAGATTAAATAACCTTGGTCACAGCTCCAGTTTTTCATTAACTCATGCATTAAAGCACCACGATTTCTCTGCTAAAATCAGAGATTTTAGAAACATTCATCATTGGTGCTCAAGTAATACAATTCAAAAAGAGGAAAACTTTATAATGCTATGATGATTTTTTACTCTGTGGCTATCATCTTATATGTAACAATATCTCAGATAAAAGACCAAAGCAGTAAGTTAAGAGCATACACATTTTGGTTTTTTTATTCCAAATTTAGTTACAGGGACTGTGAAATAGGCTATCACAAAGTCTTTAATCCAAACATCAAAAATAAGACTCACATTTTGAGTACTAGAGGACTCAAAACTTTACGATATACCTATGAACATTCCAAAATAACTTCAAGGTATTTTACATTCATCTATTGGGATGTTTGTTTCTCACATCAAATAAACCAACTAGAAAATTCTGCTAATCCATCGCTAGGTGTCTATTGAAGGTGAAGAAAGCTGCCCTTGCAAACAAGCACTTAAATTTTATTTTACCCTAGGCCACCCACAGTGTGTTTACTCATCACACACAGAGACTTGCTGTAAAGCAAGCAGAGGATAATTCTGACTTAATTTTCAGGTTTTAATACTATGCATGAGTGATAAAATTAAATTGAAACTCCAAGTAAATATGCAAAGGTTCAAGAACACAGGTTGATTAAGAGATTTCACAACTAGGTAAACAAACAAAAGAAATGTATAACAGTATAACATAACACCACAGAGAAGAGAGACCTCTGTAAGGCACAGTCATAGACTCTGTTTCACAAAATTCCAATAGCTACCTACATGATTATGTCTCTAAACCTATGTTTAATCAACTGCATAAAGGCCTGACTGCTCATTGTAGCAAATGAATAAATTTGAAGGAAATGAGGATACCCCCTGTATCCTAGTTTATCGATTATATTTCCACAGCAGGGACCTGCTGCAATGCTGCTGAAGAGATTTGTTGATAACAAAAGATGAATACTTTCCTCCCAGTTATCCAGATGCAAGACATTCTTCCTGAGAAAAGTTTAACACCCTATTAGGATGCATAAACTCAGATTCTTGACACAATAGGGAGACCAAAATCAGACTACACAGACTACTCCCAACCCACAAAAAAAAAAAAAAAAAGGAAGAGGTGAAACCAGAGGGGCTAAAGTGGTGTTGAGGTGGTTATAGATGACAAAAGGAGCTGGGAGGAGCCAGAGCAAGGAGCCAGAGCCAGGAGCATCTTGCTGAAGCGGTCAGCAAGATGTGCAAAGAAGCTCTGGGGAAGAGTGAGGGTCCCTTCATCCTGAAACAAGCTGCTGCTGTTTTCCCTGCATCTCTTCTGGTTTTTGTGGCTTTGGCCTTTTTTTGGGTTGGTTTTTTTTTTTCAGGCAAGAGCCCTGTCTCCTATCCGCTGCTCTACCACAATCAACAGAACCTGCACTTGCCACCTAACACTACACCTTATGAATCCCCCAATCCTTAGGAACAGCCATTGTTCCTGTGCTTCCAGTGTTGCTAGGAGAAAAGAGGAAAAACAGAAGAAGGCGGCAAAAGCACAGCCCATTCCTTCTGCTGAGACATGAAATTTCATCTTGCAAAGCAATTCTCCCTCACTGACAACAGCAATGCTGTATAGAAGCAGCAGGGATAACTAGCTTCATAAATTGTACGTTACTTTATTTAGGCCTAATCTTGGGTTTCCTTGCATGAGGGACCAAACAAAGTCAAAACTCTCAAGGTACCACAGCATTTCCTTGGCTAGCAAGTTCTGCTCGCCCAGTACCTGTTTAAGTTAAACACTAACAGGATCATTTTCTAAATTAAAACTAAGCAGAGCTTGGCAAGTGGCTGACATAAGATTAATAGAAGCATTTCACTCAAAGCTAGACATGAAAGATTATGCATACCTATCAAATTAAAATTTTTCCCGCATTATAAAGAAAAAATTTTGTTAAGATGAAAAAGTATTATTCCACAAATAACGAAATTCTGAGATGAGGAGATCTAAGATTTCCTGCAACCATATCCTAGAAAGAGTAAGAAAAGAACGAAATATAGGAAGAGTACATGCTTTAATTATCTGAAACACCTGGTAAAAGCTGCAAGTTTCATACACTTCAGTTTAGAAGTATTTTCTTTAAATAAGCTATCGCTAAGTAAGCACAGCAACATGTGGAAACCTCTGGCAAAGTTGTGTCCAAGAAAATCAATACTACAGAGAAATGTTACAGGAACCATTGGAGGGGATCCTTCGGTAGCAGCTGCTGAAGTAAAAGAAATCAGCATAAGAACAGTTTATTAGCTCTTCAAGCTTTGTTTTCAAACATTTTTTAATACTAATGAGCACCACATATATTGTAGACAGATGACTAAATAAAAATGCCATCAAGATTATCTATTCTGGCTAGTCTTTGGGTGTAGGCAGCCTAACTAACGTAAACCAGATAAGATAAGTATCAGTAACTTATGAAAAATGCCATTACAGCATGCTAGAAGCAAAACAACCATGTGAAATGAGAGGAACAGAACTCAATATAGCGTGCAATGACTGTAAGCTTCAGTGCCCACATACTAAGCTTTCTGTACTGTAATGGTCTGATACATTCATTTTGACCCAGAGACCAGAGATAAATTGTCTTAGCAATACAAACAAACAGCTAAGCAATTAGGGCAAAGTTTCTGGAGAACATAGTGATAACATCAAAAAGCATTGTTGGGTGATGGGGAAAAACAGCCCTGGAGATAGAGGGTTTAATCTGAAGTAAAAGGGAGAGTATAATTGCTTCTCCAAATTATAGTGCACTAAAAAACACAGACCAGCAACCGGCACTGGTATTCGTCTGGCATCTATTTCAGTGTATCCAACCTGAAAAGTAACTTTCATTGTCCCATTTGGAGTTAATCAAGTTTTGCCTATAAGAAGAAAGATTATACATGTGCAGCTGTGAAAGTGTCAGAGCTGAGAAACCCATGAGGAACCCTGAGGTTTAAAAGAATTTGTTACTTGAATTTCCTTTAAGAAATTTATTAAAATAAAGTTTCCAAGCACTGAGGTGAACACAGCAGTCAAATGACCCAAGCAACAAAATTATCCATCAGCTTTTACGTATCAGCCCCACTTTAGGGGGTCAAATAGGTCACAATGAAGAACATTAACTGCAGCAGTGTCTATTACCTCCCTGGAACAGAAATAGAGTCAGCCATTATTTAACGTAAGTTGATTTAAAAATGCGTATTTGGTTATTGATTTGAAACTTTGCACAAAATGATATCTACATAGGAGCAAAACATTATATAAATTTAGAAATGTGTGAAGTATACCAGTTCGAGATGCCAGCTCAGTGAAAAGATATTACATTTGATTTTGGTGCAAAAAATTGCAATATGGAGGATGTACTTGCACATGGTACTTTTACTGTGGCTGAATGACCAGCAGTCTCAGTGTTCACCTAAGGAATGAAATTGTTATTGTTTGTAAAAGCATAATGGAGATGCATACATTTTGAAAGTTACAAAATTCAAGCATTTTATAGAGAAAGGTGGATTTGGAGCTGTCATAAATGACACAATTTTAACTCTATTCCATATAACAGGAGCAGCTTCAATAATTCAGCAACATTATCTGAACTCCAATGTAATTTAATGCACTGAAAGTAGGCACGTGTCTTGCTACGTTGTGCACTAAGTTGTAGCATACAAAAATCTATAAAATTCACACAAAATATGCTTTTCCTTATTGAAACATAAATAATTGTTCTTTACTGGTAATTCCAGAAAAAGATTGTACAGAGATTAGCAAATAAGGCAAGATTGCAACACCTCTTTCTAAACATCAAATTAACTCTTAAAAACACAGAAGAAAAGTCTTCATTCTTTTATGTTAGGGTAAGGGGACAGTCTACCTGGTTATGGGGTAAAAATAAATTAGAAATCCCAGGGATTTTTTTTTGTTCAAACTCCAGTATGAAACATCATAACCAAATCATGCCATTTTAATTTATGATAGATATATTATTTCACAGGTTATTTGGAAGGTTTGAAAATAAATTTGCATAACATTTTTTAACTATGAAATACCAAAGAAAACACCCACTATGTTCCCTAACTACACAATTGCTCTCTGTATCTGTAATAAAGTTTTCTTTCCTATCTCTCTTCTTCCTCTAATGTATTCATCACAACCTATCAATTAACAACACTGAGCTCCCTTAACTTTCACTTCCAGTTTCTGCATTTTTCTCTGCTTGATACTGCCTTAGAAATAATATCAGTAGGAGGAACAAGTCAGACAGTTAACAGCCCTTTTTTAAGAAAGTAGGCTGTGGAGATGAACTTCAACTATTATAGAAGGCAGGATTTCTGACTTGCAAGGATGCGCTGTAAAAAGAATGCTCAGAAAGATAGCAGTGTAACACTCAGATAATGTTGAAGTAAAACGTATACCCCCTGCCTAAGGGGGAATGTTAGTTTTCTAAGCCAGCTCTCCCCTTCACTGCGACAACTTGAACTCTTGGGGAAACAAATTCTGTCTTCATGTCTTCAAGCTTTTCTCCATTCTTTTTTCCCCTCCATAATTGCTTATATAGTCTGGACAGGCAGGAGTGGGTTTTTGATTTGATTTGATATGTGGGCTGCCTTATTTTCTATCACAGGAGGAGCACAAGGAATTAACATCAGAGCGAAACATGGAGGACAAGAGTTATAGGAAATTCCTAAAGTATTTTTTCTATTCAATACTGCCAATAAAAAACCACAGGGTATGACATGACTTATGGATAGACTAGACCAAGTCAGGAATGACCTGTGTATCTTAGTAGCAGATACCATGAAGTCGTATCACCATACTTTTCCTTTCCTTCAACACACTTTACACAAACAACACAACAAACACAGTGAAGTGCCTGTTACTAGGATCGGTGCATGCATGCAATTCTTATATGTCAAATTTAGTCCCACATAGAAACAAAAAATGAAGTTAAATTTATGACAAAATCATAAAATAGATAAATGAACAAGCTAAGGACTTAATTTTATTTTGTTTAATGATGACAGACTGAAGTGATCTGATGTGAAGGTTTATACTGTCATCTGCAACAAAGAATGCGCTTTAATGTTACATCTTTTAAACTTGCTCCATAGATGCATAAAAATGCAGTTATCAATATTGTTAAGTGTCATGGATTTTGATGGGTACAACTCTGAGCTGCAATATGAATCGTTAACTGAAAACCTCAACAAATTATGAAGGCCAGGAAAGTCCTTTATAAAATGATTCCTCCCTTTACTAGCTTCTTCCTCACTGAAAGTCAAAATTGAAGATTATGAATGCAATCTAGCTCTCTGCATCGTTTTCAATTACAAATGAAAAGTTGCCTTATTTCCATTCTTTAACTTGCTACTGAGATAAATAATTTCAGAGTAAAATAAAGCCACAAATGTGAGTCTTTTAATTTGATCTGAAAATAGAGACATACTTTGTAAATTCTCTTGTACAAGGCACCTAAGTGTGGCCATACATACAAGTTATCTCACTGCCTTCATGAAAAATTTGATCTCTACTCTAAAATTTGATTAATTTCTTTGAAAACTCATTAAGAAATATTATATGAAGCACTATGGTTTTGTAAAAGCTTGTTTCCAAAACAACCTTTTATTTCAGACTTTTCCATCAGATCTGAACCATTTGTTGAATACAAGCTTACATGATATATGCCCTTAGTTATATTTTGACAACCTTTAGTGGGCTGTTACAACAGTGTTTTTGAGAAAAGAAAGCATAACCACAATAGCAAGTTGAGCCTTTAGGGGTTAGTTAGGTTTCTTGTTAAACTGGTGTTCAAAAGTATACATAGCGTTTTTTCTTCAGTGTGGCAATTTGCCAGTTTAACACTGGGGAGATTCAAGTGCTTATAAACTAAGTTTATATGTAAGTTTGTTGAAATGACAAATCATATTTCGAAAACTGGAAGTGGACTTTCTGTCTCTCAATGCATTATAGTGCAGTGCCCTCCACTGGCCAAGTGCCCTCACTTGAAAATAAAACAGCAAAATTCTCTGAAAACTACACTTTAGACTAAAAGCCAAGAAAGAACCTCCAATAAAACCTCAGGAGCAGTGTCAAGTTCTTTGAACATGTTACTGTGTAATGGCACCAATTTATGCTAATGCCAGCCTTGCTTTCATATTACATCGTAATAAAAATACTTCGGGTGCTGAAATAAATCCTGAATAAAGCCTTTTTAAAAAGTTCAAAATTAGAGATGACAGTGTAAAAATAGGTGGTATGAAAAAAACGTAACTTAAGACAAGTCCTTATAATGGTAAAAAGCCTACAATCAGATTAGCAATTACTACTGCCGGTTGACTTTTCACTCCTTTACATTTTTCAGTTCAGAAGTGACAGACTCTCACCTAAATTTCTCTTTGAAACAATTAATAATGCTTTTGAATACACTGGAGAGAACTAGTTGTGTAAGTGCTACCTATATTAGATGTATGAAAGAGGGAGGATTAATAAGCAGCAAGAGCCAACAATACAATGAAAAAGCTGGGGAAAAAAATATATAAATGCCCTCCCTTTGTGTTATTGTGGGTTGTCCACTTATTAGATTTTTATCTCTCTCTCTGACTTCGTTTTCTGTTTGTTTTAAAAATATGGATGAAATTCAGATATGGTGATGGTAGGCAAATTATAACATCTCCAGGAATATTTTATACCCTAACTAACCTTGCTGCTGTCACTTGGCCAACCCTCTCCTCTTGAATGAGGTTACCTCTCATAATTCAACTATATCCACTTGCTGGTTGATGGACAGTATTGCTTCACAACTTCCTCTGATGCCCGTGTTAGCTTACTGACAATATGGGCAATATTCACATGTTGCATCAAGTGTTTGATCATGCTTTCAAAAATTAATGACATTATTTAAAAATAATCCATGACTATGTACAAATGGGCAACAAGTGGTACAATAGATCTAGCTGATGGTTAAGGACCCTATCTGTCCCTGTATTACTAATAAAAGTGCTGTTAGTGAGTTTGCAATAGATAAAGTTATCCTACACAAGATTACTGTCTAATTACCAGATGTAGTGATATTCAATGGGATAAAGTGAACTGTTTCTTTAATAAGACTAAACAATAAGTTATAGGAAGGAGTCATGACAAAAATAAAGACAAATTTTGTTTGCACAAACAGATCAAAACCACAGAAAGATTGAAGATTGGAGGAGAGGGACCTGGGGGTGTTGGTTGACAACCGACTGAATATGAGCCAGCAGTGTGCCCAGGTGGCCAAAAAAAGGCCAATGGCATCTTGGCTTGGATCAGAAACGGTGTGACCAGCAGGTCCAGGGAGGTTATCCTCCCTCTGTACTCGGCACTGGTGAGACCACTCCTCGAATCCTGTGTTCAGTTCTGGGCCCCTCACCACAAGAAGGATGGTGAGGCTCTGGAGAGAGTCCAGAGAAGAGCAACAAAGCTGATGAAGGGGCTGGAGAACAGGCCTTATGAGGAGCGGCTGAGAGAGCTGGGGTTGTTTAGCCTGGAGAAGAGGAGGCTGAGGGGAGACCTCATTGCTCTCTACAACTACCTGAAAGGACGTTGTAGAGAGGAGGGTGCTGGCCTCTTCTCCCAAGTGACAGGGGACAGGACAAGAGGGAATGGCCTCAAGCTCCACCAGGGGAGGTTTAGGCTAGACGTTAGGAAAAAATTCTTTACAGAAAGGGTCATTGGGCACTGGAACAGGCTGCCCAGGGAGGTGGTTGAGTCACCTTCCCTGGAGGTGTTTAAGGCACGGGTGGATGAGGTGCTGAGGGATATGGTTTAGTGTTTGATGGGAACGGTTGGACTCGATGATCCGGTGGGTCTCTTCCAACCTGGTTATTCTGTGATTCTGTGATTCTGAAGACATTTTTTATTTTAAGAGGTACACATTTGGATTTTCAAGCAAAGCCAAAGAAGATGGACATAAAAATATTCAGAAGTCCTTGATAAAAACCTTCACTGCCATCTACAGATGGAAGAACCAGCTAGGAGGGTGAAAAAGCTGAAAGATGGATTTAAGGTTCTTTTTAATCAAATGCTGACCAATAACTTAGAAAGGGTCACACAGCATTGTTTTATTGGAGCACATCTAACATAAGCTTTAAGACTTAGTATAAATTCTATAGTTTGTTCCATTCATATCTATCCACCTCATGATAAACTACTTCCACTAGAAAAAAAGAAAACCCAACAAAGAAAACCCAACACTAATCCTACATTTTTTAAGGAGCTAGAAGTCAAGACTAATCATGAAGCATCTTTAACTATAATAGCATGGATTACTAGCAATGGAGGAATTTTCTTCTCTAGTGAACAGCAGTTCTGTGTCCCCTCAACCTCTGTAGACCCTAGTTCTGGTGAAGTAGGGAGCAGTTTTTCTGTTCTGTTCTTCCAGACAGCCTGGAGCAAGAATAAATACAGACAAGAATCTTTCTTTGCCTCATTAAGCCTCAACCCTCAGAGAAGATTCTGTTCCTCATCGAAGAATAATTTCTGACACTCCTTTTTTATCAGGATTCCTCAAAGCCAAAAACAAGGCACTCAGTCATCCTCACCCTTAGAGTTTCAGTTTTTCCTGTTAGAAGGAAGGGCTATACTGCAGACCTTGAGCCTTTGCAGCCATTGCTTTACCACAGAACTATCTTTTCACCCCTCCTCAGTGTTTTTATACGGCTTATGGAAATCAGCCATTTCCTCTTTTTTCTTCTTTTTTTCTTTAAAAAAGCTGATATTCCCACTTCCTCTGATTGTGCAATAACCACATACTAATGCTGGGTTGTTCTGTTAATCATTTTGCAGATAAGATCTCCCTCGTACAATCTAAGAGCTATTTATCATACCCTGAGCTTAAGAGAAAACAATCTGAGGTCAGAACAGTGAATATCTGGTTGCTTCAGCCTTCAAAGCTCTTCTACTACACCATTTTGAAACCTCAAACTGAAATAGTGAGCCATTTCCACAGCCACATTACACATAATACATATGAATGTAGCAGGAATACATAAACACTTTCTAAACCTTTGCATTAAATTGTTTTAGCCAGAACTGTAGTAAACCCACAGTTTCTTAACATAATTTGACTCTGTTGTGGACAGGGCCTCAGAAAGAGGAGCAACTGTTGGTCTGGTTAAAAGTAATTGAAACCCACTTTTCCAGGGGGAGCAGGTGTACCTATCACCTTCTTGGCAGTCTGTTCCAGCTGAAGAGTTATTACTACAGGTGTTCAGCTGACAGCAGTTACCACTGACCACGGTCATTGTATGCAGATCTCATCATCTAAAGGCTTCCTCCCAAGAGAACTGATGTGATGACTGCCGAACTGCAGTATTACACTGCTTTCTGCTAAGAGACCAACTGACATTTACCTTTACGTGACCTTAGTGAGCTATGAAATGTGTACTCAACCACAGTTGCTTAACCATGCTGACATATAGACTTTCTAACTTTTGCTTTTCCTTACAGTGTAAAGAGCTTTGAACACCACAGCTTTAAACCACAGAACTCTAAAAAACAAAAACAGGATATCTGCTTCTAAAGCTGGTGCTGTGTAATTTTTCCTGAGTCCGTGCTATGTGAGACCAGGTTCGTGCAATCTTTCAATACAGTCTATTGGCCAAATTCTCTTTCCTGCTGGAAGGTTAACCTTGGTGCATATGACAGAAAATATTTTCACGGCCAAGGACTGTTGTCATCACAATATGCACAACAGGACCAGCTAGAGATTAAAATAATTAAAGCTTAAAGTTATGTTCAGTGGTCCTCTTTACTCTTTCAAAGCTCCAGTGCAGCTATGAAAAAAACAGAAGACAAACGCTATTTGCACAATTCAACATGGGAACAATTACAGCACAAAAGCAAATCATATAATCGTAGACACTCCACCCCCTCACTGCTACCTAGTAAGGCATACCAAGTTCCTGAAAGTGGCAGAACCTTTGCTCCTTCCTTTCCTGAATCTCTTTTCCCCCTTAAATGATCAATAGGCACTGGATAGATAGCATCATCCAGATTACTGGGGTCTGAAACATGAAACAGAGGACCAATAGATATAAGTCCTCTGTAAAGACAGAAGCATACAAAAAAAAAAAAAAGAAGAAGAGGAAGAGGAACAAGTAGAGGACTCAAGGCCATCTGAAACTCAGCAGCTTCCACACCAACTCCAAAACCTTATGTTACAAGACTCCCTATGTGCTGGGGACTTTCCTAGTCCTGTACTCATACCCACTAGGCACCCATCTCCCTTCTAAAATCCTCTACGCTACACTGCATTCTCCTCATACAAAAGTTTGTTTCCATTTACAGAGGACTTCAGCAAGCTGCTCGCTTATACCTATCATTTTAACTGCTGTTTTTCTTTAGAAGAACAGGAGTGGGGTTTGATACTGCAAGAGCATATTAGTGCAAGTCTATAGGACTTTTAGTTGACTGTCTTGTCAGTCTAGCCACATATTCACCCCCAAGGCTGTCTCAGGCTTATTCAACTTTGGACACACCTCAGAAGCAGCCAGTATAAAACAACAAAGCTCCACTTAGGTGAGCAACCATGTGAAATGTTTACCCCCGAGAGGGTGGGCCAGAGATATTCAAGAAGAATTCCAGACAATCATAGAATTGTATCTTGAAAATTCTGCTTTTGTTCCTTAGCTCAGGACAGTTGCATTTTTCCCCATTTTTGACCAGATTACTGAGGAAAAAAAAATCACCTCAAGTATCTAAAGGATCCAAAGCAGCTATATTTCTAAAGAAAAGTATCTTCAGCTCAAATTGCAAGCTTGCTATTATCACCTTTCACCAGGACAGCATACCTTCTCTAAGCTTGCATGGATCACTAACATCAGAAATTCCATACCAGATGTATTAACTGCTGAAACCTGGGCAGCGCTGCAACCCTCTGAACTGATCTGCCTTCACTGAAGATATATTCTTAAATGGCAGCTTCACCAGTTTCTAACCAATCTTATAAGTTTTGCCAAGTAACTACCTTAGTTACTGTGAGACTAATGCACATGCATAGATAGATGCAACAGACATTCATCCAAGGTAGCATGGCTCAAGGGTAGGAACTCCATTCTTCTGGGACAATATCTGCCTTCCCACACAATGAAGAGAGCTTTGAAGACAGTATGGCCAAAATTCAATGTTATTGTCAGCAGCCAATATTCCTTCTATCATCCATCGAGGAGACAGGATTTCAGAAGGATCTGCTGTTTACATTATGGAGAAATAACCCTGAAAACATTGAAGTATCAACATAACAGCTTACAAAGTTTAAAAAATTACCAGTTGCTGACTTTGGAATGAAGGCAAGTAATACTTTCCCTTTTGGCAGCTTGACATAGTCAAGATTGACTTCACAAAGAAGTGCTCAGTGTGAAAATGTTGTCATTGTCCAGAGGAGAAGGAACATGGGGGTGCTGATTGACAGCCAACTGAACATGAGCCAGCAGTGTGCCCAGGTGGCCAAGAAGGCCAATAGCATCTTGGCTTGTATCACAAACAGCAGGTCCAGGGAGGTTATTCTCCCCCTGTACACGGCACTCGTGAGACTGCACCTCAAATACTGTGTTCAGTTCTGGGCCCCTCACCACAAGAAGGATGGTGAGCCTCTGGAGCATGTGCAGAGAAGAACGACGAAGCTGGTGAAGGGGCTGGAGAACAAATGTTATGAGGAGTGGCTGAGAGAGCTGGGGTTGTTTAGCCTTGAGAAGAGGAGGCTGAGGGAAGACCTTATTGTTCTCTACAACTACCTTAAAGGAGGTTGTGGAGAGGAGGGAGCTGGCCTCTTCTCCCAAGTGACAGGGGACAGGACAAGAGGGAATGGCCTCAAGCTCCACCAGGGGAGGTTCAAGCTAGACAGCAGAAAACAATTTTTCACAGAAAGGGTCACTGGGCACTGGAACAGGCTGCCCAGGGAGGTGGTTGAGTCACCATCCCTGGAGGTATTTAAAAGACGGGTGGATGAGGTGCTAAAGGGCATGGTTTAGTGATTGATAGGAATGGTTGGACTCAATGATCCCATGTGTCTTTTCCAACCGAGTAATTCTGTAGCATACTATCATTAACTATTAGGTTAAATCAACGTTTTCACTTATGTTACAAACTAGGAAGGTTCATCACCTATATATACATGTTTGGCTGAATTCTAGTCTTTGAAAAAATTTGACTGTATTGTGAGTTTAGAATGAAGATTTGTCATAGCAGTTATCAAATGCATGTTATTCCTAAATCAGAAAAAAACACTTCACATTAAATCATTCACTCTAAAGGGGAAGCTGGGGGTGGGGGATGAAATCTAACTGGTACTTAACGCCAGATCATGAAACATCATCTATGGGAACAAGGAGAATAACTGTTTATTCTAACCAAATAAGCAAGCAGAACAAAAGTGGCTCTTTTACGAGAAAAAAAAAAAACAAACAAACACAAAAAAAACAAAGAAACAAAAAAAATCCTATCACAAATTCAAAGGCCCAGTAGCAAAAGGAACATGTTACTAAGGGAAAAGCAAGAGCCATGCTGTTTTAGAAAGCTCACATACCAAAGTAAGTATATAACACGTGAAGACTTACCTGCTTTCATTTCTGCTAAAAGACAAGACAAGTAATCACTCTAAGTATATCTAATATTCATGTAGAAGGCATATGCATATTGGGGAAATACAGTGTTAATGACATCATGAGCTTGTGCCAGCTGTACCATACCTTTAGGCCATATCACTGATAACTCAATAATTCTATTCACCAGCATTGGTTGTAACAGGTTTTGCTGTGAGGTAAAGCCCTAGTATGATACCTGGATGCTCTAGCCCATCCAGATATTGCTGTATGCTTTAATGCTCTGAAATTTACTTTGAAATTTACTCCAGAATCCCCATCACTAGTACTAGAATTGTACATTACAGGACAAAAATATGAAGGCTAGTCAAGAGCCTGTCAAAACATGATATGGAGGTGTCCTTCATGAAGATACGATTATGCTTATTTCAAGAAACTGATGTTTGCTAAACCAAGTACGACAGCATGAGAGGTCATTGAACAGATGCAGTGACCTCATTGACAGTAGAGACCTGCTGTTCTGGCCAATCCAGATATCTTCAATATCTCCTTAGTAATTCTACCTTCATAGTTATGGAACATCATTCCCTTACAAGTTTGCCTACTTTATCAAGATATTACACATTATAAAACCTTTCTATTTCCAGGCTGTATCTACAAATTACTTTCTCATTTATGTTTCTAATCAATTCATACATTATTCATATTACAAGTTCTTTAGAGCTCAAACCGATTCAGAATTCTACATAGTATAAAGCTACATATGAAACAATCTCAGGAACTGTCAGCCACCTTAAAAAGTAAAACAACAGAGACAGCAAGACAGCAATCCACCACACATTTTCTGAGTGTCTGACTTGTTCCATTAAACTTAAAGGTAAACTGGTATTTCGTAGAAATGTTCACATATAGTTAAATAAGATGAAACTCGTAACCACTTCAAGTTCAGCCAGTGAAAGAATAATACTTGTGTTCAGTGACAAGTCTCTCTCATCATTAATGAACCTTTATATTACCAATTAAAAATTCATTACTCCACTTACTGTGCCACGCTGGATACAGCTGGCAGTGGTGACTCTTCTGACACAAATTCAATGTCATCAGTGAAGCTGTTTGCTCGTGACATTTCTTGGGTACTCCCTTCTAAATGCCTTCTCACTGCACAAACAATTCAAAGAAATCATAGAAACAACAGATCAGACAACATATACAAGCTATTAGCCTTTGCTTAACATATTGTGCAGTAGATCAAGAGATTGTTCTAATAAGATACAAGGTTTTCTTTTTTATCAGAATAAAAGTTAAAGCTCAGTTCATGTGCCATGCAAATATAACGATGCACGTATACATAGCTTATAAATAAATACACAGAAAGCTCTTACAAAAAGGTCTGTCTTCTTGAGGACAGTCACCTTGTAAAAAGAAATTCACCATATCCACAATTTCTTTGGTCCTGACAACAGAAACAATCTGATTACCATTTCCTCAGTTAACCCTATTTTATATGTTTGCTTTAATTTCCCTAAAACTCTTCTTCAAAATTTATTGCTATATCACAAAAAGAGCACTCTTGTCTGAAGCATTCAATCTGGTCAATATATTCACCCACATTCAAAAGTTCTCCCATGGACTAGGAAAGAACCTCAGGTGTTAGAATGCAGCCAGCTCAGCAGAGTAACCATAACAGATACAAAATTGTACTATAGCTCTGCTTATATTCCAAGCATAAGAAAGCTGCAAATTTTGCGATAGATTGGTTAGGCACATGATGGCCAATGAATGAAGGTAGTTCATTCAGAGCCTGCAAAAAAATAGAGAAGTGCAGCTAGCCCTGCACCTGATGAAAGCTAAGCATGAAAACAGGAAAGTCTGCAGTCTCAACACTCGTTTCCATCAAGTACAGGGTTGTGTTGTATACATGTACACATCTTTGAGTTCAGCTTCATCAGTACTTACAATTAGTTTCTCCTGTAGGCTCTTTTCAGAATCTTTTCCTGTATTTATTTTGTGACAATGCTATGAAGCACATCTAGATTAAATTGCTGTGATCTGGTACAGCATTTTTTTTTTCATGACTACTAGCGATGCTAACAGCCTCTAAGGAATATCCCTATCTATTTTAACTCTGATCATTCTTAAAAGCTTGGTGCATACAGTTAGTCCTCAGCTAGTAAAGTCTGACTTGGAAAATGCATAGGATGATGCATATAAATTCAAGGGATGAAAAAAAAAATGTTTGCAGGGGGGAAATCGCTAAAATTAAGTATCAAAAAAAACAAGTAACATGAGTGGTGTTACTTGTAAGAAAGGGAAAAAAAATTACATTACATAGGAGAAAGCTTGTGTCCCAGAAAACTAAATTGTTGACATCTCAAGTTAATTCTATAGCACTGCTTTGGCTGGACTGCATTCAAGCCAAGTATTAAAAAGCATATAACAACAGAGCTTACTGTTCAAAGAGACATAGCATAAATGGCAAAGAACTTGATTTTGCTAGACCTGCCAGTTCTTCACTTGTTCTAATACGACATTTTTTCTGTAAAAGTATGTAGCCTTATTTCTGGAAAAAGTCTTCAGACGTGTAGATCCAATATTTGCAGTATTCCTTTGGGAAGCACACACAAGTTCAGGAACATGGTCCTTCAATCTCTAAAGAAGTAACCTCGCACATGATCAAATCTGCAAAATTAAGCCAGGGGAGTTTTGGCTTCAACTTCTGCTGAAGGTTTTATTCATAGAAACCCAGCAGAATTTGAGAGTCAGCCAAAGGCAGAGTTAAGTCATTCTCCCCATGTAAGGCATAGTCAAGGTAAACAAAAACATTGTATTACTATTAATTCCTACTACATAGTGGACTGCTGGGATGGTAGGAGAAGGACCTAGTTAATTCATGGGACATTGCTATAAAGCACAGAATAGATATTAAAATTACTGCAATGCATTTGTCATGATAAGAATTAGGATCATATTTTATTTCTATAATTTTAAAGGTTTGGTCCATTTTGCCATATCAAATTTACCTCTGTCTTATCACACTGCTGTTTACAATCTGCATCCATGGGTTCTTAAAAAAGCCCACAATACCCTAACTGTTTACATTTGGCTTGCTAACTTCTTCGCTGGGAAGTATTCACTACTACAGTGGCTCTTTGCTCCATAACAGGATAGTTACGAGAAAAGAGGGACAACTGTAGTGTGCCAGTTCTGAAACTTTCACTTTGTTGTTATTCAGGTCTGTGGTTCCTCTGCTGAGTGCTGCAGAGCAGCTCTGCTGTTGCTGCAGGGTGCACCTGCAACCCCTGCTTCTCTGACCATGGAACCTCCACAGAGATACTGTGGAACATAATCCCAGGCTTAATGGCTTCAACTAGTGTTTAGTTACCTTCACAAGCCTGGCAAGTTTCTGTTCCCTCTTTGTACGGAGTAAAAAAACATGCGAACTTTCTGTTTGGCGAAGACTTTGCCATGATTATCTGTGAGTCTCATCACACAAGCAGTGCGCGTACATTTCATTTCTACAAGCACTTTGAAATAGACAATGATGTGATTATGTACTTAAAACAAACAGGAGTTCCATAACGTATACTCCATAGATCATTTTATTAATAGAATTGAAGATTCAACTTAGCCCTATAAAACACAAGTACATTAGTACTTGGATCATGTCGCAAAGATTGCTTTCCCCTCCCCATGCTTCCTGTGTGGTCAGATCTGTGGACAGAACAATTTTTGCTGGTTTGGTTACAGACTAGCTTTGTCTCAAAAACCTGCCTCTAGCGCACACAAATATTGAGATATGAGAGCTTTTTCTAGACATTCTGCTCTTAAATATCAAGTTGGAGAGGAAATCAGACCTCTGAATCTCATAATATTTGGGTGATGATATTATAAGACTCCCTACTACTCTCAGAGTTACTTGACTCAACTCAGAGTCAGTTCAGGCTCATGTTTTGTGAAGTATTAGGCCATCACAAGAGAAAAGCTGTTTTATCCTTATGACCCTAATAATGCTATTTAACACTACAACCCTTTGCACTTTTATCACTCATCAATGCTGTGTGTTGCTGCTTTAATACATAAACCCATTAATAATGTTTTCTGGTCCATGCATCCAAACATTAATGACGATGGTAAACAAATAACATATCCTTCATTCTACATATTTTCTGTCCTTAAGGTAACTGTCAGAGTCATGAGCAGTTATTGTCTTATTTGAAACATTCTCCTTGGAGCCAACTCAGTTAACTTTCTGAAGTAAACTGTCACTTTCCCTGAGTGAACTTCCAAAACTCATTTAGACAGCAAGATTCAGTCATAAATCAGAATTCCTAAAATGACACAAAAAGGAACAAAACACTTTTTGAATGTCAAGAAGCCGTAAGATTCTGATCAGTGATGTAATTAATAATAATCATCATTCATGGAAATACTTCCAATCTGAGAAAATGTGGAGCATTAAAATATATTCAACACATTGCAGTGATGCTTTCCAGAAATAAAACTCAAAGTTGTAAGGTCCAGCTACTACGTACAGTAAGTTTGTAAGAGCTGCAGCTCAAGCCAGAACAACTGTAACTTCCCTCTGTATATTTATTTTAATAAGCTTTCCTTTTGTAAACTGACTTTATGGGAATGCATGCCTAATTTTTGTTACTACAGAACAGCAAGAAGGGAAGGCAAAGAAATAGGAAGGGGAAAGGGAAGCGAAGCCATACTTCCTTTCCATGTATTACTATTCACAGTATGAAGGAGGTGTACCTATTCAGTTATAAAATATTTAATATTTTTTGAGCATGAACAGTTGGAAATAGCAAGTTCAAAATAGAGAATAGTATCTACTACAACACTATAAATACCAGTGAATGGCATAAGCCAAAGAATCCATGAAAAAAATCAATTCATTAAATGAAACAGCAAAAGGAAAGCTAAGTTTCAGTACTTTTATTCTTTTTCTTCAATTTCAGTTTCTAAAATGGTAACAATATATAATAAACACATCCAAATATAACCCAGGGATATTTTCATAGGGCTCCTTAGCTTTATCTAACCTTAGATTCCCTATCCATATTATACTAACTTAAGTCTTTGTAATATTTGTAGAAAGTGAACTCCCAATTTACAACTGCAGTAGAAAATATGACTACTCACAGTTCCCATTACCATGGCCATCCTCAAATATGCAATGCCTACCAATACCAGGATAAAACAACCAGGAAGATTTTGCACTATCCTCTTCTCCAATAAGATTGGGGGTGGCGGTGGGGAGGGCAGGGAGTGGGGAAAAAAAAGCAGGTATCTTCTATTGCAAGTGACTCCAACTTATCCCTTTTATTAGGAGCTTTTTATCAAACTCGCCAAAGAAAAACCCAAACACTAATTTAAAGATCATTCATACCATTCCCACACAGTCTAGTTTACAAAAGTCAGCAGAGAACCGCAGTGGCTATTTAGGTTATATAGAAGTGTACCCACATTCGCTAGTCCAAGGAATACAAATAAGAGAGAACTTGAATGAAAGGAGGTATTTGGCAAATTCAGCTGGGAAAACACAGACACATGGATAGAAATGGATAGTAAAATTGAAACAGTTTAACATAAAACTGTTCCCGTGACACAAATATTTATTCCTCAAATCATTAAGTAATAGATTGTGTGACAACAATGCCAAGCATCTGGCACCAGGGAAGGTGACAGGAAGATGAATAAAGATGACCAGGAAAAACGTAGAGTTGCATGTACAAACAGAATGGAGAACAGCCAGACAGGACAAAGAGGGGAACTCAAGCCAATCTTCAACCACAGCAGTAGAAAGATTCATGTGTAGAGAACGCTGATGTTGGTTGGTTTTAACCTTCACCCAATTCAATTATTCTTTTTCTTTCTTAGGACATGGACTTCTTGTTATTGCCAGAAAAGTTATTCTACATAGGATAACTCTTAATTAAATAACTTGTGTGAGAAAAGTAACAAGATAGCATTTTGCTAAATGCATTTTATCACTATTATATGCCCAGCAAGAATTCGTATAAACAGTAAGCTGACAACAGAAGCAATAAATCTGTAAGTGGCCTCTTAATAATATACACAGTTAAAATGGAAATATACTCCCGATTTTTTTTTCTGCTGAATTTATTTTGGAATTGCCATATCAAAATTATTATGACATCATCATGCCCACTCCAAGTCACAATCAAACTTTTCTTTATTAACAAAATCAACTGAAATATTAAAATGAAGAACAAATTCCATCTGTAAATTTAACTACACGCTTAACAATGTGAAACAAAGCAAGTTTATCAGCTTATTTACAGTGAGATCAATTGACTAGTTTTGGTTTTGTTTTTTTTGTTTTTTTGGGTTTTTTTTAAGTTGCCTAAACCTAATTTCCAGTACAAGATACATTCAGGAAAATATCCTAAATTCCATATCCACTTCAATAAAAATCTTCTCTGCACACTTCGGTGACAGATCATTTCGCTTACACTACTTCATTTAAACCTTTTCACTTTAAAGACTATGTGTACAATATGCACTATTGGCAACATAGCACTAGTAAAAATGAAAAACTTCTTAGTTTTTGTCCATTCCCACTCTACGATACATCTAAGCCAAACCCCTCTGCTTTCCCTACAGCCAATGTTAAAAGTAAAAAGGAGGCATATCTGAAGAGTGACCATCTCAGGCAATAGTATTATACTTATTATAATGCACATCTATTAATTCCATAGCAAGGTAGGTGGGATCAATACAACCTAAAAGTTGACAATAACAGTTGACTGCTTTCCAACTTTCAGATTAGAAGTTGCTAAAACTCTCTCTCATCATACCAGGCTACACTACTCAATGCAAAAAAAGAAAATCTATGAATAAACACATGATTTTTTTTTTTTTTTTTTTTTTTAAGTTTACCTGTAAGGCTGCATCTTGACAGAAAAGCCATAGGATGACTGCTTCCTTTACCCACAGAGAGGAAATAAATTACCTGTGATATCACAGCATTACTTTTCTTTTTTGTAGCAGGAACTCATGTTACCTCACTGACTAAAACACAATATTTTTAAAGCTGCACAGAGGCACAAACTGGCTTGAAGCATAGACAGAGAGATTTTCAAATCCTTACTTTCTTTGGACAAAAAAAGAAAATCGGTGGCTTATGAAAAACAAGGCACTTAGAAGTCCCTGACATCTGACCACCAGCCTGCTTTAAAGACCTGTTCAACTTCCTATTATTACTCATCTCAGCAGCCAACTGGTATTCAAGCTTATCTGAGCAGCTATGTTGAAAGAAGATATCAAAATATACTGTCATAGTCTCAGTAACTGCTTTTTTTGTTACATTATGAAAGCTTTTCTTCATTAATATTGTGGAATTAAAGTGTCAGGAGCATACTCTGTTCTAGCCCAAATAAGACAACGCTATTTTTATTTTAGTTTTCTGTAAAAATGCTAAAAATCTGAGCATCTGAATCTGGGATTTTAAACCCTCACTAGGTACTCAAATGTAAGCCACCTGCAAATGCCAAATACTCAAACTGTCCCACACACAACCCGAAGAGCTGAGTGCCCAATACAGTTAAAGTGACTTTGCTTTTTTTATGTACCTAATTTAGAGTCTAATTTAGGGTCATTAGAGACATGGTCGAAACTGCAATTCTTGTACATATTCCCTGAATTTGATTCTGTTACCAGAAGATTTGCAGAATCAGACCCCAGTGAATTAAACAGTAGCTTTCTAGCAGAACAGAACTAAAATACCATCTGAAAAAGTGAATTGAGGAATAAGAAGAAAATTGTATTTGCTGCAAACATATTGCTAAGTATGTGCACAAAGTGCCACGTGGTCTTGCTGCTGTACTTAGTTACATGTTTAGCCACAAGTGTTTTAGATAAGCTTGAACATCTGGTTTCCTGTGTATCTTATTTGAAACAATCAGCACTCAAAATGCACTAATGCTGACTTTATTTGTTGTACATTCTTTTGTTTAGATAACCCTGCAGGCCAAATTACATCCTGACTTACACCCCAAGGAACCATAATCACTCATTACACGTCTAATGGGACAGCACAGAGATGTAAATGAATACCAACACATAATTCAAAATCACAAGGGTATGTAGTACTAGAAAACATGAAGAAAGAAACCAGTGAAACACTTTTGAATGCATGTGAAGATGCAGTTACCTACTTATGAACAGCATCATAAATCTAGGTCTTCCTAAGAAAAGTACTTTTAGCACAAAATCAAACTTTTATCTTTAAATGAAACACATTGACCTAGAATATTTAGTTGAATAATTTGTGTGAAATAACTTGTAGAATGAGTAAATGTCCATACCATTGAACCTATGTGATATTTGGCATTGACAAGTAAGTTTGCTGATAGATTCAGAGACGTGTTTAGGGACAAACTACACAAAGAGTTGCAAGTACCTCCTCATACACAGATATGACCTACCAGAAGGGAATCAGAGATTAATGGAGCATAGTACAAAGCATGCAGTGTCAGTGCCACTATCTGCTCAGACAGCAAGCTATTACTTCTATAGCACTCAATTCAGTTCCTTTCAAAAGGCTTAAGTTCAGAAAGAATTTTTCTTGACCAATTTAATCTGAGCAAATTAATTATTTTTTAAATTACTATTGATTATCCTCAGATAGAAGTACTTACGATCAATTAAAAGCATGAAAACATGGGGCAAAATGACAAAGAAGAGCTACTAATCTATTTTAATTTTTACATCTCTGGTTTTATTATGCCCAGATTGTTTTCCAGTTTTCCTAGAATGACACACAATAGAAAGCTAGAGGAAGCTGTTTGCAGTTACATGTCTGAATAACAAGCTAAAATTTGTTCCCAAAAAATGGCAGATGCGATTGTTGTTTGTTTTTTTCTAACAGCAAAATGTAGCTAGCTGTGAGTGAGCTGTAGTCATTCTGCTATTGTTACTTAATCATACTTCATGTTGGACAATAATATAAGTATTTAACACATGGCTAGGCTAGTTATGCAATCCAAGTGCTTGGATGCTTTCCTCTCTGGCCTCCTGCCTTTCACAGGAGAAAAGAAACAGCATTTCAGGAATACACACAACTGCCAGACAGATACCTTTTCCCCATGCATACGCATAATATACTCTTAGAAGATCTACTTGTTGCAACAAAATTTACCTCTACGGACTTTTGTTCTCCATCTGAACCAAATAGACTAGAAGACTCCAAAGACAAGTAAGCCAGAGAAACAGAAGGACTATAAGTGAACCCTAAAATAATCTCTCATACTCAATCTGAATCATTCATAGATATCTCCCTTCTCTTAAGATACAGTCTTTACACATTTATCTCAGGCAGCAAGCCCTTCCTATGTTTCTACATAAATATAGAAGTATGCATCTTTAGTACCTGTTCTCTCTTGGTCTTTCTTCCTGTGGGGAAGGAGGCGGGGGGTGGGGGGAAAGGTCATCTTTCTTATGAAAATTAATTTCTCTGAAACACAAAAGCAGCAGGCTTCCAAACTCAGTCAAACGGATGTGGCTGATACCAATGGTAATAAGGGGTAACGTCTGGCAAAGAAATTGGAAAACAGATTTCCTTGGTTGGTTTGGGAAGAGAAGCATTCAAAGAAAGCCACATAGTGAATTCCACAGAGGATACAGTTCAGCTAATAAGTTGTGCCACATGGCAGTAGCAGGAGGATTGTGCCAGCAGGACAAATACACTAAGTGACATCAACAGGGAAAAGAACATTTGCCCAAAGAACAGAACCTACCTCTTTACCTAAAGACTTCCCAACCCTTAGGGTTATCCTTCTTCAAGTGAAGAGAGCAGGTACCTCATCTCCTCAAACACCTCCCAGAAAAAAATAACTATCTTGGGACATGTTTTAAACATGTTTATGTTGCTAACTCCATAATCAAGAGGAAATCCCTATATATCTTTCTCCTCCCATTTCTCTTTCTTCGCAGGTTTACTAGCTTAACGCTACACATTTTTCTATTAGATATTCCAATAGCTAGGTAAATCTACAGCTTTCTGCAGAGTAACTCCAACTGGCCATAGTAGTTTGCCATTAACACTCAGTGGCTGAAACAGCACATAAGAAGTCACTGACATATATCGTCAGCAGTGAGCTACTTCTCCTGCCCACATTAGGCCAAAACACTGCAACAAGTAGTCCAAGAGGAATGCAGAGCGGACACCTCTGGGAAAGCATCTAACAAGACAAGTTGAATTCAAATGACTTCAAGAAAACAATGTTTTTCAATATTCCACAGGAGGGTATTTTAAGTAATTTCAACTTTTAAAAGTATCTCTCTTAACTGAAGCCTTATTGTCTTTATTTTGTTTACCCGACACCATCCTTGCAGCCACAGATATTTTGAACTCTTTTTTTAGAGTTGGAGATACCATCTACAGCTTGTGAATACATACAGAGATCAGCCCTGTGTGATTAAATTCAAGTCACCAACACTAATGCATTTCACTTTTTAAGGCTTTTAATACTTTACTGTCAGTTCAGTTATTCTGAAGAACAAAACACACAGTAGTCAGAACAGTCAAGAAAAATAAGACAAAAATAGCTGCAAAAATGATCCTTCACTGTTCAGATTTTTTTTTTTAAAGGACAAGGAGAACTTGACCTTAAACTGAAACAACTAATAGCCAGTGAAATGTAACTTGGCAGCTTGCTAGCTCTGCAGGGAGAGGCCTTAACACATACAAACTCATAGGATTACACATAGGGAATGTATTATGTAATATAAATATATAGAGTTACTTTCCATTATGGGATTCAGAACTGCCATTATAGTAAAAATGTTTATTTTAAAAAGGAAGTACAGTTTTAGTGTTGCCATTAAAGAAAATAAACCAGTCTAAAAATGTTTTTATTTTTCAAGACTGTTAATGGTCAAAGAATACAAATTGCAATGACAGTAAAATCAGAGACATCTTCTGAATTGTTATCAATGTTTTGACTCACAAGAATACAAAACATAACTATTGTCATTACAGTGAAATATGCCATAATTGTTTTCTGGTCTAATGCAGTTCTTTGCCTCACAAAATGGGATCCTTTTAGAGCAATTGCCCTTGACTAGCAGTTTATAATTAACTCAAGACATACAGAGCTGTTACCAATCTGCTTATTCTGAATTGACTGGTAAAAATCTTAGAATCATAGAATAGTTAGGGTTAGAAGGTACCTTAAAGATCATCCAGTTCCAACCCCCCTGTGATGGGCAGCGACACCTCCCACCAGACGAGGCTGCCCAAGGCCCCATCCAACCTGGCCTTGAACACCTCCAGGGATGGGGCAGCCACAACTTCCCTGGGCAACCTGTGCCAGTGCCTCACCACTCTCACAGTAAAGAAATTCCTCCTTATGTCTCGTCTAAATCTGTCCCTCTCCAATTTGAAGCCATTGCCCCTAGTCCTATCACTACATGCCTTTAAAGTAAATCTCAATACTACAGGAAATAATTGCCACATTTGCCCTAAAATTCAAAGCAAGTTCAGCACGTCAATCTGTTACTAAGTCAAAACTGTTCCTACCTAAATCATCAGCTGTTATTATCTTGTTCATTCCAGGTGAAAACAAACAATATTTTGTGAGAGTGTTCCCTTCCTATTTCAAATACTTATTTGCCAATTGTTGAATGTGAAGATATTTTAGGTAGGGTAATAATTAGAGGAAAAATCTAAATTCCAACTGTTAAAAAAATAGATCTTCAAATCATGGAATTTGAACAGTGACATCTTATAAGATCAAAACACCCTCATAATAAAATACCCTCCCAGAAATGCTGCAAACCTATTCATCAGAGTTATTAAAATACTTTAATTCATAGGGTCTTCAACCACGTCCTTCAAATCTCAATTGGTATGTATATTCACTATTAATGCTACGTTCTCACTTTCTCATATTGTTTATTCAGAATTTGCATTATGAAATATTTAAAATACTTTTAGGTTCTTCTTAAATTTATTTTAATAATAAAGAAGTTCCTGAGGTTTTGCTCCTACAAATAAAACATGACAATCCAATTTTTTAAGATTCAAATTATTAGCTCTAGAAGACACGGCATCATTAGAATTCTATACCCCCAACAGCAGCCAAAAAATTGTACATGACAAGAAAACAAAGATACAACTTTAAGTTGACAATACTCTCAGTGAGAGACCTAAAGACTTTCTTTACTGATGACACTTTGAAAGCACATTTGAATATGTCCTGTAGTTGTTGAAGCTTAGGACAACCTTGATTCTCCTCTGGCATCAGGCCATGATTTTTCTTGGAAAAAAAATAGATCAGTGACAGTGAGAACCACACTGACAGACATAATGAGATGTACAGCTCTACTGTATGTCTTTCCTTTCTCTCCACTAAAGAAGGTGTGTGCAAAAGCATGAAAAGCTCACTCTTAGGCACACCTTGTACTTAAAGCTTAACTGACCCACTCTCCTCACAAAACACATTCCATGGAGCAGACTGTTGCTCTTCAAGAGATGTGCAATGAATCCCTGGAAGGCAGAGAAGGGAGAGTTCACTGCTAGTGCCAAGATTGCCAAATACAATGGTCAGGGTCAGTACATCACATTATGAACTGGTTGCAGATTCTACCAACCTCAAAGAGAAATATGGATAAGTGACTTGACTTATACAAATCACAACAGGTAAGTATTTTCTTACCCCACCAGCCCCATCACAAGGCTTTGGTTCCATCCATGCTTCTTCAAGCCACATTACTGAGGACTGAGACAGAAATTTATCTTTGCTATATGTGAAAGTGACATGGCTCAGCTCTCAATCTCAATGCCATTAATCTCACGATTTATCAGAGCAAACATTTTCATTTATATATAAAGCAGCAGGGGAAAAAACAACTCCCATGATACTGTCTTGACTTCCAACTAAACTTTTTTCTCTTAACTGAAAAGAAAAAAAAATTCAGCAATATTATTTACCCTGGAATAGTTTGTTCAGTTGCAAAAGTAACTTAGATGAGATGACTTAAACCGAAGAGAGCCATTCCACAAAAATCCTTTCATTTTTTTCATGACTAAGACATTGGTTCCTTTGGAGAGTCTCACAGGAAAAAAAGCCACATTTTAGCATTTGAGATGGGACACATCTGCACTACTACAGGGAGGACATGCAAAGATAAGATGTCCTATCTCCCTGCAGCATAGTTTCTTCAGATGGCTGGCAGAGAAGCTAACAAAACAAATGTTGGAAAAAAATTTCTGACAACTCCACCTTATGTAAAAAAGAATTGCATGACCCAGTCACAGTAGCATCTAACTGAAGGGAGAGAGAGAAGACTGTAGATGTGTGACTGCACACATGAAATGGAAACACTAAGGTACATTCAGTGCTCGAATAGGGAGATATTGAGATGAAGGAGGTAGGAGGTCTCCTTAGCAAGATTTATTCTGAATTAAACTGTTTGAAATATAAAAACAGCAAACTTGCTCAAATTAAACTTATTTGCAGAAAGTGCTACTGACACAGACTTGACGGACCCTAACCTAAACTGCTGTGCTCTTCATTTATAAGAGGTTCAAGAAGTATTTTACCTCAGGCTGCTTCCACTCCAGATAATCCATGTCCAAGTTTGGTGAAAATTAATGTATTTATTTAACTAGCACAAAATATCTTTACTCCTTTAAGGGGACTTAAACAGAAGATAGCAAATAACATAAGTTGAGGATCTTTACCAGGTAAACTAATTCCTTATAAAAGCCTCTACTATCTTATCAAAGTAGATCTCTATCAGCTAAAACTGAGGTCATTCATTTGACATTTGAATAGGCCTACTGTTTTATGAATACAATTTTATCAGTGCAACTGCAGAACTTCCAGAGATACTGTTTCTTAAAATCTTACTTAACAGTGATATTTTACTATGCTAAGGTAAGTTTGCTTGTATTCTTGCACATACTTTCTGCACCCCAGGCTGCCTAAACTCATCCTCATAAACTTTAAGCTGCCCTGTGTACACCAAAGTCTAGTGCATGCTCTCTCTTTTTTACAAATTTATAGAAACATCAGCCAATCTGAGTCTTTCAAATAAACAGCAAGAGAAACTTCTAGATTTCTACCTAGGGCTGCCGGCACACACTTGCTTAACAATGGCTCACTCAGCACAAACTAATCTAGGATAGATTCAGGTCAACCTGACCTGAAATGGCTCTTAAAATTGAGTTAGTACAACCAGGTCTAGAGTATCCCATTGCCATGGTCTGATTCACCCCATTAAAAATCCACTAGCAACAAATACTGGCTTTATGCTGCTTAAGATTTTTTTTTTTTTTTTGAAAACTGGAATCATGTTCTGAGAACTCAGCATAACATAATACTTAAAGGAACACAAACGTACTCAAAGGGTCAGAATCCAGTTGCAGTTTACGTAGCCACGAGGCAAATTCAGGACCAGGTTGTGTGCAAGTCAGAATTCCTGGAATTAGTTATCAGAACTGTATAACAGATGTTTGCCCCATAATTCACATTCAAATATGAAAAAATATTCTTCTACAGAGGAGTTTCCAAGTCCACACCAACTACACACAGCTCTCTTGTTGGTGAGACCACATGCTACAGACCACAGTAAGAATGAAAAAAAGGAAACCCAGGGAGGTTTTTTCTTTGACAGTGGATTGCCACTGCTGGAAGATGTTTAGCATCAATTAAAGAAATAATACATCATTTTAAAAGCCATCAGTGCTGCTTTATATTTCCAAGCTGGCTGCTTTTCTGCTGTGTTGGGCAGTGCTGTATGTTTTCATAACGAGACAGGAGGGCGCTGTGGGAGTCTCACCCACATTAATGGCAGGAAAAGCGAGAGTACTGCCTAACAGAGGGGCAAAGCAGAGAAGGGGGTGTCCAAGGTGTTCATCAACCCTTTCACCCTACTCCCTCTATGGACCCTACCCCAGAGGAATTTCCATAGAAATTACTGCCAAGGCAGTACATTCACTGCAAATTTCTCTGCAGGAGAACACTAAGGAGGATCTTTTCACAGACACACATTTACTCACTTACTGTTTCAAAAGAGGTTAATTTAAATATAAATGTTCCCCAGCAAGCATCCAGGATTTATATTAAAAATTTTGCCAACATCTCTTGTAAAGAAGGAATGTATTGCTGACACAAAACATTGCTTAAATGCATGTTATTTTTCCACATATCTCCCACTGAGTGGCTTTTTAACAATTTCTAGAGTTTTATCCAGTCCAATTCAGTGATTCTTTTAGCTTTACATAACAGGAAAGTCAGCTGAAAAGCAGCTCACTATGAAAGTCCAACGCCCTAATTCTGCAAGAAAGACTAAGAATTTTAAGCAAAACCACTCATAGGTAAAAGCTTTTCACATCCTCAAAGTTTTATCATAATCCAATGTGATATTCCATTAAAAAAGTAACAAGGTAAAATTGTTTCATCTGCTGTAGTCAAGCAATGCTAAAGAGATAAGAATTTGGCCCAATTTTAATCAATACAAATAAGCAGTCTTACTCACTTAGAAATTTATTAACTCTGATCAATAGATTTCATGCAACAGCTGCACAAAATCAATGAACAACATAACCTATACAGAACATCGCAAATGTTTGCTCATTAGGAAATTACCGTTGCTTCCTCTTTTCTTTCCAAAAAGATAAAATTATTGCAAAAGATTGTTTAGCCAAGTATTTCAATGCGTAAGGTGCACTAGTTGTATGTACATAGCAGATTACGGGACACTCCAAATTGAAAGGCAATCAGTTCCAGATGTTTTCCACTAATTAAATTTAGCCCAAGCAAGGTTAAATAAATGACAAGCAGCTGCTTTTTTTTTTTTTGCAATAGTAATGGGAAATACTTCTAGAGTTCTCACTGCTTCTAACTGGCAGACATACAGTGCAGTACCTATTTTCCAATGTTTTCATGATTAAAAGTGTCTGGGGACAGTTTTACCTCCAGCCTGCAAGACATTGTGCAGATCATAACTAACAGGAAGTGGCTCAAAAATAGAAATACCTCTTTGGAATGCCTCAGTTATGCACATCCCCAAGACAGTCACTTTCATTGTATTTTCTGCTTTCTGCTGGAGTAAGTAAAAAAAGATAGGAAAAAGTGTCACTAGATCAGATTATAGCTCAGTGCAATACCAGCATCACCCTAACAACTCATCACTCCGTTTCAAAAAGGACAGTAAAGTGCATTGATTTCAGATGCCACATTTGTAAGAACAGTAGAAAGAATATGACAGCCAGGAACAGATGCAGGAGGTATAAGTTCATAATTACCCAGGTGTGAAGATTCGCAACGTAATGGCAAATATGACCACTTAAAATGTGGGTATTACCTAGGTAGCCCTCTCTGAAGGGTTGTTGAATCTTTACTTTCAAAAAAGAGATTGACTTAAATGCATCAGTTTTTACCATGTAAAAAGGTTGAAACAAAGCTTTATTTCCTAGATTTCTCTCCTTCCATTTACACTCAGACATGCAATGTTTTTTTATATAACTCGTAGGATTAAACCAACAAAAAGGTGTAAAAGTCCCTTGTGTGTATTTTTCATCACAGGACTTATTCCTGGTGGTGCATGGAAGCCCTTTTCAAAGCACAAGAGTGAAAGCAATGATTTCCGTGGATCTGTGGGGCAGTGCAAATCTGGAAAGAACACCATGCATTCCTGTATATCAAAACTATTTTCTAAGCATCTTTTATGAGACTGCAAAAGCACATGCTATGTAGAGAGACATGTCAAGCAAACTAAAATTGTTTAAGAGTTGGCTAACATCTAGGCTTCTGAATGGAAAGCAAAACCAAAAAAGAAAAATTAATTTTTTCTCCACCATTTTTAAATAAGTGGCACTGTCACATATATATGCACAGACGCATGCACCAAGGAATGGGAGTTTATTTTACTTCTAATTCTGGAATCTTTTCCGCCTTCCCAGCTGACTTGCAGTGTAAAATATTTAAAATGCATACTTTTCAAGCCATATTAAGCCCTATATTCAAGATGAAAAGTAGATATACTAGCACTTATTCCTCTTTTTAAGTAGAATTAGTAAAAAAGCTTTTTCTCTTTTAACATGGTGCCCTGATCTCCCACAATAACATTCTGTCATTCTCATCAGAAAGAACAACTTCTTGTGGCTAAGAGGTAGCTTTACATTCTGGATTAAATCATATATTATTTTCCCCATAGAGCATTCAATACATTTACTGAAAAAAATAAGCTTCTCTTCTTGCAAAAGCTGGCATTCCTAATTACCTCTTCACCTTGTTTATGCTAAAAATAAACAAACAAGTAGGCTTATGTTTAATACTGCATTGACTAAGAGCATTCTTCACTTCTGTAATGCTGTGTCAGTCTAAAACCACTTCATAAACAATTAAGACTCACAATATCTCTGTAACAGAGAAAAGACATTCATTTAACAGATGACGCAACTGAAGCACAGTAAGTTAATTGTCCACCCAAGGCCACTTAGCAAATCAGTAACAGAGCTAGGAACATAATCCAGGAACCCTGACTCATGCAACACTCCTCCTCAACAGGAGACAAGCTTTTTATATATGGCTTCAATACCAAAACAAGATTTCCCTTGCAGTATAACAGTGTTCTGCTCTGTGCTGGAGTTTTGTCATTTTCTACCACTTTTGTTTTAAAAGTCTCTACCTGCCTGTGCCACTTCTTTTGTGGAAAAGAGTTAGAGGCAAAAGCTGATGATCCTTCTTTCCAAAATCATACACAAGCATGCATACACCCACAAAAAAAAAATTTAAAAATGCCTTTCTTCAAAATATAAGTACCTACTTCTCACCAAAGGTGAGAAGGCTCTGAGATGGCTTAAAAAGGCCCTTCCTTTCATACAGTCAGTAGTGAACACTAATTGAGATCTTCACAACACTAATTTCTCTGCTGTAACTACTAACCCAAGTCCTGGTTGGCTGTTCCTCCCCCCCTGCCCCTTTCCATTTTCTCATTCATTGGGTCACATGGAGATATACCTTGCATTTTGAAATTAAATTATTGCTGTTTGGAGTTTGGTCTTTGGCATGTTAGCCCACATATTCTGTGTTACGGGCTGCACTGGAGTAAAACTTACTACCCCACCGAAGTATTAAAAAAAAAAAAAAAGAGATGATACTCTCAAGCAGCACTGGTGAAAAAAAAAAACCAAAAAAACCCCACCAATAAATTGTATAGCACATGTTCATTTTTGTTTTTAAAGTCAAATTTCACAGACTGTTTCCCCCAGATACTCCTACTTATATATTAGTTTCTCACTCTCTGCTGCACAATCTGCATTATAATATTAAAGTTACAGACTAATTAGAACAGAATTAGAAAATCATGCCAAGCCCTCTGTAAAAAAGGGAAACCTTAAATCCCAAAGCACATATTATTTTTTCCCACCCTATCTCAAAGGTTGCCCTGACTTCCCAAAAATAATCTGATCATATAACCTCCAGAAGGTCGTCTACTGCAGTGCTGTGTTCTGCTTAAAAAGGCTCTGCCTACAAAAGCTCATTTGAGTGCAATGCATCCCCCAGTGCTATGCAGTGAGAGAGCTATCTTTTCCCTACTGTAGCATTATGTACCATAAACAACTGGTTAATAGACCAGACATCATGTCAGGCAGCTGCCTTTGTACTCAATATCAAGTGTGGAGGTAGATCACTGCAGTGAATTAGCGAGATACAAGATCAGCGGTGGAACATCAGACAGGAGCCAAATTCATGAGCGTTGCTACCCCTGTGGGAGGCTCACAGGCTGTCTCCCAAGTACTCTCAGCCACTTCTAAGTTGATAACAACCACATACTAAATAAAAATTCCACTCTAGTCCACGATCTGACCTACTGATAGGCTTATTCATTAGCACCAAGTCTCTCTAAATAGATTTCTCAGCTGAGCAGGGAACAACTGGCAACTATTTTGTTAACGCTCATATTCCTACAAGTTTTCATCCCTATTACAGTAGCCTACACTAATTTTCTAATCCACATCCTGTGTTTACACACATGTAAAGACAAGACAGCAACAAGTGACTAAAGTCAGTAAACTCTTCCGCCTCTGCTATAATACACTTTGCCACACGACAGAAAAACACCACACATGATCTGAAGTGATTGCTCTTGAACAATTCATCTTAACTTCTACTAGTTTTCTTCCTACTCTGTTTTTTTGCAAGTAGTTTGACCACTCCAACATTCATCTAGGAAATGGAAATTCCTCCTTCCTTTCCTTTCAAACCATTGTGTACCATTTCATAGACTCATGCATCTCACTAGTCTATCAGTCCTCTTAGTGGCTCTCAGGCTGTTTCCGATCGCTCCCTAACTCCTCAGCCATTTACTTTGCAAGCCCGACTTCAGCGTTTCTTTCCTAGCCCTTTCTCTCCTGTTCTGACTTGATTTGCTGCTCACTGAGCCATTGACCAAATAAGTAACACAAATGTAGTACCAATTTTGGCAAATACAATGTTAATTTCCAATGAAAAGAGCCTCAGCTATTTCCCAACCCCCTTACTTTCTTTATACTTCACGTTTAACAACTGGGCCAACATTCCATTCTGCATAGATTTTCATCTCAAGTTCAGGCCATTAAGAAAATCACAATTTACCCAGATTGTTGCTATCTTTCCTATATTTTGGAAAAGTTCCAGTTTGGGATATTCATGTGAATTCACTAAGGAGCTCCTATGTCTTCTGAAATCTCCTGTTGTTCCACATCAGCACTGCTAGTAACTGGGTCTGAGGTTTGTATCGAGTTTGCAAGGCCTAAAGAACAAGGCTTATCAGGTTTGCTCTGTTCAAACTTGTTTTCATTTGACATTCAGTGGTATAGCTGCTCCAGCAATTTTTCTAATTGACCAAGTGTCTATATCTAACTTGGTTTACTTCGCTTATCTTTGGGTTGTACTACTACGGTCTCATATCTATAGTAGTAACAGCAGTTATTCCAGTAAAATAAGATATTTACAACCAAATAATGACATCATTTATTGAAATACAGGCTGGGTAGAATATCAGAGATGTTGATAAGTAGAAACATAGGATGCAGTGCATAGGAGTACAGGCATGAGATAAGAGATGGGGCATAAGCTTGGCACTATAGACCCCACAGCAATGAAGAAAACTGGTTTTAAGTGTTAACACAGAAATATTATCTCATATATATAAAGGGGAATGTATATGGTAAATTCGGATGAAAACTGGAGCTGCACACAGATGAAGAAATATTTTAAAGTGTGTCAGGAAATATTTATAAGTGACCCTACATGTCTCCCAGGAAAAGCAGGAGAAACCGCCACCTTGGACATAATATTTCTTCTTGTGAAGGACACTATTTCAACAACTTATTGTAATGCTTACCCTTCTCCCCTTACAGCAAATTAAACCTTAGGACCCAGAGGAGCAGTGGAAAGATGAACGTAAAGGCTAGGAAAATAGGCAGATGTTAAGAAGCTTGTGTTTCTGTATTAATTGTATTTTTACTATTATTGAAACTTTTTACATATAAAAAAAAATTGTATTTCAAATTTTTTTCCAACAATTAGATATGTACTAACAGTGACTAGATTTCAACATTTCTGTTATCCTAGCACTAAATTCTAGTTGAAGTTCCACTTGCCTAGAAAACTGAGCATAACACTTATTCTTGCTTCCTACCGTGTCCTATTTATTAACTCTTGAGTTTCGATTCTTGGTCTAATAACTATTTCACTTCTCCCCAAGGCTGGCTAAGTCTATCATTTTACAGTTATTCTTCAACATGTGTTTTGTATTTTTGACCAAACCTCTAGCAGTACAACTCAAAGGTAGAACAGTTTCTCACTTCCATGCATCACCTTTTGCACCAAAGCTTCTGAAGACCTATCTGAATAGGTTTTTACAACTTCTTCCTCCAGACACAGATGTTGGAGGCAAAACCCATGAGGGCCTTTCCTGTGAGAAGATTCTAATGTTTGCTTAAACATGACAAAAGGAAAAATTACGTCCTGTCTTCATCATCAACAGTTAGATTCTCCCTTGGCACCTCTATGACAAGGGTCTTGAAATTTAGTTCCTTCCTTATCTTGGCCAGAGGCTTACACAGCAAGACTATCACTATGCAGATTCTGGATCTGAGAGCAAAAGTTATTAAGATCACAACAGTGAAACAGCTTAGCAAAAACCACACCAGTTTGTCAGGTCTATTTAATGTAATTTTTAAAATGTGTGTCTTTGTTTTATTACTAGGCAACAAGTTGATTCATAAATGTAATTTCTTTACTTCTCAAATTCTCTACATTTTTAAGGTATTAAGAGTTATCTAAAATATTAATTTTTGGCAACAAAACATCCTGTTCTAGGGTATGCCCACCTCTGAAATGGATAATTATATTTTTTCCCCACTGCAGTGCTGATGGGATCTTTTCTTCCCAGGTCCTTGCCCAAAACCACCATTACATTACACTTTGATCATGCAATATAAACCACAGAATTGACTGAATATTCTTGCTCAGTACAGACAGGCCCAAAACAGCAAGGACTGAAAACTTTCTAGTAAAGGGATACAAGTAGGTTTCCACAATTACTCACAGGGAAGTACCATTACCATAGAATCATAGAATAACCAGGTTGGAAGAGACCCACCGGATCATCGAGTCCAACCACTCCTATCCAACACTAAACCATGCCCCTCAGCACCTCATCCACCCATGCCTTAAACACCTCCAGGGAAGGTGACTCAACCACCTCCCTGGGCAGCCTGTTCCAGTGCCCAATGACCCTTTCCGTGAAAAACTTTTTCCTAATGTCGAGTCTAAATCTCCCCTGGCGGAGCTTGAGGCCATTCCCTCTTGTGCTGTCCCCAGTCACTGGGGAGAAGAGGCCAACACTCTCCTCTCTACAACCTCCCTTCAGGTAGTTATAAAGAGCAATGAGGTCTCCCCTCAGCCTCCTCTTCTCCAGGCTAAACAACCCCAGCTCTCTCAGCCGTTCCTCATAAGGCCTGTTCTCCAGCCCCTTCACCAGCTTTGTTGCTCTTCTCTGGACTCGCTCCAGAGCCTCAACATCCTTCTTGTGGTGAGGGGCCCAGAACTGAACACAGGATTCGAGGAGCGGTCTCACCAGTGCCGAGTACAGAGGGAGAATAACCTCCCTGGACCTGCTGGTCATGCCGTTTCTGATCCAAGCCAAGATGCCATTGGCCTTCTTGAACACCTGGGCACACTGCTGGCCCATGTTCAGTCGGCTGTCAACCAACACCCCCAGGTCCCTCTCCTCCAGGCAGCTTTCTAGACAGACTTCTCCTAGTCTGTAGCACTGCATAGGGTTGTTGTGCCCCAAGCGAAGGACCCACCATTTGGCCTTGTCATTTGACTCTGCCCAGCAGTCCAGCCTGTCCAGATCCCTTTGCAGAGCCTCCCTACCCTCCATCAGATCAACACTTCCACCCAGCTTAGTATTGTCTGCAAACTTGCTAAGGGTGCACTCAATGCCTTCATCCAGGTCATTGATAAAGACATTGAACTGGGCTGGACTGAGCCCTGGGGAACCCCACTTGTAACTGGCCTCCTGCTGGATTTAATGCCATTTACCACCACTCTCTGGGCCCGGCCATTCAACCAGTTTTCCACCCAGGAGAGTGTGCGCCTGTCCAGTCCAGAGGCTGACAGTTTCTCAAGCAGAATGCTGTGAGAAACTGTGTCAAAGGCTTCACCAAAGTCCAGGAAGACCACATCCACAGCCTTTCCCTCATCCAGCAGCCTAGTCACTTTGTCATAGAAGGCAATCAGGTTAGTTTGGATTAGTACCTAATGTCCTGAATTAACTGACAAAATTAGAAGTTTAACAGTCCTATGCTGAATATAGATTCCTACTGCAAAACCACCAGCATCTGCTAAACTTACCTTAAGAGCATGAGATTTTTCAGGAGTGTGGTACCTGGATACCTTCTCTGCTAATACAGAGCACATCTTTATATTTATGCTTTTCTGACTTACTGACAGTTATGCAGACCATTGAAAGCTTTGGTGTTTGCTTTATTCTGTTAATGTTAGCCACATGTTTTTTCTCACCTTTCACTCAGCTTGTCAGCACTGGAATCTATGAATCGACTTAAAATGTTTTCTTCTCTATATGTACTGCAGATTGTAATCCATCTGCACTGCAGAGGGAAAGCAGCCCATTTTCCCCAATGATAATGCAACCAGTTTTCAGGAACAATCAACCAATTACTCGATAGATGAATTCCTGCAATGTCAGTCTCCAAACTAGCATTAGAGATAGAATAAATCAACTTTAATATTAATTACATATTTTACATAAGAGGGCTTACAAAGGTATTCTAGGGGTCAGTGATAAATACAGGTATCTACCAACCTGGAGAAAAGTTACTCTAGTGCAGTTTTTCTTTAAATATGGGGGGAGGCAGAAAGAAGTATTTCAGCATGCAAGAAACTCCAGAAATGAAATAGAAAAGCATACTGATGAATAGGGAATTTTGGTTTTACCCCAGCAGAGATTTATCACTGCGAGTCTTGTGACTTTGACAAATTTGGCAGTAATGAGTTGTGTATACAACCTACAATAACTGACAAAGAATAATATATTCCATCTGCTGCAGATGTCCCAGGAGACTGACCTTCAAGGTCCAAAAACTTTCACATTTTTATAATTTTTTCCTCTCCAATGAAAAGCATTATGAAACAACTATTCAGTTCATTTTCAGAAGAATAAATTGCCACAAATAGCTGTTATTTAACAATGAAACTCAAGTTCATGTAAAAGCATTCAGTTACATTGAAGCGTTACTTGTTTTTCTTCTATTTGTATCAGTCTTCATGACCTGTCGCCCACTCTTGCTATCCTGAAGAACTACAGTCTTGATAGTTAAGTGCCTTCTTTTAATCTTACAAGAACATTAAAGATGCCAAAGAGTTTATACATGTCTTGTCAGCCCTATAACAGACCTGGCTATAGGGGAATGTGTACGCAATTGTTGACAGAAGTACAAGTAACTAGACATTTCAAGGTAATAGCCATAATTGTTTTCCATAAACCCCGATGAGGATGAAATCACCAAGGTTTTTAAATCATTACACGAAACAAACTATACACCCTAGTATAAAAGAGTTCCTCAGTCGAAGCAATAGATATCCATGAAAATAATACACCGCACCAGGTTACCTTCAGCACTGCAGTTATTTTCCAGAATTGTTTTTATTCTATTCACATTCGCTTTAGCTGTTCCTTTTTAATTTCTTTCTAAATAGCTTCCTCATTTTGAGATGGCTGTTTTCAAACAAGGAAACTATTACTGTAGAAGACTTTTGGCCTTTCCAATCCTGCAAGGATGGTCAAGTTCCTAGGGTTACAGAGCACTACATTAGTCACACAAGCTGATGCAGGGTGCAGAAGTAAGGAACTGTTTCCTATTACATTACCAAGTGTTTGTTTCAAGATTCCATCATTTATGACATGCACAGATTCAGTTTCTACATAATGCAGTCTCCAATGCTTGTTTCTTATTACACCAACAGGTACGTCATAAACCTTAATAATGAGCATATCTATAGGCTTTATAAGGCTTTCCGTTTCTCAAACCTTCTTTATATAGCAGAAGAAAGAATTTTTGCCTAGCTTTGAAAGATATATCTCCTAAGCAAGTTTTGAGTAAACCTAGAGGATGCTGGGTGGATATGAATACGTGAAGAAGATATCCTAAGAAAAACCTTATTTTCATAAGAAAAGGTGTGCTCACACAATGAAGTTGCTGAATTAAGGAAAACCTCTCCTTTATCAAGGAAAGATTATCTTAATTTCAGTCTATTTCTGCTCAGGACAAGGAATTCTCCAAGTGGGACTGTTATTCTCTCATCTGTGCATGCCAGACATTTGTTTCAGGACTCCTTAGATCCTCTCTCACATTTGACTGGAGCAGCAGAATAGCAGAGCTGTTTTAAAGCAATACCTCTGTTCCTTCTGGATCAGGCCTATAAATGTGATCTAATTTAACCTCGAAGTTTGCCATCACCTGTGAAATATCCAGTCCAAACAACCAATGAGTAAAATATTCTACTATAGCAACACTGAAATAGGAGCTGGTATGGCCCTTTTCAATTACCTTTAATTATTTTCTCTGTCTGTTCTACTTTAAGCTTTATAAGAGAGGAAAAAAAATACCCCCATTTACAGACTTGAAGCCTAGTACTTCCACTTCCCAAGAATAGAAGTCTATTAATTCTGGCAAGAAGAACCTCACTGAATGAAATCAAGTATAAACATTTGAGAGGTGTCAAGAGTGTCCAGTCAATTGAGCAACTGAGTTGGTCAACTACATTCCTGGAAGGTTTGCAACAGAAGGAATAAATCAGAAAACCAAATGAAGTGTGACTTATCCCTGACACTGCTAGTCAAAATGTGAAAGAAAATGAAAAATAGATAAAAGTGAATCGTTGAGGAAGTAATACACACGGTTGTCTTTGAGAACAAGAATAAATTAGATCAGCTACAATAAAAGAGTAATGAAAAAAGCATTTTCTGAAAAAGTTGTAAAAATTCATTCATTTTCCTCTGTAACCAGGCTGTCAGGCAGAAGGTGATATAGGCTTGTCTTTTTGATCTTCTTCCTCTGATGCACAGAACTCTGTTCAGACTAACTATGAACATTTAAGAAACATAGCCTTTGTGAATAAATGTGCATTGGCAGTTATGAATACAGGTGACATTGTCCTCAGCATCTTAATCTTCAGTACTGTTAGAACAACACTTTGCTGCTTTTATCTGTAAACAGCTGATACCACAATACCAAAACACACACAAAATCAGTTATTACACAGTCAGCAAGGGAAGTTCACAGCTCAAATAAACTTGCCGAGAATGAACATGCTGTTCGGTTAAGAGACATCTTGTTAAAGCAGGAACTTTAAATCACATACTTCATTCTCTTTCGCAGAACTGTGAAAGCACTGGAAATATCAAAGAAAAATTTAAATACCACCATTGCCAAAAAGCATTCTGACCTCAAAGTGAAGAGAAGCAAGACTGATATGAGACTGTAAAAGGAAGGAAGAACATGAGGGGTAATGAAAATCTCTGAGTGGAAGAAAAACCTCTCCCTCCCACAATGGCAGTTCATGGCTATCAGTTATGCAAAGCAGAGGCTTGAAGGGCTTTCTGAACCCATGTCTCAGTCAGATGCTCCTACCCCTTACAGATCCCTCTATATGCCACAGATCTTAGCTCTCTGCTATCGCACACCTGACTGACTGCTCTGGCATGGATGACATGGGTTGCATTGACAATACAGTCTAGCACCTCTCTAAAGTCATAGAAATCCAGTGAAAGTCCTAGCTTTGATTGTGTTCAATACAGAAGACACTACATATTCCCTCTGGGGACAAAATATTTTAAGTACTTTTTATTAAAGAAATCATCTTGTCAAAACTGCAGCCATACTGTCTCTGGGCTGAAATTATGTGTCAGCTTCAATGTCACATAAGAATAGCAATTTTATACATAGTTGATGCTCAGATTTATCAAAGATAGATGAAAACCTAACCCATAGCATCATGTAACGTCACTTTGACGACAGCAAACGTCTTTGGACACCTCTCTTGGCAAGGCTTTGCATGCCCCTAGGTACGGAACATGGCTTCCTCACAGTCTGAGGAGTGATCTGCCCGCAAGCTGAAGATTTAGCAGATATAGAACTACCAAAATTTTCTCCAACCCCATCAGACAGAAGTGACCTCCACAAAGGCGGAAAAATAAGTTTCAGAAAAACCTCAGTTTATAGTAAGCAATACCATTTCACACCCACATTCCCACTACAAATTTACTTAAAAAAAAAAAAGACTCCTAAAAACAAAGCAGTATCTTAGCTCAGCAGTGAATTTCAGCCAGTTTTCAGGCTGAAATGTATCAGCCAGTAAAAGAAGCACAGTATTTTAAACACAGAAAGACAAAACTCACTTATCAAAACCTCTTTGCTGACATAGGCGTTAAGTAGCTGTTCTAATCACTACTTCTTTGCACAATGTTTAAGAGGGTGCTGTAAAAAATAAACTATTTTTCCTGTTTTATTTTTCGTCCTTCAGGCTCCATGTGAGGTAAAGTTTAAAGGTAGAGTATATCTGAGGAAGGATAATTATAAAAACAGAATTAACAATACACCCAAAATCTTAATTGTGTTAACTGTGGTAATCAATCCAATCTCTTTGGTATTCACACGACATGAATCCAAAGACTTTCTTTCACTTGTACCCCCCGATTTTGTTATGCAGTTGTCATTGGTTTGAGGCATCTTGATTTAGTGATTAGTTTAAAATAATTTTTTCATAGAAATTTTACCTTTATCAGTACAATTCACTAACATTGTCTCTTAAAAAATGCTATAACTGTATGTAAGTGAAAGTAAATTACCTCCTGGTTCACCAATGTAGAAAGACACATTTTTTTTGTCATCTTGTTCATCAATGTGATCGTAAGTGATCTGTGGAATAGACAAGGTATTCTCTCCTGGGTTTATTACAGGTGCAGAACCATTACCACAGCCTAGTTTCCCTTTTCTTTTGTGTCTTCTAGCCTGTTATAGTAGAAAACCAGAAAAATACACATGAACTTCAGTATAGAGAAAACTACTTTTTTTTTGTTCCTTTAAAGAATGAAATTGCAATACAATTAAAGTGTTACATTTGTTGTTACCATTTAATGTGTAACTGGTAAGCAAAACCCAAGTCTTAATTAAAATTTCCAAACTGAGTCCAGAACTCAAAGTACCCAAAATACTAATCATTTGAGTATACAGTAGCTTGGCTGTAATATCTTTCTAAATCTCTAACTAAACATAACCATAGATTTTGAATTATAAAAAGGCTACACAGTGTCTTGCTTAACTAAATTTTAAAAAAATATTCATCTTTTACCAAAAATACTTTATTAGGCACACCAGGAGAAGATAAATTCTTCCTTCTGCCTCTAAAGTTGAAGTTATTCTGATTTTAGGAGTCTAAGTGGCAAAAGTTTGTACACAAGAACAAAAAATGAAGGTTTAAATTCAAGTGGTTCCAAGCAAGGTTGCTCTTCATCTGCTTATGTGACTAGAAGTGACCAACATAACAGCTACTTATATATTGACTACATGGCCTGTGGTTTCTGCCTTCAAGATGCTGCCACCACCTAGCTGTATAAATACTGCTTATCATAACATGGTGTTCATTTCCATTCTTCATAACTACCTACCTTTTGGCTCAAGTCCTACTTGGTTCTACTACTCACACACCTCAAAATAGAAGTGAGAGGCATACTTCAACTTGCCTGATGTTCCAGTAACCTTCAGACAAGGAACCAAAATCTAGAGCTACTCCACTAAATCATGGAGAGTACTCTGGCCTCCAATGTGACCACTAAGCAATTACAGATAAGCATCATCAAAGAGAACAATCATTCACACATATCAACACAAACAGCTGCAGGCTCAATACATTCACAAATGGCACAATGCTACTTGGTCCAAGTCAACTAACTATTTTATTAGAGTCTGCATTCAGACCTTTAGAATTCATTCTTCTGTTGAGCTCTGCAGTATTTAAACAAAAACTTGCTCAATATTAATCAAACAAGACAAAATAAAAATGATAGAAATTAGCATTTACTGTGGACAGTGGATGTACTATCATGTGTTAAAATGTTTCTAAGCATAAAGATAATCCATAAAGATTATGGACTCTCATCCTAGGAAAATAAACTAGGAACTCTCTGGAGAACAAAATGCTACAGCGTACACAAAATTATCAGTATACATGTAAGTCTTTAAAATAAGAGGCTAGGTAGAGAAATAAAGAACTGGTCTCCTTTGATAAGAGAAAAGGATCCATTAGTAAAAGATCAAAGAACCATTACTGTATCCTTGAATTAGCATCAGCAGTTCACAGGGAAGTTTTGGTTTAATATATTAAGGAAACCCCACCCACAAGAGAAAATAGAAGAAATATACTGAAGTACTCAATGCTAAAAACTGTATATTATTTCCAGTTTTCCCCACCATGGACTGCTTGCTGTTCAGCAACACAAACTACCCAGCCTTACTTCATCGTAAACCCTTTCCTCCTTGTTCTTCTTCCTCTAGTTATGAAGAGGCTAGATTCATGGTAAAGTTACACTGCTCAGTACTGAGTGGATTGCACTAATAGCACACTAAAACATGCAAATGCACACAGATGGTCCTGATACAGCTTTCTGCATGTGCTGTGGGAACATTGTACTGCAATTATCTGCTGGGCAACAGCTATCAGTGGAATTTCACTGCCTAAAACCAGGTCAATAGCCATCTTAGAAACCCTGCGTAAGATCAGCCACAGACCCGGTCCTTTCCACTAGAGATGCTGAAGGACAGGCAAGCTTGCCAATGAGACTGCATAACTACATTTAGGCAATCCCACCTGTTTAGACAAACGCTTTCATTTTACTGGAGCCACAGCTTGGGTATTTGCCTATATATTTTTTTTTATTTTCACTTTTTTACACACAGTCCCAAATAAAAGTACCATGTAGAGAAATGCTTTAGCAAGACAAGCACATCTACTGTCAGTCCCATGTTGAATGTGAACAGAAATTTTTAAAATAGCTTTCTCCTTCCTTGATGGGAAAGTGTCATCATTGACTTACACTACCTTTTCAGAAGGAGAATTCAAAGGGGATAAAATAATGGAGAATGAACCCCTGTCAGACCACAAGGGCAAATTTAAATTCTCCTGTCCCTGAGGAATATTTTAAGTAAAATTACACTAATAGTGCTGTGTCATGAGGAAAACAATCAAATGTCCCAAGACAAATGGCCTACAGCTTTCCAAATGCTTTGGATACTTCATAAGGACTTTGGAAATTTACCCTAATTAGATTAAAAGCAAGAACAGAACACAGCTCTGCCAACTCACTCTCACCTGTTTTCTCAAACTAGGGCTAGATGGCGCTGGCGGTTTTTTTGGATTAAGCACCGGTGATGTAACGTAGATCTTCCATGTTGCAGTAGAACTGCAAGATTTCTCTGCTGCATAGCACCGCCACAGAGTCTATAATAAAAACCCCAAAACAATAATTTCAGTGAATAAGTAGTCACAGTTGTTCTGCAGGACAGGTACATCAGATTTTGCTGCAAACCAAAATGATAGAAAAATCTTCAAACAATGTAAACATGCTGCAAAGTGTTCTGACTGCAATCGCTGTGCTATATCACATAACACCATACCTAGTAAATCACACTTTTCCCTGTATATAACTGTGGCAACTGTAATTTGCACCGGGAAACAGAGTAAGCACACAGTGATTGTAAGGACGCTCCATGTAGCATTCTCCCAGGGAGCTGGAATCTTAACACTGCCCACAGTAAGCAAAACAAGACAACCCCGCTAAAACTGAACCCCCCATAAACCTCACATAATGCTGCTGCTTCCCTTTTTCTGCAGCGTGTCACACTTCATTATTTGTGCATCATGCTATCACGTTCTTCACACAAAATTCTTTATACAGAATGCTGTACCAGGACATTTCTCTGAACAGAGGTGCATGTATATGCATGTATACACAAGTTATAGATTTATAATAAAGCCTCGTAATGGTGATTCTTAGTACTTGTAACTACTAGGCTATGTTCCCCATTCAATACTCTAAGCATTTTACTGTTAGGGGCCTTACTTGAATTAAAGACGCTGCAGCTGGGATTTGTCTATTGAAATGCTTCTGACGTTGCTTCTGCTGTACTTTCAGGGCAAAACCAGACCCCAGAATACCCTATATAAAAGCAGAGTTACCCATCAGATTTTAATATGGCTTTGCATATCTAAACCTAATATTTAGCATATAAAACAAACATTTCATAAAAGACTATCCTCATTTTGTAAAAGACTATCCTAGAAAAAGATAATCTCTGAATTTTCAAATGTCCAGAGTGACATAAATAAATTTATTCCAACAAATAAATCTGAAATTTAGCATGTTGACATTAGCATCATGTAACTTCAATAAAGAGCATGCATTTACTACTGTGAGCTAGATGTAACATTAGTAAGTGACATTCACAGAGTCTGTCACATTCCAAAAGCAACCCTCCATAATGGTGGTAGAAGCGGATGCCAATGTCACACAACTGATCTACAGCTGTTCTCTGCAGTTGTTCTTAACTCCTTGTCCCCCACCCTCCCCAAAAAAAACCCAAACCACAACAACAAACAAACAAAAAAAAAGGCTCTCGCAATTAAACCAGCAACCATTTTTTCTGGGCAAACTGTGCAAAGAAGCCAAAGATATACTTTATAATTTCAGTATTTTCATTAAAACTGATAGTTACTGAAGAGACAGTTTTCTAACTGTTTTGATGTTCTCTTTATTTAAGGATCAAAAAAACCCAAAGAAGCTTTATAGCACAGGAAAGCACATGCAGTTCCTAGACCTCCGCTTCATGATAGCATTCAGTAGCATTCCTCTCCATGCAGGGCCTCAAATTCTTATGTTATCAAAAAATAGCAGAAATGAAGGAAGTTTCACCTCTAGCAAGCTGATAAAAAAGCCCTCTCCATTTTCCTCACAGAAGAGCTTCAGTTCTTTGAGTAGTGCAAGTTATTTTTACTTCTCTTCTAAGCCCTACACCTAAAACCTAAAATTATTGCAGTAAAAATACAGCAGTTTCACTCCTGTCTGTGCACAGGCACACAAATTGACACTTGAGGATATGTGTGTGCGTGTGTGTTCTGAAGTAGCATCCAACCCCACTACTTCCTACCAAAGCCATCAATTTCAAGACACCTAATTGCAAACCCAAATCAGACAGACACTTAAAAAAAAAGTGAACCAGTCTTACTTACCGCTGGTAGAGCAAAGAAAGATATAGCAAATACTGAAAAACAGGAAGCTACTGTCTTCCCAATCCACGTCTGGGGAACTTTATCGCCATAACCAATTGTTGTGACCGTTACCTAGGTCAGAAACAAACATCTGATTCACTGTAATGCAGTACCAGCTTTTCCTCCAAAACATGGAAAAACAAAGAAAAAAACCAAAAAAACAGTAAATAGAGTTGAACTAGAGACCAGCTTTCTTCCAGCATAGCACTGAGCTTGACTTGAGGCCCTGGGTGTGAGTAGAAGACACGGGTGATGCTGATTAAGGTTATAAGTCCAATTAGCACCCTCAGGGCCCTGATAACAGCTTCCCCTCTCAGCAAGGCATGTCCTTATACAGTTCTAGGATCAATATCTCTGTGGGGATCTCAGTAGCTTTTTCGACGGCACCACAGAGCCAGAATAGGGGCAGCAAACAAGAAAGGATCATTGCATAAACAACTCAGGACTTGAGGAGGGCAGGCCCCCCTGAAAAGCCATAGAGGTAAGGAGGGCTTGAGTGGGACAGAGGTTTTGGGCTGCTCCTGATGAGCCCCAGCAGGCTCATCAGTGGGGATCTGAGTCCCGGTGAAGGCTGGTCCATCAGAACTGTTAGTGAAGTAACAATAGCCAGCTGCTCCCCAACAGAAGGTGATCGCAAGGTCAGATCCCAAGGGAAGCCAGGGGGATCCCACAGCTGGCCAGACAGGGGCCTCACAACCCTGATTTCCACCCCACAGCGGGATAGACTTACAGGCAGTGGCCATCTCCAACAAGTGTCTGAATATCAAGGTGCTAAGTCAAGCATAGAAGTCAGTACATAGGCTGAGCTCCATATCACCAGATTATAGGTGAGATGGAGAACAGCACTACTTGAGCACAGATCAGGCAGGGAAAAAGTATCCAAGGCTGAACCTAAATAGAGAATCCACCCCCCTCCCCCCACCTCCACACCCCCCCTCGGCTTTGGGTGTTGGGGATGGCCCCAAGGGTGGCTGGCCAGAGCCATTAAGTGCTTTTTAGCATACTCAGAGACTTGGCACTGCCTTAAGATGGTATGACAAAGATGACTTGCACTCCTGAGAAGTGGAAAGCTGCTGGAGAAGAAATGAAGAATTCTGTCACCAATACCAGTCACTGGGGAAAGTTTTAAATAGAAAAAATGTACTTTTGTTTGGGAGTACCAGCCCTACATCCAGTCCCACACTGTTCACTTTGCCTTGAATGGTAGCAGAAATACAGCCAAAATAGACTTAAAAGAGTATGTAAATTTACACTGACTACAAAAGAGGAAGTGGAAATAGGGCCTTTTATGGGAAAAGTTGCTGACAAATAGGCTTCTCAGAAAAATTTATCAGCATTAAAAGCATGGGAAGAATATATTTCCTCCTACACTAAGAGCAGTTCTACAAAGAGCTGGAAGGAAGGTTTCCAGGTTTCCAAAATGACCAACTACTATTAAAATGAGTTTTTCCTATTTAAAAAAAATAATAATAATTTTTTGTTTATTCATTATTAATACCTCACTGGATGAAGTCAACTTTGCAGTACCTATATCCTACAATGACTATTGTTATTTTGAACTGCAAACTGCTCTCAGCAGGAGCCCTGTCTTGCAGGGTGTTTGTCCAGATTTAATGTGGCTGGCCCACAAAGTGACTTGGGTGCTGTGTACTACCAGCAGTAGAAACAGATGGGTTTGCCAGCCCCCAAAATTAAATCAGACCCCCCAAAATTCAACTTTGAAATGCAGTAAGTGTTAGTGGGAAGTGGAGAAAGTTAAAGCAGAGTTTCTTTAACACCACTTCAGCTCCTCAGTGCACCCAGATGACCCCTTAAAGTCTTGGATTTTTCCTTCCTTTTCCTCTTTCTTTTCTTATGAAAGGCTTCTTGGTATTTTGTGAGATATTTTTTTCTTTTTGAGTTCTCGAGCACTCAGGATTTAAAAACAAACTGAAGTAATGTTGAGCTGCCTTAGCGTTACTATGGAAGACAGCATGAAAGCTGTAACCACAGAAAAGATTATTTTCCATCTCTACAGCAGTCATTTGGCTGGCAGATTCCTGCAGGTGCCTGAATATTTCTCAGAAAGCTTTTACCTTAAGAGTGTTCCTTCTTGGTAATCTAATGTTTACATTGAAGTATGTGGAAAGGATTACAAGTAATTACAAATAATGTAATTTTCTGGCTTCCTTAAACACAACCAGAATCTTTTTCTATTTGTATATCCAAAAGTTATTGGTTATCTGCTCAAAGAATGTTTAATAACTAGGTTTTTGAAAATTACACTTCCTTCTTTATACAGATTTACTATGTCACATTCCTGCTGGTATGCACATGCTGTAACACAAACACTGAAAACATATATGTAGACTTCAAAAAAGACAGAACTCTAATTCTAATTTAGAACAAGTCAACTCACATGCTTTAAGATAGGCAGGTGTCTTGAAGTTTAAAGAGTAGGAACTGCACACCTCAAAAAACATTAAATATAAAGGGGTTCGAGTTGCTATGTCTGGCACGGAAATATACTACTGGAAATTCTGAGCAATTGATCCCAAGTACTTCTGCCAGATAACATCAACTTACTGGAGCAACTATTTAACTCATGTTCAATGGTACAGAATAATCCATTTTGAAGCAAAAGCAATAAGTTTTACCGACAGCAAGAGATCAGTATGGAAGCCTACTACATGCCCTTATTCTTTCCTCAAGGAAAAGATACCCAGAAAGGACAGAAAACTGTTGTGACATGGGTTGCAGTTCTGGCAGACTGACTGCTCTTGGATATTCTTTTGCATGTATTCTAACATGCTATATCTCCTGAAAATTGCTTCATGTAAAATACCACAAGCCTTTGATACACCTTTGCAGTTTAATCTGTGCGGCTGCCCAATCTGGGTGAAACAACCTTGCAGTTAACTGGAGTGGGTGAATGTAGTTAGCAATTAATTCCAACTCTCATTGATTCTTTATCTTCCCTTTTCTTCATATTTAAACCTTTCAGGTCATTTGTATCAAGTTGAGCAAGCTTGCACTTTCTACTTAAAGGAAAATGTTGCCCACAATCCACTCTGTGGTTTTTGTCAGACACATAATACTTTCAAATAATTGCTATGAAGATTTTTTCCTAGGGTTCAGTTTTGAAAGGCAAAAGTGAAATCAAGTTTCACTCCTCAGTAACTCCACATCTGTGTTTCTATATTACAGAAGATTTGAAAAGAAAAAGAAACCAATTCACTTTGTCCTTTGTCACTGTTCCCAGCTGTGAACTGCACCTGCACCGTGACTCACTAATGCTGAAGAGGCCTAGACGTCTGGAAAGCTTAAACAATTTCAACAGTGTTCTTCATGTGCCTCACACAGCTAGAGAAAGACAAAGCTGATTTTATCTTGCTATTACACAAAACAAGTCAAGTTTTGGAAAACAACAACAAAACCCTTTGAATACTTTACACTTCAAAATATAGATACCAAGTCATCTATCTCAACAAGTTAAAGAACATTTTAAACTTATATGTTGGTCTTCAAAACTAAAGTCCTTTTAAATTCCTTAAGTCCAAGATATTAATCAAATAATGCCTGTATAAAAACATCCTGAATTTTTTTGTCCTTACTTTTTTACTCTTTATGCAAATCAAGGCCCTAGCTTCTAGCATATAAAAATATGTTGTAATCCATATCCAAACATTCAATGAAACTCATAAAGCAAGCTCTGGATAATTAGAGCTAAAAAATATAAAAAAGAAGAAACAGTAGAGAAAGTACACTGGCCTCACATGGAAATTCTATTACATGCAGGAATAACACACGCATGAATACACATGGACAGAACTGGATGCTAAAAACCATAGCTAGTTCTCAGACTTATTGCTGAAAATCTTTTTTTTGTTTGTTTGTTTTTTACTGGTCCTTCTTCCCTGAAGTTTGAGGAAGTGTTCTCCTTCCCTCCCATTCAGGTCTGAATTTGGGCATTTCTGAATTTGGGCATTTCTAGCCTTTTGCCGCCACAGGCCTAAGAGTTACTTTATGAAACACCGAAGATATTGTGCAGCAAAACCATGAATCACCATCTTTTAATAACTTCAAATTACATTAACACATCCTTTCTAACAAACTATATGCTTTCCATTTCTTTCATTGGTGTCATTCTAATTCCCATGGTACTACAAGCCTCTCAGGAACATCATTATACTTGAAAAATTTATGAAATATTTCTCACAGACTTAGTTGCACTAGTACAAGCTTTTGTAGGAGGCCCTAACGCTACTGAATTCCTACAAGAAGCCCTATTTTTAATAAGGTGTACTTCACAGACTATTCAAGCCAGACCCTTAGTTAAAAGAGAAACAGTAGCTGTGTCCAACTTTGTTAAGTCATTTGAACACTAGTATTCGAGCTGAACTGTTCAAATAAGAGCAGAATAAGTGAGCCTGTGTACTGGTTTGTTTTCTTAAAGTAGACATGGGGTGTCTTTCATAGCATCAATTGCACCCTAATTGTTTTACTTTTGTTTTTAAAATATAGCCCAATCTGTGCTTCTGGAATATTTATTCCTTTCCTCCACTAGCTTATCTCCTGACTATAACCATGAGGTTTTATGTTCTGTCTGTTGAGAACTTTAACAAGTGATTGTTGTATGGGCTAGTTCATGGTTTCATTTCTTCCTAGAACATTAGATAATCAAGTCCATCCAGCCATTTAGTGTTTTTTATTATTTTTTTACTAGATTCTTCTTGGTTTGTACTATTTTGCACAGCCACAGGTGATACTCTGCAAATGAGATTAATACTGACAACCTAATGACAGGAATTTAATATATGAAATATTTTTATACAGAATTACTTTAAAAGTGGTGGCACAGGGTACATGTAATATAATCTATATTTCTGTATACTTCATTGAAGTTGAGGCTTATGGAGCATCCAAGTTAAAGATTAGAAACATGTATCTATTAGGAACTTTTTGTCTGTCTTCCCAGACTTATTCACCAGTTTATTTGGATGCAAATAAATAATTGGCCCAATAACTACATAGGCAGTTTTCAAGTCCATCATCTAAGCACAAATCCAGTTTATTCTGTTTCAAATCATTCTAAAAATATATCCTTCTTTCTTTGGAAGTTGATAGCTCTGCATCTGTTCCAGCTGCCTCATTTTTCTCTGCCACTAACACTGATGTGAGGAGTCTCCTTGGGTTTTACAATGAGCCAACTCATAAAATAAGAGTTTCTGTAGTGGAGCGAAGACACCACAAGAGAAGATATTGTTCGTGCAAGAACTAAAAAGAAGGGAAAGCATGAGTTACAGTGAGAAACATCATGAGGAGAGTTGTATGAAAGGAGTGTAGAAACAATCTGGTCTCTTATTCTATTCATAGCTTTCTATTCTGTTTTCAGCTAATTCTGGGCATACGCACAATAATCTTCACAATCTCTTCTAATCCCAGTTCTCCTCTTAGTGATATTTTTTTCTTTATTTTATCGACAATTTGCACTGCCTCTGACTGATGATCGATGTCCAGAGTAGATGGTGAATCTGTGAAGCTTTGCCAGCTGCTTTAGATGGAGTCATTTACCTTTACAGTGAATCATGGAATTATTAAAAATAAACTGGAACCTAATAACTGCATCGAGGTGTGCATTATTCATGAAAAACTGAGATTTAAACAAAAAGAATTAAAAAAAAATAGCTATTAACTCAACTTCCACAGATACAATACACTTCTAAAGTTATACACATTTTGCAAATAATTTAGTAGAGTTTAAAAGAAGTGATATAGGTTTCAGAGGATAGTTTTTAAATATGGATTTAAATATGGATTTCGATGTGGACTTTTTGCATTTGCAAACATTCAATGTCCTTTGCGAAGGATTTTCTATCCTCACAATAAATTTTAATACCAAAATAATAATTGTATTTAATATATTTTTCTTGTATCATTCTTAAAAGGTTGTAAAGCCTCCCTAAAGAAATGCATTCTGGAAAGAAATAAATGCCAGTATCTTTAAGAAGATCACAACAGAAAAGCTTGTGAATTAAGTTTGCTCATGCATTTTGTTGATGAAAACTTACCACACCCCACCAAAGGGCATCAGCATAGCTGGAGAAACCTGTCTTTCCATCCTCATCAACTGCATCCTTCTCAGCAAGATAAACAAAATAGGATGAAAAGATTAATCCCAAGAATCCAATGTACAGTGTGGTTATGAGTTCCTATTAAAAGAGAAAGCAAAGAAGTACGTAAAGTCTACATCATATATATTCCATGGTGGTAAAACATCATAAATATGGGGGGGGTGGTTTCCATCACAGTAAAAAAATAACAATAATTTGTATTTCAAGTATGACAATTACTTCCAGTAAAACAGGTAGTTCAGGGATCTGGTTTTTATTCAAATAAGACTACCTAATTCAAGGAGAAGCCAGCATTTGTACAAAATTGTTTGAACAGCTAAACATAGGATGGGACACTTCTCCTGCTTTACATCTTGTGAATGGGAATCATTTAATTTAACTGTCCACTCAAAATACCAACTGTTAATATGTTTTAAATATAGTAAGACAGCTTTAGAAATGCACTTTATGAAAAGTATGCTAAAATAACAGCTAACAAATAATGACGATGTCTTGTCATTATGACCATACCTAAGAAATGAATTTGTGTATCTGATATTTAGATTGCTTAAAACTCAGTAATGGTGCCCTAAGAGTTTCATGTTAGGATAAGGTAAAACATCATAAACTAAAATATGCTCGGTTGGTGTAACCTCTACTTCAGCCCTGAGAAAGAAAGACTGAGGCTAGGGACTTTTGTTAAGGTGTGAGACAGTGTGCTTGTGAATGCACTTGCTTTTGATAGATTTTTGGATAAGAAAGTTGTGATGGGAAAATAGCTTATTTTAATGACTTAAGATAGTGCTTCAATAGTTAACACATATTGTATTCCTTTGTTTGTTTGGTTGGTTTTTTTTGCACATAGCCATCTTAATTATGAAACATTGTAGTACTACATCTTCATTGGAATCTTGTTAAATTTGTGACAGAGTTATTTTTCTTTCCTTGGATCTCAACCAATACTGGAATTAGAATACTCCCATGAGATACATTTAAAATTAAAGCCTGTATAAGAAGGATTGCCTCCACTTTTAAAATATGGTAGGTTTCCACAAATTTTCTGCAACATTCTACCCACACTTCTTCAGGAATTTGTGAGGGAAGGTTCAGGTATTATCCTCATATTTCCTTCAGATATTTTTTTCTTCTTTTCATTTCCATTTTAGACCTTACTGGGAATACACAGTTCTGGTAGTTGGTAAGTCCTTTCAGTAGCAGGAACTATACATACTCCTCCTCCTGCTACAGCACTAATTAAAATCTCGGTTCAGCAAGATTTTAGGCAAACTTGGCACAAAGCAAAGTTTTTTCTCTAATTATTTCATAATTACCTAAATAATGAATTTTTATAGTATTCAGTTTTGCCCATGGGTAAGTCTTTTAGCCTAAGACTTAACTTTTTGCAGGGTTGTTAGCTAAACAAAGTAGCTGAAAGAGGAAATAAAACTGTTTTTCAGTAGTTCAGATTTCTATGCTGGTTACCATTCTTATCTTTTTCTCTAACAGTAATTGTAGATACATAGTGTATGGAATACTCCTGTGTTAAATGCTGGCTTTTTGAAAAGTGGGCAGAAAAACATACTTTTCAGAAGTGTCTTATGAGATTTCTTTCAAAGAGGTTGAAATATCAACAGACCTATTCTGATTATTTCACCATTGGCACCTCTCAGATCTGGTCCTTTTTCATCTAAGGACTGAACTCTTGTTAAGTAAAGCCCAGATTCAAATGTATTTGCCTTAGACTTATTCTAAATGTCACTCCATGTTACATATGTATCAAGAGACAAAATACTATGTGATTATTTTTAACTATTAAGAACAATGGCAGCAATCTAACGCATACTGCATTTCAGAGGAAGCTCAGAAGATTTTAAAATAATATGTGCTTCAAGAAATACACAGAGTGGTGTCTAGCAATGCCAAATAGCATGAATTGATGCATGATCTCAAAGCAAAGAGGAATTTGCAGAAATCCAGCCTTAAAACTTCACATTGATATGAATTTTTATTGGGTAAGAGCTTAAGAATAAAGATTGCTGCCCAATACAAATGTCCATTCTCAGCAAGGGAATTTCAGATACATCTATGCAAAGGAAACAGAAGAAAGAACAAAAAATAAATATGCAAAAAGGTAAACTTGAATATTTGAGAGACTTGAGTCAACAGTGTTTGGTTTTTTTAACTTAGACAGATTTCTATTTTCAGTTACAATAAGGACCACACAATATGTAATTTGACACTTAGGAAAAATAAATCAGATCCCCAAATCCACAGCTTATCAGTAACTCCCTCTTCACAAAGCAAAGTGAGGAATAAGTAAAGCTAATTGAAAGGCTTACAAGCTGGAGCTGGACTGGCTAACACAGTTTTTCAGTTACCCACATGATTTTTCCATGTCTTTCCATCACCACATGTGAAATTGACTCACGTTTTGTTGCTTTTGGCGAGAAATGCTTATAAAAGCTCAACCTGCTGAAAATAGAAGAGCATCCTAGCCAAAATGGGCCTGAGTGAGCTAATACAGCTATATGTAAAATTCAAAAACACATGGAAATAATTGATGACAACTTTAGTAAGCTCTTCTGGGCCTACAGAGGTTAACGTGCTTATTATTTTCACAGGTCACAAAGGTGAATTTCTCGCATTGTTGAAGTCTTTAAGGGTTTAGGGTCCCATATTTCTGAAAGAGTGAAAAACTCAACAAATAAATGAGGACCTTGTACTCTGCCTGTAAAGAAAAAGCAGCTGAAGTGGTTTTGTTTTGGGGTTTTTTTGAAACAAAAATTTCTTTAAGAGACTGGACAGGAATAAAGGTTCCATTTTCCCTTCCACTTGGTACGATGCTAGGGTTTCAGCTACACTTGTCCAATGTCAATACAGAACTGCGTGTTTAATTTCTTTTTTATTAATGTGTTAGTGGGTGATCTGCTTTGACAAGTACTACAGATCTGTAGAGTTTTATATATCATCATAATCACTTCTTTGGATTAGCAGAAATTCAGGTGCATTTATTCATAAATTCACCTCTCCAAGAGTATTTTTTTTTCCTTTTAAATCACTGAACTTATTTATGTTTGTGACACTTAAGACTTAAGTGTTATATTTTGGGGGTGGCATTTCCAGAATCTTGACTAAAATTCTGAACACCTACAGGAAGAAATTCTCTCTAACACCTCTGTCAGTAAGGTTAGCACATGTTGAGAAAGTATATTTGGATACCAGCTCTGCCCTATCTAGATATTCAGGCAATGCAACCATAATAAATGAAGACCACACAGACTTGGAGGATTAAAAGTCATCCTGTCATACTGGATGAAAGCAGTCTTTATATTAGAGCACTTCAGCATGCATCAATGCTGCACAGCCATCGTGACATAGAATTCCCAAAAGTACTGGGGTGGGGGGAATAAAGGAAATAAAAGTAACTTTTAATATTAAATTAATATTTTGGATTATGTACTTCTCATTTGCTGGCCCAGAACAACTATTTTCTAAATTGCAAATGAAGCAATGTCTGTGTGGAAAGCTATAACTATTTGTCAATATCTGGAGAATAAATCTACACTCATAGAGAATCACCCTTACAAGTGTGATGTAAATACTCATAGAACAGTATTACCCATCCACAGTACATTCTGACTTGCAAGATTTAAGGCCAATAATAAAAGTTGATTATTACATTCATAAAGCTAAGTCAGCTTTTCTTCAATAGATTCCATGAAGCCCCCAAAAGACCCTTTCATCTAGAATTTTTCTGAAGCTTGCACTAAAACGTGTAAGTTTTTCCTGCTTGATGACCTTCTATACAGAGTAACTGTTTCAAGATTTAGTGGACATACAACTATTCAGGGCCAAGTTTACCTCTGAGACTACAGCTTTGAAAAAGTAACTTTTCTTGCATATTATCATAACATAGTTAGTATTTTTTATTTATGGAATGAATTAGAAAAATCCTTTTTCAGTCAGTGAAAATAGGATGATATAAATAATTGATTTGTTCCATCAAGGCTTTTCCACTTCTATTTATCTTTCCACAGAACACCAAAGCTGGGAAAACATCTGTGAAGACAGTGGACAGTATTTGCAATATGAAAGGCAGCCCACATAACTGCATTTAATAAATTATATTGAAGGATAACATCAAAGAGCACAACAGTTAACTTAAAAAAAATACTGATGCTGATACCCTGTTAGCCACCGACCTGAAGTACAGAATAGTGCTCCCATTTTAAAAATAGAAAGGAACACATGATCGACTTTTAAAATATTTTTGTTCTTGCAAAGGTAAATGTTATTTTGAATCAGACTGTGATTTGAAGGCCATGAAAAAAAATATACTGAAGTAAACAAAATACTGGGTGTCTTTAAAGATCTAGTACCTGACGATGTATGAAAACAACTGATCCTAATAGTCGCCAGGTGCCACCCTGTCGATCTACATGAAGCATACGAAGTATCTGGAGAAACCGTATCCCCCTGTAAGAAAAACAGGACATTAAAAAAACTAATAAATGAGGAAAACAGTGCTCTATCTATACATGGTTGACTATGTTCACCAAAATACTGCTGTATCAGAGAACTGTGATGGCATTGCCGCTGGCTAGGGTTGCATCTTAGGCTTCAGGCCTCTTAGTAGACTGTATGCTTAAACCACACTTCATTATATTCAAATATATTCAGAAATATTGACGAGGACAACAAGTTATAAGAAAAAAGAAAATCCTCTAAAATATATTTCAAACTCAGAGGAAACTTGCATATTTTACTTAATTATGACTCTGAAATACTTCCTTTCTGAGCAAAGTCAGTGCTTTGAGCTTTGCTAACAAAAATATGAGCAAACTTTTTTCTCTATTTGCCAAACACAGAATGTGAATCAAACATGGTATTACTGAAGTCCTTTTTGTGTAAGCTTTAGAAAACCTCTAATTGGAAATACTTACATTCCTATGTGATTTTAGGACAATAACTGAATAATAAACTCCAAATATTTTAAGCGAAAGAAAAATAACTATCTATATGTTTTTTAGCTGAATGTTGTTCAATGGAAACATATATTTCTAGTCACCCTTTTGACAATGAACTTTGTTTTCCTACACCAATCTTACTGTCCTATCACTGAAACAAAAGAGTGAAGGGTGGGAAAGGATGAATGTTGAATTTACCTATGTGAATTTTTACTAGAAGTAGTTTTATCTCTTTTTATCTATCCTTAAAATTTTCTGTTGTCGTTATTGTTATTTTTTTAATTCAATCTTCTTATTTCAGTTCCACTGAGGCTGCATTTTTCTGTGTTACACCAGCAGGCAGGAAACTCAGCATGGGGCCATCCTCAATCATTGTTCTTATTCAGAATGTGAAGTCATACTGTCTTCTGAAAGGCCCAACTTTTCCTTTACTCAGAAGCAGGTTCTCTGAGCTTTCACAGTTGATGGTCAAATTATGAAATGCTTGTCATTCTTTTGGAAAGAACACAAGCATTCTGAGTATCAAATCACATATCAGTGACTGGGCATATGGACACCATGGTTGGTTTTACTTTTTTGCTATGACATTGAAATAATGATCAATTAAATATATTATAAATATAAATATTATAATAATATATAAATATATATTATAAATATAAATGTCATAGCTGGAAACTATGAAATATCCACTTAACACCTGTTAATGAGTCCAAGAACAATTACAAGACTACCAAATACATGAGAACCAATAGAGTTACATGACACTAAGCTGGGTGAAAGTGTCGATTTGCTGGAGGGTAGGGAGGCTCTGCAAAGGGATCTGAACAGGCTGGACCGCTGGGCTGAGTCCAATGGCATGAGGTTTAACAAGGCCAAATGCCGGGTCCTGCACTTGGGGCACAACAACCCTATGCAGTGCTACAGACTAGGAGAAGTCTGTCTAGAAAGCTGCCTGGAGGAGAGGGACCTGGGGGTGTTGGTTGACAGCCGACTGAACATGAGCCAGCAGTGTGCCCAGGTGGCCAAGAAGGCCAATGGCATCTTGGCTTGTATCAGAAACGGTGTGACCAGCAGGTCCAGGGAGGTTATTCTCCCTCTGTACTCGGCACTGGTGAGACCGCTCCTCGAATCCTGTGTTCAGTTCTGGGCCCCTCACCACAAGAAAGATGTTGAGGCTCTGGAGCGAGTCCAGAGAAGAGCAACAAAGCTGGTGAAGGGGCTGGAGAACAAGTCTTATGAGGAACGGCTGAGAGAGCTGGGGTTGTTTAGCCTGGAGAAGAGGAGGCTGAGGGGAGACCTCATTGCTCTTTATAACTATCTGAAAGGAGGTTGTAGAGAGGAGGGTGATGGCCTCTTCTCCCAAGTGACAGGGGACAGGACAAGAGGGAATGGCCTCAAGCTCTGCCAGGGGAGATTTAGGCTGGACATTAGGAAAAAATTTTTCACAGAAAGGGTCATTGGGCACTGGAACAGGCTGCCCAGGGAGGTGGTTGAGTCACCTTCCCTGGAGGTGTTTAAGGCACGGGTGGATGAGGTGCTAAGGGGCATGGTTTAGTGTTTGATAGGAATGGTTGGACTCGATGATCCGGTTGGTCTCTTCCAACCTGGTGATTCTATGCTTCTATGATTCTATGATTTGTTGCTTATATCAGGACAGGAGAGAGTTATATGTAGCTCCCCTGTACAATTATTAGACACACCTCTTAATGTCTCACCTCTTAATGACCCACTGGAAGTTCTTGATTTTCCTGGTTTTTTTATCTGAGATGGTTATGTCTATGTTACTGCCAAGTGCTGACATGCATGTTATAGTTTGTCAGTTTTACAAATAAAGATTTAAGAAACAAGATAGTGAACAAGAAACTCCAGATATGCAGCCTCTGAAAAACCAAAACCTATTTCCTCTGAAAACAGAAAATATATTGGCTGGAAAGAAGACCAATTTTATCAATTTGGTAAACTTAAAACTGTAAAGATAAAAATCTGTAGGACTCTACTGTGAACTCTGCAGTGCTACTAGATCTCAGTTTCACTGGTTGAAAAAGCCAACCTGTCATACCTGGTGGGTTTGGAGCCTGCAACTTCATTCTACAAGAAATCAACCTAAAATGTGTGACCCATGGTTTCTGGGATTGCTGGGACTTAGGGAAGGTCCAAAGAGGACCGTAGGAGTATATCTCAAAAGCAACAAAAGCAAAGGTAAGCATGTGAGATTCATTCCTTCTTAATTCAAAAGCAGCACCTATAATCACAGTTCTAATGAAACTTGATGGGACTAAGACTTGCCTGATCCAGACAGGTTTTCAGTGGGACAATAACAACATTGCAGAGATATGGGTTAAGTTTCTCTGGCAGCATTCTGAGCTGTATGACACTGGCTGTATAATTTAACAGTAGGAAAGGCTGCACTGAGCCCAAAGCTACCTGGATTCATATATAAACATACAGTGGGCTTTTTCTTTACAGTTCTTCCTACATGTCTACTTAAATTAAGCAAAATCTTTGGAATTTTCACATTCATCCTCCTCTTCTCCTGTATGAGTTTATAAATGACATGCATGTTGCCTGTATGAGTCTTTATCATCATGTAAAGATTAATGTTCTGCAGTAAAACTTACCTTAAAAATACTTTATACATGTAGTTCCCTCCAGTGTTTGTCTACACAGGTACACAGTTTAGACAGTACTGTACTTTCTCACTTCCAAGTGATTAGACTGCATTGGAAATTAGAGGCTTGTAACAGAACAGAACATGCAGCACATTTTGCAAGTTAAGCTAGAAGAAGTGGGAAGTACACCTCCTCTGCTTATCATTCCTTTCTTCTATTCACACACTTTACTTCCCAAAACAAGCTTGCAGTATTTGATGCAAGCTGAACAAACACTGTAGACATCAAGTGTTTCTGGTTCATGTATGGCAGGAGTTACTTGTGCCAAAAAAAATCCACTAGAACATGATTACTCTTTAAACAAAGTAATTATTTGTACTCAAATAGTAGTGAGTTGAGTTCTGTCTAGATTGCTTCTTACATAACCCAATGTTCCGTAATTATCTTTTGTCTCAAAAAGAGATCTCTTTGATGTTTTATTTATGACATGGTGTTGCTTTATTTTTTTTCCTCTTCACTTCAACATTCCCAACATTTTTCATATGCCTTGTTTCTGCACTCTTGTTTCCCAACCAGTGACGAAGCAAAATAACACAGTCTTCTGCTGTCAAGTGTTTCGATATAAAAACTTTCCCCTTATTAGAAATATTACATGTCCATCTAATTTGGAAATTGGGAGATTAGATATACATCTAATATAACTCTGCAGTTGTGAAGAGCTACAGTCACTAGAAGAACATACCTAATTGCAGAGGTGGCAAACACCTGTCCATTAGATCCTATGCTCAGAACAATAATTGAGGCTACTACCACAATTAGATCTGTAAAAAAAAAAAAAAGTATTAAATGTTAGCTCTCAGCACTGAAACACACAACAAACTGACTGAGGAAAGGACTTCAAAAAAAGAAATTAAGTTAGCTGAAATCTGGTGGGCAGTAAGTTAATATAATAGTTTCATATCAAAAAAACCAACTACTGCAGTTTCTTCCATGATTGAATTAATGGAAATGTTAAAGACCCTGCAACTTGCTACAAAAGCAACAAAGGTAAAAGCATGTGTACACCCTAGAAATGAATCCACGTTTTGGCTCAGGGCTCTTGATTTAAGAGGGAAAGTAAGGGTTTGCTTCAATCAATAATGGAATGCATAAAGTCAAGTATCACATGCGGACACACACACACACACTTAGTTTAAACAATTGTATCAAAGCTATAAAGCCAAGCTTTCAAAGTTTAGGAACTGTCAGAAAGAGATTGCCTAAGAGGAATCATTGTTGTTGGTTACTTTGTGATAATCATATGAAAAAACAATTGTTTCCAGAGTTGCATTTTTTCTACAGTTTACACAGTTCCAGCATTATACAATTCAAATGATGAATTGTTTTCACAGTGCCAACATCCCTTATTTTCTTTTACCCTAGTTCAGTGAAAGGTCTATTGCTTTTGGTTATTGAACCCTACTCTAACATTTTGAGAAGACATTTTTCAATTTCCTCATAGGTATTTCTGTGGTAATCCTCTTTAGAGCATCTAAATGCTTCACTTTCAAATTCTAACCAGAAAATAAAGGATAATGTTATAAATGGGTGGCAAATATACACAGAATGAGGAAAAGTTTTGGAAAATTTTCCTTGCCAGTTCTAAACAAGCGGTACTTTATTCTTCAGAGAACTTAACATTATACAGCTCTTAAGAAAAAAAAGGGGAAAAGACCCCAAAACAACACAAAAACCAGTGTCTGCTTACTTCACTTGCAGCTGTGACAGCTCAAAACCTCTATAACCCAACTTCAAAGTCTTCATCTGGACATCCAGAAAATGAGGCACACTTGTGAAAACTAATTTAAATAACTACAACAGAGTTTCTGAGTGATGCCCAGGCAAGATGCAGGATACAATCCAACTTCAGAAGCAACAACAGTTTCCTTTAACAAGGGTAACTTTTTTCCTCTCCTTTAAACATTCCTTTAAACATTCTCCTGCCTCATTCACTGCTATGTAGTTGCTGAAAGAAATATTGCAGCAGTTCTAAACCCAACAGTTTCCTTCACCCTCTGACTTGGATTAATTTCCAGTAACAGTCTGATTTTTACTGTAAAAGTAGGATTCCTCACAAAGGGATAGCACTCAATCAATTTAAAGACTGTCCTAAAATAATTGTACATTTATGAAGATGAAAATAAATATAGAGAGGGATAAGTTAAGACTATAGAAAGAGCTTTGATTTTGAGCTAATCTAACTTTTGAGCATCTGACCTTCCAATTTTTTTATGCTCTTCCTTTATCACATATATATGTGAATATACATTTGTAAACACTCAGAATTTAGGGAGGGTTTTCTTCCCATCACATCATAATATAGATCTTTGCCCTCAAGCAGATGATGCACTTGATGCCCTTACTGAATCATCAGACATAAAAATATCCATCCAATGAACAGCACTGAAGGCGGAAAAGACCTCAGTTAGGTAATTAGTTTCAATCAGGCAGTGACAGTAACAGATTTTTCATCTGTACTTTCCACTTTTCTGAAAGTGTGTTCTACATGGCAGAGGTATTTCCTTTTTTCACCCAGACACATTCTTCTTTGTGGCCAGCAGGTCAACGGAGGTGATTCTGCACGTCTATTCCTCTCTTGTTAGACCTTATCTGGGGTACTGTGTCCAGTTCTGGAATCCTCAACACAAGGAGGATATGGAACTGTTGGAATGGATCCAGAGGAGGGCTACAAATATGAGGAAAGACTGAGAGAGTTGGGCTTGTTCAGTATGGAGAAGAGAAGGCTCTGAGGAGATCTCATAGCAACCTTCCAGTACCTGAAAGGGGCCTATGAGAAAGCTGGGGAGGGACTTTTTTACAAAGGCTTGTAGTGATAGGACGAGGGGGAATGGGTATAAACTGGAGAGAGGCAGATTTAGGGTAGGCATAAGGAAGAATTTCTTAACTATGAGAGTGGTGAGGCACTGGAACTGGCAGCTGTGGCTGCCCCACCCCTGGCGGTGTTCAAGGCCAGGTTGGATGGGGCATTGGGCAGCCTGTTCTGGTTGGAGGTGTTCCTGCCCATTGCAAAGGGTTGGAATCACATTGTCTTTAAGGTCTCTTCCAACCCAAACTATTCTATGATTCTATTTCTGCTTCTCTATTCCTCAATTTCATTCCAGTTTCCAGTCTTCAGGCTTCTCATATTAATCCCTGTTTACTGGTACAAAGTCCTAATTTACACTCTAGTTCTTCAGCATATCTTTCTGCCCTTACAGTGCCAACTTTCAATCCCCTACAACTTCTATTTTCAGCCCCTACAATGTTCAACCTCCTGCTTGCTTGTCAGTCTCTATACATACTTCTCCCTTACATCAGCATTCATCCTCCTTCCATTTCACTGAGCTTGTATGTCCCAGTCCATTCCTCCTACCTCATTACTTCACCTTGGCATTTGAGCCTGATATTATATTTTCCCTTTCCACGTGTCCCGGGCAGTTTCAGGAAGAGCACTACAAAACCAAAATCAACAGATTTTCCACTTCAAGCTCCAGCAGTGCTGCTCAGAGAAACACGAAATTTGAATTGTGCAGCTCACTGCAGATTGAATCCTTGAAGAATATAAAAGCACTCACTAGCAGTGTGTTTTAAGCATAACAAGCTACCAATTTTTCAGAGGCTTTTTAGTCAGCCAGCTTGGAGTTGATTTTGAGTGACAAACAAAAACCTATTTTCTTATTAAGTTTCAGGTATCTGCTTCAAAGTGTGGGATTATCAGTGCTTCTTTATTAAAAAAAAAATCACCACAACTACCTTTTTCAAGAACAGCTTAAATATTTTGCATGAAATGTTTACATAAGAATCAAACTAAAGCAAACACTTGGCATGGAAAATATTAGGCTAAAGAACCAATGTCTGTTTAAATAACTTTTTCAACTCTAACAAGCATTATTATTTAGACTAGCATTACATTAGTATTTACGTTAGTTTTTAAAATGAAAGAGTCAGGAAGCTTTGGTAATTCTAAAAATTGAATTCCAGTAATTTATGAACACTGATCTGTGGACATGTTTCTCAAACTTTCTACTTTACTTACGTGTTTGCAAACATGTCTGCTTATACAGGAGGTGCAGAGAGACAAAAATGACAACGTGTCTTCTATACAATATACGCAATACTTATATAGATGACAGGCCTATATATCTCACAATCCCAGCAGTTTAGTATGTTTAGTACATAAAAGCCTAATTAGGCTAGGATTTTCAGAAGCATTTCGCTCCTAACCTAACCCTACAGAAACACTTGACATTTTAGATGAAATTTTAAAAGAACATTCAAGAAAAAGTGTGTCCTATGTTAAAATTTTCCTTCCCCAGTTATAGACGTTGCATGTCAACATGCTGTTTTATGCAGCATGGAATGCAATAACATTATAAAAATTTAGAAAAGAAACCAATAACTAGGCTTGACTTCTCAATCTCTTTCTGGTAATAGGCACAAAAATAATTTTTATTTATGATTAAGGAGGGGAAAAAAAGGAAAGAGAATAGGAGAAACTAAAGGAGTTAAAAATTGCTACCCAAGTAGAACTTCCTAAGAATCAATCCAAATTTTAATGTGGACAAAAAATGTAACAAGTCTCTCTGATATCAGACATTTCAATGATATTTTCTGATTTTCAAAATAAATACTTCTCTCCCAATGCAAATGTAAAATGAACACCTACTATTTTACATTCTGTTCTAAACCTTTAACTTATTTTTCTTATGTTTTTATTTTATTCTTGTTGATTTGAATATGATAGGATGTCAGTATGATTCTACCACTAGTGGCAAATGTACTTCTAAAGTTTAGCTATCTGGATTAGTGCAAACACAGTTCTACCTGCATTTCATATGTAAAAACAAATCCTGACTTTAAATGTCTTGTGTTCTTAGGGGAATTTTAAATGTAAAAACAGTACTGATACCTTTGAATGCCCAACCAGCACTAGTCATTCTTAGCTTTACTTAAAAAAAACACTGTACTTTCTCCAAAGGCTACATGAACAGAAAAGCTTACCTTGGTGGATAAACAATACCAGTTCAGAGAACCACTATCAGGTTGAAATCACAGTTTAATAGAACTGCTGCATATCCTCATGTACCTCTGTCCTCTAATATATCTACCTAAGAAGCAGTTCTTATTTGAAAAAGAAGTCAAGAATGTGATTTCCTAATCACAAAAAAGAAAAAGTTACCCATAACCTTCATGGTTCAATCATGAAACAGCTGAAGAATTTGTTTTTATGTAATGAAACACTTCTTTCTCAATAACCCAAAATTGAGTACAGTATCTTATCACATTATTCACTACCGACATCCAGATGTATAATACGTTATATGAATATGTTGCTTCCTGAGTTTTTGTATCAAGATTCATAAAGTCACAGATGGTTAAGGAAAGACCAGCTCATTCTCTCTCCTTTTTACCTCTCCCTCTTTGCTCTGTTTAAAACTCAATGAGTTGATGTTTGAGTAACATAAAATTCACACCTCTACAGGAGTCTACACAAAATCACAGGCTTAAAACAGAAATAATGATTTTATGGTCTACCTTAATTTTGTCCAAACATCACCTTTTATTAATCCCTCACTGTTCCTCAGGTTCTATGAGTCACCTTCCCTGCTAAACTCACTCCTACTTCAGAGATGCTACCCAAAATAGTCCCTTGAACCATCTAAAATGGCTTAACTTTAGTATTGCCCAGGGGGATTTTTCCTGAAATACGGTTCACACATTTCCATGGTATTCCCAATTTCTACTCACCTTTGTGTTTGCTTTCTACAGCAGACCTTAGAAAAAATTACTGTGTTCAAAATCTTGACAATTTTCTCCATTTACACAAGCGAATTTAGTAAACATTTCTTCACTTTACAGTTTTGCCTTTTGCAAGCTGATGTCTGCCTGTGTCTCACAGACACATTTTAAATGTTCAGTACTAGGAATCCAAAAGAAGAAATAATTGCATAGATTCACAAATCAGATAAATACTTGAGTGATAGACACAGCTCAGAACTCCAAGATGGTCTTGGCAATAGTTGACAACTTTATTTTAAAATGGATTATAACAGCAAAATTAAGGAAAAAAAAAAGTTTAAATCTTACCGATAATTGATATTGGCTTTCTGGCAAACCTTATTCTTCCCTGGAAGCCAACATACTTACTCCTGCAGCCTGCAGACCACAATCGGACCACATATTCAGCGCCAAAAAACACAACCAGAACTATTTCCTATCAGAATTAAAAGGACAAAATATCAGAATTTTTTTCCATAAAAGACAGACTACAGTTTGTATATCTAATTTGTTCCCATGCCTCATAGAATCATAGAATCATAGAATCATAGAATCATAGAATCATAGAATCATAGAATAGTTTGGGTTGGAAGGGACCTTGAAGATCATCTAGTTCCAACCACCCTGCCATGGGCAGGGACACCTCCCACTAGATCAGGCTGCCCAATGCCCCATCCAACCTGGCCTTGAACACCGCCAGGGATGGGGCATCTACAGCTTCCTTGGGCAACCTGTTCCAGTGCCTCACCACTCTCATCATGAAGAAATTCCTCCTTATGCCTACCCTAAATCTGCCCAGCTCCAGTTTATACTCATTCCCCCTCATCCTATCACTACAAGCTTTCTCATAGGCCCCCTTCAGGTACTGGAAGGTTGCTATGAGATCTCCTCAGAGCCTTCTCTTCTCCATACTGAACAACCCCAAATCTCTCAGCCTGTCCACATACAGAAGGTGCTCCAGCCCTCTGATCATCTTTGTAGTCCTCCTCTGGACCCACTCCAACAATTCCATATTCTTCTTATGTTGGGGAACTGGACACAGTACAGCAGGAGGGGCCTCACAAGAGAGGAACAGAGGTGCAGAATCACCTCCCTTGACCTGCTGGCCACGCTTCTTTTGATGCAGCCCAGGATACGGTTTGCCTTCTGGGCGGTGAGTGCACATTGCTGGCTCATGTTGAGCTCCTCATCAACCAGCACCCCCAAGTCCTCCCTCTTGAGACAAGTGTACTCCATCTGTCACTAGCAGGCCTGGTGTAATGTAGACTGACTCCTGATCAAAAAAACCCAAAATTCTGCAGGTAGCACTAGCCTCAGAGCAAGGTACTGATCTGCTGGGTCTTACTGTTTCTTCCCTCATCATTGCCTGCAACTGGAAGCATAGAGGAGTACACTAGTTGTGCTCCTGATCTCCTAAGCAGTTGTCCCAAAGCCCTGAAGTCTCTTTAGATTGTCCTTGGACTTCTTATTGCAACTTCATTGGTGCCTATCTAAAGACTCAATAATGGAGAATAATCCAAGGGTTGTAACAATAGTAGTAAGTTTTTCTTCACATCTTTATACCAGGCCCCAGGGAAGCGGCAGACATCCCTAAGAAGTGGGTCTAGTCTCTCAGAAGAGGGACAATGACCTATCTTTTTTTTCTTTATGGAAACAGTTTTGATGCAGGGCACAGGCCCACTTGACCTTCATGACACCTCAAACCTAGATGAACCATTGTCCTTGTTAGTGTTTGTTTCCACATGCAAAGCCTTATACATATTATGGAAGGGAATTTGGGAAGATGCAGTAGTCACAGAGAAGCTGCACCTGCTGCACCAAGCAGGAACTTGTCACCATTCACCCCTATCCCTTAGGTCACCGCATTCAACCAGGTGGAGAGATGACACAGAATCTTCCATATGGCAACGGGTATAAACTGGAGAGGGACAGATTTGGATTGGACATAAGGAGGGATTTCTTCACCATGAGAGGAATGAGGCACTGGCACAGGTTGCCCAGGGAAGCTGTGGCTGACTCATCCCTGGAGATGTTCAAGGCCAGGTTGGATAGGGTGTTTGACAGCCTGATCTAGCAGGATATCCGGGACCATGGCGGGGGGGTGGAACTGGATGACCTTTAAGGTCCCTTCCAACCCAAACTGTTCTATAATTCATACCACACATCCTGCCTGCCTGACAGGCCTGTTTCAGGGAAGATATGGTGCTACTCCAGTAGTCTAGCTCTCTCTCAGACTCCCTGATACTCCTCAACCTACTCACCACCTCCCAGAGGTCTTTTACTAAGCTAAGGAGTTTCTTTACCTGAGCACAACCCTCACTGGTATGTTCACTACTGCCATCTAGTACCGGTGTAAGTAAGGGTAGGGGACACCCTGCAGCCTGACACTTGGGTGTCACTATATTCCTGTCAGAGCTCTGTATGGGAAACTGTGTGGGTGCAGAGTTTAGAAAGTACATGACTCTCTGTGAGGTGGATACCATTGCTCCCTGGTCAACTCTGGCAGAGCTACCGCACCCTTCTACTCAAACTGTCATGCCATGCCCTGGTCCCTAGTGCTCCCTAGGGGTTTCTTATGGGGACAGGGGACCTTGGCCCCACCCCAGTCTTGTCAGCCACTGTCGCATGCACTGCAGGCTCCTGGTGGGCCTCTCCACTCTCCTGCGGTTTTCCCAGTTCAGGCCCTCCACCATAAACCACACTGGAGCACCCCACTGCAGATTGTGCTGGCATCGAAGCTGTTTGCCTCAGTGACAGAGGTGAACAGATTATATATAGCATATAAAATAAAACATTTATCTATAATTTAATATTGCATCCCTCTATAGCACTGCATCATAAGGCCCTAGTCCATAACCAAGGATCAATATACTTTTTAGGTACTTTTAATGAAGAGAGATTAGTAAAGGATCACAACATGGACAAGTTTGTTGACATCTTTGTTCCTTCCCTCCTTCCTTATTTTCCTCCGCTATCGCAATGTGCCAGCACAACCAAAATGCAGCTTCTAGGCTTTGTTCCAACCCAAACTGTATTCAGTAACTCAGAGCCACCAAACACCTACTATATAAATTACAGCTTTGGAAAATATTTTTATTTTAACTTGAACATGCTTGCAATCTGCACCTGGGGAATTCTAAAGCACCCAAACAGTGAACACACTTAAATCACCATTTTCACTGAATAACAATACCAATATGTCTTTAAAACTGACATTTTCAACAGCTGAAAAGAGGCCAAGATATTTCAAAGCTGAAAAACATATAAGAAAAACTCTACAATAATAAGCAAAACATCACAGCAATTTTGATTTTTAACAATATTAGGTTAACATTTCTGTATTCACTTCTACCTCCTTGTTTTGCCTGGAATGAAAACCAAGAAAATACGCACAGTCTTCCTCTGTTTTCACAGCACTTTCAGACTGACTAAAACCAAGGATTAGCAGAAAGCTAAGAAAGTTTACAGCAAAATTCCAAGGCAGAAGCACAAGAAAATACATAGAAAATTAGCTCCACAAGTTTGATTTTTTTGAATTAATTTATTATCTAGAGCTTTTACAAGTAATACTTCTAAGTTTGTGCTCTGTCTGAAATCTAAATACAAACATTTATTCAATCATAACAGTCAAAGCAAACTTCAAGAAAAACCTTCAAAGAAAACAATTCTTGTATTCCAAGGATCTTGCAAAATGCACTCTCTCTTATTAAATTGTCCACATTTTTAGCAGGTTCCTAGTGTCATGTCAGCACTTGTCTTCAAGCCTCTTCTTAAGGATCTCATTTCCACCAAAGGAAGCAGAACACTATCTATGTGGACCTAATAGACCAGTAGAAGGAATGACACTGATGCTTTGATGATACTGTGAAGTCATGAGCACTTCTTTTTGTAATTTGGCAGAAAGCTAGTACCAAAGGTTGAAATGAAAGAACGTTCCTGAAGCAAACAGTTCCATGTCCTTATCTGCAGACTAAAATGGCTGAGCTCCACTCAGCTCCACCTCAGGAATACATGTTTTCACAGTCTTAGAGGAAGAAATGCAATCAGAAAGCATAACTTACATGGCTTTGTTGGTAACTCACCCTTTGACAAGGGAAGATGTCCATAGAAATTTGAATGAAAACAACTATGCCATTCAACTACATCAAAAGCATACTTCTGACACTGAGAGACAGTTTATTCAATGTCGGTCCTAACAGACAACACTTATGGCAGTAGAAGAATAATTTCTACAGAAACTGCTTATTAGAATCACTGGTTCAGTTCGGTAAAAAATAATATAGAAAGGAGACAAGGAGAGAAGTGCTGAGAAAACAAAACCCTCTTAGATTTAAGTCATTCCTTGATTATCGCCTAAGGGTACTTTTAAAACCTGAAATTAAAACCATATCTGGCCTAAGGATACTTTATTCTCAAGGAAAATTCTAGAAGCTAGGTGTTTATTTCAGCTACTACCAAGAACCCATCATGGTTACACCTGGCAAATCTTGCACAGTGTGTGGAAAGGGATAATAAATTGTTGACAAGATGAAGGAAGAGGAAAGAACCTACTAATTACTGATCACAGTTCATTTTGTCCTGGACAGGTGTCCACATTACCAAAACCTCAGCAATTAAAAACTTGTTGGCAGCCTCAGACAGGCCAAAGACCAAAAGAGCATGGAAACTGGATAAATATCACAGCTTCACAGCTCTATAGGTAATCCCCCTAATAAAAACACAAAAAAAAAGAAAAAAGGAGGAAGATTATTGTTGTGTATACTTCTAGTAAAAGACAGAAGACATCCATTTCCAGGACTGTCAAGGCTGATCAAGCTTCACCTCAATAAATTCACCTTTAAAAATTCCCTAGCCTGCTTTCTTTTCCTTCTATGCATATAAATACTTTTCAGAACCTTAAATTTGTTGTCTCGCATTTACTTTCTGGTAAAGAAAAGAAAAAAAAAAACTAGCAATTTTGTGGCAAGTCAGAAAAAATACAAAACATGAACCAGAAAATGATCTGAAAAAAAAATTGCAAATTAAATAGTATGCCAGATATGCTCCTAATTGGCATCCACCTCCATGTCAGACTGAGACCTTTCTCCATCACCTTTCTGAAATTTACTAGAACACTTCCTTTCAAAATGTTATTATACTCACAAGGATCCTACACAACATTTATAATTAGGCTCCCAGCAGTATTTTTCCCCTTCTTCTGCAAGTGGTGAGGGAAGAAATACATGCTGGAGGATACTAAGCAGATTTCATAAACCTAGAAAGCCATTTGGCATCAACAGAAAGACAGGGATGAACTCCTCTAATGAAATCAAACCCAAAAATAATAAGTAGGAACTATTACCTCAAAAAAGTAAGAGTCACATCAAGCTTGATCAATACAGTGCTGATAAATACTATTGGCTACTCTAGCAGTCAGCCTTGAGTATCAGCCTTCCATTTTTCTCAGCAACCCTTCTCTGAACTCCTATGAGTAAAGAGAGGGAGAGCAAAGCTGCATATACTTTGAACAGAACAGTTGCAATAAACTGGCAGGACATTTGCCATGACCCATTGAAGGATCACTAGACAGATGTGGAAAAACACAGAGCATCATCAGTATCAGCAGCTCCATTATTCTGTGCTTGTCCCTGTAGTCTGGGGAAAAAAACCCTAAAACATACACCTATAATACTCTTTTCCCAGATATGTGGAAGCTCTTAAACTTATGTCATCTTTGCATCTTTTTTCCTAGGCCTAGACACTGTGGAAGTCTTCTGTTTTCACCACAAAATAAACCATAAAACCATAATCACATTTATGCTATTCTTAGTATAATTTTGTTTTATGAATTTTATTAAAACCATGAAAAAATAAGTTTAAAGGGAAATACGTATGCAAATAATCCATATCTAATTCAATCAGTCAAATAAATTCTCATGGAAAAGCCTTCAACTTTTATCCAGGAATGCCATTGATTATCAAACAGAAAAATGTACACATTAGCACAGAAAATCAAATGTGTCTAAATGAAATACATACACCCAGAATTTACAATATATTCCAGTATGGTTATGGATAACTTCACAAGGTAAGCAGGAGAAGGGAAGGAGTTCAGCTGGCATGATTAAAGTGCACACATGAAAAAGACAAGTATTTTCTCAGCTGCAGCTGTGTTTTAGGTGGAGAGCACACACAAGGCTCTCTTCACTTTTTTTATTGGAATATTTAGGTGTTAGGGTAAAAGGGGGAAGTGCGATGGCTAAGTGAATAGTGTGTGCTCATGAAGATTCAATCAAGGAATGGCAGCTCAAAATAATGAAGCCTCAGAAGCAGGCATAAAGGCTTAATAGTCCAAATGTTTGCACACGTGTACTTATGTCCAAAACTTCATCTGATAACCTGTCTTCAAGGTTTTCCAGTCCTTAGAGTTGAAAATGGCAATTTAGTGACCAGTTTAGCTTAATAGTTACTCAAATGTTACGAAAACCTACTGATACTGAAAATACTTATTTCCTACCACCATGCTTGCTCTTATACACATGACAAATATCATATGTGAAAATATAATAGTCAATATATGGAAGAAAAGGTTTCAAATGCTGCTAAGTGTTCTACAGTATCATTTACTTATTCAGAAATACGTCTCTTAGATGAAACCAATGCACTTAATGTTTAAGAGTCTGTTGTTTGGATACAAACGGATTTGTGTAACACTTCTTAAAAAAATACTTCCATGCACTTTTAATAAATATGCTGAATTTGCTGACTTCATATCAGGAGTATCTTTATCTTTCAGTTTATTGACATTTGCTGTTTCCTGTACAAAATGAAGTTGTACACTAATGAGGGAAGCACATGGTGCTCTACTCACATTACATGTGACAACTACCATTCAGGTGAGTTGTGTAAGTCAGAGAGGAAGATGGACTTTTTAATTCTGACTAGGCAGGCTCTTTTGGAGCAAGACTTTTATCTAGAATTGCTTAATTCAGAAAGATACCACTGAAGCAAACCAAATCAAATAGTGAATCAAGAAGATTCAAGAAGTTAGTGCCTCAAGTTCTTAAATTCTCTATAGATCCACCAACAGCCCACATGACCCTTCCCATTCCCCAAAAGCATGTCTTGAAGCCTGACCTCTAATAGGAGGGGAAGGGTTTAGCTTTGCTCCTGGAGTGGAATCTAACCAATGTGAATATCTACTTTAGAATTGTAAATAGTTGTATCCATGTTTCGTAACCTTTCGACTGGGGAGAGTCTCAAAATTCTAAGCAGAGGAATTGGAAAAATTCTGCGTGCACCTCTTCACCTTTCTCTCACTCCCAAGGAAGAAATGCTATGCTAGTCTCTTGGGCCTCATTATGAAACCACTTTACAAAACTCAATAGAGCTAGAGTAAGAAGTGAGTAAAAATTGACCAAGGGCATTATGAGGTAGCCCTTTGTTAATTCATCTCAGCCATACTTACCACATAAGTATTTATATTTTGCATAGTTGAAAATCACACAGCAATCATCCAGCACAACATGTTCTGTACTGCATCAGGGCAAACCACAAAGTAATGTAAACCTCAAGAATAATTGTACTATAATTCATATTTAGAAGCCTGATGGTTGCATTTGATTCCAGAAAGACTATGGCAGTTCAGCAAGATCACTTACCAGAGAACTTAAACTTATGGAATGTGTTGAAAGACTTGTGGACTCAAATTTTTTTTCCTCATATGCTTAATTTATGAAATAATATTCCATATCTATTTTAATAATGTTTTATCTTGTAATGATATAATATTCCTGATCTATTTTTTCATCTTCCCACAGATAAACAAGAAGCTCAGAAAGAAACAGGATTTCTTATTATTATTTTCTGTCTCACAGGTTTACAAAGAATAAAAGAATAGAGCAAAAACTTTTGATTTATCTTTCAGTTATTTTTATTCAGATATATTCTAGACTAACATGGTCCGACTCTTCCATAGTATAAAAGATATAGTGTGGGATTTTTACTGACACAGTTCCTTTAAGGGAATGGACACCTCATTAACACCTGCTGTTACACAGGCAATGAAGTCTACACAAACATCACAAAATGCCAATAAAAATTATGGGGCCTGCTCTGTATGCTATATTCTGTAAGAAATCCATTATCATATCTAAGAAATGATCTGGTGTGGCCAGCAGAAGTACCCATGCACCTCAGGTATTAGACCATCAACATATCATTTTATAAAACAGACCTGGAGAAGGCCGTAAGTGCTAATGCCATGGGGCAAAGCACAGATTTAGTGTTATAAATTAACATGAAAGTGGGAAATGTATAAAAATTCACCATTTTTACTTTCTAACACCAATCGCTTTGATGGGATGGAGAAAATTTCCTCAAACTTGTTAGAATATATACACTTCACCGTTAATCATGGAGATAACCAAATTAAGTTTATATACCATGTAGCCTTAATTGTACTCTGCTAATAGATTAAAGATGACACAGCATTTCATTGAAAGACTGCATAGCTTGGATGGGAGAAGGTTCAAAATCAGAGACAAAAATAAAGAAACAAGAGAGCCCCTCCACTGCAGACACAAAGAGTATGTCCTCTTTCTAAAACATACACTTGGAAAATGGTGTCACCAATTCACTACTTTCAAAAGAACAAAAGCCATCCCGAGGTACAGTTCAGAGCAGAGTTAACAGAGCAGTTAAATACACACAGGTTTTAGCCAGCTTACACAAGCCAACTGTCACTTCGTACTCTAAACTCTGGGTACTCTGAGAAGCCTAGTCCATGTATACAGCAGGAGCATGTGTTCTTGGCATATGATGCAGAAGAAATCATTGTAGAGAGCCAAAACCAAGCAGGAGCTTCAGGGAAGAGACAGCATGATGTGACCCATCTGAAGCCTAGACCTCTTTCATGAGGTCCTTCCCTTACAACCTGACTCCTAAATACAGCCACAGCATAAGCAGCTCATGTGGGAGCTCCTAAATCTTACATCTCAGCCTTTTCTCCAACAGGATTTGCAAACAGAGAAATGTTAACAAAAGGTACATGATAAATATAGTCACCACATGCTAAATAAAGTCACTACATGAGGATTTCTAGCAACCAAGCAATGTGAGAGGGCAGTGAGGGTCTATAACAGAGACAAGCGAGGATCCTGAGAATACAGTCTTTACGGTATTCTGTACCCTCTAGTACTGTACCGCTGTGAACTACTGGTATTAATGTGTTTGGAAGGTATGCTGCTGCTTCTACTAGCAAAGAAACATGTCAGAGGAAGGCAGATGCATAAAGTCTTTCTCTCAAAGGAAGAGGTACTATAGGACCTGAGCTCATCTAGAAAAAGCACAGGAATCTAGGATCCAGTACTGCTGAAACAGGGAAGGTGATCCCAGATAAATGTGATCCCACACGAAGCATTAAGATGATCTATCTTGTTTATGGCTATACCACAGAAATCTTCTAGGACAGCAGATGTCCTCGATAAAGTCTTATCACATAAGCCTGAGAAAACCACACTAGGAAACAACCCATCAGGAGAATACGGCTAGAATCTAGTGAACCCTGGTGAAAGCAAAGAAAAGACTCAGAAGCCCTTTACCTGTTTTAAAATATAACAGATTTGCAAGAAAGTCTTCCTTTTTGCATTGAAAACTGACCACTATCAGAGATACAGTAATGAAATAACTAGGCTTTTGGTCCAATCCAGTATCAATTCCTACATACTTTTGCCGTTAGCACTTAGCATGAAAATGTTGCAGTGATTTCACACTTGGATTAAGCGCTCTGAATGGGAAAGTGCATTAAGATAAGCAATGCCTCCTGTCACCCCTTCATTCCATTTGCCATGACCACAACATTAAATACATCATGGCTTAAAAGCAGAAACTAAATTTAACAAAGTTGAATCAATACACTTTATAGCAAAAACATTCTGTTTTCACAAAGTCAAAAACATTCTTGGTATTCTTATATTTCAGAAGTATTTCACACCAAGATATTAAAACCACGAAAAATTTCCCCTTCACCTACAACACTGTCGTTATACAAATTGATGATTTATTGTGTTCTTAACCCTTAGTGTGTAAAAACATCATGCACACAATAAAAATAATATTTAGTTCTTGGTTTTAGAACAGCACAATTAGTGAAAATACTACAAAGAGCTAAGACACTCTCCTTTTGAAATGCCTTTTACAATAAAAATAAAAAATTGTCTTTTGTAAACTACCATGGTGACCTCTCCTGGTAGAAAAATATATGAAACCTACTAACCACGATACTACTCAATGAGATTGATCCTCAAAGGAGGAATTACACCTGGCTCACTTTATAGTTTATTTTTTAATGCCATATCCATAAAGATCTAGATGTCATTTACAGATCAAAACTGACACGCAAATTACTGAATCATTAAGAAGACATTACAGCTTCCTGCTGTTTAGGTAAAAGTGTGTATTAGATGTTCTGGCCACTTTTTTAAACTTATTTTTCAATAGAATTGATTTTGAATAAGATAAAATTATAACTGTATATATAAGGGAATTAACATTTGGGACAAAGTGGAAGGATAAAATGTTACCTAGATGGGACACAGTGAAGGAAGCCTGAAAAGAATATATGGATATAAGCATACATATTTTGCTGAAAACATAGTATTTTTTACCTTTTCTGGTATGATCTTTTTAAATAAAAAAAATTATTTCCATAGGAACTTTAAGTAAAAACACTTTTTTTTTCCTTTTTAATCTCAGTCACTTAGCTACCGTGACCTTGGACAACTTCAAGGTTTCTCTATTGACATGCAAAAAGTCTATGCTAATTTATTAGCAACTCTTCGAAAAAAGCTCAAGACATTCTTCACTTTGAACAATCACCATACTAATGAATGAAAATATATAAATTTTTCATGTAATATGAACACACACCTGAAGGAAAGCTTTATACATCAAGACAGAAATGTCCTTGTAAGGGACCCAGACAAGAAAGTGGCTGAAGAAGCATAATTTTAAACACTACAGTAATCACATTTTAGAGGATCATTCTTAGAACAAGGAGTAGAAAAGGAAGGCCTACTCAGAAGTTACAAAGATTAAAAGTCAAGAGAACAGTTAAGCAAGGAAAACTGTTGTAATGAAAGACGTCCCAAGAAATTAGAACTGATTTGATTGACCTGTTGAACTAGCATGGCAAGTTTCAGAAAGTGAAAGCAGAAAGAAGTAAAATGGCTAAAACTTTGGAAAATATGTTTAATGGAAACGACCAGTGACAGGAATCCAAGATAATGATAAAAGTGCATATATTTATTTAAAGAACAAGTAGATTTAAACCAACTCCGCTATTTCAAAGCTAACATTATCTTCTTTCAATTATTTATTAACAAATCATCTGTAAATACATCAGTGAACAACTGAAGTATGAAATTACTTCATGCAGATAGGGTTTCCAAAAAAAAAAATACTACTATGTCTGTTCTCTTCATTACTCAGAATATGCATTTTGAAAGAATTTGACGTCTAAAGAAGAATAATGGGCAACACATTAAGGATGTGAGAACAAAAAGACAACTGTCATGTTTTGCCTTCTTCAAGATGAACACTCCTCAAAAGCCAGGTTCCTGTCAGAAAAGTGCATGGGGACACAGCTCTGCAGATCAGGCAGGAATCACAAACACATTCTGTACTCAGTCACAAGGTATTAAGGAGCACTTATGAAAACCATCGGCAAGGCAACAGATAAACACAAGTAATAATTAGGAGCCAATTCTGTCAAAGATAGAAATTGAATAGTGTTGACTCAAGATTTAAGTATTGACTATAGGAAATCCCATAATCACTACTCTTGACTTCTATTTGAAAGAAGCTATTAAAAAGACAAGTGAACCCTGACAAATGCTTCCATGAGTGCCAAAAGCTACTGGAGAGTAACTAAGTGGAGGGGAGGGGGGAAAGCACTGTTTAGCAGGTACATACACCATGGTTACACATCCTCTGGTATTCAAGCATGGACTGATAATTTGTGAGGCTGTATCCCAAGTCCATAAACACCTGGGCAGGATTATTTCAAAGTCTTGTTTTTAGCACACAATAGGGTAAGTTCTCCTGTTTCAACAGTTGCAGTTGCAGAATTGCCCATAATCATCCCTCACATTGCTGTTTTGGCTCAATATGCTCTTGGTTCTGCCAATTTGTTCTGGTCATCACACTGGAGGATTTCTTAGGACAGTACCTGCTTCAATATTTAGGGCATGAAATACTGGAAGAAATGCACAGGGACCTCAGACAGGGGACTTAAAAGAGGCATGACAGACTTCTTCCAGAAGACGGGTATTAAACACTATTGCACGAAATCATGATGTGACAAAAAGCCACTAAAGGTGACATCTTGGTGGGAGTGTGTTACAGACCACATGAACAGGGTAAGAAGGCAGCCAAAGTCTTCCTTAAACAACTCAAGAAACTTTATTGAGCAGCCTATTTAGCTACTAGAAACAAGAAACCTCACCACTCTATAAAAAAGAACTAATTCAATTAGCTCTAAAAGCAACCTTTCAAGTGTTGTAATTGAAGTGAACTTGTTTCAGAGAAAACTCTAAGACTCGCAGTTTAAGACAAATGCTTTCTAGGCAAATGAATCTACAGTAGCCAGCAGAACAGCTAACCTCTGCACTGGCCATTTCTAGGAATGAAGCTCAGGAAACAGCAGGGAGGAAAATAAACTCCAAACAGCTATCCTCCAGGGTAAGGCTGCAACACAAGGTGGCCAAGAACTTGTTCCAGCAGTGCCAGCGACTATGCATGATTCATTTCTTAGATGATGACATCACTTAAAAATAGCTGGTCATGCTACGTGGGCACTAATGTGGATCTTGCATCTGTCTTGATTTAGTTATTTTTTGTCCAACAACAATGTGTCTGCACATGCACATACCAGCTACAAAAAATAGAATTAGCTAAGCATTGGACCCTTGCCAGTATTACTGTTTTGGTTGGTGGTTATACTAACCTAAAATCACTCTACATCCTCTGGTAAGTATGAGAAGACTACATATGATTGACAAAATACTACACTCTTCTTGACTCTAATTATGGCTTAAAGGACAAGCAATATTTGTTACAAGACTAACATTAAAAAAAATCCCAAAATAACTCAGGAATCCTAATGATGGCTTAGTCAATTGCATGCAAAAGCTGCATATATTTTCGCAGACTAAGCCACAGGAAAACAAATAAGTAATTGGTATTTATTTTCAAACCAGATGGAAAACCAAAATCCATCACATCAGAAGCCACCACTTAGGAAAAGAAACTAGAATAAGACTACTGAGATTATCACACAGAGATCAAAGGATTTGAATTGCTAAAATACAGATAATGTGAGCAACTGTTTAGAAGTGATTTATTCATTTTTTATTCAAGGATAGTTCATGTCTATTCCTAACTTTCTACAGATGAAGAGGGGAAGGGGGAAACAGAGAAGGAGCATTGTCTAGAGTCTTCATGCAAATTGTTTGTACTTTTATTTCCCATCTACTACAAATTAAGACCTAAAAATATTGTATGTATGCTGCAATAGTTTACAGGTGGTTGCTGGATGTGATCTCACATTTTTAAGAGACTTAATAGCTCAGGTCTGGTAACATAGTTCAGGTATATTTCATATGTAAATCAACCACTTAGTCCAGCGATAAAAAAATCATTCCTTAGCTACCGTGAAAACAATAAGCAACCTTTCTATACATACAAGTGAGCAGATTTTTCGATAAACAACTGTTTTTTAAATTATTAGTTAGGATCCTAACAGCACAAGAATATTAGGTAAGCAACACAATGTCTATGCTTTTGCAAAATCTCAGCTACAGAACTTGATGTATGCAGAAAAAGGATCTGACCCCCTAATGGATTGCTAACAGCAACAACAGTTAACAAGTATCAAATTCAAAGCCAAATCACTGATGCCTAGAAGTGTGTTAGAAGCTCCTCCTGTTATACATAGCAACAAACTAGCCTGAGAGAAATGACTTGCCCGTGGTTCTAGGTCAATTTTTGCATTAAGACTTATAAGAGCTACGTTCTAAAAATGCATTTCTGCCTATAGGGTATCCTGTTCTACACTGCATATGACTGATGAATACCAGTTGTCCTCTATAAGGGCTGCAGAGTACAATTTCATACCTTATGAAAGCAAGTATATAAACCTGTTCTTCTATCAAGTACTCTCACAGTTTACAGATCTAGAAAATAATCATCACCTTTAAAGTATCACCTTCCTTTAGTGAAAGCAGGAAATACCTAAAAAGTCCTGGTAGCATGTTTTGCATGAGGATTTTTAACAGTTATCTCCCTTATTCACCTAAAGCAACTTAGATTTCGTCAAAATAACTACAGCCTTTCCCAAAAAAAGTTCACTTACCATCCAGAAGAGCATTCCAGTAGCAAATTCAGCATAACGCTCTATAGTGGACAGTACACTAAATATTAAACAAATCAGCACCAAAAGAAATCTGTAAAAAGAAAACAGTGTTAAGTGACCCTTCAAGTTGAACTGTATATCTAGTTTTAGTTCTCTTATTCATCTAATATTTTTCATCAAAAGTACGTTTTGTTTAATCAGTTGATTCTTAGGTGAATATAATTATTTTGCATTCAATAACTACTAAGATATATGGAATAAAAATGACAGAAAGGCTGAACAGTTAAATCAATAGGCAAAACACATTATCAGGTATAATTTCCCATAGAAGCTTGTCAGTGAATATTTAACGTTTCACATTTCACTGATTCATATAAAACTTATGTGCTGCTGCAGGAGAAAGGTATTATAATTGATAACGTATTAATTGAAGTAGAATTAGACATATGACTGGAGTGAGGAAGAGTAACTTCAATGATAAATGTTTCATTAAAAACATTCCTTAAATCATAACATACATGAATACAGAAGAAACAGCTACTACCATTCTATTTATAGTATCACCATTCACATCAAGAAAAAAAAAGCAGAAATCTCATGCCCCCCAAAATGGTTTTTTTTTTAAAAAAAAAAGCAAAATTGAACAGTCATGAGGACTGGAAAACAAAATATGCTTTTGAATCCTAGTTGATTAAATGCTTAAAAGCTGGCAGAATACCCATAACTTTGATGCATACATCTAAGCAATCTTTCCACCATGTTTATTATAATGCTTAGAGGCAATTTTTTACAGTACTTTTTTGGTTTCATCACCTTAATAAACATTTTTAATTGTTTTCAGTACAAATCAAAGTTTAGGATTTAAAGCATTACTCCCATTTAACACAAAGCAGAAAATGGTCTTCTTTTTTTAAAAAAAATATAATGGGAATATAATAGAAAAAGAATTGTATAAATAGAGTAAAGTTCATGCGAAGAATGATTTTACCATGCCATATAATAGGAGAATAATTAAGTAAACCAGTCTATAAACTGTAACATTTGTGAGCTCTTGCAAGTCGCTTTTATTCCCAGCGCTCAGTTGCTACAACAAATCACAGTAAATATGCAGTCAGTTCCCTGCCTAGCTTGTCTAGCACTGCTAATGGACCTTGTTATTAGCACCCTGCTCTACCCACTGTACTTGGGTACCATGCATGACCCTGTTGGTGAAGATACTGTCCTCATGACATTCAAGCCTCTGCTCCTGGTTTGCTCTCTCTCATGAAGTAGCCCTGACCTTGCTGCACCCTGACAAACCCATAGGAAAGAGCAGTAGAAAAACACTGTTGTGCAGTCACAGGGAGAAATGGTCACATACCACCTTATAACAGCTCACAATGCCCATCACCTTCATGGAAGAGTTTTTAAGGATTGAGTAAAACCTGTGCTGAATATACAGAAAGTTAAGATCAGAGATGGGTGAGGGTGGAGGTTTAACGTTTTTGACTCTTTGTGGTGGTCTGGGTTTTTTTTTTTCAATAACCAAATCAGTGATCAGAAGTTTGTGTTGTTAGACAACAAATCCCGCTGAATTCCCTGGTTTGAGACTGCTCAGCCTGTGACTCGGGCTCCTAGCCAGATGGTTTGGGTGTTGTACTGAGAGGTGGAAGATGTGGGTATGAATCTCCTCAGTCTCAGAAGGGTGTTAAGCCTAAAGCACATGCTTTAGCTCTAAAGCAGAAGCAGCAGGAGCCCGTCGTTAGCACCAAGTAGAAAGACTGGGCCAAATACCGGAGAATGATTTTAGGTACCTAGTTGTAAAGAGGCAGCTTCAGCTTGCAAATCCTGTTCTTACCTATGCATACTGTTCAGGGCTCTTGGTTGTATCCCAAGGGTCTGACATCTTTATCTACTGCTAGAATTAATAAATAAATAAAAATTATACTGCATTGATTTCCAAGGGGGAATTTGGAACTGTTCAGTGTTTTTTCTGAAAACGTCTCAAAGGTGACTTAACACACCTGAATAAGCAAGCTTTTCAAGCCTAACCCCTCAAAGGTTTAGGATGCCTTCAGCAAACCTCTCCTGATGCCTAGCTGCTGTCTACTTGTCTTGAGTTCTGTCCCTGAGTATGTTCTGCACTGGCCTTTCATAGGTGAGAGCCAGCTGGTAAAGGCCTGAGGCAGGACTGTGTAAAAGAGCAAGCCAAACCTGCACTGGGGGATTGAAGGAGAGAAGGAGCCAGCAGGAAAACATGGTTATTATGGTTACTGAAAACTAAAATCTGATTTCTCTGCCTTTATTATATATCCAGGAAGCTGTTTCACCACTTTCGATGGTATTAGCAAAGAAAAATGTGTTTGTGATGGGCATCTTAATGATTTCTAGTCCTTCATTAATGGCAAATACTGGGGGTTGAAATGTCTTCAGAAAAAAAACACAGCTGCTGAAAAGAGATCCAGATAACACATCTTAGTAAAAGCTAGCAGTGCTTGTAGCTAAGGACAGATTTTAGCCATGTTCTCATGACTTACAAGTTATTCAGCCCACCACGCAATGCTGCTACTTCTTTCACTTCAACATATACAAGTTGCTGAGCATATTATTCAGCAGTTTTGCTTCCAGTCCCAAATGTGTACCTCTCTGAAAATGGTGGTATGTTATAGAGGGTACAGAAATCTGTCCAAGTCATCATGAAAAAAAGATCCGTCGCTTTAACGAGCCGCTCCACTGATCAAAGACAAACCAGCCAGCAGAGGGGGCAGAAGTCCCATTTTCTTCCCTTTGGCAGCACTCTGGCGAGTGAAGCTCCAAAAAAGAAAAGCAGACCGAAGTGTTGAGAAGAGATACTGAAACATAAACCAGCCTTTGTCAAGTGGAAAAGAGCAAGATCATAAGGAGATTGCAGAGTAAATCTATTGCCAGGATCCAATGCTAGAAAAGTCTAGGCATAGGATTATGTAAAACTTCAGCCTTTCCTTTAAATAGTAGCATTGTTTTCCACATAAAGAAAATGCAGATATAAAAGCAAGGTAACCAGCTTTATAAGATTCTTCTTTTCTTACTGAATTTATTATGAGAAGCGTACACTAGTATAGAGAAGTCCTCACAGGCTCCGAGTGCCCCAGCCGGTTGGATGCTGTGCTCTATCAGGTAGTTTCTTTATCCAGGTGGCTTTTACTTCCTATTAGCAATTGTAGTGATGGGTAAATGGAGAAAGACACAAAGATGAACAGACTTGTCGATACATCAGGATAGTGTCCACAGTACATAGAACCTGTTTCTCTTGGAGCTCAGACCATCCTCCTGTCAATAGTCACAGGAATTTTGCTGGTCCTTAAATAACATCAAACAACCCAAATATAAATTTACCAAATACTTCTGGAAATTAGTGAGTCTGTTTGTTCTCATCTTTTTTATGAGACTGATCTTCAACTCCAATCATTATTACAGACCTTATGCATGTATAGAGGTATTGAAACCTTCCTCTGAATACAGCCTCTAAATTTCTTCCAGATCCCTGCCGGTTCTCCTTTCAAAATCCCTTTGTCTTCTTTTAGTGCCCTCACTAGTAATAAATAAAAAGCCAGGGATAACTCACATTCTTAATATTGTCTATCAAGACACTGAGGATGACAGAGCACTTTATACCTTTTCCACTGTAAGTTAAGCAAAGACAAGAACTGGATATTCTTATTAACCCCGCGGATATTATCATTACATCTTCAACAGCATTTCCTATTAGGCCTCAGAAAAAATAACCAAATCTGTAAACTTAAAAAAAAAAAAAATTGAGAAAAACTTGATGCCAGTATGTGTGTGCTTAAGGATGTATAAGGGAGGACAATTGTTGCTGTTTATTCACTAAGTAACCTAAAACTGTCCAAAGGCTGCTAATACAGCCCGCAAGTTTTGTCACTTCCAGCTAATTGTTGCTTCACTCCTATATTTGTGTCTGGAGATACTCTCTTTTTCCACTTCCAGAACACACAAGGACCCTTTAAACTCACTCAATTTATGGCAGTAAGTATTCTGGCCAGTGAGTGTCACTCCTTCCCAGTGAATAACAAAGGCATCATTTTGCTAGGACAGGACAGGCTGGACATTCTAAGGATAAAGTATTACATCCTCAGATAAAATGAATTTATTTGAAATGTAGAATCACTGCTGATCACTTTTGGTCATAAAAGATCAACAAATGCTTTTTGCAAGAGGGAAGGGTTAGCTTCACAGCACCTGGATATAGTCCAGTTTCAATAAATTCCTTTCCAAAATCCAAATTGCAATATAAAACCTTCAAGGAAATGTCAAGAAGAAAGTTCTTCTCTTTGTACACTACACAATTAACAACTTTGAGCACTGAAGTATCCACATCTAGTGATCGTGTTTGTCACTTCTGTCAACTGTATGGCACAATGGAATGATACGTATAAAGTATATGAAAGGTAAAGTTAGCAGTGAAGACACACTTGAGACTGGCATTCAAAGTAAGGCAAGGACAGTATCAGCGTTAAGAAGCATTAGACTACCGTACTGCGTTATTCCAAGACAGCTCAAAGTAAGGACAGATGGGCTTGAGACTCTTGACCTTGATCCCGAAAAATGAGAAACCATTACAGGCTGTTTATTGGAACCTGGAAGAATAACAGGCCTGGCACGGAAATGTTATGTAATGTCAGAAAGCCTGATATTCAGCCTGAACGCACCAGGAGACTTTGGCAAGTAACATCATGATGGAGAAATGAGAGGCTTCTTTGTCCAAGTGATAAAAAGCAGTGCTAGGCAGCGGCAAAAGCAACTGAACAGTAAGCATTAGGGCAGCTCAGACGAGGTGAGCCTGGGTTAAGTTGCAGTGAGACCAAAGTCAAAGATAACTGCAGACTAATGAGTGAGTAAAGACATCAATTCCTCACAATTACCAACCAATAAGCCATGAATTGATAGTAAAGATGTTGTTCCAGTAATCTCCAATCACAGCATAGCTCTGACACAGAAACAATAGGTTTAGAAAGAAAACTGTACAATAACTGGTACAGAATTGGAGACACGTGCTCCAGGTACTTTGTTGCATAGCTCAGCAGCAAATGGCAGTGGCAGCATTCTTGCAAGTAGTTTGTCACTGAAGAAAACCGTGCTTTATGAAGAAAAATAATTATCTTCTTATTGAGCCCACCTTGGCTGAAAGATGCAGCCATCAAGTGTCCTCGGTTGTAAAGTCAAAACCAACATCAGTGATTTTTCCCTTTTAAGTGATGGGAGGACCATATTTATTCTCCAGTAAGGCAATTTATGTGGGGAGAAAAGCAGTATTAATAGATATCAAAACTGCTAATAATTACTAAGACAACTGTAAAGGCCCTGTGGACACCGTTCTCAGTCTGAATGGCAAATTAAGCTTGTTTTTTGCAAAAGGAGCAGCCAGCAACACACAATGCAACTGGTAAAATAGATTAATTGGGAGGTGGTCTATCAACTCCAAGGCACCTGGGGTGAGTCAAAGACCTTACAGCCTGATGTTGCTTCAGATTAAAACAGACCCCTTCAAAAGCACAGACTGAGCTCCCTGCCTTTTCTGACAACACAGGTAGCCTTGCCAAGGGCCAATCAACACACACAAATTGACTCAGACCCCACCCCACCAAGAGGTGCAAAAACGTTTTCAAGAGGTATAAAGTTGATACATGAAAAACCTTTTCTTTGAGGTAGAAAAAATTACCATTTTATGTGATGGATGGGTCAACTGACCTGGACCAAGGTCCTTTGGACCTTTCTCCACCAAGAAGAAACGTCTTGTTAAGAATTGCTCTCCTGACTCTGTCAGATGTCTCCCTGGAAAAATAACGACTAATGAGCTTTTACTGCTACTTGCTTTATATCTAATTGTTAACTGGTTATAAGTGTTTAAGGGATAATGCAGCAGTGAATTTATCAAGGCAATTCCAAATTTGTTTTACTCTGTCACTTGACTTAAATTACTTAGTACACCCAGCACTGCGAAATTGTCTCTCCGAGGGCTTTGCAGCAAGCAGCTGCTGGCCATCCCATCTCAGGCTGCAAACCACACATATTAACTCTGTAAACACCACTCTCCAAGGAGACTCTCACAGGTAACTGGATTCTGACTTGTGGCAAAAACACACATAAGCACGCACACATAACCTTTCAGTCAAATTGTCCGTCAAGTCTGAGATTTTTAATCTTGTGACTGGACAGGAGGGCCTCCTTAGCCACCTGTCAGAACCTCACCTGTTTAACATGATGATGCCTCATCATCCACTTTCTACTAGCAATCTACTCCTGGGCTGCAGCCACGGAACAAAGGCAGACAGAATATTAAGGGAAGCAGATTTTGTTTACTAAATTACTTTGCGGGAAGTTTCAGTACCTCATCAACTGGCAGGGCTATGGACCAGATTAACATTCCTGGGAACTGGTGAACAACATGCATGAAGCCTAAACAAAAGCATTTTCAAGTCCTCCTACAAAAGCAGACCTTTGGAAGTGCAGGGAAGTGCAGGGACGCGCCTTGACAAGAATAGGGCTGTTCTTACAGCTCTGAGTGCATTGATAGGCTGTATTTGCTCTGGTCAGCCTTTTGGTACATTCAGCGCCCTTGCAACATGTGTGATTACTCCCCAAATTCACCTCAGGGCATGTCTATACAAACATTACCGAAGCTGAAACAGCTATGCCTGAGCTAGCTTTGAATTGGCTAGCCTGGGAACTGCTGATGGCACAGTATCTCAGCACCCGTTAGCTGCCTAAAATGCTAGATGTGCTTTCTGGTCTGCTGTAGTAGAAGATTCTGATCTAGCTAGTTTAAAGTGAAAGCATGTATGCTGTCGTGTCCTGCAGCAACACTTCCTCAGGCAGCAGCTCAGGAATCCTACAGCCCAATAGCTGCGCAGTCTTGTCAGATGTTCAACAAAGCAGCATTTCTGCACCCAAGATTCTCTTCACAACTAGCCTTTCCCTTCACATCTCTTGCTGCTACCTGCTTGCTTGCTTGCACCTTCTCTACCACCACCCGACCAGCACATTTTGTGTCCTCTGTATTCCCTGTGTTGTCCCACAGAACCAAAGAGAGAAGCTAGAGCTACACACCAGGTTACAGGGGAAGCAAGCAGAACAAAGCAACAGTGAAGGCTAAGGGAGCTCACAAGACAACATACTGATGCAGAGCACAAGCTTCCTCCTTGCTCTGGGCAAAGCAAAGTGAGATTCTGAGCTAGTACTCAGACAACAGCAGGATGGCTTACACGAGTTCAGTGTTACTAGCTTGAGAAAAGGAGAAAAGCAGGATGAAAGCCTGAAAAATAATCACTAACTGTGGAAATTAATAACTTAAGCAACAGCACCATTTTTGCAGCTGTGTTCCGCAGTTCTTTGTATGTGGAACAAACCACTTGGCATTAACAACTCTATTTTATTGTCCATTACATTTCAGGTGCCATTGGGAAGTACTGTTCATTATTATCTAAATTTCATTCTTTCCATGAATAATACGAAGAAAAAAATAGTTCAGCAGGCATACACAGCATTAGTTATTACACAGAAGATCCACAATAGAGAAAAAGTGTCTTTTTTTTCTTTTTTCTAGTGTGTATAATCTCAGTAAAAGGCTGTATCTGTCTTTCCAGTACTATCAATCAGCTGGAAGTAATGAACAAACCAAGAATCTCAGTTCTACTGCTCAGGTATATACTTAATACATGATAATTTTCTGTTGGCTTCCTCCAGGCTCTGACAGTCTTATACCATCCTGTTTTGATTCCCAAGACAGGATTCTCTGAGTGCCAAAGATGCCTCAAACCAAGGCCTTAGCAATACAAAGAACTCCTTTTTAATCACAACTCCCCAAAATTCTGGAAGCCTCCTCCACTAGTGATGCTTTAAGTTTCAAGCACATCCTGTCTTCTTTTTTCTAAGAAATCTCAAACAGTGGAGCTAGACCTGAGGTGCTCTAGTAATTTTGCTGTACAGTCTTTTGGCTGCTGCAGCCTGTCATCTCCATGATGATAGAAATGTCTGCTGAAGTAAGTGGGAAAGGCAAATACCTCATTACTAGTCCTCACAACCAACCTGAAAGTAAATCTTCCCATTCTTTATTTGAAGTGTTTAGAAACTGAACTTGAAACAGATAAAGGATAGTTTCTGGTATTATCAGCCCATCTCAGATAGGCCGAAGGTGGCAAAAGTAACAGGAGTATTTTAAGGTAGATATGAAAACATATACAGAAAACAAAGTGGTGCTGTTCCAGTATATAATTTCCCTTTTACTTAACACAGGTAGCAGTTAATGAGTGGACACAACCTTAGTGTGAAGAAGCTGGGACTGCTCTCCCCTCTCACTGTATATAAGTGTCCTGAAAAGGAAGGCAGGAAAGAGTTGGAACTGACACCTTGAGTTGCCATTTGGGATCCATGGTTTACATAGCAGCCCCAGAGACAGCTTTTAGCCACTGCTGGCAATGCCCCTGCCATAGCAGTGCAGCTGTTTATACTCTCAACACACATTACAGGCTGATGGAAAGAAGCCACATGCTTGAGCTGAGTGAGTATGTGGTATCTGTGTTATGACAAAAGTGCTGGAGACAAGTAGCGGAAACAAAGGTCAAGTCCTCCCTGCACCCAAGTAAAACCACTCCCATAGAAATAAACAATCCTCTTTCACCTTTTTCTCTAATACAGGGGAACAGCATTTCCTTGTCCCTCTGATATCTTTGAACAAGCAGTCAGTGCATACTGCCTTCGTATTTTTTTTAAAGTTACTACCCCGTCATTGAGCCATGCACCAGAATGCAGGTTAGTTTTGACAAGCCTAAACAGAAATAGCTTAATTGCCAACTGACCTGCAAAATCCAACAAGGTACAGCTCTATTTCACCTTAGGCAATCGGGAATCTTCCTTGTGGACTGCTCTTAACAGCCTCTGGTATGCTAAACATAGCTCTAACCAATGACCTTTTTAAGCATGCTCGATTAAAAATTCTTGGGTGAACACAAGATTCCCTATAAAGAGCAAAACAACAGTTGAATATCTGGTACCACATGCAAACCTTTAACAAGGATCATCATTAAATAGCATTGGTTTGTCTTTAGGTCTCACTTTATGTTTTCATTTGAGAAAGAAGATCTTCCTCCAAATGCAATGGCAACCAGTGTACTTGTTAGCAAGTGACAATCAGATCCTGGGTCTCCCTAAATATGTCTGATTAGATTTCTGGGATACTTACAGGTAGGGTAAGTAGATCAGTGTGAGTTTAACATAGTGGCCTTGGGGTGAAAGGATTTAAAGTTTGTCATGTGGCAATTTCCCTTGCCCCACCAGCTGCCAGTTTAGCTGCCTCATGTTCCCTGTTAACCATACTCTCTCCTGCAAAGGGCAGTTCCTTGTGCTGCAAAGGGGGAGAAAACAGGTTGTGACTGTTTACTTGCTTGCAAGTAGTTATTTAAACCAACAGAGAACAATCTCACTTGTTGATGGCTGTTCACTTCCTAAGGGGAAAGAGCTAATAAGGAAGACACATAAATAATTGCTAACTAATAAATGTGGTCTACTCCTTCCTAGTCTAAAAGAACAGAGGCGTTGATTTCAGTCCTCTTTGAGTCTTTTTGTGATTCCTGAGGATGTCAAGCCATAGTCTGAGCTATTACTTCAGCAAATACTGTTTTCCTTTTCTACTATATATCTGCTATATATAGATTAGTATTTCCTCTTAAAACATCTGGCCTTCTTTCCCTTCAAATTTTTACTTTTCTGAAGACAGAAACTTACCCCTACTCACCTATTTGCAGGCTATTCTTCACTCTTTCTTTAAAAAAGAAAAAAGGGAAAAAAAAGAGGTTTACTTATCAGATGAAGGAGAATTTCTCATTTGGATTTCGATTCTCAGTGCAGCTCACACCCTCAGAAGACTTGAGGGACCAGGCTTCCCCAAGAGATACTTGCTAACACACACTAAATTTTAGTATATCTTAATTTCTCCTAAACTCCTTAAGCGTCATGCATACAAAAAAAACCCCAAAAACCACAACAACAAAAAAAACCAAAAACCAAACCACCAGCAAACGTGCTTTTTAATTAACGTTTTTAAACCACCACCCTTAAATCTGTTTCATGTGTTAACAAATTCAAATACACAGTACTGGTGCACTGGACAGTTGATCAAACAAGGTTAAAGGTTAAATCATGTGTGCCTCTCTGTGTCCCAGTCTTCCTAAGCATTTTGGAGAGTAGCTAGTGCAACTGTAAACATGTTTCTGTTGCTATTGTAGCCAGGGACAAGTTCTGTTTAACAGATTAATTGGCCATGAGCATGCTCTACTGAAGTCTACAAACACTTGGAACCACTAGGTAACAACAACTTTGAGAGCAAAAAGATGTCAAGCACTTTATCAAGGGTGACCTCTTTCAAGGTCGTGCTATAATAATCTCATTTTCCATGGACGACAAGCCTAATGAAAGCTCTTAAAGGAGAAGTATTAATCATTCCTCCTCCTATTTACATCAAATAATGCCATTTCTAGCAAAGAATCTCTGGATATGGGTTTTTTTTGTGTTTATCTACTGCAGATAAGTGTAGTTGAAGTGTTGATATATGAGACTCTTGTGGAATGTTGTCTCTTGAACAACAAAAAAGGGATGGGTGAGGAGGGGACAAACTTATTAACTGGTAGACAGAGATATACTCCTTGGCAACCAAATACAAAATAGTAGCTTTGTGGCCTTTTTGTCTTGCCAAATTGAATTGACTCTGGAAAGTCTTGTTTAGAGAATAAAACATTTCTAGAAAACTATAAGCCCTATAGCGAAAGAAAAGTCAACAAAAATTATTACAGAAAAAGCTATTGAAACCTACAACCTATAGAATTTAGATGTCTTGACCATGGACTGCTGATGTTTTTAATGCAATCAGATATGTCTTTGCCCTGCTGTACTCCTTCTTCAAAACTGAGCTGCTGTGGCCAGCTTCACTATTTCAAAGCCCTTCAGCTAGATATTCACAAATGGCCTACATAAGTCTCCAGTTCAAATCATATTCCAAACCTGGTTTTTTAATTTCTTAGGTTTTGTGGGTTTTTGTTTGTTTTTTTTTTATCATATCTACTGTTTTCTCCAGTAAGATGCGTAGCCAAGATGTTCTGTTCTACTAACATACGCTAGGACAGAAGAAATGCAGTTACTTCAGGTGGAGTTAAATTACAAGAAAAATAGATTGGATTGAGACCAGTATGTCCAATAAATCTATTTGCAATAACACTCACTGGGGCTTCAGCCTTTCCTTGATGACAGACTACAGAGTTGTCCAGTGGACATCGATAGTTTTAAGGCAGTTGTTAAGTAGAATAAATGAGCTTAGCCAACAGAAAGTTCTTTGAAGGCTCCAGAGGCATTAAGTGCTTTTTATTTTAAGTGGTTATTTTGTGGCAGGAAAATTAAGGAGAGCATTTCCATTTTTTCATGCTATAAAAGTCCAAGATATTCTCATTCCCAAGTGCATGAAGCATTTCACTTTCTTCTAAATGGGACTACACTGTCTTATGTTGAATAGCCATGTGCTTCTAGAGGATGTTCCTGGCAGTCTCAATAAAACCTCATTGTTGGTGCATAAATACTTTTATTATCCAAAGGAGTTTCTGACTAAATCAAAGAGAAGGTTGCCCATGTGCCTTTGAAGTCAGTTTTGATGTCCCTCAGTTCTCTTATAGATCTCTTTCCGGACTCTTGAGGCTTGATGTTTTGTTGAAAGGTCTTGCACTTACACATATGTGATCACAAAAAAATTAGAGTTGTTTGGAAATTTTGGTAAAGGAACAATTTTTCTTCTGAAAATACCAATATGTTAAAATTAGAAAGTAGTCTGGGAACATGTCAGTTTCAGCAGAACTGGAGAAGGAGATCAGACACGTTTTGATGGAAGCTTGCCTAGCTTGGATTTCACTAACAGGCAGCCTGCCTGGCAGCAAGTTTGAGCATATCTGACTTTGTTTTGCCTCAGAATAAAGCATTTTCAGAGTTTTGAACCCCTAACCAAATGAAACTTTGATCTATTACATGGGTATACTGAGGATATCTGTTTTCAGTTTTTACTTCAGCTCCTTTTAGGCTGCATCCAGAAACGCCTGATAGCCCCATTGCATGTAACATCAAGTTTCCCAGCTGGCTCCAATCAGAAGTAATTAGCTAATATTCCTACAACACCAGAATTTTAAAAGTAATTTACAAATACACACTGCTATTCTGTTTTTCTTGAGTCCATTCACTCCCATATGTATATATTACTACAAACCAGTTTGAATCAATAGCTAATTCCAATGTTGTTCAAATCTCAGCATGAGCCACACATCATACAAAAAGATCTCTCACTTCAAACAAACTTTCTGAATTAAATGCCAAGGATAGGTTACTTTTAAAAACATTCACAGCTTCTACTAGCAATGAGCACTTCACATTTCTAAAGCATTTAAGAGACTAATATATTTGCTGCTCTTTAAAGAGCACTAAGATTTGGATTTCTCGTTTTCTCTGAGTTTAGCTGGTAGTGGTCCAGAACTGACAAATTACATTCATGCATCCTTTACAATCACTAGAAAAAACACTGGTCTTTCAGAAACTCTTTTTCTCAGTGCCCTGCCATTCGTAGGATTTAAGCTCCCCAATTCAACCAAGTGCCTGTATCTTCCACTAAGGTCTGTACTTCTGTGTTTGTATTTTGTCCTCTTATCTCCATATGTCTTGTTACCAAAATGTCTGGATGTCCTTTCCTCACCTGGACACACGACATAAGTTTCCAGTTTGATTCTGTATCACTAGGACTTTCTAGAAGAGACCTAATCAGTTCTTTAAACATGATGAAAACAGTTCATCATCATCATGACTTCACAATCAGTGTTCATGATTCTGATACATTTATCACCAACCTTGAGCATGAGACAAAAAAAATCTGTAGGTTTTGGCATGCCATCAATGACACATCTCCGCAGGGACAGGAAACTACTGCCACCTTTTCCAAAGTAACACCAACCTCTTTGTAGTACTCACATAAAATAACATTTCTTAGGTTCAGTACCCAAAAAGGAAAATAATAAATGCAAATAATGATGCTGTGACTATACACCCAGAATAAGTTAATGCCAGCTTGATTATCATGAAGACATCTGAAACACTTTTTCTTGAATTTGATACCATCTGGGTCCACAAATTAATGAGTAATTGTAATGCTAACATGAAGAAATAACTTTTTATTTTGCTGGTTTCTGTAAGAATGATGTTTTTCCACAAAAGCATAACCAAATTCCATCCATAACACCATATCAATGCCACACTACATTATTCATTTTCGTTACAGAAACAAATTGTTTCACTATAGAAAGAACATTAGCCTGTGGGGATATTAATGCATATTCATTACACAGACTATTACAAAACAGAGCTTCTAGAATAATTTGGATTGAATTTCTTACATAAATGACGGAAAGAAGTCATCAATAATTTCAAAAACTGAAAATAAAACTTATGTAGCACTTGGCTTTTTGCCCTGTGGTTAGGTTATTCTGTGCCTAAAGTGAAGTACACTCAGATCAAAGCTCTTCCTTAGGAATTTTCATAGCATCTCTCTCCTGAGAAGACTCTTTGGTGGCAAAAAATCTAACTGAACTCTAACTGAAGTGTTTTAATCTTTACGATTATTAATTTCTCTCCTCTACCCAAATGTTTACTTTAGGAAAACATGAAGAAACTTAGTATCTCCAACGCATCTCATCATTGTCAATACTAGCTGAAACTTGCCAACTGGCTCAAGAGTTTTTGGTAAGGCACTTTCAGACAGACTCATTCAGTGTGGTTGCATAAAACTCATTTCCTTAGGAAAAGAATCTAAAAAATTATAACTGTCCCCATGTATTTTTAGAACATCTCAATCCTGGAACTTTACTAAGTCCTAAAGATAATTCTATTTAATATTAGTGCACCTCCATTAGCAACTTAGCGGTTCCACCATATAATCCAGTTGAACGTGGAACCCTAAGCAATAAGAGGAACTTTTCATTTTAACAAAATTAATAGTTGATAAGTTTCTCCCCGGTAACACTGCTCATCTTTTGGTACCTTAAGTTTATAATCATACTCAAGACATTGGATTTGTACCTCTCTGTTTTTAGTACATGTTGTAGATGAAGAGTAGCTACTGCAGTTCTAAAATTGGAAAAATGGTCAGTTCAATTTCTGCATAAAATATCCAAATAAATAACTGTTATGCTGGCAAGAAATAGCCTGAACACAGTAGTAGTAGTAGTAGTAGTAATAATAGTAATAATAATAACAAGCCCTAACTTACGCTTATAAAAGCACATCATGTCCAGACCTAAGCTGTGACATCAAGGTCAAAACCAGGATCTCTAAATCAGTCATATGCTCATAAGTACTCTGAACTTACATCACTGGAAAAAAGAAAAATATCTGCTTGCATTCTAGAGATAATTGTGGGAAGGACAGAAATGGGAATATGATGTTCGCTTTGAGATAAACAGTTATAAATTATGAGCTATAGGCTCAATTTACAGATAAAAAGAGAAGCAGGAGAAGACTATGCCAACTTAATTGCTACATATATTCAGTTTCACTGAGAAATGCTACACTCAAAGAACTGGAAGACATGCAGCAGGTGCCCCACAGTCATGAAAAAAAAACCAACTATGCCCTTATATTTTTTCCTTTTAATGTTCTCTGCATCAGTAGCAGTTGTTTAAAAAAAACCAAAAAAACAAAAAAACACCCCAATCTATCAGCTAGCAGTGGCTAATACCTTCTTCAAATGCATTAACAGAACAACACTACAGTATGTTTTACATGAAGCTGAGGGAATTGAAAAGATTAAGCAAAGTTTGAAGATGAACAATAATAAGAGAAAATTGCTATTTTTAATTTGTTCCAATAGTTTGAAATCTCTTTTTTAATTTTTCATGGTGACACAGCCTTCAATACATATAATCTTTTCTAAAGGAAAGAACCCTTACCTGGCCAGCCACCATTTTACAAATACGTTCTTGATCTTCTGTACTTTCATCCTAAAGTTGTAAGTTAGCAATATTACTGATATTGTTCATATTTTTGCAAGAAGCATGTACTTTTAAGTTACCCAACAGTGATCCCTTAGATGAGTTCTTTTCAACAAGCTACCAGGAACAAATGTGTGCCTCTATGAAGAGAAGGTGTAACAAAGCACACTTGGGGCATGTTTTTGCATGCAACCAAGCCAACACCACAGTTCTCTGGTGCAGAAAAGGAGAGCTTTCCCTTATCCCATCCCAGTTTTGGCCAACTGGTTAGTGCTGGTTCCAGCATTATCAAATCATTTGCTGACATGCTTTAGCTCCCTAAGGTATCAAAAGCTACTCACTTTCTTGCTGAGCTAGATTTCTGCCATTACAGCAAGCTGACTTAGCGCAGGAGGGCTACAGTGAGTGCTATAAGCAGCTCTCATTATGCAGGAAAAATGTGTAGGCAGGAGAGAAGGGAGGGTAAGAGAGGGAACGCTATCCTTTTGGTATTGGTAAAATATCATGCCAGCACTTGTGAAACCATACTCTAGAGAGAACATTCTCCTTATCTTTCCCATACAGTAAGAGACAGGCAGCATTCTCTGGGAAAGATTCAGAGCAATAGATGTTATTCTCTTTCAGTCACCATTTGGAGGAGTTGTTTCCCCATAAATCATAAGGTAGCCTAGAGAGCAGATTTTGTTGCTAGGCAAACTCTGCATTTGTGAAATGTTTTGCAGTCAAACCAGGTGGTCTGCAGTTTTTGCCAAATGATTTGCAGTGTTACTTTGCAATTATTTCATACAATTTTATATGACATTTAACAGGAGATTATGATCCACTAGGAGCACTAAGAGAATAATAGTGAACAGTACTTCAAGATGCTGAATGTGTATTACTAACTTAACAGAAGACCATCTACTTTTTCCTGTTGGGCTAGGTTTCTGCTGGCTTCATAACTTGAATTGGCTCAGTGATCCAAGGATATCCAAGGACAACTAGAGCTGAATGGACAGGGCAGATAAGGGTAGTATAACTAGAAGTGGTCTGTTGGCAATGGGCTGTTAGATCAGCTCACCCCATCCCACGGGAAGTTATGGGATATAAAAGCCAGTCAAACTTTTAAATGTGAACAAGGTCTAATACTCATTTAACAAGTGGCCAAACCGGCATAATGTAACCTGGAACAGCTGCAAGTTCTCACTTAAATTTTCACAGTGTTGCACGACAAGAAAGTGGCAGGCCTGAGAACAAAATCTAAGAATCCCTCTCATGGGCCTCCCTCTTGCCTTAGACTTGCCTCCCTTTTCAATCAGCCTGTGGTTTCTCTACTGACTGCCAGCAAGCCTTCCAGCTGTGCTAACTCCAGTAGTGATGCTGACATCCATTCACTAAGGACTGGACTGAGACCAACAGCTCCTTTTGTATCTCCCCATAGTCATTACTACTTCTTCACTATTGACTTGGATGAGATTCAAACTAGTTGCCTATGGGTGAAAGGTTCCTTCTGTCATGAATTCCACGCTCTCTCTTTCCCCTAGCTTCCAGCTGTCATCTCCTATCCCTTCTTCCTCCCAGTGTCTGTCTCTAAGCTTTTTGACCATTTTCAGCTGTCCTGCAGCTCCAGCTCCTTGTGCCTATCCAGTCTTCTGGTCTCCAAAAGCTGATGGTCCTTATTTCTTTGTCCTTCCTGCTTAAGTTTGCGTCTCCATGTTCTTGAATTAGCTCACTCTTATACTGCTTTTCTTCTGGTTTCAGCATCACTGGCACAAGTCTCAGTTTCTATAACACAATCAAGTCTCTTTTTCTCAAGCTCTCTTCTGTCCCCATTTTACCAGACTCAGTGCAGCCATTTGTATCTGCTTCCTCACTTCTAGTTCAAGTGTTACCCACACAAGTTCCCCCTCAGATTCTAGCTTTTAACTTAAAAATTCAACACCCAGCCAACAGCAGCTTAAAAGACCAAAACTAGAAGTTGATGGATGCTCCAGAGAAATATAAAAGAGAACAAGGAAGTTGGATTGCAGTGAGTAAAAACAACAGGGTGTATCTGAGGGGAAAGGTACCATGGATCCACCTTTTTTGCTGAGACATACAGCAAGTTATCTTCAGTGCAAATCCAGTTGTGTTTTGTTCTTTTTTTCCTAGACCTGAGCCAATGCAGCTGTGAAGCACGGCTCCACTGTGATGAGAACACAACCTTAGGCTGACACATGGTAGCCTCTATCACTCACACTCAGAACAAATTAAGGTATGACAGCAAGCAGTCACCTGCTCACCCCAAACACAAGTGAAACCTTACAGTTCTACTATCGTCAGTTACTACTTCTGCGTGTGAGCACACATGGGTGCATATATAGCAATCCTTTTCTTTCAATAGGCTTGAGTTGCACCTTCTTAATTTTGGTTCTGTGCCTCTACAAACACAGCAGAAGAGACAGTGCATCTCCACCCTTTGGCTACGTCCAAGGTGGCCTGCAAAGGCTTGGCAGTGTAAAATTCCCCAGCACAATTACATTCTAGCACTGTGAGCACATAGTTTGGATTCTGGTTTTGGTTTATGAACGTTGCTACTTAGTGTCTAAATGGGGACAATAATCTTATTACCAGGAAAACTGTCTGGCTTCACTTGTCCCCACTCAGTTCATACATACACGAACACAATATTTTAATCAAATTCTAGAGTATAAATGAGCCATTCCAGTTGCAATTATATATATGTTTCAGAAAATTGAACCCATTACATGAATAAGGCTTCATTTACAATTACATGATTTAAATGTCTGGATTTGCAAGTTATTTCATTACCATACATAACTCATCATCAATACATATGGTACTACTCATTCAAAAAAAAAAGATATTAAGGTATAATCTGCTTATTTTGACATGTAGGTGTGATTTAAACGAGTGCACAGCTGAGTTTAGAAATCAAATTAAAACCAGGCATACATTTCTTTTTCTGGACTGAGGACCACATGGCAAACAGCAAGACTCTAACACACATTCATATTCAATACCCTGAAGCTCTTAAATAGCTGCAAGAACTGGTTGGTTAAGATAAATGCACCATTATTGCACGTCACAGCTGTTTCTCAAGCCCTTATCTTTTTCTAATTTGTCAGTGGAATTCTCTACCTCGTTCTCAGGGGTTTCAGGAGTTAAGTATTTCACAGCACTTCCAGTGCAGCTAAAAAGTACTTAAGTGAGAAGGTTTTCAGGATTGGGAGAGGGAATTCTAAAGCAAATCCACTGTCTTCAAACATTTTGGTTTGAAACCATGATTTTTGCCTATTTTTACTAAAATAACGCAAATTCCAGATTTAATTAGGCAAAAATAGTTCTGTTTAACATACGTTATGAAGTTCTTTAAGAAGCACGAGTTTACTCCCTTGAAAGCAACTTGAATTATCAGGCATACAACAAATGTTACATAAAATTGAGATTATTTTGGTAATTCCAGAATGCAACAGGAAGGTCACCTCCTGGAGCACTTGCTGTTCCCTCACTCTGCCTATTTCCTGGAAAGTTAGGTTCTTTCTAGCAGAATTGGCTCCAGATCAGAACAGATTCCAGTCCCTCTTGGATAGAAGCTTCCCACAAGTTTGAGAGTGATGTGGTCTTTGTGGCATATGAAGGATGATGACAATGAAGGGACACCGAACATCCAGCTCCCCCAGGCTACACAAACTCCAGCTACATGCTTGGAAGACTGGATTTGTTATGAAAATACTCATCATCATCAGATCAACTCTACATAAATCACCCCAAAACCACAGATATAACATGGGAATGTTTTTTTTTTAAATAAATTATAGGCTGTTCTCTATATAAAATTGACTGTATTTTAGATTAGCACTACATAACTTTAACAATGTTTAACATTAATAATACTTAGTGTTGTATAATATGTTCCCAAACAAAATTCTGATGTAAGTGAACACACCATATAGTTATTGGGATAATTATTAGGACAAAGACACTTAAGAGAAAATGCTTTCCAAAACTATGTTTAAAAAGTTTCCTTTCAAGCAATCTCAAAGAAAAAACTTTTAAAAGAGGTCAATTTACATAGTCTTTCATTTAAGTTAGCAATCCTTGTACTCTGAAAAAAAAAGAAGAGTTTTTTTTAGTAATAGCAATAATTTCTTCAATTTTCTAGTATGGGGGGGATGGTGGTGGTGGTGTATAGACTTGCATTTCTTTATTTTATTTTAATGCCTACTGCAGGAGTACATATTAAAGGTCAACCTTAGCCCTAGATGAAAGCAATGCAGATGAAATGAGGGGTGACCTCATTGCTCTCTACAACTACTTGAAAGGACGTTGTAGAGAGGAGGGTGCTGGCCTCTTCTCCCAAGTGACAGGGGACAGGACAAGAGGGAATGGCTTCAAGCTCCGCCAGGGGAGGTTTAGGCTAGACGTTAGGAAAAAATTCTTTACAGAAAGGGTCATTGGGCACTGGAACAGGCTGCCCAGGGAGGTGGTTGAGTCACCTTCCCTGGAGGTGTTTAAGGCACGGGTGGACGAGGTGCTGAGGGATATGGTTTAGTGTTTGGTAGGAACGGTTGGACTCGGTGATCCGGTGGGTCTCTTCCAACCTGGTTATTCTGTGATTCTGTGATTCTGTGAAACAAATGCATTTTACCAAGATTAGTAAGCCCTAACCTCAAATAGGCTTCAATCATGAGTCTTCACATATTTAAATCTACATCTGTTTGAGCCCTAGGAATTACTGTACTCTATAAGCATAGTCCTTGAAAGAGGCTCTATCCTTTTACTTTGAAAAAATAAATCATGTGTCAAAATGAAGCAAAAAATCCTTTTAAAAAAATCCATATATGATTTCAAGGCGTGAAAGGAAGCAAATATTATTCAGACTATCTATTTTATGCCAAATAGAAGCATTATTATAATTACCAACTCTTTCTCTGAGCAGTTCCTGAATGCCATAACTGATATTTTTTTCCAAAATGCAGTCAAGCCATAGAACAGCATGTATGAGGCAAACAGAATAGTTTCAACACTCCACATTGAAGTACACCTGCCAATTTTACAATAAATCAAGGACTTTTTGCTCAGTTTTCATTCAATATAGCCAGTAAAACTTCCTCTTGCCTCAGTGAAAGCACAATTGTACCCGTTCTATAGCTAAGATGACAAATTATCATTTGAATTGGCGTTCACAATAGTAATTGAAGTCTTGCTAAATTTAACAGATACCATAAGCAGCTCAAACCAGTAGTAGCTGTATTAATATATTAACCACTGTTTTACAAGAGTAAATGGAAGCCTTAATTTCCTCCTTGCATGCTCTCTATACATGGTATAATGAAAAATGTTGCTAAAGTTGCACTCCTGTGTTTACAAGTGTAAATTAATTCAAATTTGTAAGGACATGGTTAAATCTTTGTCCAACAAATTACTTGATTTGGCATCTCAAAATTAGTAGACTTATAAAAATGTGACTTGCCTCATCACAGCTAAGCCTTTCACATTGCATGCTAAAAACTGCAGCTTCTGAACAATGTAAATCAGCGAAGACAGCAGTAAAAACTGCCATGAGCATATAGGACTTTCCCTCAGGAATATCAAATATACAATGTTCATCTTTTAATACAGCTATCAGATAAAGAATACAAAGCTCTCCTTTGGAAAGGTAATGGATATAGCAGCTGGTCCTTTGAGAAACTGGGTTACCCATTGCTTTTAAAGATTACGCAAAGATGTATGTACTTACACTGTGAAATGATAGATAAAACACTTCCATCCACTGGGCCTCTCCAGAAAGTTGTAGACATCTCCTTGTGTACTGGTTTTAGTTAGATAACGGCTATGGAAACACTTTGTTGTACAGGCCCTACGGACTTCACCTGCTGTCAAGTCTGCAGCCTTTGTGCCTTCCTCAGGGCTGTGGGGAATTCCCGATCCAGGATTCTCCAGGGTTTCTGGATCCAGCGCCACAGAAGAATACTGAATATTGCTTATGCTCCCTCTGACTTCCAGCAATGCTGCAGATTTCCTGTTTCCATTTGGACTGCTAAGCTGGGAAGTGGAGCATTGAATCTTTTCACATGGGTGATGCATTGGGTGCCCAACAGCTTCACTGCTATCACAGGACATTCTGTAACAATGCACAGGTATTGCTAACCCTGATCAATATTTCAAATTATAAAGAAGGAATTGCATGTCTTCCCTGCCTTGCCCTGGGTGTTCTCCAGCAGCTGATGACTTTCCACTGCTGTCAAGGACCTTCTCTGCGACACAAGCATGAGCTGTCAGCCTGTCACTTCCTGTCACTCACAGCCTCTGAAATTAAATCAGAAAAACATATTAGACAATGACACATGCTAGATACCAGAAGTAACAGGAGACTGTCAAAAAGAAAGAGGTTAAGACTTCTGGAGGAAGGTAGAATGTTAAGATTTAAAGTTACATTTGTTAGGAAGGATGCTTAAAACTGTTACAATAGTGCAACACCTATAGAGCAGCAGAATTGTCTTGAGAGCTGATGCTCTGATATTTTAAGCTGAGCAGCTCCTGAAGTGTCCCAATTAGAGGTGGGGCTGTGAAAATTTCCTGGAATTCATAAACTTTCTATTGCCTGAAACACACCTGACTGAGGTTTTGAACTTCAATGCATAGATGCCAAGTGTCAATAACAGAAAGATTTTTTAGACCTGAATAAATTATTTCAGTCACCTCATGGAACCTCATGCAGTCCACGGTACTCAGGAACATTTTTTTTCAAGTGTACAAAGAAGGATGTCATTGATGGTAACTCTTACTGAGAGGCTAATGTTATTGCAAGGGAAAAGATCAAAGAACTCACTCTTGATTTTCTTCAAGCCATTTAATGTTTGCTTCTAGCTCTGCTAGTCTCAAGCTAATACCTAGAGAAAGCAGAACAGAAAATAAGGATCTTGTAGATCAATATATATTTCATGGAGCAGACTTAAATTTCTCTTACTACACAAATACAAGCAGCAATACCAAACATTCTGTGAGATTGAGAGCAGCTGTCTTTCTGAAATGTCATTTTCTACTGGCTCATTTCTTACACACTGTCATGAGAATCTTGCTCATTTAAAATGCTTAGCTGAAATGAAAATATGAAAATATTATTAAAATGAGAATATTAAGTGTCATAAAAGGTGCCTTTAACTTTAAAGTACTACTGATGTTAATGTCAAGATTATGTCTCTAATGTCATATTTTAATATATTGTGTTATCCACAATACAATGCTCGCATGCCTAGGAGTTACAGCTGACTGCTCCCCTGTCAGAACAGACTCACACAGCCAATTTTTTTTTGTTCTTGCTCAAAGATCCTCTTGTGTAGTGGATGAGCTACCATTGTAGTTCATCTGAACAAAGCGCTATAAGATACTCCACAAAATATTTACATGGAGTGGTGGACTTGTTCCAATGTACTCATTTCTTAACACTGGTCATAGTAAGGTGGACCAATGCATTTTGCATTAGTTCTAGAGCAGGCAGAGAAATATTTCCTTTCCCTTATCACTTGTCTTACCAACAAAAAACTGCAGGGACCAAACACGAAAGTTAAAACACAAAGCCCTTCATCCAAGTGAATCTGCAATAAGAACATGAGAAATATCTATCAGAACTACACTCCCTCTGTATTATTCATACTAGAGTAATTATATATATTAGGCTACCTAGGCAAGTGCTTATAAGAAATGCTGGCTACAGAGCAGTTGCAACCTGAAACACTTTCATTAGCCTGCTTAATCAAAACAAGGGATCCACACAGACAGACAGACAGACATACACTACAGAAAAACATGAAACCAGCTGGCCTACCTTCTCTTATTGCATATCCTTCTAGTCCTCTTCTTTGCTGCTACCTCAGCTCCACACAGCACACTCCCTAGATAGGTGCAGGGGGAAGGAGAGGAGCTGCTGCCTGACTCTGCCCTCAACTTATCAAGCACCACCCTGAGTGAAGCAGGGTCCCTCCCTTTTATCTGCCTTATATGGCTACCCTTGGGAAAGGCAGAGAAAGTTTTGACAGTTTCATAGAGGAGTTACTTCTGCTTCTTCCTGTTGTCAAAACCAGCAATCACAAGCAACAGCTTAATTTTGTTGAAGATTGTCCTCCTTTCCCTACCAGCCCTTTTCTTATCTGCATACACTTAATTACAATGGGTTAAAAGTGAGATTTTTCTTACTGCGCATCTTTTAAGAAACTAAATTAGGTGTTGCTTGTAGCTAGAAGGCTCTGCAACAGGCTTTCATATTGACTCAATCTAAACAGGCAGCTTCAGTTGTTTGGATTTTGCCATCAAAGTTTTGGAAAAAACAAAAGCAGCACTTCATTATGCTACATTAAGTAATGGAAAATAGGAGTTCTATGTCGTTGTTGCCTTTCTGAACTGCAGCTCATTTTTTTACTAATTTGGGAGGAAGAGAATCCCAAACATAAACATTCCAGCATCGAAGTCCTCATTTTATTGTTGAACTTTCTAGTCAGGAAGGAGAAATTGAGTACCACTGCTTCTCTCTTTTTCTCCCTTTTGTAACAGAAAGCAGACCATTGTCCGAAACACCGGCATTCTGAACATGAGTTGCTTACTGCTTTTCCACAATCTTGCAGCTGAGAATGAAACAGAAGTAACTGTGTCATGATTTGTTTTGGCAGCGGGATAATGTTGCCATTGTACACGGCATTCAACTTTTATCGTAAATTGTTCATGAGGCTGAGACTTCTCATTCTTTGCAATAATTATCCCAGAAAGTTACTTTCTTGATCAGTATTATTTCTACTTAAATGAATGTTCTTAGTTCTTTTCTTCTTCTGATTAATATAGTCAGATCTGTCTTGCGTTTTTACTTCTCTAAAAATCAACACCTTCAAAACATTGTCCTTGGACGCTATGTGACTTTCAGTTCATTATCGTACACAGAACTGAATACAGTATTCCAAACAGTACTCTACATGAGCCGTTGAAGAGGACTAATATCTGGCAGTGGCCATAGAAATCTTTCTCTACATTGTTCAGGCTTCTTCCTTGAGATGCTTTCTGTATCAATTAATACCTTCTCTGCTGCGTTAACTTTTCCAGATTGTAATTTCCTAAATGCAAAATTTGCTTGTTCTCACCTCTGACCTCTCCTGAATATAATTATTCAAGCTTTAAATAGCTAGCTGAATGAAGTACGCAGAGGGAAAAATCATCAAAAAAAAAATATTCAGCCATCATTATCTTGGATATTTTAAGGTTTAAAATCCATTAGATTGGAGGGAAAAGTAGTACCTGGCTTTATTGCAAGCATAGAAATGCAGCATAATAGCAGTCAGTCTGAAACTACTGCAGAAACAGAACTCAGAACATCTGAGACATATTTGTTGAGGTAGATAAGTTAAATAAATCTTGCAAAGAAAAGATAATGATTTACTGTTAATATTTTATTAGATTGAACTGTGGAAGACATTATCTCATTCCTTCACCTCCTCCTCCTGCTCCCCAAAATGTATTATATCATACCTTCGGGTCAAAGTCTAGAAAGGTAATTATTCACTTAACTGATTTATGACTTATTAGAAATGGAAATGCATGGTTTCAGGAACAGCTGAAGTTTTAATTGGGAAAATTATATACACATATAACACCCTGCAACAGCATATACACAAAAGTGTGGTTTTTATGGCTGGGTTCATGTCTCATCTCATGTTTAATCTGGATGTGCCTGACACAGCCCACAAGCTCAGAGCATATCTATCCCATGCTGGCAGCACTGTATCTAGCACCAGGCACAGCAAGCATGACAATTTATAACCAAAAGGCGAAGATGGGGAGGCACTGGGAAATGTCTCGGTTTAAGAGGCAGACTTGAATGCCTTCTTGATATGGAGACGCTTTTCAGATTACCCTAAACACAAGGAAAAAGACATTTTTCCATTGATATCACCATCACTGCCTCCTCCAGGGGTGGTATTTTGGAAAAAAAAGAAGTGTTAATCAATCATGCAAGCAATATAAATAATATGGCAAATAAATGCTAGAAAAGATTTTGAATGGTAAATAATAGCTGAGACTTCAGAAATATTCCTGCACTCCCCCATTCATTTAAAATTCCATTCTCAGGACCTTAGCTTTCTGCATACAGTGCTCTTAAACACCCACTTTAGGTTTCTGAATTCCACTTCCAGAATTAAGTGCTTAAAAGTTGGACACTGCTGAATGCTATGTACCATTCTGGTTTGGCTACAGAATCCTTTTTTTAGCAGCTATCATGTCGGAGCGCAAATTCACCACATTGCATGGCTTGAACTGGTGGTGCTTACGTTGCCTGTAAGAAGCAAAATGCCAACTCTAGCTTTCTGCTTGAGCTCTCCAACCTGATGAGCCAACAGCCTTACAATTGAGTTCACATCAAAGCTTTTTATGGGTAACAAGGGATCTTGGAACTAAATGTAGGTTTGAACCCCAGGTTCACATTAACACTTCCCCCTGCACTTTTAGTTTTTGAACTGCAGATTGAAAATGGAGTAATACCTGTATTGCAAATACCTTAGGTAGTTCAGTTGTTTGTAGGGCATTTTGCAATCTAATGTGCACCACGAATTCTTCTTTTTAAAGACCTGCTAAAGATAAATTAAGATTTTTACGACTTACATATTGTGATATTGGAAGGATGGCACATAAAACCCCAGCAGACTGTGACACTGGGCTTCCATTCACTCTCAAAAGTTGGTCAAGTAAAAAAAAGTTATAGCATTTTATGACATGGAGGAGGAGCTGAAATGCTAAATTGCTTTTTATGCATGTTGGCTCTACTCCTTTACATTAGTTTTAATATAGATAGTCTACAAGGCTGCCTGCTTGATCCACAGTAGTATTGAATAATTCTGTGAATCACATTGACAAGATGGAATTGCTTTAAGAAATTAAGACGGATTTCCTCAGTTATGCAGATGCTTTTCTCTCCATTCAAGCTGAAAATAAAATGTGTTCCTGAACAGAAAATGCAAGTTTTTCAAGGAATGCCTGAAATTAGTGTCTGCTGTGATGTGAAAAATGTGTCATTCTCCTATAAACTAAGGTAGATCTTATAGTTTAAAACATGGATGCTATGCTGACTCTAATCGAGCAAATTTTATCCACCTGATGGAAATATTAATTCATTAATTCACATGATCATTATAGGGGGAAATAGTATCAACTTCCAGATCAGTTTGTCTGTCTCCACCAAATCCATCCTTTTCAGTTTTTGAAATTTCATCAGAATTGCAAGCATACTGACTGAAATTTTCTTTTGGAAGTCTTCGTCTAGTTCTGGTTTTGACAGTTTGGTTTAAAAGATTTTGACCATAAAGACAGGAAAAATAGCTAGTTCTTTTAAAATAAAAAACACTGGCAACAGGCATATAGTGATCCTGAACTGAAAGCAACTATATGATATTTCACATTTTGCTTACGCTGTTTCAGTCGTCTTTTCTGTTACCCTCACCATCCACCATATGCAGGCGAACTCTGCTGTTTAATGCAATGAAAAGGGAAGAACTACTGGCTGCAGTCATAGGTACAACAATGCTATTAAATGTTCCATGTTTAAAGCATGGGGAAACATGGCAAAGATGCAGCTCAAAGGGAAGGGTGAGAAGGATATTAACGCAAAGTATCTGTTGACAAAAAGTGCCTTCATTCAAAGGATGCAGTCTTCATTCTGGAAATAAGAGGAGTACTGTATATACACAATAGTATTTCCCTGCTGCAATTCCCGTAGCTGTCCTCGGCTTACAGGAATGACAAGAGAGGGGAAGTGCAACAGCATGTAGACTGAAAGCACGGTTCAATTTATTCCCTCCCGTCGCCCACCCAGCGTGGTGCACAGGATTCAGCACCCTGGAGAGTGCAAAGAGCTCACACCCAGCAAGCCCCCACCTCCCCTCCCAGTCCCTGCCCGCCCTGAAAATCACAGAAACCCACCAGCAATTTATTAAGAGGCATCCTTAATCATCTTAAACTCCAGCAGAGCTGTACAAAGCAGTCAACGTGCAGAAGAGCTCCCAGCTCACACCTCCCACAAGCAGGCAAGGTGCACGTATGAAGTTTTCTTCAGTTAGTCCTGGTAATGAAGGGAAATTCTGTTTCCAAAATGGTTCTTCTTCAGACTGGGAAACTGAGCAAGCATCTAGATTAACACTTGTGAGGTCCCATCCTCATTTCTATTTACTCTCAAATCAGTGATTTACTTCATTAAAAGCTATGGGCTGGTGTGCCCTTGTACAAGGTGAGTACCAGAAATCCTGAATGGTTGTTCTTTAAGTTGGTGCTGTCTGGTTGTCACTCATGGCTATGTGTGGGATCATCGCTTTGTCAGAGACGTCAGGCAAAAGATGGACATGAGTCATTCCAGTCAGGGGAAACCTCACCATCTCTTCAGGCACTATCAGACAGTCTGCCTCCTGCCTTGCAAAATCAGCCACAACAGGCAACTGCCTGTTCCACTTACCTTTCAACCGAATTTAGTAACAATAAGTCCATGCAAAGGCCAGGTGGGGCATATATGATAACAGTGTACGAGGTCTTACAAGGTTTCTGTCCAGCGAGAACAAATACAAACATTAAGCTTTTCACCAAGATGAAATCCAGGAACAAAATGACACCTGTCTTCCTTTGGACTAGTATTATGAATAACTCATCTTCTAAGGGACTATTTCCTAAGCAGACTTCAAAACTTTAAAGGTCACTACTTATAAATGGCAGATAAATCTTCACATCATAAAGATACGAGAAGAGTGAATGCCTCCTAAGATTGTATATTTACCTCCTTAACTTGCCAAATTTATAACTGTCCTACGGTTGAGGATTAGGAGAGAAAAGCAACAGAAAGAATTTTACTTACAGTTAGCTCTTTGCTTTTGTGCAATTTCCCTTTTATGTCACCAGTTAAGTAAAACATCTACTTCTAACTCAAAACTGTTCTTATTTCACAAAATACCTTAGGCATTAATTACCTTAAAGACCTTAGATATCACCAGAGGACCAACATAATATTTTTAGGCAAGATTTCATATTCATTATACCTGGAGGTATGTGGTAGTAGGAGTGAATCTATAAGTCCATTTGTTCTCACACAAAATATCAGAATTTTCTAATTCTTTATTTATGAACTTTTCTCTCGACAACAGTGGTCCAATACTCATCTCTTATTAAATGCACGCATTTTCATTTTTTTCTTACTTCATTTTCAACAAGGACGTCGTGTGTTTAGCTTATCTTCTTTTAATTTTTCATATGAAAAATCTTAGATAGGCAAATTACTTCTGTGTATTAAGTACCATTCCAGTCTTTCAGGATGAATTTAACTTTTGCATGAAGAATACATGCTACATGCCTATTTTCTTAGCTTAATGTCCTGTTGGTACTTTATGCTCTCTCCCACTACAAGAACAGGGGGAGATAAAAGCTGGACAATTAGGGGAAAGTGTTGACAAAGAAGTATATTTTCTTCTGTAGGAAGGAACTGTGAAAAGTATTCAATTCCATGATTTTTGCACCACAGTTCAGCTGCACTAATTTCTATTAAGCAGATACTGTGTTAATGCCATGTGGACTATGTATGTGCTATGGAAGTATACATCCCTTTCACTTGCACAGGGCAGTGATATGTTTGGTTAATAGTTTTCTAGTAAAGAAAAGGTTGGTCCCAGCAAAACAAGACCTGATATTCAGGGGTTCCAGAGATCCATAGCAGAAAGGAAATAACTCTGGGATGTCATGGTTTCAGGCATTATTGTTCTTGACTTCACTGGGCAGAGTGAGGAAATAAATGTGACAGAAGTATGCAACCTTGTTAATTATACTGTCATTTCAGTAGGCTTTTGGAAAGAAGGGAATTGTTAAATTGCAATATTGAGAATAAGGAGAATTTTATATCACAAGAGTGCATTTTCTAACTCGGCACTATAAGCTGATAAAGTAAATGTAATTTCTTGAAGGGCAGCATCATTGGGTTCTGATCCTGTTTGCCATTTTAGGCACTATTGTATATCAAGCAATAATTATAAGTAACTTAGAGTGATTTTTTACAATGTTGAAGCTAAATTCTGCTGATCTCGTGTTACTCTGCCTGAACAATAAAGAAGAGCTTGATTTACAGTTTAAGCTGTGCTTGGTCTTTAAGTTTAGTGTTCTTTACTAGGTAAGCAGAATTCTTAAACTAACTATAATCATAGTATATCTTCATAGAAATCCACAGTATTTTTAATACCTGGATAAATAACAATAAAACTACTAAATAAATTGTATGAACTAAATTAAACTGCTACCACATACGACATGGTATCTGTTTATATGCTTATTTGCATAAAAGGGAGACAAAAATTACCGCTTGAAGTATAGTACCTATTCGAATTGATGAGGTATCAGATAGCAGTCATGGAGAGCCTTCAAATAATAAGAAACAATATAAATTCTTGCACAGTGAACCTCAACTGTTACTTGATTCCTATCTTCAATTATATTAATTGTCCTAGCGTTGTTTTATTGGGTTTCTTTAAACCATTAGTGATGCAAAGGAGGAGAAGGATACTGTTATTGGTACTGAGGTTGTAACAGAATACCATTACATGTAGATACTTATTACAAGTATATTTGAAAAGATCAATCAAAATATAACTATTGCTTGAGCAGACACTTTTTTACATAAGAGCTGTGTGTTATAATTGAGAAGAGTGTGGAAAGATGACAATTATCTTTTAAGGATAAGTGCAGTCGTACATTTCTACATTTACATGTATAAGTTTAGTCAATTAAGACATTCTGCTAATTTTAGGTAAAGATTTCCACAAAGCTGTTTCCTGTAGGCTGTAGGTTCTTTTATACAACCTTTAATTGATTATCAAGCTGGTATTAAAAAGAAGTAAGCTAAACTTGAAATTCTTAATGTGGCAGGTCCATGTTACCTTCACTTTCTGTACTAACCTGGAATCTGAGGCAGTAACTCTTCTGAAATTATACTCTTCATTCCCAATATGGAGGGTATCCTCAGCAAGAAATCCATTTCTTACTTCCAACTCCTGTACATGTTTAAGACAACTGTCTTTTACTTTCTCTGGTAGGTTTAAATACTTTACTGCTTCCAGAATACAAAACACGCAATGCACACGTGCAACACGACCAGCAAGTCAGGCTTCAGTATTCATTCTGCATAGATTTAAAGAGCGTGTTCACAGACAGGCTGGCCAAGAGTCTTCCCACTGTGTTCCAAACAAATTCACCAAGGTTATCTTAGCTTTAGTACAGGCAGAAGGATACATAGCTACCTGGTAACTTCCCTGTGCACTCAGAATGTTAGTAAGGGGTGGAATTCAATCATAGAAGTAGACTCCCTCTTTCACCAGTAAATTTTGCTTATTGAATGATCAGTGTGAAATTGAATCTGACTGGGAAAATCAAAGAGAAACCATAATAACTTTTTGAGAGAGATGAAAGAGCCCTTGTAAGTGCTGTGTTTTTTTCACTACGACGATGTGAAGAGAAATTGCAAAAATGTAAAAAGGAAAATAGTAAAAACATAATCTATGATTTAACTATATACAGTGAACACACACTTATCTAACATGTCCAATACTTTTCGGGTAGCTGAGTTTCTAAATAACATGTCTGCTCTTTCCTATATACTGTTTTTATGCAAAACCATGCTTTCAAATAAACATGAAGTGGCTTCAGTTGTACTGTCAGTGGAAATGCTTTTCAAATCGTGTGTGCATCTCAAAATAAGAGAAGAACACTTTCATGCTAAAGAAGTATACAAAGAATGCACCCTGAGGTAAATTTCTAAGACAGGTCTGTTGATTTCATGTTAAAGTACACGTAAATAGATAACTATAGCAGTAGTGTTATAGTTATCTGTTTAATCTTAACTAGTTTTGCTGTAATATAATTAAGTTATTGCTCATGAAAAAAACATTCAGGTTAAGCATTTAATTATAAGAATATATATTACACTTTTCTTTTTTTTAGATTTCTGGAAAAGATTACTAAGATGAAAAAAGATTAAATAAAAAAATAATCACAAAATACTGATAGAGTAGTGACATCTGTCAAAAATAGTTGTAAGTAGCAGCTGTAATAAACAGCAACAAAGCATGTCATATTTGTAGCAATTTTTGATAATCAGTGATGGTGCACATAAAAACTGAAAAATACTGTACTTGTATTCTTAGTTTTGCATGTTTAGTTTTGTCTCATGGTCACTGGTAAGAAAACTGGATCTTTATTATTGTTTCTATCACACCTTTTTTTCTTTTACTCTTCAATGTTAAAAATAACAATATGTTCTCGAGTGTTATGGGGTTAATAATGATGAGAAAAATGGACTTATGTCCTCGGAGAAAAATAACCTTAAACAGCAGCGAATATTTAAGAACTCAAATATCTTGTCATGCAAACACCATATAATTAAAATCCAGGAAAACATAAGAAATACATTGTTTCCTTTGCACTTACTAATAATAGTGCTGGCAGGATTTTCTCTGCTTTTCTTTTATAAGAAATCAGCTTTGACCATGTGGACTGGATTTTTTAGGTACACATCCATTGGGGAAGCCAACCAAGATGGAATGGAGAAAGAGTCCTGACAGAGGATTTCAAGCAAACCTTGGTTGCAGAGATCCTTCTCTTTCCAGTGCATTTCCTAGCCTATCCATGTAATTATTACTGCAGCAACAGCAGCTTACAAAAAAGTGATAACACATGATGATGAATCACCTTAATATGGTGAGCTCAGCAAAGATACTTTGGATCTGAGGCACTTCAGTCCAGTCTTGTCTACCTTTGGGAAATCTAAGGCTCTGTTTAGCTTTGCTGAGTCAAAGCAACCTAAAAAGAAAACTGTGATAAGACATAATTGGAGCTTTTTAAAAGTAGAAAAGAAGTTGCTTTGATAGTAAGGATTCTGGGAGAAGCTGCAATTCTTGAGAGCTGTTTATTCTAGCAATTAGAACATCCCATAAATGTTTCTTTAAAAAAACCCCTTCTGTCGTAAACAATTTGATTTTCACTTTCTTGAGTCAAATCTAACACAAGCAGCAGTGTGTTGAACACAGACCATTGTACTGAAAGCTGATGTTTAAACAATAATTGTGACTAACTAGATTTGTTTGAGGGGGAAAAAGAGCATGAAAAATTTGAAGAGGATTTTAATAACTTTTGATACTGCAACCTAACACGTGCAAGTGACCTATGCTGAAGTCTTGAAATAGGACCTCCTAGCTAACACATAACACCTGCAGCTGGATCTTTTTCTATTACCAGTACAACATGCTTCCAACAACAAAAGATTCTTCTTAAGTTACCCTAATGTGGAAAATAAGATAAAATTCAGAGTGCATTCTAAGTAAGAACGTTCTAGTGAGAACATACAGCAAGGACATCAGAAGGTTAGTAAGGCTGCCTAAGTCTTCACTAAGTATCTGTGAAGTCACTAACTATATTAAGTGTTAAGGTAAACCAAAGGGCGTTTATCGAACTTTACATATTAAGACCATCCTCTGTTGTGTCTCTGTGTGCATAAACCGACTTACAAGGTTTCTGTCACAAGGATATAGATAGGAGCACAGGTGTGCATAAACACAGAGTGTTTCTCTTGACCTTGAAAATGATACATCTTTGTGAAGGCAATAGGGTGTCTATGGCAAACATTATGAAAGTGAAGATGCAATTTTCATTGGAAAAGAAGTTATTATTTGTAAGTGATATTTCTGAATGTATTACATCATATTTAGAGCAATTTTATATATCCCATGTGTGTAGCATAAAAAATATATATTGTCTGTCTGTGGAGGTGTGTCTGGGCATCTTGCCACTAGTAACATTCAAGTTTGTATTTCAGGATAGATTCAACCTCTCCTGCACTCAGGCCTAAATCCTCATCTGGATGCCTAGCTCTCTTTTATCTCTGAACATTTTAGCTTCAGAATTAACTTCTTGAGAATTTAATGATTTATAGATTTAATTTTCAATTCAATCTTAGCTTGGATTAATTATCAGACACTGTTATTAAGAATTTACTCACATTTTGTTTTGTCTTTTTTCCACCTGCTCTTAGCAATGGGATGAATATTCTATAATTCAGAATTTGTAAAACTAACAAATACCTTTTGGAAACCGGTAATTGAAAGGTTGTATTGTAATTGGCATTGCAAAAAGGCACTATCTATCATTCATAAGAATGCGTTCCGACCAACAATTGTGTTAAAGTGGATAAAGTCGTTTTGAGATGCTATATGAATAATGAAACGCTAAAACACATCACCAGCATGTTGTAATTTGAAACAGATTAAAACCAAGAACTCTTGAGCCTGGCCAGGGATACAAGTAGATTGCTACAAAAAAAAAAATAAAAAAATCCTGACATATGCACCTAACAACTTCAGGGAAGCAGAAAGCAGTGAAACTTAAGAAAAGGAGCACTAGCTAGTCAAGATTTACATACATGGCATCATGATCCTTTTGTTTCCATGTGACTGGGCTGCGCACATTTGTGTTTTGTTGAAGAAATCCAAGGAGTTTCACTTACAAGGGTCCCTGGAAGATCCTGTCCCTGCTTGGGGGATACAAAGAGGATGCAGGGACTGAGAAACTGTATTTTTACCTGTGAAAGGAAAAAAACTGTGTTCTGGAAAAAGCCATCCTCAGAAATCCCCATCCCATTCACCTCTCCAGGTTTTGATACCAAAAATACCAGCAAATAAATTCTCTTAAAACTTGTTTAGGAGTTCTAGAAAGCAAGAACCTTTAATCAGGCCTGGGCAACATGAGGAATGATCTCTATTGATCATCTGCAATGAGACAAAAGCTGGTTACAGAATACATTTCCCACTTACATGCTTATGTATACATTTTCCCAGAAATCTTATGCATGTTCTATTACTTTCCAAAACTCATTTTAATGTTTTCATAAACTCCACAACAATCAAAACTCTTGCTAATTTGGAACTTCGGAGCCAGCTCTGCCTGACCTTGCATTTGAGATAAGGAAAGGCTGCAAACAGAGGTGGTTACAGAAGAAGACACATCTGTTCAGCACAGGCCAGACTGAACACAAGACATTATCATCTCCAAAGAATTAACAGCATACAGACAAAAAGCCCACTGTTTGAAGGAAAACATGCTATCAGAGGGAAATTCAGTCTAACTTTCAAAAGACAAACCAAAAACCAAAACAACAAAACCAATTACTTATATGAAACTTAACTCTACTTTAGCGTAAATCAAAAACATCCCACTCTTTGTAATGATACCAAAAATGCCAGCAAATCGACTCTCCAAGACTCATTTTAGAGTTTTAGAAAGCAAGTACTCTCTATCAGGCCTGGGCAACATGAGGAGCTACCTCCATCAAGCGTGTGCGCAGTGAGACCAGAGCTGGGGCAGAATAATTTCCCACTCATATGCACCTGGATAAACTTTTTCAGAAATCTTATGCATATTCTATTATTACACACGGAGTAATTTTAATTAATTTTAATGTTATTATGAATTTCACAACAGTGAAAACTCTCGCTAACTTGGAGCTGGCTCCAGCTCTCTGCTTGACCTTGGATTGGAGATAGAGAAAGGCTGCAGAGGGGGTTCCAGAAGACACGTCTGTTCAGCACAGACCACACTGAACACAAGATGTTTTCATCTCCAAAGATTGAAGGAAAAACACCGTTTTAAAGAAAACGTGTTCTTAGATGGACATTCTGTCTAACTTTGAAAACAAAAAGAAAAGAAATTCAATTGCTTGGGTGAACTCTCCTTTAGCTTAAATAAAACGCAATAGCGACCCCCCTGCTCTGTACCAGTAACGGCTTCTGCGGAAGCGTGTCCCGCGCCGGCTTCCGTCCTCGGGGCTGGGGGCGGGGCGGGCGCGCGCCGGGCCGGTGATGGCGGTGGCCTCAGGGCGGTGGGTCGCGCTGTCCCGGCCTCTCCTTGGGGCCGCGGCTCTGTCCTCCGCCGTGCCCGCCGGGGAAGGGCAGCCGAGGGAAGGTGAGAGCGGCTCGGGCTCGGGCCGGGCTAGACTGGACTGGACTGGGCCGTACCGGCGCCTTCACAGAGTGAGCTGAGATGGGAGAGACCCGCAGGGGTCATAGAATGGTTCGGGTTGGAAGGGACCTTAAAGCCCATCCAGTCCCAGCCCCACTGTGATCGGCAGGGACACCTCCCACTAGATCAGGCTGCCCAGGGCCCCATCCAACCTGGCCTTGAACACCTCCAGGGATGGGGCAGCCACGACTTCCCTGGGCAACCTGTGCAAGTGTGCCCCCACCCTCATTGTGAAGGAATTATGGTCTAGCCTAAATCTGCCCCTCTCTAGCTTAAAGCCGTTCCGCCTAGTCCTATCACTACATCCCTTTGTAAGCTGTCCCTCCCCAGCTTTCTTTTGGGCCCCTTTCAGGTGCTGGAAGACGGATCATGGAGTCCAACTATTGTTCTTGCATAGGACTGATACAAGAAGTAGTTACTATTACAAAAAGTGGAATATTTTGATTCAAGCTAAAGTAGAGTTAAGATTTATCTAAGCAATAGTGTATTGTGGAAGTTAGACCGAATGATCCTCTGATAGCACCTTTTTTTTAAAAGAATGTTTTTCCAGACAGTGTTCATTTTTTTGAAGATGAAAAGAGCTTGTGGTCAGTGTGATGTGTGCTGAACAGATGTGCCTTTTTCTGTAATGCCCTGTTTGCAGCCTTTCTCAAATGCAAGGTCAGGCAGAGCTGGAGCTAGCTCCAAATTAGCAAGAGTTTTGACTGTTGTGAAGTTCAAAATAACATTAAGATTGGACCTTTGAGAGTAATAGAATATGCATAAGATTTCTGGGGAAAATTCTCCATAGGCATGTAAATGGGATATCTGTTATCCTATCCCAGCAGTGTCTCACTGCATACACTTGATAGAGATGTCTCCTCATGTTGCCTAAGCCTGAGGATCCTTGTTTTCTAAAACTCCAGAAGAAGTCTTGAAGTTTATTTGCCATTGTTTTTGGTATCAGGATAACACCAAAATTCATACTGTCTGTCTGAAGGCATTGTCCAGATGCTTCTTGAATATTGTTAGGTTTGGCACCATGACCGTTTCCCTTGGGGGGAACAGTTCCAGTATCCACCACCCTCTGAGTGAAGAACCTTTTCATAATATTCATAATATCCATCATAAACCTATTTGTCTAAAGGACAAGTGGGCATTTACCATCTGGAGGTTCAGGAGCAGGCTGGACTACTGAAAGGACCCTTAGGTCCCCCTCTAATCTGCTCTTATGAGACCCACCTGAAGTCTTGTGTCCAGTTCTGGAATCTAAAAAAATCTCTAAAAAAGAAGGATATGTGACTATTAGAAAGGGTCCAGGGTAGGGTTACAAAGATGATCACAGAAATGGAGAGGAGAGCCTCCTGCTATGAGGAGAGGCTGAGAGAGTTGGGGTTGTTTAGCCTAGAGAAGAGAAGACTCCAGGGAGCTCCTGTAGCAGCCTTCCAGTACTTGAAGGGGCTACAGGAAAGCTGGGGAGGGACTTTTCACAAGGGCATGGAGTGATAGGATGAGGGGAAATGGCTTTAAATTGGAGGAGGCAAGATGTAGATTAGACATAAAGAAGAAATTCTTCACAATGAGGGTGGTGAGGCACTGGCCCAGGTTGCCCAGGGAAGTTGTGGCTGCACCATCCCTGGAGGTGTTCAAGGCCAGGTTGGATGGAGCCTTGAGGAACCTGATCCAGTAGGAGGTTGCCTGTGGTTGGGGGATTGGTACTGGATGATCTTAAAAGTCCCTTCCAACTCAAACCATTCTAGGATTCTGTAAGAACTGATGTCCGATGCTGGGGCCCATGGCACTGCAGGCATTAAAAGTATTCTGACCTGAAATCGTAGGTGTTCATAGTAGAAGTGATAAAATTGGAATGAAGGAAGTATGTCTGTGAAAGCACCACAACAATGACAGATTAAGAGGTAAAAGAGTGCTGTGTATTAGCTGTTGCAGAGCCCCATGTGTATTCTTCAGTTCAAATTTTGATATATAAAAAAAGAGGAAGGACAGAATTGGTTCCATAAAATATGTGGCTAAGGGAAACAGAAGAACAGTGAAATTCACAAGTTTTCCCACAGCTTTAGTGGGTTACGGTTGTAAGAAAAGATAATGAGACAAAAAGAACACAAAACCACTCCAAAATACTGTTCAGTGTTTTTTTGCTAAAGACATGCGCTTATGTGGTAACAATTCAACCAAACAAAAAAACCCCAAGTTCGAACAGGAAACTTGAAAATAAATGTCATTAGCTTCACCTTCATTAGTCTGTTATTAAAGGCCATGTTGTTTTTGTGTTGTTTTTTGTTTTGAGGGGGATTGAGAGAGATTAAATTAGAGTTTTTGGAGGGGGGGGAAATGAAGACACGAAAGTGAAGATCTCCATTTAGGTTAATAATCTAGTGGTGTTTGGTATCTTTGTGAATTTTTCTCTTTTTCACACTGAGTCCCTCACCATAGCTCCAACTGATGTCTGCTGGCTAAAAAGGTGAGCCAAATGGTGGCTCAAGGCTGCTCAAAGGGACTAAACTTGCTGTCTGTTACATCCTCTCTGGGACTGCTCAAAAAGCCAGATTTTGTGCTAGAAAACAAACCCATCCATTTGTTTCCCCATCCCCAAGCTCAAGAAGAAAAATAGCTCAATGTGCTAACCACTTATACAGCGGTTACATGAGCTTGACAGTGGCCCAGAAGAGGGTGTGAAGATGGGCTGTCAGAAGGAAGAGATGGAGCCCTGGGATTCACCTTGTGGTACTATTAAATGTTAGATTTAGCTGTGTTTTACTGCTGGTGGAGAGCGGTTTGTGATTTAACAGCAGTGTGGGAAAGAGAAGGGGAAGCACAGTTATGAAGGCAAAAATGTACTTTCACTTATCTCTTTTTTCTTTCCTCCTGTATCGTGCTGGAATAAGTCATGCTAGCAAAATGCATTTGGGCATATAATCACTAAATTACTGTTAAAGTGTTTCTACAATAGATCCAGACAGAATGGCTTTCGAGCTTTTTTTATATTAGGTTTAAAAAAAGTAACTGAGCAATCTATGTTATGAGTATCTGATCTTCCCTTTCTTCTACATGAAGATGGGCATAAAAAGCATACGGGATTATGCTGCTTTTTTTTTTTTCTCCCACAAAACTATGTAATAGTTTGTATGGAAAATGTTTCTTTTCCTTTTAGCTTCAACAAGGAGAAGAGGCAGGACACCACAGTTCGTAAGATCAGTAAGTACTGAAACCGTCTGCACTTAAGGTGGTTTGAAAAAGTTCACGAAGAACCCCTTCTGCAATCAAAACCTGTGACTATAAAAGAATCGGCACCTAGCTACTTTTATCTCCCAGCTGCTTTCAGTCTTGTGTTCTCATAATGGCAAAAACATTAACAATAACAAGCTAACAGTTAGCTTGTGTTGACACCATGTACTGCAGGTCTTAAAAATAACTTAAATTGCATTTAAAATAAAACCAGGTATTTTAATATTGTTTTCAGTATGAATTTATGGGTTTTGTAGTGGTTGCTTTCTGGCATAATTAGAAAATGTGATATTGTGCATAAGCGAAATTGTACTTGTGCTGCAGAATTAAAACTGATAGATGAACTTGTAAGCACTGAGCATTATATCTTACTTATTCCACACAAATTTCAGAAGTAGTATATTATGTGTTATGATTTTTAAGGGCAAATAGTAAAAGTGGACCTGGCACATATTAAACTTTTGCTTACCTTCCAAGAGCAGATTTAGTTCAGACTTTCAGAATTCAAAACTCATTTTGTTGCCCCCATCAGATGCTTAGGCACTTTAGGAAATAGAATTTGCAATTAAATGCTCGTTTGATTCCCCTTCCCCCAATGGTGGTTTATCACAACACAAGAAGATGGATCCAGCCTTCTTTCTAAAGTGCTTCTCTTCAAGGATTTCTGGAATAAAATGCAGTTGTAGATTGGGAAAGACCTGTTATGCAAGCTTTGAGAGGTTTATCTTTTAAAATTCCTTTACAAACGAGTGCTGACTTTTGATGTCTTGAAATTTCTAGCTGTTGGAATTGAAATAGCTTGTTTGTGTTGCACCTGTTTTGTCTCACAAAACAGTGTATCTCCCATCAAATGTTTATAATTCTTGATTTATTAGCAAGCCCCTCCCAGAACTGAGAGAATGGCTGTTGATCAGGACTGGACCAGTGTTTATCCAACAGCAGCTGCATTTAAACCGGCCTCTGTGCCTCTCCCAATTCGAATGGGTTACCCAGTGAAGAGAGGAGTACCTCCACCAAAAGAGGGCAACTTGGAACTTATAAAGGTAAGCCACATGCCGTTGGTGTGTGGTAACTTCTAAAATTATTTAGTTTAAAATTATTTAAATTTATTTAATTTAAAATTATTATTATTCACCACTATTATTGTACTTCCTTGATTGGAATGTTTGTATTGGATACTGTTTTCCAGTATGAAATAGGATAATACTCTATTTAATTTCTAAATAAAAATAATAAGAAATACAAATGTTAATGACTAACCGCATCAGGAGACTTTTTCAGTAACGCCAGTCATTTGTGAGCAGACAAGAAGCTGTTATTTTGGTAACTCCTAATATGTCTGTTTCAGATTCCCAATTTTTTGCATCTTACACCTCCTGCAATTAAGAAACACTGTGCAGCTCTTAAAGGTGAGGTTTTCTTTGTTTTGTCTGGCTTTCACTAGTATTTTATGCTTTCAGTTGTGTGCTGTTGCATATGTGGATTGTTGCTGTGCTGAGTCATACAGGTGGTAGGCAAATATATCATAGGAGGTTTTCAGTAAGACTACTCTTAACTTTCCATTAGGACCTGCTTGTACTGGAAAATTTATGGTTTAGTATCTTAAGGAAGATGAGTGATGAATGTGACTCAATTCTCAGAAGATTATCTGTGATTAAGCCAGGGTTCAACCAGTAGTCATTCTGGCATGCATTTTAAAATGTTAATATGTGAAACCCTATGTGTGAGCTCTTGGTCTTCAGCAGACTTTGCATCTCCACCAGCCAGCAAGCCAGTAAGGAGAATCTAATGAAGAGGTGGAGTCACAAGGGAGCAGGGAGGGATAATATCATAGAATCATTTAGGTTGGAAAAGACCTTTCAGATCATTGAGTCCAACTGTTAAGCTAACACTACCGTGCCACCACTAAACTATGACACTAAGCACCACATCTACGTGCCTTTTAAATGCCTTCAGGGATGATGACTCAACCACTTCCCTGAGTAGCCCGTTCCAGTGCTTGACAATCCTTTTGGTGAAGTAATCACTCTCTTGAAGCCCAGGCTGTAGTTCCACTGTCTTGCTTACTTCTATCCGGATTTTGGATACCACAGTTCCACAACCACAGTTAACAGGGATTCCCATAATCTTTGTGTTCTTCCTTGGAGTTGTCCAGCCTGGAGAAGAGAAGGCCTTGGGAGGACCTTGTTGTCACCTTTCAGTATATAAATGGGGCTTATAAGAAAGATGAGGAGAGACTTTTTACTAAGGCCTGTAGTGGCAGGACAGGGGGCAATGGTTTTAAACTGGAAAAGGGTAGATATTTAGATTGGATGTACAGAAGACATTTTTTACAGTGGAGGTGGTGAGACAGTGGAAGAACTTGCCCAGAGAAGCTGTGGATGCCCTGTTGTTGTATGTATTCAAGGTTAGGCTGGATGGTGCTTTGGGCAACCTGATCTAGTGAAAGATGTCCCTGCACATGGCAGGATGGTTGGACTAAATTATCTTTGAAGGTCCCTTCCAACTCAAACCATTCTATGATTCTATGTGGCAATTGTGAGGCCACATCTGGAGTAGTGGAGTACCGTATACTGTTTTGGGGAGCTCCATAAAAAGAGGTTGGAATGCTGGAGGAAGTATAGCAGAGACCCTGCTGTTATCTAAATGAGTATGGTTTCTGTAAATAGTACTTTTAAGAAAGATACATTGTAGCAAATCTGAGGGAAAAAATCCCAACCAACAGGTACAACTTGGAGTGTTTTTATTTTACAGATTTCTGCACTGAATGGCCAAGTGCTTTGGACAGTGATGAGAAATGTGAACAGCATTTTCCAATAGAAATTGAAACAATAGATTATGTTTCTGCAGGGGCATCTATTCGTAATCCCAAAGCAAGAGTGGTGACTTTAAGAGTAAGTAGTATTTTTGGTAAACAGCCTTTATTTCAAAAACCCAAATGCTTGGCTTTCTTTTTAAAACATGCAAGTATGATATGTTATAAGGAAATGAGGGAAACGGTTTACTGTGTGTCTCCATAAAAATGCAGTGAATTTCCTTAATTATATTGCAGCATGTTAGAACTGAGGTTTTAAGGTGGATGTGGTAATAAAGTTAGAATTATGCTATGGCTTTTGAACATGCCTTTGGAAATGAGATTTGAACCTATCTTAAGAGTAGCAGCTGCAGTGGGGTCAGTGATGGTTGTGTTCTTACTCTGTCAATGTAGACGTTAAAATACTGCATGCTGCTACACGCTCATAACACCTGTACAACTTCTAATCACAGCAACTTTGAATGGTAGTGGTTCATTTTGTCTGTAAGTCTCCACTTTCCCTTTATGTTGTAAAACCGCTTAGGCTGTAGCTTAATTTGATTTCTCGTTGAGTTAAACATGCATTTCACACTGCTGTTCGCAATAACTTCACCATCCCCTTGTAGTCATTGTATACTAGAGGTTGGCCTCTTGTCTAATGCAAATCCATAATCAAAAGCAAGTTTATGCAAATTTGTATGCATTAGAAATAAAAGGAAATTGAGTGTATCTATGAGAGTAGATGCCCCTGACTTCGTGGTGGGTTAGGAAGCGTGCACAGGAGGCATATGTTGCACCCTCTTGCTCTCATATTCCATTATCTTGGATGGAATAATAACTCGTGCTTGCAGGTCAATACTGTGCTTGGTGTCAGGGGTAGGGGTAAGAGTTCAGCTACTCAAATGGTCTGGAGTCTCTTCCCATTGAAAACAGCAGATGGTGAGTGCATGTGAATTTCTCGCTTTCTAAATTGTGTAGCGTATTGCTAGATATAAATGTCTTCCATTAAGTGTGGCTGTTGAGACACAAGATGCTGGACTGGGGGCTGGCTGTGCTGCAGTGGAGAGGACAATTAAAATGATACACAAATAAGCATGTGTGTATTATGCAATCTACATCTGTCGATTAATGTTAACTGGCCATGATATACCTCCACATAATGCCTTACAAGTATTGTACATGTATGTTAAAAAAGGAGAAGTTGGAGTGGGAAACAAAAATGGAACCTCTGTCCATATGTGTTTTCAGTTACTGGGGTTCTGATCCCAGACTTCATTAATAAATGCTTTCTCTGATTAATACTCTGACAACAGTTTCTGCCCAGGGATGGGGAAGAGAAGGATTTAAAGGTGAAAGCAGAAGGCATTGGGTCAGGTAGTGGCAGAGTTTGAATGAATGAGAGAGCATTTACTAGGCACTCTGTTACAGACTGTGATAAACTGTCGGGTGGATCTTTGTGATAAGATTTCCTTTTTTCAAAGTTAAACCTTTTAAATCTTAATTTAAAAATTATGCGTTTTTTTTCTAGCAAGTATCATTTTCTAGCAAGCACGGGAGATGCTAATTTTTCATTTCTCTTGTAGGCCAATGCCAGTATTGCTTGTCATGAAATTTTTCTTGGTCTGTTCCCAAGTGGAATTGTCTACATTGTGCCAGACAACATAGTAGTACAGGATGTAAACTTAGACTTTTTTTTTAAATCAACTGCTGATCTTTATGGAGCTCTGACTCTTCTAAAATTCAGATTTAAATTGTCCACGACATTCCAGCTAACAGTTACAAGCTGTCCAATTGCTGTCCCATTCTGAAGCAAGTAACCATGTAAATATGTTTCACCTTAAAGTGACCGGATTAGTAAAAACAACAGTTTTTTGTGATCCTGCAATATAGACAGCAGACCAGATAGCTTTTTATTTTTTATGGGAAAAAGCAAATCATGTAGAATAAAATCATAGCTCTTCTAAGAGTAAATTTCAGATGATCGCACTGTGTGAAGGCAGTGTGATACTGCTATGATAATGCCTTCATTTTAAGAGAATGCAAAAAGTACTAATCAGTGAAATTGGTTTGCATTTTTGATTCAGGCTAGCAAATGCTGGACATCTGGGCTGGAGTGTCCCATTAAGTTTAGATAGTCATGATCATAAAGTGTTTACATGCACTTGCAGTTGTATGCTTGCCAGAAAGTTCTGTCTGAAACCCTTTAGAGTTTGGAGCATTCTTTCTTTCTGTGGGTGTTAGAGAAAGACAATGTTAAGAAAATGTGTTTTACAAAAAGGTGTTTCTCATTGGTTTGGGTAAGCATTGCCGAACAGCAATGAAGGCAGGTTGTTCTGTAAGGGTAGTGACCTCTTCAAAAAGGATGCCGCTGATACCTGAGCAAGATGAGCAGGATAGGTCTGATAATAGTGATCTTGACCATCCAACAGCCCAATAATCACCTGACAAGTTCATAATGATAAGGCAAGTTTAAAGTTGAAGGGGGAAGACAAGTAAGTGGATCAGGATTATGTCTGGTGACAGTAACTAGAATCAGTCAAAAGTCTGGTGATTGCCAGTCCAATCCATAGCAATGCAGTGAGTGAGGTTAGGCCAGGAAGTCAAGGATATTTATCAGTGTTGGGTCAGTGTGAGCTATGGCCAGGTCCAGACATAGTTGCACTGTGCCTGAGACAGGGACTTGAGTGCCTCAGCTTAGCTTCAGCTTTTCAGTAAAGGTGGAACAGGCCCATCTTCTCATAGCTCCTTTTTTTGTCAGCGCTGATTTAAGGCTATGTGGCTGCACTCTGTGGAAGAACACTGTATATAATATAACGTTGAGTGCAAGCTGCCAAGACCGTTACAAGGGGATGCTGTGTGCATAAGACATCTTGCAAGTATAGTGCTTTCAAAAGTGTTTGTTCATGGTCATTTTATATCACACGAAGAGTGGTGCTGTTTTCTTGCACCTTCACCACTGGCTTAAAGGCTTGATGCATCTAACAGATCTGATAGAATTAGACTTGGCAAAATGTGAGTTAGGGAACAAAGCTAGGTGAACTCCTGCTCACGATTACTGTAGGCGTGCATAGTAAATGAGCATGAAATTACTTAAAATAGAGACATTTTTCATGTAATCTATGGATTAATGAATGTGTGGGATATTTTTCAAAATTAGAAGTTTCAGTATTGAAATGCTGTTGGCTCCTCCCATGTCATATTTAGGTTTAGTATTTCAGTTTTCTGGCTTTACTAGTAGGTTTTTTCTTTCCATGTACTACTTTTTTTGCATATACTCTGTGCAACTTCAAATTTCCTCCAACTGTTGCTAGTATTTTGATGCAGGTTTCTTGATTTTTAAGCAGTTCTTAGTACAGCGCAGTAGAAGGAATATAGAAGGAAAACAAACGCTGGACAAATTATTAAGAGACTACTATTATATCTTAATTTTTTTAATATTCCTCAGTAAATCTCAGTAGAAACTCATGTTTTCATCACCATATATATTTAGACCATTAAGCTTCACAGACTTCTTATTTGTGTAAACAGGTAGCTAAAACCAGCTTGTGTTACTTTTCATACTTGTTATTGCATTTAGAAACTGGCCTCAGACTAACTTCTTACGGGGTTCTCAAAATAAATACTAGTTATTTGTTGTATATCTTATATTTTGGGGTTATCTGGTATTGGAGGGGAAGACAATCCATTCATGATATTTGTTTTTGATTATGTGATACCAGACAGTTCTGGTCTGTTATATTGTTATCTGTTTTGCATTTTTGCATACTTCTGTTAACTTCTGTAATATGTCTGAGAATTCTGATTTGATGTCTGTTGAATTGATGTCTTTCCTCCTCTTTTGGGTGCTTGTAAAAAATGTCTTTCATATATCTTAATGTTAACCTTACTGACTGCATTTGAAACAGAAATACCAAAGAAAGATTTATTTTTCCAAATGAAGTACACATGAATATGAAATACAGCTACAAACTAACCGGAAAATTCTTTTTTCCCCTGAAAAAGCATTTGAGTAGAAATATTATTCTCCAGCCCCTGTGGTATTTGGATGGAAAAAAAATTATTGTTTGAGTATTCAGCTTATACTTTCCTTGTGTTAAGACTTCTGGCATGTTGTACAATCGGGAGAAATCTGCAAATGCATACTTAATAGCTGTCCTTGTAATTCTTGATAAAAGATATGCCTAACTATTTCAAAATATTTTCAGGGTGCAGGAATTGGATTTGTCCAAGTAATTCAAGGTGTTTTCTCTTGTACTTGAAGGTTAAACTTTCTAACCTGAATTTGGATGAGCATGCAAAGAAGAAGCTCATTAAACTTGTAGGAGAGCGGTACTGTGAGGATACAGATATACTCACAATTACAACGGACAGGTACGGTTACAAGAAGGGGAAAAAATGTCTGTACCAATGTCACAGTAAAGAAAGGAATGAGTGTCTTCCAGTAATATCAGTTACTTCTTGGTAAATTATTGTATTTTTAAGGTTAAAATATGACTGAAACACACCAGTCAAACTTATTATTTGTTAAGTATTGTTACTTATTGAAGCTCTGTATTTAGAAGTCTCAAATGTGATTTTTAAAGTAGTGGTCATGTTTCCTAGCAGAACCCGTGGGTTCTGTTAGTTTTAACAATGATCTGAAGGGTTGCGGGCAAGAAGAATTACATCAGTGACCAGACATTTCTCAATGTTTTTGTGTTCTAGATATAAACAAATCACAGCAGTTATTTACAGTTATGTTCAGAAGGCTACATAAGAGAAATGTGTTTTCTGTGTTGAATTCTGAGGCGTTTAAGAGAATACTAGATATTCCTAAATTCACAATACACTTTAATTTGCAGTTGCTTTCAGTGGCTGGGAAAACATTATTGATAGTCTTTTCTCTTTGCATGATTTCATTGTAATTCTTTTTCAGCTCTTATATTTCCTCTCCTTCAGTATGATATACTGTTTTATTCCACATAAAATTAATACAGAATGGATAAAATTGTGCATACCTTTCTCAACTAGACTTGGAAATTGGGGCGCTTTACTGGGACCAGTTGTATTATCAGCAGTTTCATTTCCCTAGCAAGACTTGACTGTGGCAAAAGCATCAGGGAAGCCGAAAGGAGCTTACCCTCTAGAGCATCTGTGAATGGTCTCATGCTCTGTTCCAGAAGAAACTCATAATATGCCTGTTATTTCATTTTATTTTTTAGTAAATTCTAGGGCCCAAGCTCTGAGTGTTATCCATTTATTTAATGCTGGACTTTCCAGGCTGATATTTATACTACTTTTTAAGTGAGGCTTTTTTACTATGAAAGAAATAAGAGCCGAAAGCTTGATTGAGTCCTTTTAAAGTTTATTTGCTGCAATAATCATGGTCCATAGTTGTTCAGATGGGTGTTTTTAAGGGTGTCTCAGATGTAGTCTCACATTATTCAACTTGTTCGGCATAAAAAAGGGAGTAAGGCAGCCTGCAGGAATATGTGAGTATTAGAAGAGACAGGAGGGTATGGTTGGTCAGCATGAGAAAGACATTAATGTAATCAAATTCTCAACAGAAGATTTTGATGACTAGTTTTAAGAAATACACTGTTTTTGTAGGACTATGTTGTATCCCAACAAGTATTTTCATGTTGATCCTGTTTTGGCTTATGGCTACATTGGCTTAAACTTTTCTTCTAAAGTCGTTGGCTACATCTCCTGTTCTGAACTGTATTTCATGGTTATTATCACCAGTCATCCTGCTCTCTTCAGGTCCAGGGTGAAAAAATATATTGGATTCTAAGGGAGTTCAGGCTTAATATATGTTGGATTTCACTTTGGCACAGAGGACAAATAAACTTTTAATGTTTTTGTAAACTCTTGCATTTTCTACATTTTCCTACTGACTTGCAAATGCCCATTCTTACATATTCTTAATACTCATCCTTTAGTGTTGCTGTTCTTGATTATGTGTAATGCAGAAATGTGTGTGAATGCACATTTCTCTAAGATTCCCTACATTACAAATCAGAAAATTTGACTGTAAGTTTGTAAATGGCTTGATTTCAAAAAGACTAGCTTTGTTTATGGTTTTTTAGGTGTCCTCTGAGAAGACAGAACTATGATTATGGCATACATCTCCTCACAGTTTTGTACCATGAATCTTGGGTAAGCAACTGTGAATAACTCACACTCTCTAACACGTTCTCTCATAACTTATTAGAAGTTCTCTGACTGTGCCCAGCTTAAAGTAAATTATCTTCCTCTTCCACTTCACTTTCCTTCAAATGCAACCAAGATAAGTTGCTTATGTTTGACTCTTAATTCCACGGTTGATTTAGAGTGTATTTCTTTAACTTTACAAGTGTTATTCTGTTGTTTATCTGTGTATTTTGCTATTTTCTCTAGTTATTGACCTTAATAAGAGATTCTTACTGGGTACCTTGCTTCTCACAACAAACCTGAAACTGACTCTGACTCTATTGGAAAACATGTTAATTTTCAGGATTCGTAAATGTACCTTTAGTCTGGCATCATGCTGGACTGCCTATGCATAATATTCAAATGTGAATTGAGTGCATCCAGAGAAATGGTGTATTCTGTGATTATCACACGTTATCTATGCATTTTTGACAGTGATCGTATTTAAAGACAAAACAAGCCTATCCCAAAAGAGCAGAGGGATCTGTTACTGGCTTTAAAGCTATGAAAACTAACATACAGCACAGTATCTACAATTAGCCTGATTCTGACCTTGGATCTGTTACTTCGAATCTGTCTTTTCTTGGTGTCTTTCCGGGCTATGGTAGAACATGTCTGCAATTTGGAAGTATTCGACTTCTTAAATGCTCTCACAAGACTTGACTCAAGCTGGAAGGAGTGAGGACTCAGGCTGCTTTTCTGAGGTCCTTTTTGCTCAGAAAAGGGATGTCCTCCCCACCTTCTGTTAGGTTTAGGATTTCATTGCATCAGAGTTAGTGTCCTGTGAAATATATACTTTTTTTTTAACTCTTCAGATAAATATTTCTGCCAACGTGAGTGTAATGTAAACTTTTCTATAGCATATTTGGAATTTTTCTCAGCACTTTGTTCTGTTAAAAGATTTTACATTTGAAATATCCAGTGTAAATAAGTTTAAAGATTCTATTCCAATTTATCAATAATTTACTACAATTCTTAAATAGTCCTCTAACCATGCAAGATATCTTCAGACCACAGATCTTTCTTCTAGAGTGAAATCATTAGACTTGTTTCCTGTGTTGTTGTGATTAATTGTGTTGGTTATAGGTATCACCACCAATAATTTTACAGTCATTTTTTACAGAAAACAAGTTAGCGATCTGAAATGAAATCATTGCTGAAAACCCGTAGTTTGAGTAACTTCACTTTGTGTAAATGTAATGTATCGTATGTTACATTGTTTGACACTGTGAAAGCCTTCATCACCAGTGTATTTCCATACTTAGACTCTTAAATAAGTTGTAGCTGAGTAGCTACCAAATTTCACCTTAGTGTTTTTAGTTGTTCTATAGTATTTAAATTAAATCTCCATATTTAGCACTTTTATGATTTTCAGCGTTCTTAGTTTTGATCATTACAGGGATGATAAAATAATAAAAACCAGAGTAAAGAGGATGAGCTGTATTTCGTTTTCGCTGCAGGTTGCCTTGATGGATACGCTTTGCATCTAATTAAATTCAGCGCATGACATCTTAAAAGATACATTTACTTTAGATTTCAGGTGCTTTGTACATGTGGGTATTTTTGTCCCCAGCAGCATTACATCACATTAGAAATCTTAAATTAATGACAGATCAGCTTCCAGTATTAAGCAATGACAAGAGAGCTAGACACTCCTCCCTTTATTAATTCCAGACAAACAACACATCTGTCCTTTGCTCTAGCATTACTTAGTGATGGAAGACAGGGCTATACGATATTGCTACATGAGTGTTCTGTGTGTATTGAATATGCAGAAGTCTCTTACCCTTTTATTACCTTTCAACTTCCACATTAATATTTGATGAGTTCATCAATCAGTTGTAATTGTCTTTGATTTCCATGAAAAATTAATGGTCTTCTGAGACATGGGTTTTTTTTATTTTGTGTGATGTTTTGTTTTGTGTTGTTTCTTTTTTTTTCCATGATCAGTGATAATATTTTTAATAACTTGCTGGAAGGTAGTTTGGATATGTTTTGTAAACCATAACCAAACAATGTATGGTTTCTTTTACTTTGTAGGAACTTTAATATTGGAGGGAGATGGATGGGGTCTGGCTTTCATGTAAACAGTAACATCAATACTGTTTCAGAACTAACTGCAAGGTTTGATGACTCTCCCAGCAGAGTAGTACCGCACTGTTTTCGTGTATGTCTTTGATGGAATTCAGTAAAAACATGAAGGCAGTGTTTCTTTCCTGCTAAGTGAAGAGAAGGCTGGCTGCATGTAGATTTTGCCCTCAATCCTGAAAACTTTGCCTACTATCTCTCTGAGCATGGCATAAGTCTATAATTTATGTTAATAACTGGATTACTGAATTTTGTGAACCAGCAACCATATGAATATATAAAAGGAAAAACTGTTTGTGGATATACATCAGGAAATGTAATTTTAATTGTGATTATATTTTAAATGCCAGTGATACATAATACTCTTATTACAGTTATGAACTAAAGCATCCAAACAGTTTGGGAATCTGAAACCTTTTTAAAAGCATGATGGTTCTTTGTGGTTTTGTCAGATATGTAGTGATCCATGTGCTATGAAGTTCTATTTTGTATAGTTGCTTTCCAGCAAAAAGTTATTCAAGTAATGAGCATGAGGGGTTTAATTCTGGCTCATCTGTCTCATTGTATGCCTACTTAGGAGACAGAATGTATCACTGTGTCAGCAGTAGCTTCTGTATCATAAATTTTCTTGAATGCTTTTCCAGTTTTGACTTCAACAAAAACCAAGGGCATCCACAGCTCATTAATTCTTTTGCTCTTGCAATTAGAGGACTCAGGTGTAATTATTATAGTTTGCAAGAATCTTTGTTGTAATGAAGTAACAGCTGGAATACACAACAGGTGCGTGCAGACAAAATAGGAAGGAAAGAGGGGAGGATTACCAACAATTGGCATAGATGTTGCTCTGTCTCAAGGCCTTGAATATTTTGTTAAGAATGGATTTCTTTCTTGGATTGCTGTGTGGGGAAGAGAGGTTATTTTGCATTTCAATAAATGAATAATAGGTTATCCAAATTAAATTAGGAAAACTGGTTTCTGAGACATACAGCCAAAGCAAGTGAAACATGCTGATAAGTTAATGCACTGGCTAGCATTTTTGTCTCCTTTAACCTGCTAGCAATTGATGGATGATGCAAGAAGACAGATTAGCCAGACTGTGAAAGGCTTTTATGATATGTTGCAGGATTGAACCTGACATAAAGAGGCTTTCAGAGGAATTTCAGGGGTTTTCGATAATCACGTGTGTCAGAAGAGCTCCTTTGTAGAAGAAGTGGGATACTACTGGGCAGCCTTTGGGGCTACATAAGCCCTACAAATTGGTAGTTAAAAGTAGTATTGCATTTGAAACTGTGTTGTCTTTCCTGTCTTCTCAAGTTCACGAAGAAATGCTATCAATGCAAAATTCTGCAAAAGTGTAGGGTGCTCAGGACTTTTCAGGATTGTGTTAGACTTTACCAAAACATAATGTAGAGTTACCAGTTGATATTTGATCTGTATTTAAACAAATAACTCTCTTTTATTTTGAAGAAAGAAATGTGATTATTTGCCTTCATTCTCTAGAATGCATTCCCATAGCAGATAATACTACCCTTGCTGTTGGCAAAGGGAACCTATAGTGCTTGTTCTTTTTTTTGGAAGGGAAAAAATAGTAAAATCTTGCTTGTTTGTTTTAATAGAGGAAGTGAAGGAAGAGAGGAGGAAAACCCTGAATTCATTGTCTGGTTCTTGATCTATCATAGGTTCACATGAGATAGACTGTAAAGCAGAATGCCTATGGGAAGCTGTTCAGAATATTGGCAGCATATTGGTGGATTGAGTAAGATAACATGCTGTTTCCTGAAATGGATCTGGGTAGTGGAAGCAGTATTAACTGGGGGTCTATATATTGTGTTCTTGGTTCAACCTATTTGAATTACAGGGTGCGTAATGAGGCTGCCTAAATCTCATGGAGAGCTCAACTTAGCTGTAGTCTTTGTCACTTAGAGATGCATAAGAAGCAAGACCTGTACCTTGAGATCCCAGATGAATTCATTTTTTACCTTAGTTTTCTTAAGTGCAGGTAGATATCAGGCCCACGAGTTCAAGTATCTTTAAAACACTCAGATTTTAAAACTTAAAAATGGTGATTAATTTTCTTATTTTAAAATACTTTGGGATCTTTTGCTTCCTGTTTAATAGTTTTCAGGCCATTAGTAAAATATTGGTGTTTAGTTAGCTTTTAGAATGTATTCAATAGATACCTGACTTGGTAAGAATTGAAATTTTCTTCTTTGGACTTTTTCTGTCTTTCCTTTCAAATTATCTCCCAGGACTGTGCCTGGATTGAATAAATGAATGAAAGGGTGGCATGTAATGGGTAGATTGTTGAACAACAGCTCAATCAGTTGATTTTTACGGAACAGGTGATCTTGAGTGCTATCATGAAGCACATGCAAGGGAACCAGGTGATCAGGCCCAGTCAACACAAGGTTAACGAAAGGCAGGTCTTGCCAAACAAACCTAATCGCCTACTATGACAAAGTTTCTCAACTACTGGATGAGGGAAAGGCTGTGGATGTGGTCTTCCTGGACTTTGGTGAAGCTTTTGACACAGTTTCTCACAGCATTCTGCTTCGGCAACTGTCAGCCTCTGGCCTGGACAGGCGCACGCTCTCCTGCATGGAAAACTGGTTGGATGGCTGGGCCCAGAGAGTGGTAGTAAATGGAGTTAACTCCAGCAGGAGGCCAGTTACAAGTGATGTTCCCCAGGGCTCAGTGCTGGGTCCAGCCCTGTTCAATGTCTTTATCAATGACCTGGATGAAGGCATTGAGTACACCCTTAGCAGGTTTGCAGATGACACTGAGCTGGGTGGAAGTGTTTATCTGCTGGAGGGTAGGGAGTCTCTGCAAAGGGACCCAAACAGGCTGGACCACTGGGCTGAGTCCAATGGCATGAGGTTTAATAAGGCCAAAATCTGGGTCCTGCACTTGGAGCACAACAACCCTATGCAGTGCTACAGACTAGGAGAAGTCTGGCTAGAAAGCTGCCTGGAGGAGAAGGACCTGGGGGTACTGGTTGACAGCTGACTGAACATGAGCCAGCAGTGTGCCCAGGTGGCCAAGAAGGCCAATGGCATTTGGCTTGTATCAGAAACGGCGTGACCAGCAGGTCCAGGGAGGTTATTCTCCTTCTGTACTCGGCACTGGTGAGACCACTCCTTGAATCCTGTGTTCAGTTCTGGGCCCCTCACCACAAGAAGGATGTTGAGGCTCTGGAACAAGTCCAGAGAAGCTGGTGAAGGGACTGGAGAACAGGCCTTACGAGGAACAGCTGAGGGAGCTGGGGTTGTTTAGCCTGGAGAAGAGGAGGCTGAGGGGAGACCTCATTGCTCTCTACAACTACCTGAAAGGAGGTTGTAGAGAGGAGGGTGCTGGCCTCTTCTCCCAAGTGACAGGGGACAGGACAAGGGGGAATGGCCTCAAGTTCTGCCAGGGGAGGTTCAGGCTTGACATCAGGAAAAAATTTTCATGGAAAGGGTCATTGAGCACTGGAACAGGCTACCCAGGGAGGTGGTTGAGTCACCTTCCCTGGAGGTGTTCAAGAGACAGGTGGATGAGGTGCTGAGGGGCGTGGTTTAGTAATTGATGGGAATGGTTGGACTCAATGATCCAGTGGGTCCTTTCCAACCTAGTGATTCTATGATTTCTGCTACCTTTAAATGATGACTTCTTGAATGCTGCAACACTTCTCTAAACCTGAATGTATTTCTATGGTAGTGGTTTTTTAAAAGTAAGAGTTTGCTGCCCTCAAGTGGTTAGAAGATCATGAGCTGATTTCATCATACTTTGTTCGGATTAATAGTTTATCACTAGAAAGTAAAGTTCTGTTATGAGTTAGAAGCAGGAAGGAGAAACAAGTGGAACAGCTGAAGAATCTGCGAAAGACAGTGAGAAGGAAATAACTCTCAGTTGCTTTAAGCCAGTCAAGACTACAAAAAGTTGCAGCATTTTTCCATGGTCCAATTCCACATGATTTTCAGTATACACAAGCGCAAGGTGCTGGGCAGTGGAATATATCATTCTGCATTACACAGCTGAGATCTTGAAAGACTAGTGAAAAGTTGTCTTTGCATTTTCTTTTCTCCGGTGTATTTCTTAAAATAAAAGGTCTAACCTAACTTACGAAGAATAACAGTTGCGTAATGCTGTACATACTTTTAAACTTTCTTTTGTTTTTTCTAGTAGTGTAGTTGTAGGAGTCTGATAAAAAAGATTCAAGACTTAAAAAGAGCAGTAAGGAAGAAGGAATGTAGAAGTAGGGATAAATGGAAAATGGCTACTGAATATGTACAGTAATAGCCAGAGGATCTTATTGGTGCATCTCTTTGCATTGTGTTTGCATTGTAGATAATAATAGTAGTTCAAATGAAAAGACAGGGATGTTGAAGCAGAAAGGTGAGGGAAAGAATAAAGCAAAGAATGGACAGACAGGGTGGCAGTAGAGGCTTAACTTAAATTTATCTGTGAATGCCAAAGCTCTGTATTTTGAATGAATTTGAGGATGGTGTTACACATAGTGTTCCTTCTTAAGTATAGCATTCAACTGCAAGGCACTGGTGAGGTGAGGAATATTTGTATGGATGTTCTGAGCATTCAGATGTTATGACACATGGGTTGTAGGGTTAAAATGGGAGGTAGAGGGAGAAGCTTTTAAGTCTTAGTGAAACTCTCTCCCTAGGCAGAAGAAAATTCAAGATTCCTTGAACTGAAAAGAAGGGCCATAGCTCAGTGATTTGTGCATGTGCCTGGGAGAGACAGATTTAGAGCTCTTGGCACTGTCTAGTATAACTGAAGACTGCTTAGCATTAATCTCCTGACTTTGAGATCTCAGAATAATGAAGTGTGATATAATTGTGCCCTTCCTACAATAGAGTTCTTTCTTAGTATGTCATTATATATGGTTTAAGTAACACAAATTGAGGCTGAAGTAAATGTGGTCCCCAAATGTTGTAATATATACTTTGTTTTGAAATATGTATTAAATTTCTTTGTGCACTCACCAGTGTTCAAAATCTAACAACTTGAAAGAGTTTTCCCTGTTAACGTGAGTCAGAAAAGATAAAGCTAAGTGGCATACTAGATGTTAAATTTAATAAACTTGTCTCTGAAGATCTGAATTCAAACATTTAAAACTGAAGGAAAGAATTTTGCTGACAAGAAATGTGTATTGCAGTGAAAGAAGGTTAAACTTTTTTTTAAATCTCTTGCTCAGAACCACAAAGGATAAACATTCAAGCAAAATGTTGAATTAAAAATTGTTTTTGTACTATTCCAGACTGTAGTAAGCTACTTACCATACCTTCTGTTTAAATGTTTATAGGTCTTGGAGAAACAAGGCTCCTGATCAATGCATAAATATAACTTTTAAAGTTGTTTGATCTTCAGTCTAAATGTTGGGGAGAAATGATGCCTTATTGGGATAGATATTAACAAAATGAACAGAAAATCATCAAAGATTTCGTCCTTTGATATCACTGATGTTTCTTGGCGAGATCAGAATCTTTTCTGTTCATCATTCAGAAACCAAACTGAGCTAGATAAGTATATACCTTTTGATTGACCTTTTCAGAGGCAGAGTGTTTCTAGAAAATACGGCCACTTCAGCACAGAGAAATAAGGTGTTTCATTCCTGAAAGTGGTTATCTGGTTGGAGGTGACTACTGATGACTTTTACATTTGTGACTGAAACAGAGATTAGGTCTGTGAGTATCATTAAGTCTGAGAATCATAGAATCACCAGGTTGGAAGAGACCCACCGGATCATGGAGTCCAACCATTCCTATCAAACACTAAACCATGCCCCTCAGCACCTCTTATGCTTAAAGAGCATCTCTTACGTCCAGTATTATTCCTTGAGGCAGAGTTTTGTTTGTTCTTCTCTGGTTGTTCTCCTTTTCTGTTTTACATTTGTACCTTACTGGAATGTTTAGTCCTTACAGTTTTTTTTCCTAATTTTCCTTGGTAGTCTGGAGGTCTTACCAACCTTGTGTCATTGCCATGTCCTAGATAATAATGTTCTTCTCATTCAGAAGAATATTCAACCTATTCTGCATCGCCAAGCAATTAATTTTTTTATCCAATCAGATACAAGTATGTTTTGCCTCTTTGCAAACTTTTGTTGATACTTCTTTTTAAGTAGTTAAACAAATAGCTTGAAGGTATACTATATCCAAAGAGATAAGTACATGATTATTGTACCACACAGAGTATCTTTTATTTCAATGCAGTACTAAGAAATAAGAGTATTTATTCCAGGCAACAGAGACTTTGAAATTTGACTTTAAGAGCTTTCCTTTCCCTCAGAAAAAAATCCACTAAAATAATTGGTCTTTGCTAAACAGCATTTCATTTTCAACTGTTCAAACTATTTACAAGAAAATTGAATAACTTGAGTCATGTTTTTAATTTCCTTGAAGATTTCTGTGTGCCACTTACACATTCTAGTTGAAGTATCTTCCCCAAAAGAAACACTAGAGAATTGACAATTGTAATCCTGCCTGTGGCAGCAAAATTACGGAAATTAAACTGTTGAAAAACCTAAAGAAAAATTATGATGAAACCTCCCAAAATACTGGCTCAAAGTTTCACATACCAGATTTGCTTTGAAATAAAACCTTATGCTGTTTATAGCATTAAATAAATAATTCTATAGATTTGCATTAGGATGTGTAAAAAAAAAGAACAAAAACCCCAGTCACTCTTCTGTGCCTCGTCTTTTGACTTCATATGAAAAGTAGTTTTCTGGTGATTTTTATTTTTCGTGACAGTTGTTATTGGAAATGTTGGTAAGAGAAACAGTTGAAATTAGCACCTGAGTGCATCTTCAGCCAAGCTGGTTAATAGTCACTGAGGTTCTGCCTAACGTGTGATAGAATGAAGCCATTGTTTTTAGTGAATTCATTGAAGAAACATACATTCTTGGTTTTTAACCTCATTTGCTAAGCGGTGATTCTAGAAAAAGGTATACAATGCTGCACTTGTACTCCAATTTTCACAGTTTATTCTCATAAAAGACTTATGCAGTGTTTACTAACATTTTAATTTTGCAGAGGACAAAAATAATCAACAAAACTGAGTGACGAAGACCTAATTTTTGAAGTTTCTTTCATTATGTCATTAGTTTTCTTCATAACACTTCAAATTTAAACTACAATACTCGTAACATTTCCACTATTCAGAGTTCATGGATGCTTGTCTACTAATGGTGCTTTTTCAAATGAAAATATAATTCCAGATTCACTTTTTCTCTTGCAATAAATCTGTTTGGAAAGGTATTTAAGTTCCATTCAATGAAGTTATTTTGCAGAAATCTGGTTTCTGTTCAGTTTCCTGTTTGTGATGTATGTCTGGACCTGTGTACACTAGGATAACTTTTCATTTTGAGTCATGGCCACCAACATAGCTGCAGTGGATACAGGCTTCTTGTAGCAGGGCTGAGGAATGGCTTTTGAGATCTCCTCCTACTGTCAAATCCCTTCCTGTCTCCCTGCCCCCAGAAGTCAGATTTTATTTTAAATTCCATTTTGACACACCATTCTGCTGGGAAGGATTCCAAGAACTAAATGTTTAACAGTTTGCTTGGCCTCATTTAAATTCTTCTTGCTGCGTATGTCTCATAAGAGATAGGGAGTTCTTAATCTGTTTATCAGTGTGCATCTCTGAAATCCTGTAAGTTAATGTGTGCAGAGAAGAATTTTCCTGAAGAGATAAAAGTAATAACTGTAATTAGTCCTTGTTGTCCCTGCTATAACTTAAAGGTATTTAAAAGCCTCACAGTGATTTTTTTGTTTGAGCTTTAAACATGAATTTGGTCCACAGAGTGACAAGGGGTGGTACTCATATTCCCTTACTCTTAAGAAACACTATCCCTGTGAGAGAAGCTTTTGCTTTAAAATTCTTTTCAAGTCTAGGAAAAAAGTGTCTTGGATAGCCATTATGCAGGTAAAGAAGGGATATGTAAAACAGGATGATGTAGTTTATTTAAAAGTATGTGAATCTCCACATTGAATTTGCAGTATATTTTCCAATATACAAGGAATACTTTACTCTGCCCACTTGTTCTGTTACTGGTTTAGCAATGCACGTTACAGTCTGTCCTTCCTCACTGCCCCAATGCTGAATGAGGTTCTTTTAGTTCTGTGTTGCATTGTGTGCAGGTTTTAATGTCAGTCATATGAACCTTTTAGCACTGTTAATCACTGTTTCTGACTAAACATTTTGGCTCAGAGATTTAAAAGACAAGAGATCTCATTTACTACATGCAAGATGCAGCATTTGTTAAAGTGTTTTTAAATTCATATCAACAGACCCAAGCACACAAGGCTGTAGGGGAAAAAAAAAAATCTTTGGTCATAATTAATGGTTATTAAATATTATGGTTTGTCTGCAGCAACCTTGTTTACTAGTGGACAGAATACCACAAAATAAACAAAAACCCCAACCACATCATCTCCCTCCCACCAAAAAGAAAAGAACTAAACCACCCAACCAAAAAACCCCAACCCTCCTATGATTGCTAGGTTTATTATATTCTACATACAGCTAAAAATTTACTGAAGAGCCCTTTCTGGCAAGGGATTTTTATTTAAAAAAAAAAAGAAAGAAAAGGAAAGAAATCTATGCAATGCAAATACTTTTCTATAATGTTTCTTTGAACTTACTCCCAGAGAAATATATTAACATGATTTCTACAATGACTGTAAAAAAAACATGACATCAAAAATAAACTAAAAAAAATTCAAATTGTGATACTTGTATGTCATTGAGATAATATAAGGATACTGTATATTGTTTATTGTAAAGTACTAAATAAATCTGCAATATTTAAAAATACAGATATCTCTACAAAGCACATATATTTACAAAAGTACAATAAAAATAAATATTTATAATTGGCAAGTTATAACATTGAAATATTTCGTAAAGAGTCTGCGGAGCTAGACGAGGGCCTACTAAATCAGCGAAACAACAGATGCACAAGCCAAGTGTTGATGTCTTCTGTCTGGGTTCAAGTTTTGATCCTCCCTAATCTTGCAACACCAATTAGGTACAAATTAGCACCTCATGGATAGAGAATCTTTTGAGGAGCAGTTTGTTTTGCAGGAAGTGGAAATGGATTAATTAGTAGTGACTCACAAGGAAAAGCACAAGTAAAACATTTCCCAAATGGTGAAGGGTTGCTGTCTCTCATCATAGACTACTTTGTATGAGCTATCTTACTTTGCATCTTATAGCCAATGCAAACATAGCAAAATCATATGGTAGGGACATAATAACTAGGTGGCTACATCCAAAGCTTGAGCGCTTAGTGTTATTTGAAGTTATTACTTTTACAAGGTTTTTTTGTTACTCATTATGTATAATCCTTAAGCGTTTGCTTCTTATTCTGACTTGTCCAGTTTTATCTGCCAGGTATATAAAGAACTTGGTAAGTGGGAGGAAAGAAACTCATTTGCACAGAAAATGTACGGCATATGGGCCCCTTTTGAACTTTTAGGCTTGAGTTACAAGCCTTGGATTTTAGAGGAGGGGATGTATCGTTCATGATGAAAGTTATTTTTAAAGTAAACTGGTATGAGAGAATTTTTTTCACATTATTATAGCTTTCACTCTTGAGTAGTTTTTAAGATTATATATCTTTTCTTCCAGAAAACTGAGATGTGGGAGAGTGAGAAGAGTGAGGAAGACATGGAAGAATATATCTGGGAAAATAGTCGCTCTCAGAAAAATGCCTTGGATACATTACTGCGAATAAAAGTCTCAGAGAATGTCAGTAATGTAACTGAGGAAGAGCTTCTTGCATCAGAAGTGGTTAACGATTACAGAAACTCTGTAATTGCACTTAAAAATGAAGGTGAAACAGAAGTTAACATGTCTCGGTATAAGGAATCTGTGAAAAAACTATTGAATGTAAAAGCATGACCATGAAAGCAGACTCTGCAGGTACATCTTATTATTATGGAAATATTAAACTATGGTAATATTTCTGTATGATATAGATGCATAATTATTCAGAATCTTCACCAATAAAATGATGAGTTAATTTCAATAGTAATCAGATTTTTCATTACCACTGGATTTTCTTGTAAACATAATTTTCCTGTCCATTAATCTTGTTCTTTGAATAAAGTATTTTTTGAGTCATGTTAGTGACTTGAACATTCTATTTTCTGCTTTCTTAGCTTGGGAGTTCCTCTGCTCAGTCACATTCTGACTTCTCACACAACCTTTGGCATATAACTTAGAGCAACAACGTCAAAACCAACAAAATTACTTAGGCTTCAAGTTCCAGTAATTAAAAGTATCAAAGGGCTCTAAACTTCCTCAACACTTCTCAAATGTCACTCAGGTTTTTCTTTATCTGTACTCCCTGTCTGTAAAACAAAGATAATGTTGCTTAAGAAGTTTAACTTCTAGAGAGGTGTTAAAGCGCACTGAGTAAGTAGTGTGAGGTTCTCGGTTGTCGTTAGGGCTAACAAACACCCTAAGTAAAAATACCTGTCTCTAAAATGATGGGATGAAATAAGGTGGAAAATGGTATAGTAGTGGAAAGGTGAAGTAGCAATTATTTACAAGATATCAAAGTACATGGTAAAGGAAGAATGATCAGAGTTGCTGAAAGTGAGATGATGATTAATGAGGTGAGTATGTAGCTTAAACAGATTTGTAGAACCCAGCTTGGTGCTGCGAAGCACAGAGAAAGAAATTATATGGCTATTTATGTTATATTTGGTAATTTGTGTTTGAAAGGAGTTGATTTGAAACACAAATCACAGACAACTCTTATTGATTTCTCATGACAAAGAAAAGAAAACCCTTAAAAATGTCAACTTGGAAGGACATAAATAGCTCTTTATTTTATTGTACCTTCTTGGCTTACTAAGATTTCAGCTTAGATAGAAAGTCTTCATTTTCTGGAAGGAGCAGAGGGAGTTTTTATTTATCAGACTTAAGGATTCTGCATACTTATCACTGTGGCCCTGGCAGCAACTCTTTTGAGAGGAAATGATGTAACAATAAGGAGATTGAGAAATTTAAAATTGAAATAAATTCTTAGAGGAATTGATTTCTGCAGTGTGTTCTGTATGGCTGGACATGCTCACTGGTAGAACTTATTTTTCATTTTGCGTTTACATACAGCCAAGAGTGCATGTATTCCCATTTTCAAAGCATCGTCAGTTCTGGAAGGATTTTTCTCAGATAGAGATTATTTTCAAGTGTCAGGAGGTTGAATGTAACACAGCTTTTTACTCCCTATGAGAATTTGCTGGGTCTGTAGTTAAGACTGATAATGCTCTTCCTGTAATCCCAATTTTGCACTCAACAGCTTGGTTATTTACTGTTCCTTCCTCTTAGATTTGCATTAATGTGAAGTTTTAGTAGACGCTTAATATGGGGAAAGTTTTGGTTGTTATTCCTTTATTCAAGGATAATGGGGGTAATATTTAAAATTCTCATTTGAAATGGTACATCTGTGTAATCCCTAATCTTTTTTAAACAGCCATGAAACCAAAATTACTGAGGAAGTAATTGCAATTTGAGTCAGAGGATGGTATGGGTGGTGGAGTTTTGCCTGGTTTTATTCCAAAGGCAGTTTGGTTCTAATATGTACACAAGAGAAATTTGTTTTCTTAATTAGCATTGTCGGTGCTTGCATAAGGACTGGCATACTAGCAAGCATGTGTAACTAATTTCTGTTGTGCAGTGGCATGTCTTGTACCAGACTGTCATGAGTAATGCCCAGAATGTTTTGGGAAACCTAAAATCCCATAAGCTCATTTTGCTCCATAATGTTGTTCATGCATATTGAGGACATACAAGCACCTGGTAAAATCCTCTCTGCACCAGAAACTTCTGTTTTTTCTTTGCTCTGCATAGACTTTAAATGGACCTAAGCAGAACTGTGTGTGAAAGTCATAATTAAAATAATGATTGGTTTTATTAATAATAATGACTGATAGAACAACACAGAAAGGGAAATTAATTTTTCATTCGATGATATTAGCATATGATTAGCTTCACACCTAATTCATGGAAGACCTAAAATGCACAGGCTTCTATAGTTCCTGCAGAAGTGTTGAAGCCTAGTCCATGTAAATTCTATCAATGTCTCAAGAAATGCAAGCAGGATAAAATGTGGCCAATTCCCAAGTGTCAAGATATTCAAATGCCTCTACCAACATTAGATTATCCCTCCTGGTCAAGAACAATGTTGGAGCTAATTCACTATGTTTCCTAACTACATTTACCCTGAGAAATTGTCAGAGATACCAGTTTTTCAGTAGGTATCTCGCCTAATGACTCTATGGCTATAAAACACTTCGCCAGCTGGCCTTAGAAATCTGCAAGTTTGACTTCCAACCGTGATTTTCAATGTCATCTTCATTCCCTTTCCTTTCTAGGAAATATAGGAGCAAAATAAAAACCTTTCTAATCCTTTAAGTGTCCATTCAAGCTTCTAGAGTCAAAGGCAATATAAATTTCAGTGTTACTTGTGATTTTTACTGATGGTTTGTATGTTACAGTACTGAACTTGTGTGGTGCAGTGGATCAAAGGTAGTCTGAATTATATTTTGACCTCTTTCTCATCTTGGTTGTTTCTCCTGTTTTTCTGCTTCTCCCTCCAAGGTGTTAGTGTTAGAAGGTAGCAGTATTTTTCTGTGATTATGTAGAATACCTAGAACACTGGGGTCATAACCACAGTGGGAGTCTTCTAAACCTTGATGTGTAATATAATGTGGTTTTATGAACTAAACTATCCATCTTTATTTTCCTGTTGCAGACCATCTCACTGGAAACCTGCACTGAATTTCAAACCCCAAAGAGTTAAAGAGTAATAGATATAGCTTAAGCAACTCTGCAGCACAGTAATAAGTACATCGTTAGCAATGGTCTCTTATTAATGTATCATGTACTGTAATGTAAAGGCATGACTCTATAGTATGTATCCCTCTACGTACCTGTGTGTATGCACATTCCTCTGTGACATGGAAGTGCTCTTATTACTTTTAAATAGAAATGTAAATAGAAGACCCTTAAACCAAGAAGCAGGCTAGGCCTCCTCACTGCATATATTTGGAAGCAAGGAGGAACAAAAACCCTCACATAATCTAGAAGCATTGGCTATATACATAGGTAATTCTTCTGCTGGTATTTACTGGCCAAGAGGAACATGGAGCTAGTTCATTGCAGCCTTGACCTCAGGCAACTCTGTCCATCATAGATTGAAACTTGAGCAGGAAGGCTACTATATGTACTTATTTGCGGTCACTGTTCTAACCTCCAAGTAGCAGATGTCTCATTTCAAACACAAACACTTGCCTCCGCAAACTGGAAAAGTTAGTTTCTCACTGCAAGGAAAAATAAGCTGTCTCCAGTGGAAAAAAAAAACTTGCACAAGTTAAGTTCTTGGCCATCTGGAATAGCTGTGATGCATAGTTTCACTGGTGCTGTTGAGGAGACTAATCCTTTTATCTCTCATATAAACATACCAAAGAAAGGTTGAGATCTAGTGCTTGGTCAGGCTGAAAAAGAACTTGCATTGTCAGTATTCTGGTTAATTTTTTGCATCTAGAAACTACTGTAATCACTGGCATAAGATGTCTTTAGTAAACACTGTGCTAAGGTGTGAAGTGAAACATTCAAAGTGTCTTTGAATAGTTTCTTGAGGTTGTTCGTCAATGTTGTATCACACTTTTGCCCTTTAAAGAAGGGCTCTCAGGCACTAAGCATGTCAGATAAGACAAGAAGACTTGTACAGAGACATAATTCAGACTTTGGCAAGGAGAGGAGATGTTAAAACTACTTGTAACTTCACCAAGCCCTAAGATCTGAATGTGACTGGCTGTGTGTGAAGGCTTCGTAAACTTCTGCAGATAGGTCTTCAGGGAACTAATCTATACTCCTGACTAGAGTTGATACTATTTGCCCTGTTTTCATGCTACAAATGCAAGTAAGGCATAAAGGGGCAGTTGCCTAAAAAGGGATATGCTCTGAACAAACCATCATTCTACTTGCTTTTTTTTTCCCCTCATATTTAAATTGCATGCATTTATTTTCTTGTGCATCTCCTAGTCTGTAATAAAATAGCCTTGCTACTGTGCTTTATAAAACCATTTTTTCCTACCTGTTTTTTCTCTATATGCCAATAAGCCAAGACAACTCTCCAGAACATAGTCTTCGACATTCTAGTCATTCCATCCTGCCTGTGAAGCATTTTTGTGTGGGACAGATATAAAGTTTCACTTCTGTCTCATTTTCCTTTTATGGTTAGTATTGAGGTCCTAGTTCCATTATATGATTCTACAGAACATAATATTGAGGGTAAGCATCAAAGGAGCATCAAAGTGCTATTAAGTGCACTTCGTAGTTACTAATCTGGAGATGAAGATACCATGGATGTCAGGTATGACTGACTTGTTGCGGATCACACAACTGATCAATGATCGGATGGAAGTTACTTTTCTGAGAGGAGAAGGAGGTGAAAAACCCACTTGCTTTAAAGCTAGTATATTACCTATCTTTCCATTACAATTAATGCCTTCTTGGAGAGATTTGTGTGTGTCATGTCCAGTGAAAGGCTTTCTTTACTAGTCTTCATTTGTAGGTATACAACATCCCCCATGTAAGAATAGCAAGTTCTCACTTTTTCAGTAGTTTATGATTCTATGATTTTTTCCTCTTTTTTTTTTAGAAAAATCTATTCTGCTAGTAGTATCTGTCTCTTATAACTAGCTTTTCTCCCTTTTGCTCAATTCAAGCTGCTATGGAGGGTCATTTATAGCAAATGAAGTGTTAAATGTGCTGGAAGAAGCCTACCACTATTGACTTTTCAGCACTCTGCACTATCTGCAGATGTTTGGGGGGGCATTTAGGTATCAGCCCAGCCTGTACAGGAAAAGCAGGATAAGAATGGATATTAATGCATAATATTTGTCTGAAAGCAGTGATATCATAATTGTACAGGAGGAAGAGAGAGAGGATGTCCTGTATTCATTTCCTATGTCTCCTGTCTTGAATGTTACCTATTATCATATGGGTACTACAAGATACCTATTCTGCAAGAGCTCTTCTGCCTTAGATGTCCAATGATCTTGCTTATGTGGCTTCAAGTTCAGCAGTAGGTTATAAGTATGTACTATGTATTTAAGCATCTTCCCCTATTTTATATGCATGATTAAATGAGTTGAATCAGAAATGCACTTTTCTCAGTATTATAAATTAATGGATAAAAGACACTTTTACAATACTGCCACCTCAAACTGTTAAACAATTCTGCAAATTTTATTATGTGAAGCAGGATGAAGAGGTGATGTGCAATCTCTTTTCTTTAAAACCTGGAAAATGGAAAAAAATGTTTACATTCATATTTTTTAAAAAATCCAGAGTATGAAATAACTAAAAATAATACAAAGTGCATATGCCTCTGTAACTGAAGATAATATTCAGCAATGTTTGGAAAAACTCTAGGCTAAGAAAAATAAAATGTATTATCCAACTGAAACTATGGAGGAATTTTTAGGTGGACAACATAATTTTTCTATTCGAATTGGACTAAGCTCTCTGCATGTGAATTCCTTATCCTAAAAAAATATATGCAATTATTAAGCAATAATAATTATAGGATATTCCCTGGGTGTTAGGATAAATTATATTTGGAAAGCAACACTGCAAGGTCTTGAAAATAAAGTTTTTGTGGTTTGAAATGCCTTAATTTCTTAAGTAACATCTTCTCTTTGTCTGGGAGCTATTCAACCTGTAATGTAATCACAAGCGGAATTTTAATGGCTCTATTCAGCCTGAAGAAAGGCATCAGGGTGCAGACCTACTACTCTTACAAAGTATTTTTCTGAGTTTAGGTTTTAGGCTTTTTAACTCTTAATCATATAAAAACTTAGTGTTCCTTGAAGTGCAGTTTTTGCTGAGCTTTTCTGTGGCAATGAACATATACTTAACCCTTTTGATCTTTTTCGCCATTTTAGACAAAGACAATTTCATAAAACATTTATATATTACAGTATTATGCTGGATATTTATTCATGTGGTAGCAAATAGGCAAGCAGAAAGTTAACACGCTGTATTTCAGATCTGCTTTTGATATATCTTTACATCTTAGTTGTAAGTTGGTTTTGAAATGTGTTTTCCTTGGTTATGTGATTTTAAAACGTATGGGGGAGAAAACATAATTTAAAAAGCAAATAGATGTGACATCCTCCTCTGCAAAGATGCAGCTCGAGGGTGTGTTAGATTATTGAAAAATGAAAGCAGGTAGAAGAGAGGATTTATATACGGTGACAGTGGGAGGTGTCCTTGCCCACGGCAGTGAGATTGGAATTGGATGATCTTTAAGTTCCCTTCCAACCCAAACCAGCCTGTGACATTGCTGGCTGAAGTGTTTTGTGGGAGGAATCCTTTGACAAAATGTGCTTGTAATCAGTACTGAGATGAGCAGTAGCATAACTAAACTTGGAACGTGTGGTTAATCAGTTTGTTTATTTAATACATTTGATCAGGTAGTCATGATGTGCGAAGCACTGCATGTTGGCCGTGGTAAGGATCTAAACATTAACTCCACAAACTTTTTGTTTTCTGATTAAGACTTTGTAAATGAAAATCAATTATGCCTGCTTGTGTCTTAAATAGAAAGGTGCTCCACTGTGCCATGAACAGTTCCTTCAGAATTTGGTTGGTAGAGCACTGTATCAAAAGGAACCCAAACCACATAGTCTGCAGCTGCTAGTTCAGAAAAGATCATACTGATGGTCTTGGTGCACATCACCATTTCCAGTGTAAGTTGTGATGAAAGGATATAAAGCACATCGCAGTAATCTACAGGCTGAGAAACACAATTCCTTCTCTGTCATACATGTGCCTTTATTTCCTGAAGAAGTGAGTCAGAACTGAGACTTTTCCATTCTGGGCTCAAATCCATGAAGACTACCTTCAGATGAAGAGCACCTGAGAAATAGGTTCTTTGTTTACAATATCACCATATTCAGTCTTTGATACAATATAGAGTATCTTGGTTTCTTTCTCCTAGTTCCTTTCCTTTTGGTGTTAAAAACCTGTAATACAATACATGTTAACTTCCTCTTAACTCAGAACAGCCCTTGAAATTGTTAGTGATATTTAAACTATGTACTACATTCAGCCATACGATGAATTAGTGCAATTTGATGATAAAAAATCAGCATCTTCAAATTTGAAGTACATCATGCAGTGGGCACATCTCTAAAGTTTGTATGATTTTACATGTAAGTGTGAAAAAAAAACCAGATCATACCTCAGTCTAATTTTTCTAGCTAAAATAGAAAGAATTGCTTTTGTGTTATTCCAACTGATTAAATAACCCCACTCCTTTAAAATGTTGTTATCCTGTGTCAGTCTCTCTTCTATTACATAAAAATAAGCATACAAGGTCAATCAAATACTATAAAACAGGGTGTAGTTTTTTTAACGTAGTTCCCTAAGCTACAGTGCTTATCTGTGTGAGCTAAAATATAATTTTAGGGAGGTCTTTTCCTCTCAAACCAACCTGTTCAGCTCTAATTAGGTACTCATGTGGCCTTACATCATCGCTGTAACCTTGGAAGATTGCATATCTCACTAGTTTTAAAATCATTTTATGCCACACAGACATGTGACAATCAGTTTTATTTTTGTTGTTTCCTTTTCAAACATTTACACTTGTCTGTGAAATAGAAACTTCTTACAACAAGTAAAGAACATGAGAAATTCTAAAACATCAACAAGTTTAAAAGACGAAGAACAATCCTGGTTACTGTTGAAAATGTTTGCTTTGCTGAGCAAACTTCCTGACTAAGGTAGGGCAAGGAAATACCTTGCTACCTTGTTAATCTAGTTGCTTGATTCATATTCAGGAGAAGCACTTTTCTGAATAGGATAAACAGAATGAGGAAACAAAAAAAAGAATTTTTTATTTAAAAACTAACTTCTGGAGCTTTCCAAACATTTTGTCTATCACTGTACAACATACATTAAATGACTGTTCCTAGTTTAAAAAGCTCATGGTGTAAAGGATAAATCTGAGTAAGCAAGAAAAAGAAAGTCAAAGAAGACAACACAGATTAATGCTAATTGCAAGGCATGAACAAATGTTAGACACATTTGTGTTTCCTTTGCAGTAACAGAATGGGTTTGTCGGTGCATTACAGAACAACTAACTTTAAAAAAGCAGTTAAGTCTGAAGGTGCTTCTGCAGAGCCTTGAAAAACATTTGAAGTGGGTGTTTTCAGAAAATTGAAGTGAGGAGTGAGGTAGAAGTAAAGCATAAAGATAGCATGATCAGATTTTTGGGTATGAGTTAAGGGAGTTCAATAGTTTGGGGGACTTGGGTTTTTCTTTAGAAAGAGTGCTGGGTAAATAGTTTTGTCTCAGTATTAGGGAAAAATGAGGAAAAAGGTAAATCTACAATTTGGAAAAAAATTGACAGCTTTTATGGAAACAATGAGATCTGAGACAATGAATGGTTAATTACAGTTAAATGATTTTATGATACTATAAACTTCAGTTAGTTTACTGTTTACACTTAATTTTCTCAAGTTAGTTCAAAGTCAGGGGAAAGGATACATACAGCTGCAGTGAGTCTGCATGGTATGCTGTTTGTTAGGCATTTGTCTGGGTCAGATTATGAACCAAAATGCTCTCAAATACTTCTGAGCATGCAGGGGGAGCTATGAGTGTGCACTTCTTACCTAAAGAGACAGGGGAATTGTGTTTTATCTGTCGAGTATTAAATTACAACCTAAAGATTCTGAAAACATCAGTGAAAAAAGTATCTTTGGTTCCATAAAGAAATAAGCTTGTATGTACAATTGACTTTTAAAAAGCTGTTTGTTCCAAAACAAGGATGGTGACAGTATTTTACAGATTACCTTTGACAGTAGTATATTTTATGAATTGTCTTGACATGGTTGTTCTCCTTACGGGCTTATACTGACCCCTCCTATTTCTGCCATGCCCTGCTGTGAAAGCAACAGTACAGCAGCAAAGGAAGATGAGAGAAGAACAAAGAACAACAGGAATCAACCAGACACCCAAAGCTGCAGTTCCCCAAGCAGATGCCTCATTATCTGAAGTGTAATTCCTACCACTGTAGCCTTTGGTTTCATTTAAGTGTTGCTTACTGCTGTTTATACGAGGAGGAGTGTGCATGTGGGATAATACCTCGGCAGACTTGGATATCAAAGTTGAGTGTACAGTCTTCTTGTCTGAGCTGGTGATTGACCTAGTGGTTACTGAAGTGGTGCTTGTCCTCTTAGCAAAATGGTCATCCAGTGGAAAGCTTTCTGACCAGGAATAAGTAGTAACTTCAGGGTTTTTGACCGTCAGGCTTGTGCTGGGGATGTGAGTATGGGCTGTTAAGCTGTTGCTACTGGTAGAAGACGGAGCTTGGAGCAGAAGAGAACTTGATGTGGCATTATGATGCTGACATCCTTCCCGCTCAGTGGTCTTTGTGCTGTTTTGCCATTCATATTTACTTGGTGAGGAGTGAGTATTTGGCTCTTTGGATGTCAGTTTTTCAAAAATAAGAAGATCTGGATCAATCCCTATTAAAGCATAAACAATGTTAGTTTATGTGATAAAAAGCTCATCAGCACAGTCACATTATTTGAACCTAAATAGTAATCATTAACCTTCTGGACTGAGAGTGTCACTGCCTAGATTTATGGGACACCTTATGGGATGCAAGGGAAGTGCATTTTGGGAAAATCTTGAAAGCAGGGTATATCTTCAATGTCCTTTCTCAAATACTGAATGGAAGAAAGAAGGAAAGTATTCTTAGGAGTAGGTACACTGATGAAAAAGGAAAGAAGTCTTGTGATTTGTTAGCACTGCACGTTACTTCAGAAGATCTTTCAGGTCAGCAACTGACCTAGCATAGCCTTAACATCTCCTACAGCTGCTATGTTTTCAGCCTTCATAAATAAAATGCTTGGTTACCTGTTGTGATATTGTACAAAATGACATTGATTCTAGCCTTTAGTATGCAACTTTCCAATGCCGGGCAAGACATGTGCAGGCAATTCATATTCTCATTAATAGCTCCATGGTAGAACACTGCCAGATTACAGGAAACTGTAATATAAAAGTAATAAACTTGACCTTAACAGTATAATGAACATTTCATTTTGCTTGTTATTATATTATTTAATATTAGAAGATTATTAATACTGGGCAGCTCAATAGACTTTAAATTTGTGGTTCTCTCATTATTCTGCAAACTAATTAAGCACGTAGTTAGTAAAGTATAATAGAACTACTTATAACAGTATTCTTATTTTAAGAAGAAGGAATAGAGTAGACATCTGAATTCTAAATATACCTCTTACTAAGTCATAAAATGGGTTGAGTTGGAAGGCGCCTTAAAGATCATCTAATTCCAACCCCACTGCCATGGGCAGGGATACCTCCCACCAGACCAGGCAGCTCAAGGCCTCATCCAACCTGGCCTTGAACACCTCCAGGGACGGGGAAGCCACAACCTACCTGGGCAATCTGTGCCAGTGCCTCACCACTCTCATTGTGAAGAAATTCCTCTTCATGTCTAGCCTAAATCTTCCTCTCTCCAATTTAAAGCCATTGCCCCTAGTCCTATCACTACAGGCCTTTATAAAAAGTCCCTCCTCAGCTTTCTTGTAGCCCCCTTCAGGTACTGGAATGTCACTATAAGGTCTCCTTGGAGCCTTGTCTTCTCCAGGCTGAACAACCCCAACTCTCTCAGCCTGTCCTTTTATGGGAGGAGCTCCAGCATAATTCATTTACTAATTCATTCAAGTCAATGTCATAATGAAAATTTTAATATATGCCACAATCTTGATAATTAACACTCACCATTCCTCAGAAGGCAGCACGTTCTGCTGCACTGTTGGGGTGAGGCTTCTGCATATATCTTCAGCACCTGGGCACCCCTCTTCTGAGATTCCTGTAGGTCAATCAGAAGACCTGGGAAGCGTCGGATCCAGCAGTTTTTGTAAAATGTCGTGGGTGAGCAGAGAGAGTCTGACTCCAGAGCTAAACCGAGGACCAACAACACTTCTGCTATTGCCACCAGCAGAACCATCTCTTCAATGTAATGGGCTTAGTTGGCGTGCTTTTTCCTCCACAGATGTACTAAAGTTTGGACCAGCATCTTAAGAGACAATCTCTTGGGTGGTGAGGATGCTGCCAAGTTTGCCAGGGACATAAGCCAGGCGACGTTTTTTCCAAACAACTCCCATGATGCTGTTTGGTCAGCTGCTGGAAGGAAGTAGCAATTTTATGAGCTATATACAATTGTAATAGTTATTATTGCTGTTCTTTAAATTATTTGGTTGCTCTTAGTTATTCAGAGAACCTGCTTCTATGATCTCAAGCTTATGTTTCTTCTTCTTCTAAGACCAAACTAAGCAGAAAGCCTTAATATGTGATGGATAACTGTTAGTTCAGCTTATTTTTTCACCTCAGCTCTGAATGCATGTGGTATGGTCAGTTGTGAGCAGGTAGATCTGCCAATTTGTTCAGGCACGCTCTCACATTTGACAGAAAAGAAACAGCTCATTTTCATTTCCTAGCACTTTTTTAATTATCTGATGGCTGTAAATAGAGTTTCCTTCTTTACTAACAAACTTAACTACATAATTCTGTCTGCCAGCCAGACGTGGAACTTTGTTCCTCTTCCCTACACTGTTTTGATTGCAAGAATAATACAATTTTATTTGCAAAAGATCTAGAAATAGGCAAGTATGACTGAGAAAAGCTACATTTATGTCCAGACTAGGCAGGTAATTGAAGTCCTGCCCCTAATCTTCCATAAATTCAAGAATATTGAACAGTCTGTACTGGTTCTTCTTGTTATGTTTAAGCTTGGAAAAGGCCTGTGAGAGTGCAAGAAAGAAAATATAGTTGGCATATAGGGAGGCATTTTTTCAAGCACCTGTTCTGAAACCTGAAACTCCCAAGTGTTTTGTTTCTTAAAAGGACCCAGTCTGATCCCTGATTCCCAGTTATGCAAGCCTTTCATACAGAAAGGCTTTAAAATATTTCATTTGAGTTCCATTTAAACTCAATGGATTATTCAGTGAGTTTAAGAGTAGAAATATGGTTGTCTGCAATAAAAAAATGTGTATTGAATACATGAAAGTATTTTAGATGGCATTTTTCCCCCTAAAGTTTAGAATCAAGGAATTTCCCCAGTCATACATGAAGAGTAGATCAGTGACGTGGGGGCAGGGAGGCCTCAAACTCATTTTAATTCTTTAGTCATCATACTTGGTATTTGTTTTGCAAAACAAGGCACCCAGTTTATATATGAGATGACATGTATACAATTTTGTTCCTCAGTTCATTAAAAGATAATTGAGCTCAGAGCAGGTTAACTCCTGTTGATCTAACAGCAAGACCAAAGACTTTATTTATTCAGTGGAACTACTGGCTATAATTAGGAGGATACCAAATAAAAGCGTTTATATTCAGATTGTATGTCCGTTGTGAGGAATATGTGAATTAAATAATAAGAAATTCATAAGTGCGTAATTCTTTTAGCCTCTGTCCTGAAAACCTGATCTTGGTACTTGAGTTGCTTTATTTAGTTTTGGTAGTTTGATTTTTGTAAATTTTTTGTTTCAGCTTTTCAAATATTCCAAGGCATCACTTGATGTGGGTCACACTCAAAATTTTGAATATATATGCCTATTTATATATATGTGTGTGTGTGTATATATATATGCCTGTATATTTGCATTACTTCCAGCATTTAGCATGAATTTTGGATTTATTTTATCCTGTAAGACTTGCATGCAAAAATGTTGATTCCTGATTGTTTCCCTACACCTGCTCGTCCCATGTCTCCAAGAAATCTAGAAGATTCTGAATAACTTGGGGAAGCGTGCAATAAGAATGTTAAACTGATACAAAACAAGTATTTATATTGGATATAGCTGAGTATGTCTTTAGTCTATTGAAATAAATAGGATTATTTGCCACAAGAAAAAAATTTTATAAATAGGTACGTATAATAATATAAGTTTACACTGTCTCAGCTCCTCTGTTCTTATACGTTTGATGCCTTGCAAAGCGTATGTCCAATTAACAAATAAGTTTACTTCTTCCTTTCCAGGAAAAAAATACCCAAAACCAACAACAAAGGACTAGCTCTGTGACCTATTTCAGTTTAATGGACCTATAATACCATACAATTTTTTCAATTTCAGCGGGGCTCTGTCCAGACATTAAGATAAAGTGCAAGAGTGGATGTGACCACACCTGAACATCTAAACACCTTTCAGACCATTCCATAAGCCTTTCTCTGTTTTAAATAAAGCAACAAATTTTGAAATACCCGCTGCTTCCACTGAGGCAGTCACCAGACACAGCAAGTGTGAGTACTCACTGTGCGTAATGTTTACTTACGTATTTGCAAAATTGGGCTTGGGTAACCAGTCACGTTTTGCAGAATCTCTGTTTTTAATATTTATTTTAAATCTCTTCTTTGTTTGCCACTGTTTGTCAATAGAGATTTTGCTAGTCTTTCTCAGCACCTTCATGCTTTCATATTCTATTCTTCTGCTGTACGCTTCAACCAAGCAGCCTTTTTTTCCTTTTCATTACTTGTCATTGTTCCTCCCTCCTCTGTTTCTGAATGAATTAAAAGAGCAGGAATAGCTGTGGAGAAACTTTTTAGGTAATGAAATCTAAAGAGATTGAAATAAATAAATAAATGGCTGCTGTAGGCAATTTCCTTTAAAAACTGAGACATTCTCTCTTAAATTTCAGAGTCTTCTGCCAGCGTCCCCAGAATTTCACATTTTTTTTACAAAGTTTCATGCTGAAGTTTTAAATCACAAACACTTTGTAAGAAGAAAATACCCGAGTCTTACCTGCAAACCAGTGACCGACTGTTCCATGTGTGCTGCAAGGAGGGATCAAGAGACTTTTACTGTTCGTAGGAGTCTCTGGCCAGTATCAGACCAGCACTTCATGTTATTCGGTAATTCTTTTCATCGGTCTTCTCAAATTTCTTCCTGGAAAACAAAAAGGCAGTTACCTGTTTTCCATGGAATATGAATGTCTTTGTAGACCTTTCAGTAAAAGAGATAAATATATACATGTCACAAAGGAAGAGAATGATCATTTTAATCATTGTTGTTATAAGCAGAAACAGTACCTCAACTTTTCCACCTGGGCTGGCAGTGATAATGGCACAATCCAAGAGCTTCCTAGCAGAAAGGAGTCATCATCAGTTATTAACTCTTTTTTGGCCAAATATAAACAAAACTAGATGCTTTTCTATATATTTTGATATTTGTAGCTATACTTAAATTACATAGAATATACGGTTCTATTAGTCAGAATACATAAAGACCAGAAGGATCTATAGTACAGGAAACTGTTCCTGAAAAGGACTATAAACACCAAAGCTTTGCTTCTGTAGTCAGATCAGCTGTCTAAGACTATGCTACACATTTACTTTGTTCATGGCTTATCTGTGGTCCACACTGTAATTGTCCTGTGCTTCTCTGCTGAATGTCTTGAAGCCCCCTGTCAAACCTGGAGCCAGGATGAGGGTCAATATTCTGGGTCCAGCTGAAGTTTAAGCATTTATGCTGTTTGAACAGCTAGGGGAGAGGGTGGTATTGGTTGCTGCATCCAAGTCAAGGCTAGTGGCTGTCTTGGACGGTTTCTCCTTTCTTCTGCTCTGTAAGTTATGGCTAAACCAATGTGCTCTCATTAGGACACATCCCTCAGATAAATCCCTCAGATAAATGCAGAGGGGACAGTTGGGCCTCCTGTCTGAGTCTTCCTTTTCCCAAGCAGATTAGGTGAGAAAAGGGAGAGATACTTCCTGAGGCCCAGATAGGTCAAATAAATGCTCCTTGGTGCTGCTATGATGATGCAGAAGTATGCAGCAAATGACTGCTGCTAGCACAGACCCAGCCTGCTGCAGGCATGGGAGATGACCAGTGCTAACATCTCTGCTACACATAAAGTTAAATATTAGCTTTAATCACCTGTGTTTTAGATTGTCTCTGACAGAGCAGTTGAAAGATGACAACTACCAGCTGAAAAGAAGCAGCCTGCAGTTTCTCATGTGAGTTGTGAACCTGCCTATGTCCTCATTTGAACATTACTAAGCATATTTAATCAAATGAGCAGCATAATCCCATGCAACATCAACCCTAATAACCTCTGCTGAACTCAATGGAGCTCACTGCCTGTGTTGTGTTCCATGTGAATAAATTGAATTGCAGACTTTTGTTAAAATCATCTTTATCTCATTTTTACTTAGATATGTACATGTGTTTTCCCTTTATTACAGGAGTGTTAAGGTCAAGATTTTACCTAAACTGAGTATTTTGATAATGCCAGAATATGACACTGTAACTCTATTATAGTATAACAGTTATAAAATGCTGATGTCATCAATCATGAAATAATGAAATGTAAGTACTTTGGAAAAAATATCAAAGCAAATCTTTTTGACATTACTGAAACACTGTGCGTCATTTTCTCCTTTAAAATTTACTTGAAATCAAAACATTTTTGCAAAATGTCTTAAGTCCAACAAAACAGCAGTTTTTTAGAGAACTGTTTTGTCAAAAACAGCTCTTAGCAGTCAGATTTTGGTTTAGAGCAATGCATCAAGTTTTTAATGAATCTGACCTTCTCCAAGGTTTGAGACAGTTGGGTCCAAGCTTCTGGTTTCAGCCCCATCCCAGCAACATGGTAAAAAGAGGTGAAACATCACAGTGTCTGTTCCTGCAACTTTGTGCAAACTATTTTTTAAATCCTTCTTTCACCGTGGCTGCCAGGCCCTGAGATTCTCTTAGAGCTTGGCTTCAAACTAATTTTGGTAAAACCTCTGCATGAAGGCTGGAATCTGTGTTCAAACAAAGTGCAACAGATGTCTTAGATAGATGAGATTCATACAAATATAGATCTGCTTGCATACATATAAACTTGAGCCTAGGTATATAACAAAAGACACAATGTTTAGCAAACACGCTAATGAATGTATGCTGATTTATGACAGAACTGGAAACTAGGCAAAGGGGGTGAAGTTTTAATATTGTGATAAATTTTATACAGCTGGATACTTAGTGAAAGTCTTCCACGTGGGTTATCACTTACCTTACGTAGTTATTATGTACTAAAATTTAGGTCTGCCTGTTCGCACCAGGATTTAAACTATATGCTGTTACAGAAACACCCACTTTACTCTAATCTAGACAGAGCTACTCAAGAAAATTCAGATGGGGATGCATGATGCATTTGCGCAGAACAAACATCCCTAACAGGAGGTTCAGCAGCAGGCAGAGCACTCCAACACCCTGACCCCCATTCAGGTTTTGCCACTTCTTTCACCTGAGAGAGTTTCAAGGAAATTCCTTAGTGGATTATTGGTGTATAACACTGAACATATGAATGCCGTTGTAATGATTTACATGCTTATGCCTCCATTCTGCTGCCTGATGACCAAACTCTTATCATAACAGAATCCCCACTAGCACACAGACTACTGTAACAGCCTTCCTAGCCCAGAGAGAGCTTGGTAGCACACACTTCAGTTTTAATCACTCATTAAATCTGACTAAAGCAAGGATAAGTTAAATATTTTACAATAAATAATCAGTATTTTAAAAAATCTGCTCCATGTATATTTCAGTAATGTTACAACATACATTTGTTGTAAGAAATAAATATTAAATATTACACTGAAAGCAGAAAAATTAGACAGAAAATAATAGGGATTAAAGTCTATAAACAAGTGCCATTAGAAATAGGAGACTTGTTTTTTTAATGGCATTGGGTAAGAAGTGTTTGTTTGGCTGCAAATCTGAAAAAAAAAGAGAAAAAAAGAAACTGCCTTTATTTAGCAGCATGTCCTTCAGCAATGATAGAGATTTCACTTGAAATCAAATTATGCTCCAGTCAGTTCCTCTGAGAAATGCCAAGATCCTTTAGAACACTGATGTTTTTAATGCTGAAATACTGCAGGATATTTCCTATGTTCCATAGATGCTTACTTTGTATCCTGTGACAAGGAAAATACTAAACAATGGCTGCAGTTGGTGAATCATTTCCAAAAGTCTAATTCCTTTCTTGAGTAATTCCACTATTACTCAATACACAGTTCCCTGGCAGTACAGTAGAATTCCCTGGCGTTTCAGAGGGAAGAATGTGGCACTTTATATTTTATATTAGATAGCATGTATATTTTAAATATCCCTTGATTCTGTTCCAGTTCACATTTGAGACTAGTAAGGCTGAAAGGAATTCAACTTTTCCTTTGTTTTTGCCCTTTATGTGATCCTTTCCTTAGAGCAATCACGTTGATATTACTTTCTGGTTCTCATATATTATCCAGTGATTCTGTGTTGAATCAAGAGAAAGTTTGCCTAAAACACACACAAAACCACTGTAGTCTTCCTTTAGGCACTGTACTGATGCTTAAAGGTTTGGTTCTCCTCCGCAGCAGAATTTTTGTGTGATTTTGGCTTAGGCTCACAAAAAAAATCAGGCTGTATTTCACGTATTTATAAACCAGATTTCCTGCTGAGAAAAGCATTTGCCATTCTGATTATCAGTCACTGGTACTTCTGTTATCCCCTTTGTTGTGTCTTGTGACCTCACAAGACTGGAGATGCGTTTAATTTACCATACGAAGCCACTGAGTGATTCACTGGGGAAAAACAAGCAGCCATGTTTTTCTAAGTAAAACTAAGCATTGTTAAATACTTGAAGTGAATCTAAACTGTAAGCAGGCTTCAGTGTTAGCACACAGAGCAGGTTTGCACTAGCCCTATATACACGCTTTGCCAGTCAGGAAGTGTGAGCTGTGCTCCATGCAAAGCAGAAAGACTCCTACTTCTGTCTCATTATCTCTGGCTTTCTTTTTCCTGTCTTTGTGGCAGTAGCTCCTCCTGACTCTCTGTTTCCTTGGTTTTGCTAAGCTAGGAAAGTCAGAGGGCTATAGAAACGAATGCCCAGACAGAGAAAGGGTTAGAAGCTTAGGTTTTCCATATCATGGTTGAACGGTCTATTACAATGCAGCTGCTGTACAAAAGAGAGTCTTCCATTTCCAAGTCTTTCTAAAAGAAAAAAGTGATACCTCCTCTGGCTCGGAAATAATTCAGGCATTAACTACAAGAAAATAGTTCAGGCACCAAGCACAGGAAAGAATGTCTAGACTGTGAATCCCAAGCAGAAACGGCCATCTCAAGTCTAGAGAGCCCTTATTGACACTCTCTGGTGCCTTCCTGCTGCATTTGTTGGGACTTGAGAATCCTTTTCCTTGATACAAATTTCTCTCTCGGACACTGCAGAGAGAGACCTGAAGTATCTACTTGAAGATTTTGCTACAGCAGCCAATGTCTAAAAGTAGCTTGAAAAGCTGAGCATAGTTACCCTTGTCTTCTTCTCTGTGTAAATGTCTTGTTCTTCACAGTATGTTCTTTTGTCACACATTTATTAAAAATCTACCATAATGCAAATTTGTTTTCATGTTGTTTCATGCTTCAGTATGTTCTTAAGGAGTGATAGGTGGTCTTTCGGATTTGTTCCAAAGATCATACAAGTCTATTACGGCTCTTAACTGCAGATTTTGACTTTGTAGCTTTAACGCTAGCATTTATTTTTATAGCTCTTACTCTCGAGATCAACCAAGATGATTGCTGGAGAAACAGCAAGACCTGTTCTTTGATTCCAGCATGATAATATGCATTATTGCTCTTAGCAAAAAGCAGCATAGCTATAGACCAGGAAACAGATGAAATTATCTGTACAAATATGGAACAAAAAGGCAGACGTGGCTTTGGTGCATTTGCAGTGTAAATACTACATAAACACACCATACACATTGACTGATTAGCATAGTAAAAAACCAAAGCAACTGCCCTGTCAGCAGGCTCTGACTTAGTACAATTGCCCAGTCCTAATCCTGGATAAAGCACAGATAGCTGACGATCAGCCTAGTAAAAACAGCTGGTTGAATAAACAAATTCAGGCTTTTTGCAAAAGTGGCCATTCAACAAAGAGTACTGTTGACCCCTTTCGCGTATGACAGCTCCTAATTAAAGCTATAGAAGCCAGTGCTCTCAAAAGTTTGCTAGCAGGAAGAAGGTACTTACTAATACATGACAAAATTGATCCAGTCTACTAAAAACCTCATGGACTAAAAGGAAGAAGGGCTTGAAATTCTTGGCAGAGTTCAGGTGCAGGCACATAGACAACAGAATAAATATTCCATCTATCCAGGCTGCAGTGTCAACACAGAGGGAACAGAACTTATCATGACTACGTCACTCATCAACTAGGAGCTAACTTACCAATGCTTCAAACATAGGAGACTCCAAAACAAATGTCTAAAGATGGCAAGCATACCACCGTGTTTGCAATCACACTGCATTCTAACAGGGTTGCTTAATGGCCATGACAAACACAGGCTTTCTGTTTACCTCTAAACTATGAATTATTACAATTACTTGAAATGTCTGCCTCTGGAAATTAAAGTAAAAGAAGGAAATATGGGCTGGACTCCTCCTGAAGTGGTAAGACACTTGATGTGTATGATGAGGTTTAGGCTGGACATTAGGAAAAAATTCTTCACTGAAAGGGTCACTGGGCACTGGAACAGGCTACCCAGGGAGGTGGTTGAGTCACCTTCCCTGGAGGTGTTTAAGGCACGGGTGGATGAGGTGCTGAGGGGCATGGTTTAGTGATTGATAGGAATGGTTGGACTCGATGATCCGGTGGGTCTCTTCCAACCTGGTTATTCTATGATTCTATGATTTTTTCAAGGCTGAAACTGAGGCAGAAAAGAAAAAAAAATCAAACAATGCCCAGGTTCAAGCTTCATCTAGGTTTAAGAAATTAAAAAAGCCAAATGATGCAGTGCTTCATCAAGAACAGATGACAAGAATGTGGAATTTGAGAATTAATTAAACATTGAGAGGAAAAGACAGAGGCACACAGAACAAGTAAGCAGTGACAGTCACTAGTGGTAAAGAGAGAACGACCCAGCTGTGGACTGAGGCTGTTGAACTGGTTGAAATCCTATGTAAATGGATTTCAGGACATGAAATGGGCCCTTCAAAAGCAAGATGATGAGAATGCTTTCAAGTGAGGTGGAAAACAAAAATGCACAGAAATCGACCTCATCTTAACAAATGGTTTTACAGAAGTTAGGAGAAGAGAACACCTATAACTCTGAGATTGATATTTATCTCATCTGTCTGGGTGAGCGTTAAGCTGAAGATTGACAAAACAGTGAGACAGGATCATTTCACAGATGAAATGCTAGAAAGTAAAATAAAAAAAGAAATAAAAGTAACAGCCTAATGCTACTCTGAAAAGTTTTAATAGTTGGGGGAAATGATCCCTTCTGATTGGTGGAAATAGGGAGTTGTCTGAAAACTAAGCAATCTGTAATATCGAGGGATGAGTCACATAACTGCTGAAGTGAAAGATTTTCTATAGTCAGCAATACTTGGGTTGAAAAAAACTCTTTGTAAACATAAAAATATAAAATAGATTTTTAAAATCTTATTTATTAAGCCTCATCATATAAGAACCCAGAGGATGGAATATTTCCTCATCTGTTCGCAGTGGGTTTTCTTCTTAAAAGGACTGTGATCACATTTCAAGAATGTAACAGGGCAAACAGCAAAACATTTATCTATGCCTGAGATGCTCGGCTGTTAATTTGCTCATTCCTTGTTCACGTCAAACAAACTCAGGGCTTCCTATTAATTCATTCACTCCCACAAATAACACAGATATCCTATTCCAGGAACTTACTTCAGGTATGGAAGATAAATAGTAGCACAGCAGGTTATATGGTTGGTATCTTTATATGCCAGACTGGGAGCTGAGACACTGAGGGACTTAGGCAGGAGGGATGATGAAGGTCATCGTTGAGTTAGGTATCATTCCTGAATCCTACTATTGCACTGGATGTGCAAGACGATCTTTTGTGTTGTTTTGTTTTGGTTTTTTTATTGGATGCCACAGTGTCAAGATTCCGCGGCCCGCGTTGACTGCAGCGCTCCCTCCTCCTCCCTGCCTATTGGCGAATGCATCTACACATACCGCATTTTTTTCCCTTGCGCGTGCGGTTCGAGAACATTCCTCCTCTCCAGGGACATTTATGGCAAGAGGTTCGACCGCAGGCACAGCCCGATCCAGGCAGCGCCGGGGCGGGGCAGAGGGAGGCAGGGGAACCGCTGCGCATTTTCCCTCTGTTTGTGCAGCCGAGTCCTCGCCTCGCACAGCGACGTCCCCAGCTCAGAGCCGGGCGCTCGACGTTTCCTTTTTAGGGCTTTTTTTTTTTTTCTTTCGTTTCCTTTCTCTGTTTTTTTTTTTTCCCCTTCTTCGCTCCTCGCAGGGCAGGACCGGCGGCAGCGCCACCCCCGTCCCTCCCTGCGCGGAGGAGGAGCCGGGGCTGAGCCGCGGCCGGGGCAGGGGGTGAGCCATGTCCCTGTCGGGGCGGCAGGGTGGGGAGGAGGAGCGGGGGGAGTGGGGCGGAGGGGATGGGGACAAGGACGGGGAGGAGGTGGTGCAGATCCGGCTCGGGGACAAGTGCTACCCGGTGTGCAAGAGGAAGCTGATCGAGCAGAGTGACTATTTCCGAGCCCTGTACCGCTCGGGCATGCGGGAGGCAGGGCAGGGGCAGCGGGAGCAGCTGCTACGCGGGGGGCTGAGCGCTCTGGGGCTGGAGCTGGTGCTGGACTTCATCAACACCTCGTGCCTGGCCAGGCTGGAGCGGGAGGAGGAGGGCGAGGAGGACCCGCCTTTGCTGGAGGAGCTGGTGGAGGCGGCTTCCTACCTGCAGGTCACCCCCTTGCTCCGCCTGCTCCTCTCCCAGGTGAGGGTGGGCAACTGCTTCGAGCTGCACCGCCTGGCGCAGGTGTACGGTCTCCAGGACCTGCACGATGCCTGTCTGGACTTCATGGCCTCCCATTACCATCAAGTGCTTCGGAGGCCCGATGCCCGGCCGCATCTCCTCCTGCCCCAAGCTCTCCAGCAGCACTTGAAGGAGAGGCGGATGAGGGGCACGGCCACCCTTGTGGCCATCGGGGACTTCATGGGTGCCTCCTCCCTGGGCCGTCACCCTCAGGCGGAAGCCCCTTGGTCTATGCTGAGGTACGATGAAGAAGCGCAGAGGTGGCTCCCCTTGGCCAACAACCTGCCCCCCGATCTGGTGAACGTCCGAGGCTACGGGTCGGCGATGCTGGACAACTACCTGTTCATCGTCGGGGGCTACAGGATCACCAGCCAGGAGATTTCAGCTGCCCACTGTTACAACCCTTGCCTGAATGAATGGAGTCAGCTGGCTTCCATGAACCAGAAGAGGTAACTCCTGCTCCCCGCAGTACACATGCAAACATGTATATTGTCAAAATAGACCCCGTTGAGTCACGTGCTGTTGACCGGACTGAGTGTTAGGAAAAGTGATTCAGGCCTGTCTGAGCCGTGAATCACCCGTGTCTCTTCCATCATGTGGTGGTGGGAAGGACTGTGGCACTTGTCGATGGCTTGGCACATGCCGTCGGATAGGTGTGGCAAACCTTGTCTTTACTGGCACAACACCGTGGCCTCTTGTGCTTAAGGGCCCCCTCTACGTGCTGCGGGGAACTGCCATCGCAAGGGAAGGGTGCGGAGGATGTGGGACTTTGTTGGGTAAATGCTGATAGCTAAGGCCTCAGCTGTGGGAGAACATGAGCTAGACATCAAAGGAGGAGGACCGTGCTACAGCTTTCCACTGTGTGGGATCATTCACCTTGGTGTGAAATGGTGGTGGGCTCCCACTTTTCATTTAAATTGCAGTATACAAAGAGCCAATCTCTCCATACAGTTGTCTTGTTGGTAGTAGAAATTGCCCCTAACATAACAAGTATAAAAAAAAAAAGATAAAATTCTTCTTTGCTTTCTTAGTGGAATATTTTAACTCCAAAACTGTAAGTGACAAGTTTTCCTTCTCTTGGAATTATAGGATGGTTTGAGTTGGAAGGAACCTTAAAATCATCCAGTTCTGACCCTCCTGCCATGGGCGGGGACACCTCCCACTGGATGAGGTTCCTTATGGCCTCATCTAACATAGTATTGAACGCCTCCAGGGATGGGGCTTCCACGAGTTCTCTGGACTGCTCTTAGTGGGGATGTGGAGTCTATTAGAGCTAGAGATGACTGAAAAATTTTAGTTGGAGCAATTTCTCATTGATTAGTACTTCCATAAAAATCTGAATGGTTAGTAGGCCTGCATTTCAATGAAGTATTCTCCAGAAAAAAATGGCAGCAGAATTGTGAGAAATTTCACACTTTATCAGAATATTTTCATCTGGGCGACTTTCATTATTTTGACTGTTTTGCTTTTCTTCGTAACCTTTAGAACTGTTTGTTTTAAAATTTGTGTTTAAGTTAGTATTCTGAAAGGCTTGTGTAATTTGTGTTTGAAAGAATAATAGAGAGCAGGCCTTGTGGGAGACCCAAGAGGAGAAGCCATTGCCCTGGCCAAGGTTGTGGCTGCTCTACTTTAATCACTCTGCAGAGTTATCAAAACAAAGCCTTTTACTTCATTGAAACAAGAGGGTTCTGTTTATTCACTATGAACTTCCTCATTATTTCCATTTTAGATAAAGTGCTTAAATTTTTATCTTCTCTGCCTGAATCAGAACTAAAACAAAGAGGACAAAATGCAATGTGTAATGGAAATTTTCTTCTTCATCCAGTAAATTCAAGGTTCATCCAGAGACTCCATAAATGCTTTGTATCTGGGTAGTAAAACTTTAGTCTGTTCCAGTGATCTCGCCACCTTTTTTTTTTTTTTAGTTCTTGTGGTGGTGTGAGAATTTCACTGAAAGGACTGCCTTCATAATCAGTCATCAAAATTGATGGGAAACCCAGGATAATTCTGGCTTCTTGGAAAGGTAGTGTGAAAAACAGCATCTATAAAGTGAGAGTTCAGCTTTTAAATACTGCAAACACCTCTTCTTGCGGACATGTTTCTTAGAGACTGGGCCTGTAAGCAGCCTTCACCGAGATGCCTGTGGGACCTGCGATGTTTTAGATGGCCTCACTTTGGCAGTCTTGCCTACGTGAGCATGATTGAGAGCACGTTGTCCTCTGTAGGAAGGGATGATAGGGTCAGCTCACACAGTGTCTCCTGTGGAAATTAACTTAAACATAGATTTCCCACTTGTATCGAGTTTGGTGGTTTTGGCACTGCTTTCTGTGATGTGTATAGCAAAACAGATGTTATTATGTGTGATGCTTCTGAAGCATGGTAAATGAAGACTTTAAAAACTTTTTTTTAAGGCCCTTCTTTCACCTTATGTGATCTAGATCAGCCTTTCCAGCCCCAACAATTTCCTCTTGTTCTAGGATATATAATAATTATGTTGGAAATAAACATGTGGATGTTTCGTCCTTATATTACTATTTTTACCTGTACTAGCATACCAACTTAATCTTTAGACCCATCACAGGTCACAGCAAAGTATTCCTCAGCATAGAATTTCACGTTGACAATTTATGGCAGAAAAGTAGCATGTGAATGGCATTTTTTGAATAGTCTCTATTCTTATATGTCATGGTAGTTACTACAGGTCAAAAAGAACCCAGAATTATGTCTGTCTCTAGACTACAAGGTAGTATCAAGTGAGCATGTTGCTCCCTGAGTGATAAGCAAGGGATGTATTTTCATGGAAAATCTGCTTTTCATGGAAACTTCATGAAACATGCTTTTGACTTCAACATCTTTGTGGCTCTCGACTCTGAAGTTGTTATTTATTATTTTTTCTGTCTGACATAACATTCCAGCTCTTTGATGACCAGCTTGACATTTAGTGGCCTCAACACAAGAAGGCTATAAGAGCCAAGAGCAAGGAAATTTTTAGAAATGGAGAGTTTGCATTGAACTGGAACAGCCTGTCTGTCAGAGAGATGTGCTACAATTAGATCTGCACTTTGCTCAACCTTGCATTTTTAGTTTGTTATGTTGTAGTAGAATACGCACATTCATAGATGTGTAGAATAGATAGTCCCAACTTACTTCTAAACAGAAAACAAAAGCCATGAGATGCAAACTGAATATTTAGCAGTTGTCCTGGTTTAGGTTGTAGCCGTTAGCTTTCTTTCTAGAGGTAAAGGTCTTATTGCTCTAGTTTCAAATTTATTCATGTAGAATCATAGAATCATTTGGTCGGAAAAGACCTTTGAGAGCATTAACTACTAAATCATGTCCCCAAGCACATCATCTACTGCCTTTTAAACACCTCCAGGGATGGTGACTCAACCATCTCCCTGGGCAGCCAGAACACCAGTGCTTGGTAACCCTTTCTGTGAAGAAATTTTTCCTATTGTCCAATCTAAACTTCCCCTGATGCACCTTAAGGCCGTTCCCCCTTGTCCTATCACCTATCACTTGGGAGAGGAGACCAACACCCACCTCCCTGCAACCTTCGTTTGGGTAGTTGTAGAGATCAATAAGGTCTCCCCTCAGCCTCCTTTTCTCCAGCCTAAACAACCCCAGTTCCCTTAACCGCTCATTGTAATACTTGTTCTCCAGACCCTTCACCGTCTTCGTTGCTCTTCTCTGGATGCACTCCAGGAGCTTAGTGTCTTTCTTACAGTGTAGAGCCCAAAACTGAACACAGTATTCAAGGCGCGACCTCACCAGTGCAGAGTATAGAGGCAGAATCACTTCCCTGGTCCTGCTGGCCAAGCTGTTTCCGATACAATCCAAGATGCTATTGGCCTTCTTGGCCACCTGGGCAGACTGTTGGCTCGTGTTCAGCCGCGGTTCAGCTACTGTTGACCAACACCCCCACATCCTTGTCTGCCAGGCAGCTTTCCAGCCACTTCTCCCCAAGCCTGTAGCACTGCATGGAGTTTTTGTGTCCCAAGTGGAGGGCTTTGCACTTGGCCTTGTTGAACTTCATCCCATTGGCTTCAGCCCATCAATCCAGCCTGTTCAGATCCCTCTGTAGAGCCTCTCTACCCTCCAGCAGATCAACACTTCTTTCCAGTTTAGTGCTGTCTAAAAAGTTCCTAAGGCTGCACTTGATTCCCCCATCCAGCTTATTGATAAAGAGACTTGAACAGGACTGAACCCAGCACTGAGCCCTGGGGACACCACTTGTGACTGGCCCCCAGCTGGCTTGAACTCCATTTATTGCCACTCTTTTGGCTTGGCCATCCAGCCAGTTTTTAAACCTATTTCACAATAGGTAACGCCTTTGATACCCATATAATTATTGTGATACCGATATAAGCTTGAGAAAGTGTTATTGCCTATTCAGGCATACATAAAGGAAATAAAATAATTTGCTCAGGCTTGTATTGGAAGTCTGTGACTGAGCATGGAATTTCCCATTATCTGAGGGCTAAATCTGGCACCAGTCACAAATAGTCCAAAAAAGAGATACCAGTTTCTAGACCTTTTAATTCTAGAGATATTACTGTACTTGGAATAGTTTCTTCAGTGAACTCCTCATAGTATAAACTCCATGTAAATGTTGCCCAAGACCGCTTGTGGTCTTTGGATATGAGAAGGTAACAGGGCGCTTTACAGACTATTCAAGTAATGCCCTTCAATGCATTTTCATAGTTTTCTTTTAATTTATGACATCAGTTGAAATTTGCTAGTTAAAAATAATATAGGATTTCTACTGCATGTGCCAGTTACAGCTGTATATTCCATTTTAATTTTCCTTCAAAACCTTCCTGTTCATGGCAGGTAACTCTTCCAGGCTTGGAAGACCCTTGTAAGCCCCTGGCTGGAATGATACACATGCATGTGGAACATGGGTTTTGTGAGCAATCTGTGCCTGAACTGCTGGCACTCTGAGGACTCTTACAGGAGTATAGGAGAGGATGCTCCTGGGGATTGGTAGTGATTTATGAGACCTTCTCTTTCCACATTTTGATTATTGTTTTTCACTCAAAATTCCTCTGTGTTGGGGGAAAATAGACTTTTCAAAAATTTTTAAGTTAGGAATATTCACATCACATTTATCACAAATGTGTCACACAATTCCGGAGCTAAAGGTTGGATGCAGTGTGCTCTGCAGACTCATATAAGGAATGTAGAAAAAGTGGTTCATGCAAGAAAATGTAAAATGTTGTGTAATTGTCTTCATAACTGTGCTTTCATGATTCTTTGTCTCTGTTGTAGATGATTTAACTCTAGAATAAGGAAGCCAACTGATTTTTGAGAAATTTTAAGGTTAAATTTGATCACTGGGCAGGAAAGAATCACAGGTTAGTTAGTCCAAACCTCCTGTTGTACAGCAGGACCAAGATTACCTTGCAAATACATGTCTAACTTGTTCTCAAAATCCTCCAACAACGTAGATTCCAACCTTCTTCCTCCCAGATAATTCATTCCTGTGTTTACTCCTCTGATCTGGGAGTCCTCTCTAATTTGGTTTATGCTAACTTTTTCTTGTTGTATACTAAATTAATCATATCTGTCAGTGAACGTGAAGAAAACTTGCTGACCTCTTTATGGCCACTTTCATAGTGATCTTCTACACATACATCTGTGGCTGTTAACACACTCCAGAACAATGTACAAGTTGTTGCATGTTGTCTGATAATCAGAAAGCTATGCACTCTGACCCCTGGATGCTTTGCATCTGTGTGTTAGGTTATTCTTTATTTGTACATGTAGTATTTTGCATTTGTCCTTATTGAAAGAAAAATGTTGTAGTTCAAAACTACAAAAAATCATAAAACCCCAGAGCTCGCACTTTCAGAGGAAGTAAGGGACATGAGAAAAATAGCTCACACCAGTCTCATCCCAGAAAGGAGGGTAGTCACTCAGCTTAGCACTCAGAAAGTACTTTTGATCCCCCAAGTTTAGATAACTTGCTGGTTGTGAGTAGAGTTACATGGCCATTGACTCTGATGGACTGTTCAAATCCATTGTTTCCAAGTTGCAGTCCATGGAACAGTTGTTAGTTGTGGAGAGCTGGCAGGTTGCTCAGTGTTAGCTTTCCTTGTTTCCAGCTGCTCCAACACATTAAAAGAGTGTAAAAATACACTAAATATTTCCTAAGGTTCACTTTCCATAAAAACACCTGCTGTTATTGGCATGGGAAGGTGAATGGCTGAAGTTTTTCATAACATACAGAGCCATTGTCCAGGCTTCCATATAAAGTGTGCTGATGGATACTTACAGCTATTTTTGAGTAAAATGAACCTTATAGCTAATGAGTTCCATAAATCTGAGGTTTTAACAGGTGTTGGACGTGGTTAAATGACTGACACAAATATATGTGGCCTCCTGGAATAATTGAAGTTGAAAGTTGTGCTATATATCTTTGACTGGATAGGCTTCCCTGTGCTGCAGGAAACAATTCACTGATACAAAGGCCACACAAAAATTGGATAAATTACCTCCATTCAGATAAAATACTAGGAAGCTACAATTAAAGGGTAACTAGAGAAGCATGTGTCAATCAGGAAACCTGATTTTTTTAATGTTCTGACATTACACACTTAATTCATATCCTCTGTGGCAGAATTTGTATTGTGTTTATGAAGTGGCTAGAAGAACAGGGAAATACTGTCTGCGTGCATGTGAACTCATAAGCCGAAAGTCCTGCACCATCTCCATTATAGGCACGGTTACAGACTTTCTATATACTTTAAAGGATTGCTTGGACAGTGCATTTACATTTTGTGGGTTCATCCATCTGTTAGTCTGTGGGTTTGGGTTTTTTTTTCACCCTAACTTCTAGAACAGGTACATTGCTTTGAAAATCATAGTGTTCTGTGAGTAATTATTCTCCTTTCATACCCGCTATTGATTACCATGTTATTTCAGATTCTCTTAAGATGGAAAATATAATTGCTATAGAGGAGAGGTGGAGTGACCTAATCTTAAATGTCAGCATAAATAAATAAATAAATAAATAGCTATATATTCCTTCAAAGGAGCATTTTACTTTCCAGATCTGTATCAGGATGACAAGAACGAAATGATTCCATCTGGAAACAAATTCTTTTTCCAAATATATTTAATAAAAAGAAATTGCAGGGCAATCTGCTGTTAGGCAGGGTTCATTTTGTCCAGACAAAATCCTGCAAAACTTACTTAGCAGTAAGTTTTGAATCTTGGATTCACGCAGAATGAAACTCACTTTGCTGCTCAGCAGGCCAATGCAAATCTAAAGCATCACTTAAGTTTTACAGACATAAAGCGGTTCCCCATTCGGCTTTATGCTGAGCTGGAGCACTCCAGTGACTTTTGCACATCTGCTTAATTGGGATACTGTGTGGTAAAGTCTTGATTTTACTCAGCAGTAGAGAAGAAACAATCTTCCTACGCAATGAGACACTTACCTGTAAGTCAGACTCTTATTGAAGAGAAGAAGAGCTTGTCTTTTTATTACACCGGCCTCCACATCTGGGAGGAATAGCTGAGCAAGCAAGACCTCCAACTTCAATCCCTCTGATTTTTTCCTGCAAACTTGCACCTTTAACAGCCACTGACCATTTGGTTTTGCCTGTATTATCTTTAAAATGTAAGATACAAGGCTTCTTGCACTTCAGTAGTTAAAAAGTTGCCCTTGGCCGAGCATAATAGAACAGAATAAGAAATAAAAGAACAGGGAGTGCAATGTATTTTATTTAAGTATGGGTGGAACAATAATTTACAGATATATCTTGGTTTAGTGGGATGGAGGGTGTACTTAGTAGTTTAAATTAATGCTGAATAACATACAGGAGGTTCTCTCTTCCTTCTTTTGCAGAACATGACTCAATGTGTACCACTTTGAATTTCTGTTTATTAGGATTATTAAAGAGACTTTGTATTACAGGCTAAGATGAGTACATATTCTTAGGCATTCATCAAATCTTGTTCGAAATTTCTGCAATTTTAACTAAAATAATATCCTTGACTGTGTGTATACAAAATATGATTTCTCTGCTAAAAGTACTTTACTAAAAGCCGCATGAAATCATCTGCTGCACACACAATTTACCTAAACATTTACAGCTCAAACTCTGACAGATTGAAATCCAAAATAAAGTATTCATCAGTTTCGGCATCAATATCATTAACATCTGGAATGTCATTGCTGTTCTAAGTAATTACAGTGTTAATTACAGGATTTTGGACTTGTACAATGGAGTTCAGATGCTCAAATATATGAAGTGATGGTACAAGTTGTAAGTGGTGATGAATATATTGAAGCCTGGATAAGAAGAACTTTCTCTCTTTTATTGTTCTGTGCATCTATATAACCTATTTCAATGTTGCAATCTTTTCTTTCAGGTCCAATTTTAAACTTTTAGCTGTAAATGGAAAGCTCTATGCCATCGGTGGTCAATCACTTTCCAATGTGGAGTGCTATAACCCAGAAAATGACTGGTGGAATTTTGTAGCATCCATGCCAAACCCTCTTGCAGAATTCTCAGCTTGTGAGTGCAAGGGCAAGATCTACGTTATTGGAGGATACACTACACGAGGTAGAAAGCTTGTTTTACTTTTTTTGCTTTTTTTAACCTGATTTGTTCTAAGGCCCAGATAATTTTCTTCCCTTTTTCAGGAAATCTTTTGAACTGATGTAGAAAGCTGTATCATACTTAATAAAACATATAGAAATAAATCACTGGTAGAAAATAATGGACAAAGGAGACAAAAAATATCTCTGTCATAGAGGAACCAGATTTTTTTTTTTTCAGGGCCTACATGGACCTGCGACTGTTATTCTGAGAGAAAAGACTGATGTGTGTTTTGGCACCTAGACTAGGCCTCCTTCTTTAGATTTTGATTACACAGTAGAGAGATCTTAACAGATACACTTTGTTTATTTTTAAATACCTGTTTTAGACCGTCAGAAGGAAAAATATGAAGAAAACATCTACCTGCATTAGTATTTCTTATGTATTTATGGATGTTGTGATCCTTTCACTATAGCCTTTCAGTGTTTGACATGCAAATTCAAACTATGGGTAAGATTTTCATTGTTGGAATAACTTAATTGAATAGTTAAGCAAAAGCTTAAGCAAGATCCAACATTTTTTACTTACTTCCTCTCTGTACCGTGCTGTCTGGGTATACCATACAGAGGGAAGGTTTGAAGTTGCATTCTCTCCTGAAAGTTTCTTTTTTCTTTATCCAGTGGAAAGCAAGAGTTCCCATCTGACCATTCCTTAAGTGCATAGTGCCATTCCTTGTAAGGAATACCATTCTCTCAGCATTTTAGAATTCTTTTTCTTTTTTTCATCTCAAATGTTTAGTGTTTACCAGGTTTTCCTAAATGTAAATTCCTTTCTCTAGGCCTTTGCCCACCTAGTTTGAACGTAGTAGTTTTAAACCTTTTTCCAGATGGAGAATAAAATAGGAAGGGAGATTAGATTTTACGGAATACTGCAGTCAAAGCTAAACTGACATTAGAGCAAGCTGTCCCTTCTAGTGTCTGAGCAGATTTTTGCTCTGCGCCATTATAAGGCTTATATATGAGACACTTCCACCCTTCATGATCATAGTCACAATGGTGACCTTCAAAAGCATTTTGTTTGGTCTGTTCTGACCCACAACCTAGTGGCTGAGGACAACAAAAGGTATTGGCATGCCTATGTCCATATGGAGGGCTACACGATGGTGTGCTCTGCAGTCCTAGTCCTTTGCTCATCTCCACTAAAGGACCTGTATGTCAGACCCAAAGGAAAGCATCCTTTGAGACAACAGAAAACAAGGAGAACAACAGAAAGTAATGGGAAGACTTGTCTCCAGAGACAGGAGTTAGGCTTTTTGTCATGTTTTTCTGGAGAATGATAAAGAATAGGTAAGAATAAAAAGCTCTGTTGTTTAGTAGTGCTAGTAGATTAACTCCTGCATCCCCTGTGCTTTGCAAGTTCCTCTTCTGGTGTTTGTACTGCTCTTTCTTCAGGCTGCCTGGTCATGGATAGAGAGATCAGCATGTTGCTGATGCAGATCCTGTTCCCTTGAAATTCATTAATAAAGTGCACCTGTTCAGGATTGCTGCCCTATGTTGAGCTCCTCATTTGGTACTTATTGCATGTGGTTTCAGTGGAAGAAGGATAGTCAGTAACTTACCTCTTGCTTCTTCCACACCTCAAGGGATTGCCACTGACTTTCTGGGCTCTGTCTTTTCCTAGGACTTTTTCTAAAGGCTGCTTTTAGTGTAAATGGCATAGTAAAACAGTATAAAGTAAGCAGTTAGACTTGTGTTTAAATCAAAAACCATCCAGGGCAGTGAATGCCTGTGCTTGTCGTAAATAAAAATTCTTTCCTCAGTGAGGGTCTAGAATCGGTTTTTCTGTAAAACCTTGGCTTAGGACAATTACTAGACTTAGAAACCAGAATTGCTGCAATTACACTGATGATTTCCAAGTTTTATCTTCCAAGGTAGGCAGATGTTGGAGGTTGTTAAGGCATAACTATCTGAGAGGTGGTGAGATTAATTTACTGTTTCACTACATTCACTAAATAAAATATTAGCAACTTGCACCTTTCTAATCGTGCTGCTAATGCACTTCATTCATGACAATCCGTTTATATTTATGGTTGTTTATATTTGTGCCCTTACATAACTTGTCAGTATGTCACCATCTGCTGTTCCACTTGAGAGTTCATCTGGAGATCGTCATGCAGGATAGACTTGTAATATGGAACAGATTTTATTAAAAGAACAGGCTGAAGTCTGCAAAGCTGTTGCCGCTTGTCACTTGAATTTGGATTTAAGTTCAGGTCTCCAAAGGTTGAAACTGAATTTACTAGCTAACGAGTCCTGTGCATTCTATGTTAATTTAGTGAAGCCTTGGACACAGCCAAGGTCTCCACTCCACCATAAATCAGAGTAGTATTGTAACAATTCCACAGAATAGCAGTATTGCAAACACATGCATCTACTAAGTTGTAACTGAAGTATAGATAATGGTTTCAGCTTTTCTCTGTGCCTGTCTGATGCTGGAGCATAGTGTCGCTGGTGCTTAAATTATTTTAAATTATTTTGACAATGTGTGTTTCTCTCTTTATAAGGTTCTGAATATGTGCCCTTAAGTCATCCATGCCACTTGATGAAATGTAACTAGCTTTATGAGTTTTATTCCATAAAACTGTGATTTATTTAAAGTTAAGCTTGGATGGTCAGTCATCACTTGGCAGCTATTAATGAAGTGTACTGTGTTCATGACAGTTTGAGTCATCTGTGATCACTGTTAAACAGCAGAATATTGCTCCATTTCCCTTTACATAAAAATTTCTTACATATCAATCGAAGACAAAATTAAAAACATAAGTTAGAAGGTAGGGATTATTCTCTAAAATCTGCATCCTCAGACCATTTATGTCATGTAACGTGCCAGAAGCAGCTTAATTTTTCCCTCTGCAAAGGAATGGAATATTCAGACTTAATTGTCAAGGGCAGAAAGTTACAGTTCTCAGCAGTCAATATTTATTCCCTGGTCTGCTAGTTTTGCACTGTTACACATTAGCCACCTGTAATCATGGCTTATACAATTTGTAGGGAAGAATCTTCCTTCATGAGTACTTTCTAATATATTTATTTGTAAATATCTCTCCTCTTGTTTCAGATAGGAATATGAACATTTTGCAGTACTGTCCCACTTCTGATTCCTGGACCAACTTTGAACTTTGTGATGTCCATGTTCGCAAACAACAGATGCTGTCTGTTGAAGAAACTATATATCTGGTAGGGGGTTGTATTCATGAACTTGGACAGAACCAGAAATCCAGCCAAAATGAGGATATGTTAACTGTGCAGTCTTACAACATTGCTACCAAAGAATGGCTCTACCTCAAAGAGAACACATCAAAATCGGGTCTCAACTTGACGTGCACTCTCCACAATGATGGAGTCTATATATTGAGTAGGGATATTACTTTATCTACAAGCTTGGAGCACCGTGTTTTTCTTAAGTATAATATATTTACGGATAGTTGGGAGTCACTAAGACGCTTTCCAGCCTTTGGACAAAACATGCTGATCTGTTCTATGTATTTGCCTGATGTGCAGGAAGTGTAACAGCATCAGGTTTTTCTTTGCAGCTCATTTATCATTCTTGGAAGAAATATTGCTCCCTCTAAATAACTCCAGTTTCAGAATGTAACATGATTGCATAATGTAGGCATAAAAACATGATTCTATTCCTTAAAAAAGTTGCAAAATCCAATATTAAAGAGAAATGCTTCCAGAAGCCGTTTTAGGATTTAAGTTTAAAAATTGTATGGTTTTGGATTGAAATTTCACCAGGTATTGTTTGCAATTTAAGCATAAAATTATTGTGTTGGTAAATGATAAAGGAATTCCAAAGGCAAAACTGTTCAATCTAGTTTTAATCTTCATTTTAATAGACAGCATAGAAGATAAGCAAAGAACATAAATAATAAAAGTGGAAATAATTCAGTAAAGTAAATAATAAGGCTAAGGAAAATCACAAAGAGAATCATTTATTTTAAAATGCAGCTCTTACTCAAACTGTGTCCTGCTAAATGCACAATGTTCAAAATGGTTTATATTATCACAATTTTACATCTTTTATGATTAAAAGTGAGATTCTCCAAGGTGCCATCAATTGGGGTACCACCACAAGAAATAAGAACTTCCCCTGAATTTCTTGTAATTAAATGCTTTGTCAGGGTCTGGAAGGAATTGCCTTCTCCCAGTTCCTGCCTATTGCCTGAGATTATAATCATGATTGGCCCCTTTACTTTTTGCACCTGACAAGTTCATAGGCATCTTCTGAAGGCAGCTACCCAGGTGTGGAATGTGTGTCCTCATGAGAGGAAAAGGAGAAGATCTGGGTCACCATGGGATGGTTTCACTGCAGTTGCTGTTAGGGAAGAGATAATCAGGTTAGATGTGCTGAACACATTGTAGGGATGCTGTTTCTGCACCAAGTGTTTCTCCACATGAGAAGACAAGAGATTTAATTCACCTGAACATATTCCTACTATGTGGAGTTGTGTTCTTTAGCTTGGAATTCAGGAATCTGAATCTTCTTTTGAAGATACATACCTGTTACATAGAGGAGGAGGAGGCAGCAATGTTTCCCTAAAAGTTCTTTTGACTCCCTGTTTCTCCATGAATTTGCATGAAATCAGTGATGACTAAAACAGGTATCAGACTCAAAGTGCCTTGCCAATTATTTCTCATACATTCAGTCCTTAGGTGTGTAATTTTTGTGCATCTGATCATGCGTAGCAGCCTGAACAGAAAATCCCAGAAAACTGGTCCATACTCAAACTCAGGATGTTTGAGTTTGAACAGTTTTAGGATACAGGTACTTTGGATATCCAAGGTTTACCTTCTGGGTGGATTTTTTGTAGCCTGGCTCAGTATGTTACACTTTATGCCCGAATAGTATCTGCCATTCAACTGTATGCATGAATTTGATGAGTTAAGCCTGTGAGTATTCCTTTGAAAACAAGGTACTGAGCAGCGGTTCTCTTCTGACAGTATTATTAGACCAAACAATGGCTCTCCTGCACTGAGGAAAAAAAGGTGACTTTCATAAGATTTTTTTTTCAGAATTGCTTTAGAATAAATATAAGCAGTGTGTCAGTCTCTGGTGATAAATTACATCAGTGACATTATTTTACCTGCTTCCCTTCCTTTCTTTTCATTTTCAGATTTAGTACCCTACAGTCAACTCCGATCAATACTGGTGGAGGGAGTCACATCTGAGTTGCAATTTGTCTTGCTTAGCAAGTCAGCTGTGAAAACCCATCACTCAGGTTTGCAGGTGTGTTGTATCTAAGGAGGGCTTTCAAACCCATTCATTTCTTAATGCAGTCATCATTCCAAAAGCTGTGACATCATCTTTTAGATGTGATCACAAGGCCTTTCCACACTGGGTCTAATTACATGTTGGTTTCAGCTTCCAGCGGTCAGGTGGAAATCTGGAGAACCTGCTCATATGTAGAAGAGAAAAGCAGCTGAGATTGTAAATAACCAGACTTTTATGCCAGTCCGTAGTGCTAATTCCTCACATACTGACATCTAACAGTACTACAGTCACAAACCATAACTGATGTTTAGTGGGAGATCAGACTGTAATAATTTAAAGGCACTGTATTACTGCAGGCTGAAATAAATATCATTTTCTTAGACAAAATTTATTACAGAAAAGTATGCAATGTGGGTGGTCCCCATACCTCAGGGAAAAACCCAAGCACCATAGTAGTTGTGCCATGCTTTATTCATTTCCTTTCTGTCACTTTAATATAGTCAGCCTATGCCCTTTGAGGAAAGGAAAACTGGTTGAGAGTCACTAACAGAGGATAATTGAAAAGCTGCTTTTTAGCCAATAGAATGTTCTTCAGGAATTCAAGGTGCTCTCTTGCCTTTGGTGGTGGGAGGAAAAGCTTTGTCCTTAACTGACGGACAAATAAGAATCTTCTGAATGACAACAACACCAGCATAGACAAAGGTCCTTGCAGTCTGATCAACTGCAAATGCCTGATATTGCTTCTAACTCGCTGTGTGGGCTTGGAGGGAATCACTCTACCTTCTTTCATTTTCATTCACAAATGTAACACATGAGTAGAAATGTTTATCGTGTGGGAACACAAGTCATTTGCTTGGTGTAGTAATGTAGTGTTTGTAAGACATCTTGAGTATGTGAAGAAGTACATATATTATATTGTTGTAACTGTTTACTTGGTTATTAAAGTGGCAGGACAGAAGGCAGCCAGTAATCTCATTTTGGTCTCTATTAAATCACCTTCATTTTGAACTGATGGCTATTTCCAGTCTGTTTCTTTCTTTTTCTTTTTAGTACCTAATAGCTTGTAGTCCTTCTAAGTTTCTTAGTCTTGGTGTTCTCAAGTGTGTATCTAAGTGCAAAACTGCTGCTTTCCTGCTATGTCTGGGTTATCCGATGTTTACATATCCACTATTAATCATTTCTGTCTCATGGACTGATTTGACTTGATACTGACCAGTGAAAGCAGACCATAGTAAGGAATGATCCCAAGTTGAAAGAAAGAACAACAGACAAAACAACAGCCTCCAAAGTCTTGAGGGAGGAATAGATGAAAAACTGGGAACATTATTCTCTTCTGATAAAGTAGAGAAGCATGTAAGGTTGCTCACATCAAGACTAAGAGAGAGCATAATAGTGTTTTCCTTTGTGGGAAAGGTTTGTGGTTTTCAATGTGAAAGAGTTGTGTGGGTCTTAAATTTAGTCTCCCTGGCCAGTTTCCATAGGTTTCCCTTTCTGCCTCGTCGGCTGACCTTTCTTGGGCTTAGTAGCTATGTTTTCCATCCTTGGAAGATTTTGCCTTTCTACATCAGTATCCTGTTTTCCTAAAATTATATGGTAGCTGTCTGGTTGGTCTTTTCTACTTGTTAGCCTGCTTTTCACACTGATGTGTGTCTGTCAATCGTCGTAATGAAAAATAAAGTAATTTGTTCAATTTTGGGCCCTTGGAAGAGAGGTGTACGAAGCTACAAATGTTTTGTTTCATTTAATCTTTCTTTCAGTGAGAAATGATGCTACAGCAGACATTCAGCTTGTGGAAAATGATCTGCGTCAGTTTTGTGATAGAGAAAGGAATGCACAGAGTATAATGACAACATTTAGCACGTAACTTGCTCGAAGCCTTACAGAAGCAGAAATTACTCATCTCTGTTGTCCCTGAAAGGTAAGATATATGCTGTAAATGGTGTTTAAGCAGAGATGATCCTTGGAGTATCTGCCAGTATTACAAATGAATTTATAAGTAGTTACTTAGAGTCCTCCTCAGAGGGCAGAAGCCATCAGCATCCATGGTACATCATATTGATTTTGCATTTACAGTCATGACCAAAGGGTGGCTCCCCATCCCCACAATAAGTCCTAGAGTCTGTAACAAATACTGTAAGATACAGAAAGTTTAACCGTCTTTCTCTCAATATTAGCACAGCCATTCTTGGAGTATGTTTTCTGTCTAATCAACTTAGAGCCTGTTTCAGTGTAATGTGTCTTGTTTCCCTGAAAGGAGAGTGGTGATTGGGAAAGGAGTCTGGATTTTGTGAACTGATAGGGATCATGCCTTTGCTGCTTTAAAATTGTTATCCTGATTATATCTGGTATGTGGATTTTTTTCTAAAAGTATTGACATTACCAGTAAATAACATGTTGTTATGTACTATGAATATCTGTATTTTCTAAAATAAGTTTCAGTTTATTGTAATTAGAAGAGTTAAGCATGTTTCATTTGTGAAATACAAGTTGTCTCTTATAAAAGAAATTGCTGCAAATACTCTGTTTTTCTAGTGGAAGGCAGATTAGATAGTGTCCAGTTTCAGAGTATCCAGTTATATGATGGCTACATCTCTTCAACTCATATGTGCTTCAGCAGAAAAGATGTTCAGCACCTGAGAAAAGACACTTCCTGTTTGTTAGTACTCATACCATTATTTAAGATTCAGCAGTGAATGCAAACTCTCTGAATCCTCCTTCATGCACTCAATTTTTCAGATGAAATTTATGGTTATTTGATCTGTTGTTGATTTTCCACTCCCTGATATTTTCCAGATGTTTTAAGGGTGTGCCTTGTGATAAGACACTCTCTATAAATTTTCAGAAATTAAAATAGTTTGTTCTGTCTTTTGCCTATGAAGATTTTACCCAGCCACAGATCTGTCACTTTTCTTCCAGCATGTTGCTCTAATGCAGCCCCACGTTTGCCCTGATCACCATATTATCTTTTATGTGCACTCCAAACTGGTAGCACTCTCACATGAGGCTAAGCTGACTGTATGATAGCCTATGTTATACTACAAATACCCAGTTCCCTTCCCAGGACAAAACTTTAATGTACTGCTTCTACTATACATAACTCAACTTATGAGACTCTGTCAGTCCACAAATGACCGCAGAAATCAGATTTCTGATGCAACTGTCAACCTCCTCTATGGTGGAAGCTGCCTGTCTCTTTTGGAGTTATACCCAACTCTTCCTGTTCAAGATTCCTCTAAACAAGGAAAAGTCAAGTGATGGAAGACCCCTATTGTAGGGAATTCCTGGTAATACTGCACTTCGAAATAAAATCAACTGCTATGAAGGCTTTTATCTTCCCATTCCTCCACTTTGGCCCATTGACCAAAGCCAAGGATATGTATGTCCATCCATATCTTGTGTGTTCTCTTTTTTCCTTACATAATGTTTTTCAAGCAAAGATATAATTTTTCTCCATTCACCTTCTATAATTAGGAAAACCTAAAATCCTTTTTCCGTGAATCCTCCGATTTTAATTTCTTGCATCTTCAAAATGACTTAGCCTATAAACTTTCTGGTTTGCTTTTATTGGTCATGCTTTGAAAAATTATTCTGTAAAATTTTGAGTACTTTCTTGTAAATAGTGAGTATTCACAATATAAGGGATTTATGCAATCTAAAGGCAGGAATATCTTATCTATAGCTCTTCAAGGATGCAACTTCAACTATGCAAGGTTTGAAATGTAAAACATGGCGTTGCTTAGTCTGCTTTGGAACACTGACTAATGTCAAGATTTGCTGTTCACTGGGGTGAAAAAGTTTTAACAGTGTTTTGAGAAGTGATATTAGAAGGACTCTGGTTTAATCTTTGGATATTGTTACCACAACTTTCTTTTCCTAATAGGGATATTATATATGTCTGGTATCAGATTGTATTTCCTTTTTAGTTCATTGTAAGGGAAATTTTGCCCTTTTACAGGTAGAGCCTCACTTTACTGTGAAGACTAGAGCTGTGTAATTTGACAATGTGTATTATGGAGTTGTAAATAATCAGTTGATGATAACTGCTTTGAAGCCCGTGAAAACATTATTTTGGGTGGTAGAGTTGGAGATTAAGTCAGAAAACAGATGCTTAGAAACAGCCACTCTCTAACCTCTAGGCATAAGCAATTTTCAAATGCAGAAGCAAGCAGAAAAAAATTTAAAAGGTTTACAATAACAACTCCTTCTTCCCTCTTCACATCTCCCTCTCTGCAACTCAAAGCCTTTCAACCACAATAATTTGTGGGAAGGCATCTGTGCATTTGGAAGGAAATGGTAGTAGTGAGGTAGGAATGCACTGCTTGGGCAGGTGATCCCTTATCAGAACTACAACTTGGCAGACCAAGAATCCTTTCTTCAGCTTTTCTGGATGATGGTCTGACTGACATTTATGACTCTTTAATGACAACATACAAATAATGACAGGTGAGGCAGGGAGAGGAATTACAGAAGCCCTATTGTGTATCTAATAACAAACACACAATAGACTTGTAGAGAGACTTGCTTTTTAATAGGGCCTGATCTAAAGCCTTTTGATGTTAATAAAAAGACCTAGCTTTGAATTATGTACATATTTCAGTGAATTAGTTAATTTTGAATGAATCTGAAGAGATATTAACTATTCAATTGGCTGCTGAAAGAAGAGGCATAGACTGAAGACTTGGAGAATCTTGTTAGTGTGATCTCTGATACGCCCCACCTGGGGTTTTTTTGTTGCATTTCATGTGAAGGTGTCCATTTCTGTTAACACAAGTCTTTCAAATATACTGGCTCTAAAGTAGTTGGAGAATGATGTTTTCCTAAGAATGTCTGGGGAAAGGTGAACATCACTGCAATTATGTTGCTGGGGAGTCACTGAGGGGGATTGCTGATACTTCGTGACTGAACAGCAAAGCACTGTTATGTGTCCTTGTCTACGTTTTCTTTTACCAGGAAATGTGATGGATTGAAATGTTTTATTTTAGTTTATGGTGCTGTGAGCAATGTATCTGCACAAAAAAAAAAAAAAAAAAGAATTTAGGCATTTGGATCCTTCTCTCACATGTTGTAATAATGTCATATCCCCAAAAATACAGAATACGGTCATGTGGAGCAGACAAGCATCATTCCTGTTTTATATTGTCAGTATATGCAAATACAAAGGATTTATTTGCACAGGGATTGAAACTTTGGTTGGTATTCCATGCAAGGTGAAACAGCTCCAGGAACCACTTGAGAGCGAAGCACCTCAGGACTAGTAGTGAGTTGAAATCCCTTGAACACAAATCTCTTACGTCATGGCAATTTTGTAGGTAAACATAGTCCCTTCTCTCTTCAGTTTGTATGTGTAACTGGTTTTTGTTATTTGCTTAAGCCAAAGGTTTTTTTTGCAGGCTTTATTTGGGATAATCAAACAGTGTTTTTCCAGAAAATATTTTCCCAAAGCTATCTACATGTAACACCCCAACAGGATGCTCAAGCTTGAGTTTCCTATATATTAGTTCCCTTGGTTTTTTTTCTGAATCTTTTTCAGTTATTTGAGTATTCAAATTAATCTTGTTGTGTCCTAATGTTGTGTCCTCTGAGTGCTTGCAAAGCAGCTTATGAAACAAAAGTTTCTCTCTGTTATCAGCCCAGTATAATTGTACCCATCTATGGGGAACTGGGCATGGGCTTTAGTGGCATTCTGGTTTCAGTAGGGCAGTTGTTCGGAGTGTCCTGAACCTACTGTTCCAGATTAGTCGTAAAGGCTGTCTAAATTTTCAGGACTGTTGTTGACCAGTGTGGCCATAATGCCCCTAGAAAATCCCCTCTCTGAGTAGCATAACACAGTAGTGACTGTGATATTGTTTGATATTGTGATATTGGTTGATCTGTCTGCCCACCGATGCCTTCAAATCAGAGCAATTTTCTTCTGCCAGCTGCATTGCATAAAAAAATCCACTCTCTATATGGCCCCTGAAGTCCAGAATAAACATACAGGAACATAAACTCTTTCACCCCTGCTGGCCCCAGCACTCAGCAGACTCCTCACCCCTCCAACGGTCAATAGAAGTCAAAAAAAAAGTGGCAAATACTTCTACCCCACCTGCAATCAGAGACCCTTAAGTCACTGGCAGCCAGAAAAATCACTTATTTTCTGCCAGACTGTCTTCACCAAAGGGAGGCTTTAACTCGGAACTGTCTCCCTTGGCTTCAAGCATCTCAGTCACATTAATAGCTGGATACCCTGTCAAGCTCTTCCCTGCCAGTCTAACACCTACTTCCTTCAGGTGCTGCAGGGTGGGACATATTAGGAACTCAGCAGCCCATTAATTCTTTCCTGATTTCTGTGGGAGGTCTTAACAGAAGTTCAGAATTTTCTTCAGAGGCAGCAAGTTTGGGATTTGAGTTCCACCCTCTGTAGAAGGCATGGACCATGAAAAGTAGTATTAAAATTGGGCATTTTATCAACATTAAAGTGCACTAACACTTTAAATGCAAATGAAGGCAAAGGTCAAGAAAATTGAATTGGAGTACAGAGTACACTGGTAATTGCAGTGTTCACAAGTATGTATGGCAATTGCAACTCAATAGGCAAAAGCACAGGCTTAGAAAAAAGGCAAAACAGTTTTTCAGCATGGTCTACAATGCCTTAAGCACTGAGGCATTAAATTTTGGGCACTTTAGAATGAATTCCAATGTATTTTAAGATCAGTGCTTACGTACCTTATGAAAGTATTTCTAAATAGGCATCTAGAAATTATAGTCAGTCACTCTAAGATGTTTCTGTAAATTTTACTAAGCCACTTTCTGTCTCTTCGTCTTCTGAATGCTTCTGTCTCTTCGTCTTCTGAATGCTTCGCAACTTTGAAAGCACTGTTGGCTCAGCGGAACAAATTTGATTGCTTAGGCGTCCCTCAAGTTGTGTTACCTGGACAGAAATAGTGAGGGACTTGCCTTACTTCCTGTGTGGAAGTGCAGTTCTTCCAGTTCGTGTCTCCACAGCTTTTGTACAACGTATTCTAGATAAGAGATTGCAAAATATATTGTATTTGTACTGTCCAATAAGAGCTATTGAACAGTGATCAGTAAATAAGAATAGCATGATGCAGGAAAACCACTCAGCATTGATTTAGTTAAGCATTAAGCTAAGCAACAGAGAGGGAGTGCATACTGAAAGGAAAAGACAGACATAGAAGCAGAAGTACCTGGAAATAAAGGATCTATGTCTGTACAACAGAGTGATAAACAGACTTTTGCTTTTGGTTGCACACTCCTTTTGTGCTGGTGTCTGCCTACCTATCTGCCCATTTTGAACTTTCTTTACGTTAGTGTTTGTTTTATCAAATTCTGAGGTATCTTTTCATTTTTCACTCTTTATTTTCCTGTCCCATCTCCTATGTTTTCTGTGGCAGGGAAATTCCTTGCATGTTATAGATGATATTGGGAAGAGGCGGCAGCCTTGCACTCCTGTGTCCATTATTTTCTGACAGCAGTAGCTGTTAGGGCATATTTAGGACCCAAAGTTCTTTATTGGACTTTTTAGCATTATTCACTTAAAACTGCCATTCTATTGGAAGGAGTAATCTATTAATTTGTGACTCATCTGCAGAACAAGTATCAGTTTTGATGTCATGTATTATGATACTGATGAAACCCCAGAATTGGCAACAGTTGCAAAAAATAATTTAGTTTATAGTTTGCTACTAAGACCTGGCAGGCTTGTAGAATATTGAAGAATATTTTTTTTGGTGACTTCAGAAAAGCTATTTCCCGGGTTTGTGACATCACAGGTCTTCATGGTTTGCAGATGAGCTATATGAATATGGACAACTATTGAGTGCCCACAGCAGAAGTCTCAGGCTGAATCATACTGATTTGCAGCACGGAGTGTTTTTTTAGAGCAGTAAAAAGTGACTGGATGGGGGAAACAAAGAAATATTTCCTTTCCTATAACCCTGTGAGTGTTTCACAGTGAATTTTTCCAAGTAGTTGACAGTTTAATCTCTGCTGGGTCAAATGGGTTTGGGGTTTCTTGGTATGAAGACATGTTACTCAGCAGGCTCAGACAGGAATTACTGCCTTGGTAGAAGCAGTCTGGTTAAGTTAGGAGTGAAAGTTCCATTATCTGCATGCATTTAAACCAGAGCTGCTTGGCCGTGGCACCAAGGTACATTTTGTGTCAGAATCTGTGATATCTTCAGCTGTTCAGTTGGTGAGAGTCTGTAGGAAGGTTGTGGTTTCATTGCATTTGGTCTGTGCATATGTGTATAAATGAGGCTGTGTACACATTTATCCAGACCCTTGCTCCAAAAATCTTTCTTACACGTTATCTTTGCAAAACTTTTGTTTTAACTTTAAAGGAAGTTTAGCCTAAAATGGATCTAGAGCTCCCATTTCCATGTAGCTGCTCTCACTCAAACTGGTTTTGAATGTCTAATTACAATCTTAACTCTTCCAGCACATAAAAATACAGAGCAACTAAAATAATTTTACCATTTGAAATAAAAAAACCTTATAAATTCTCTAATTTTATATGGATCTATACCCTGGGTAAGATGGATTTAACGACTTCTTAATGATGCATGTACTCTACCCCATAAAAACTTACTATTCCAAATGTGGTTTTGATACAAACTCCCATTTATCAAATATTATTAAAATTCCATACTTTGCATTGTGTAAGAACATTTCAAAAAGTAAAACTTAAATGCCTTATAAACCTGACACGCTTATTCCACCATTTTAGTATACCGCTTTTGAGAAGTATACCATGCATCCCATGAACAGTTGTCATATAATACATTTCCTTTAGTAAATATTTAAGTAGCTTTGTAACCTGTTCCAACACAGGTGTAGACTTCCCCGTGGGTGGGGTGAAAAGAAGATGTTGCTAGGTGTTGCTGTGCTAAATGCTATACCAAGTGCACAACCTGCTTTTGCAATAGTAATGCATCTGTTATCTAGAATAAACACATGGTATGAAACAAAAATTTCCAGTGAGTGGGAGTTTATTTTCATTGTATGCTTATGCAGTTCTTGACCATGACAGAAATCTCCTTTCTTAGGCTTGTCAGCAACAGTAAAAATTCCCTGTTTAGAGAGAGAGGCAAACTGCACTAAACCACACCAACAGAGCTGGAAGGCGCAGATTTGCTGAACAGAGTATGACCTGGCCTCTCAAATCGCATGTTCCCAAGGCAATACGTTGTTGGCACTTTTGGCAGTGGTGTTAGCAATGTTGTGACTGCATCCTGGTCTTAACTACGTGTCTATTTTGCCTGTCCTGCGTTTCCATTTCACCTCTTATATTTAAAGATAGGACTGTGATTTCCCTCACCTAAAGATACATATATTGCATGAAGCATGTTTATTACTGGACTGTACAGTCTTCAAAGGAAATTCAGAGGTCAGTTCTTGTTAGCTGTGGAAGATGGGAAATTGACTTTGCTTTCCTTTCTAGTCAAAATATCCCAAAGATTAGAGATCACTTACAAAAATATAATGCTTTTGCATGGGACTTCTTCATGATGTCATTATAGGCTTGTGATAGCAGCACTCAAGTAAGACACAATAACAACACACATACACGTGATCACACTCTGTTTAACTTTTACATTTATTTTGCTTTTGCCTCCAGCATTTCTTCTCTCTGATGCTTTATGATTTGAAAGCATTCCCAATGAGTTCTGGCATCCTTGCCATTTTGTGTTCCCTTACTGGCTTGCTGGTGGAGTCCCTTTAATGTGAAGCTGATCAGGTTGTTTTGAACTCTTTATGGCAATGAATTGGATGTGAAATAATACATTAAGGTATCCCAGAACTGACACAAGGTCCTATCAGTTTCTTGAAGAAACAACTTTCATTTGTCACTTCTTAAAGCAATTTGTCTATGAGTAAGCACATTAAGAAATTCCCCTTGTACCTCCAAAGGCTCTCAGGGTCTTTTAGTCATTAAAAGCCTTGAGAAGCTGTGCTTTACTTTTTGCATATTTAGAACAACTTTCAAGAAATACAAGAAAACCAACATTTTGACTAATTATTTGATGTCTGGTAACTGTGTGGTTAACTGAGGCAACATGGTATAAATATCTTCAAGTTTCTTGGTTCAGTTTTAAAAAAGAGATTATTTCTTTCAACCTCCTTCCCTAATGGTTACAGAAATTTACTCTTAACTCACACACCAACAAAAACCACTCTGATTCAGTGTAAAGAGCACTATCAATGCCTAAGAAATGTTAAGGAAACAAGATTAATGTTATTTTTTCAAGTAGAAATTTGTGCTTTTAAACAACTTGAAGGACCTACCTACCCTAGAAAACTCTATGGTGCTTAAACAGATGGAGAATGTGGTTAATTCCAGGCTGTATCTTCTTTTTGTCTCTTGGCTCATGTTTTCACAGTTTTCTCATGAATACCGTAATTAAAATAAGTTGTTTCTGTGAACAACATCTTCTGCCACCACTACATAGTAGTGAAGCTGTGATATTGTTTGGCAGAATTTAACTTACAGTGTGTAAGCAAACATTTTAAAGCAGGCAAATATTGTCTCACAGGAGGATATGAGTTGGCTGAAGATTATGTTAAATATTAATTTGGAAATGTGCCCCAAATTCTGATCTCCTTACTGCCTCATTAGCATTTTTAACACATTTCAAATTATTCCTAAATCCAGATAATACGTGGTGATTTATGATAACTGTACAAACAGTACATCCTGCAATAACCTATTTAAGATCTTAATCTTGAAGTATAAATTTTTTAGACAAATTCTGTTAAGATACAAATGCAAGAATGGACTTCACTTTTATGGAACCATAGGCTTCTCTTTATTTTGCTGCTTCTCTACAGTAACACATACAAAAAAAAATTGATGAGTAGATGAAAATATTGAAGAACAGTGCAGACAAAAGTTATCCCAGGTGCCATCACGATAGTAATTTCTCAGTAGATACATGGCTCTAGGATGTACAGTGGAAGCCAGCACACTGAGAAGGCAGTAGCAGCTTCATTGGAGAGGCTCTTTGGGCGTTTCTGTAGCTCAGCAAGAGCATCGTGAGACATCTGTGCAGGAAAAGAACTAGCCAGATGTGGCTCACAGTAATCACCATGACTGGGATCAGATAGGTGAGAATAATCTGTGTAATAAGAATTGAATAGTGTTGTTGATAGAACACTGACTTAGCAGGATGTTCTGTTTTGATACGGTACGAGGAGCGGCTGAGAGAGCTGGGGTTGTTCAGCCTGGAGAAGAGGAGGCTGAGGGGAGACCTCATTGCTCTCTATAACTACCTGAAAGGAGGTTGTACACAGGAGGGAGCTGGCCTCTTCTCCCAAGTGACGGGGGACAGGACAAGAGGGAATGGCCTCAAGCTCCACCAGGGGAGGTTTAGGCTGGACATTAGGAAAAAATTCTTCACTGAAAGGGTCATTGGGCACTGGAACAGGCTGCCCAGGGAGGTGGTTGAGTCCCCTTCCCTGGAGGTGTTTAAGGCACGGGTGGACGAGGTGCTGAGGGGCATGGTTTAGTGTTTGATAGGAATGGTTGGACTTGATGATCCGGTGGGTCTCTTCCAGCCTGGTTATTCTATGATTCTATGATTCTATGATTCTATGATTGTGGCTTCAAATCGCAATGATTCTAGCTATGATTCCATGCTATGATTTGTACGTAGCAATAGGAGTCACATATAGCAAGAGTAGTAGCATGAAGAGGCAGGATTATCAACTACTGTATCCTAAAGGTTTGCAGTAACAGGATTTGTGAGAAGAGAGGTGACTTGTCGTCACACGTGATCCTGCTGTAGAGCAGGATGACTGTTGAAGGAAAACAGAAGCATGTAAAAGGAGGTTCATGGAGATATTTGCTGAGCTTAGTCTTTCTGTGTTGTGGAAAGTGGTAGCTATAAACATGCTTCTGTGGTGAGGATTACATGGTTGCTTTGAAGTCATCCTTTACTGCCACCTTTCTCACATTGTCAGTAGTCAGTACAGCTTTGGAAAGTGCCACACTGCCAGCACAAGAAAGGTGTTGATGCTGCGGCATGACTGGGTGCTTGAAAGTGTGTTCTGCAGAAGCCAAGGTTTCTGCCAAAATTGTGTGTGTACAACCACAGCCTGTGGTCCAAGAGTATCAAGATTTTGGTGGCAATCCTGGCTTACAGACCTCACCGCATGTTCCTGCCTTTGTGCCACAGTACACTACCCACTTGGTCATGCTAATATATCACTCGCATAGCTGTGCTACAAACCTGGTCAGAGAATCTTAAAAAGAAACTGCAAAGAAAAAGGGACATGTGAAGGGGTTGCTGATTTGAAAGATGGCTGGCTAGTTTTGTCTGAGGTTGTAGCTCTCTGAAGTGAAGTCTGGAAGCAAAACTAGCTTGAAGTTTTACATCTCTCCACTTCTCTTACCTTATAGCTCCTCTGTATTTTTCCTGTGGTGCCTTGTCCCCTCAGTCATGTCAGCACAGCTGTTTATGCAGCCAGACATGCCAGCTGGAGTGCAGGCTTTCTTCATGCTCTGAATGTACTAAAACCGAATAATAAGTTAATTGACCTTTGTTAATGGCTCCTTATTGGAACAAAAGACATTGGTATCTCCTGTCAAACCACACAATGATTTGAAATCTTTGTCCCATCGGTTCAGACTGCAGAGAATCCCTACCTTGCATCTGCTCCTGACTTGAATCTTGGGATCCTGCAAGTCTGCTAGTAAAACCTCCCCTCCTGTTTCTCATCCACACACAGCAAAAGCTGCGTGTCTTGCTGCTGTGTGTGGATGAGGGCTGGCATCCATATTCCTAAACTGCAGTGGGGGCTTTTCAGTCACAGTAGAGGCTGTGCAATAGGTGAGGAGTGTGCTTTGTTAATGTTGATGAGCTGGGTAGCGAGTATACCATGGACTTACTCAGTTAAAACTTGTATATTTAGCTAGCAAGTGTCCTGCTTTGCTTCCTTTGACTTGAGTGGGGCAGCTCCTATGGGCAGTGCTCATGCAGGTGAGGGTACTACCCCTTGTGCCACCCACTGCTCCGTTCAGTTACCCAGTTCAGAGTGTCTTGTTTTTCTCGCTCCAGCTTTCCACCTCCAGTTTTATGCTTTCTCTGAAGGCAGTGCCTCAGTCTGCCCCACACATTTCCAGGTTTATTCCTCGTTGCAGTTGGTCTCACCAAGTAGGAAAGTATGAATTTGCAACCTTGTGGTTATTTTTATATAAGAATGTCTTAATACATCGTGGATGTTTGAGTCTAGCTTTCGATGTTTTTCAAACGATGTCTGTATTTTGATTTTTAATTTGCCTCCGAGCAAGACTGTCTACAAACACTGGCCAAATCTGCCTATCTGGGACCTGGAAGGGGTCCCTGGAGAAAGCACTTCAAGTCATTTATTCAGCACTGGCTGCTTTTACGTTTGGCTTGAAGTGTGACAACTTTCCACCAGACCTGCAGCATAGTAAAGCACATCCTCTCTATGACAGCAGTACAGCCAAGGAACTAGCAGGTTGCAGGAGTGAATGCTATAAAACAGATGTTATTAGTGGGCTTCACCAAGGGTGGGAGGCTGAGTACAGTAGCCCTATTACAGGCTCCAAGGTGGGCCACAAGATTGCTGTCTTATAAGCAAGCTGCGCCTGCAGTATTTGGCTCAGCATCGCATCCTGAAAATTCCAGTGCTGAGAAGCACTTTTGCGCTATGAGTAAACTGCAAGCTAGATTTGAAAGGAAAGATTTTGATTAAAATCAGCATTTCAGAGCCTTCAGCTGGCAGCTGGTGTGGTGCTAAGGATGGACCTCGTCGGAGACTCCTATAGTAAAGAGGCCCCATGTCTAAGTGTTTAAAACCAGGTTCCATCCAGTTGTGATGGTGTTTTTTAAGAGAGGAAAAAAAAATATTGCTGTATATTTACACATAGGGACAGATTCTGCTCCCATTAAAACCAATGGCAGTGTTCCCGTTGATTTCCATGGGTGCCTGCCTCAAAATGTTTGAAGAGTAAATATATTCTTCTGGGTGGGAAACCAGGATAGAAATCCCTCTCACAGCCTGCTCCCAGCACTGCAAATGTCAGCGTTTTTCAGGGCTAGGCTCAGAAATGTTACTTCCAATTTTAAAATCCTTTTAAACTTCAACCTCTATATGTGGCCTTACTTCACATACGTCAATCAGAAGCAACAGCCAGTATTATATTAGCCTATGTTTACCTCTATTTTCCTATATCTTTATAAATATCAAGTATATCAGAGTAGTTGAGAAGTGTAATATTTGATACAAGCATTTGCTCCCCAAGTGCTTTTAATCAAACACTAAATCATGATGTGTTTTAGTTTCATTGACACTAGATGAGCTTATCTAGTATGGATTTCTTAGTGCTATGATTCATGCTCTGTTTACATTTGTCAAAGTGTGTGCATGGCAATGGGCATGTATTTTCTGCCTGTCTCCTCACCTCTGTCTTGACTGAAAGCTTTAGACATTCATGGTCATTTGGGATTTTTAGGGATGTCTCACACAGAATTTATAGAAAACAACATATAAAAAATAGATCTCTAGCTTCTCCCTAGAAATTGGCGACAAAAACCTTCCTTTAACTGTATCTCTGAAAGCTTCTTAATGCAGAGCATTCTCTTATAAACTGTCGGCTTCAGTTTGAACGTGTAATTTATATATAGATTCCTGTTTCTGGTAGTTTTGAGAGTTGTATACAGTCAAATAAAATTATACAGAGCCAAAACTTCTGGAAAATTACTGTCAACCTGTATCAACATTTGCATCAGTAGCTTTTGGTATTACTTGGTGCATGGTCTACATCCAAGCTTTGGAAATGGGTATGGGGTCTGTGTGTTCAATGTGCAGCTATCTGTGCTGTCTGTGGAAGGCTGCTCCTCTTTGGCAGTCAGTGCTTTCTAAGAATATAACTACATGCTGGACAGCCTTCATATACCAAACTTCTTGGTCTGAGTTTCTTCTGTGTTTTGGACTGTGCAGTAAGAGGGCACAACGACTGTCCAGAAAGGAGGAAGAAACAGATGAGCAATGGTCTTTGATTGCCAACGTAATAAGAGGGAAAAAAAAAAGAAAAAGAGAGAGAAGAAGGAATAAAAGGAAAGAAAAAGGAGAGGAATAATTAGAGAAATAAAAGGGAAGTACAAAACCCAAGAAACCAGTTCAGCCAAGGTGCCTATTCTAATAACACTCATGTATCAACGCATTCTTAAAACACACACAGCAGATAGTAAATTGTTCCACCTTGGAAATGTTAACCTTGGAAATAGTTTTGAAAAAGTACCTCGCTTTTTTTTTTTTTTTTTGTGCATGTGTGCTAATGGAATATTTAACAAAGTTTTGAGCCTGTGCAGGCATTCTTAAGTAGCTTGTGCCCATTACTTGTAGAGTAAAATCAGTCAAACACCGGCGTAAAGCCAAGAATTCGCAGGCCTTTCCTGGTTAACTGCAATCAATTTGGCCACGAGATTTTATGTCTGAAGGAGCCACTCTGATAAAATAACAAGATTGTTGGTGGTATACCTATTTTCACACGTTGATCTTCTCTTGTGAGAGAGGAGTGTCACTTATGCTGAAAGATTATAGATCTTATGGAAAGCTTCCAAAGAAAGAGTGAAGCACAGAATAAAATACAGTGGAGGAGTAGAGGCTTTCATTGCCCACTGTGCCTTCTAGGTCAGATTTTACCCATGTTGGGATAGCTGAGTTGTGTGCAAGAATGATAACAGCCAAAGTTGAGACAGAGAAGCCTCTGCTTCCCTGAGCTTTTGGTGTGCTAAATAGTAGAGGGTTCCCCTCATGGGTGCTCACAGACTCCTGCCCTGCTCATTCACAAGAGACAATCCAGGGAGCATAGCCTCTGCTTGCTTTCTCAACACAAACGTGAAGGAAAGCTTTCTGAGATAAATAAATTGAGTGCCATACATCTTAATATGTATAGGTCTTTCATGTAAGTTGTTAAAAACGTATGCCAAACGTATGGTAGATAATAGATCCATTGATGAATGACCAGAGGTGGAATTGGCTGAGCTGGGTTCTCTTGTAGGTTCTCTCTCTGAGTGGCTGTGTGGGGTTAAGAAAGTTTCTGAGCATTGGAGCCCATATTTGTGACAGCCCTTCTCCTAGTAAAGCCCTTAAGGGCGTGGAGGTAAAAGTCACTACATACAAAGGGTGTCAATGACTGAGGGACCTATCCTTCTATGTCACCCTTTAAGAAAATCTGAGTTTTTTTGTTTTCTGCTGTTCTTGTCTTTTCTTGACTTTTTCCTCTGCTGTGCAGTTTCTTCTGCTGCTGAATGCAGAGTGTTTTTCAGTGGTGTCTCATCACTGTGTTGGCTAATAAGTGCACTGTAGTAATTTCCTGATGTCCTTGATACTGTGGGTGGTGGTTCCTTTGTGTGAGATCAGATGACAGTCAGTATACCAGTATGAGGCAGACTGTTGCTGTTAAGGTGACATTTTGATAGCTTAAAAAAAAAGGTATATGTGTGTTAAACTACACAAATAATGGGGTTTTTTTTGTTTTGCTGTGATACTGAAAATGTGATCCAGTTTTAGGACTGCCTGGAATGCTTTACTTTTAACTGCTTTTTATCAAATTCTGCCTTTTCGAAAAGTTAAAAAAACCTGTATTGAAATAAAACTTTGAAAACTTTTCAGTGAGTGTCAGCACAAAACATTTCAGCTTTCCTTCATTTTAATCTTTTTTAGTCAGAAGTATTTGTGAAATCCAGCACAACTTCATGAATGGTTTCAGCCTTCCCAGAACTACATAGTTCTGTGAACAAGCTTCGCCAAAAGGCCAAGAAATCAATCTACACGGTTTTATTTATAAACAAAAATTTTAAGAATTCATCATTGTTTTACCAAGCTTATTTTGCAGACCTGTCACTTACTGAATAAATTGGATTAATTTTAAGGCTTGTAGTGTGTTGGTTCAAAATAATGAAAACAAAAATCCAGAATTTTTCTCATAGTTTTGAATTTGGTTTCAGTTGTGGTAATTTGTGGCTATTTGTAGTCTATGTTCCTGTGGACATTTCTACACTTCTGTACAGTCCTTCACAACTGAGAGGCCTTTAGACTTACGTAACGTAGGTTCATGTTTTGCTTCCCTGTTTTCTGTTTCTCAAGCATTTAACTTTCCTGACTGTGCCCACAAAATGGTGACAATTCTGCGAGGTCACGAGGGAACACTAAAAAATCTCTAAGGGAAAGGCAATTGGATTAATGCTATGGATTAGAATATACTTGTGCTTGACTGATTTTCCAATACCTTCATTAACACTGGTGTTGATAACATGGCTTTTATAGATTTTATAACCACAAATGCAGCATGGAATGAAGCAAATAGGTCATTAATCCCTTAAAAGTACAATTTAATGCAATGCTTCATGACAGGAAGTGAACAGGATAATAAAACCTTTACTGTTTTAAGCCACACTTAATATTTTTACGGCACAGTTGGCTTGACAAAATACTCTTTGTGAGTCATTACTTCAAAGCAAGGTCCTGGGGACCAATTAAATTTGTGTGTGCAACCCTCATGCATAACTGCATGTAAGCATGAGGTATTTCAAAATATCTCTTTCAAGTAATAAGAGTCATACCAAGATGAAGTAAAAGAGACCTTTTGCTTCAAGCGTTTTAATTTAATATGCCCATGTGTGGAGACACCCTTGGGGAATGAGAAATTGATTTTCATTCTTTGCATAGATCCTGCAGTAATTCACACTGTCAAAATGGTCCATGGAATTTGTCTTCCAAAAATAATGTCCTTGACAGACAAACAGTAGCATGAGAGATTGTCTTAGATTTCAAGTTTGATATTGAAAGAAACCAGAATGCCCCTGTGATGGCTGATTAAAAAGTGAGAAACACAAAAGTAAATGTTTTGCATTTTGTTTACAATTTCTGGGCCAACAGAATTGGATTAAGGACAAATATGAGGAATGGAGAATCTTCTATTCTAGTTTAATCTATGCCAATAACCTGCTGTTTGACCAGGAAATGTATTTAATCTCCCTATTTCCACTTTGAATGACTTGGAAATATGTCTGTGTTGTTTTGGGGTTGCTGATGTTATCACATGACTAATGTGGATGCTCTCATCTGAATGGCATAGTGAGCATTTTTGAGTGAATTTTGTAGCCTTTTGGAGAATCAGCTTGAGTAAAAACTCCTTATAATTAAAATGATGGCTTTCATACTGGAACAAGTACACCCACTATTTTTTTTTTCCTTGAGGATCACCTGGATAGAATTTCATTCATTACTCTGAAAACAGTGGGCATGTAATGATAATTTGTTGCTGGAGGAATGAGAAAGCAACTCTATGATTTTCATGTAAGCAAAGAATAAACATTAGATGAGCTGTACTTACTGACAGAGACCACATGATTGTGGAAGAATCACTCTACTATACAAGGATTTAATGTTTTCATTGTTCACAATAGCAAGAGATAATCTGTTTATGAATAGACTTGCAATGAAATATTGATAGATATTGGAACAAATTTTGCTCCCAGACAAAAAATGGGGGCTCAACAGGCAATAATGGATCAGAGGTGACAACAAAATCTGTATTTCACGGATCCTAGTCTAGGCTCTGTTTACAGGATTCTAATATCACAGATACTACTTTTTCCTTAAAAAAAAAAACCACAAAAAACAAACCAATGAAAACCCTACAGTACCAAAAAAAAAAATCCAAATATTGAATTGTTTCAAGATACAGCCACTTCTTCCCACCAGGTAATACCTTCTCAGCCACTGACGCTCTTCCTTTTTCTTTCAGAATTGTCTCGGATTTTGATTGTGCAGTTTGTTTGAGAGCTGGGTTGGTGAATCAGGACTGAAGATCTGATGTACTACTGTATCAGATCATAGGATTTTTATGTGTTAGTATCCTGACAAGTTCATAAGAAATGTGCTATTAAGAAGGAATAGAGTTGTAAAGAAAATCTACTTGCAAGAGTGGTAGAAATTTGAGATGCAGATGCAAATGACAGAGTTCATATGAGAATCTTTACATTTCTGTTTTCTATCTAGGAAACATTTTTGCAAGAGTGTTTCTATGAACAACTAACTTTATTTTTTTCACCTTTGTCCTCCTCACACTTCCACATTATCTCTCCCTTCTTTGCTTTATCCTGTGTCTCCATATAATGCTCTAGAAACATCTTGGGAGCTTGAAAGTAGACAGCTGTGGTTTAGCAATGGCTCATTTGAAGATTTCTGAATCCAGGGAGATTCAACATGTGTGAAAGTTTCAAATCCCATCTTAGGACTCCAAGTATTGTTAAATGTCTGAGGTTAGAAATAGTGGAAAAAGAGTAAATAGATGTGGAGCTGCAAGTCAAGTCTTAACACCCTTTCTTTTCCCTCTCCCTGCAAACTTCCCTCATGCACTGTTGTTATATGAGTAGGTCTCTTTCTCCCGCCACAGCCCCCCTCTGAGCGGGAAAGTGGATCTATAAAAACTAATAGAAATGAGTGGGGAAAAAAACCCAACCAATTCTTGATCTTCAGACTCAGAGACTTTGACTGAGAGCCAAATATTTCAAACAGCAGCCCTTTCATAAACAGGGGAGCTAGAACTAGATCTGTTGGGTATGCAGTGTGACCACATAACGCTCAGCACATGTCAACATAACTGATAACAAAATTGTACCTCTCAACCTCCCATACAGCTTAACTTTGGCAGGTTGCCAGTCTCTCAGTCCTAATTAACACGCTGCCATGCTATATCTGGGAAGTTTAAGCCACAGCTTTATTTACTGCACAATTAACGGGTAAACACGACTTAATAATAAATTAAACATTCAGCATTTAAGTTAAATTAAACATAAGCATTTAAGTTAAAAATCCTTTTAGGAGCCCTTTTGACCTCAAGTATCCAAGCAGACCTCTTGTAATGTGGAATGCACTGCCTATTCCACCAAGGGACATCGAGACTCTCTGTGACACTATAGGTTTCCATCCCTGAACAAATTAAAACCAACATAAATTTCATAGACATTCTTGTATGTGGGTCTCATCTCAGCATCAGAGTTCTTCTGGGCTAAATCTGTATCTGATGGCATTGGAGCACTGGCTTCAGCGAGGATCCCCAAGTTGCAGGAGACCTCTTTATTGTTCTTGGCTCTCAGTAACAGTGCTGTGGCCCATGCTGATCCTTCAACTTTGATGTAAACATAGCAGCTTAGTCCACATCTTGTGTACAAACATGTTAACTTTAATAAACTAATCACTCATCAATTTTGGCATCCATGTACTCTTTGTTTATCATGCTTGGAGCTTCAGATGATATCTGGCTTACTCAGTTTTATTTTTAAGTACTGTAGAAATCCACCAATATAAAGTGACTTCAGCAGCAAATTTCTTTTTGCTTAAAAGAACTGATGTGGTGCCTCAGTACCCAATTTATGGTTTATCTCACACCCAAACAGATGTGTAATCCTTTCATGTACACTAGATATTATACCAGGTTTTGGGATCAATCTTTTATCTCTGTGAAAGGGAGACAGTACGAAGGAAATTGTGTTGTAGTGTGGTGGCCCATCACAGCACCTGCTCTGTGCTGGACTATTTACATACTCAGAGTTAGGCAGCCATTTCTCATCTCCAGAATGAAGAAATTTACGTATCACTTGTTGTATAGGCACCACGTTTTGATAACAACCGGCCACCACCACCACTAGATGTACAGCAGGCTTGCTGGTACATGTGTAGAAATAGATCCCTGAAAAAGATAAGAGGAGAAAAAAGCTTTCCTTTTCTGGAGGCAGAATGGCTTGTCATAGAGTAGTATTATTTCCTGAAATTTATTACTTTTCAATATGGCAATCTTTTTCAATATTGTGCGGAGAAACACAAGGCAATTGTCTAGCCCTCATCTACTTGAATTCCTGATCTTCTAATATTGTCTTTGCTACCAGCACATGGTTTCTGCCATTGCATCAAATGCTAGGCTGGCAGTTTTACCTCTTCCACCCCTGATTCAGGCTGCAGTGCAGAGAATCTTTGGCAGGAAAGGAGGTGAAGTAAAGAAGGAAGTTGCTGTTATCGACCAGAGTGGGTCAATAAAGAAATTTAAACACCTATTTACATATATTACTGTATTTTACAATCTGTAAACTGTGGTAGAGGATAAAACTGATAAAGAGAGAAAGAAAATTGTTTGTATTTTGTTGCTGGAAAATGCTATTTATTAAAAGTTTTGATGCTGTTTCTAATATCTCATTTTTTCATAGTCATGTGTATCTTTCCTAGATACCAAAAATGCCACATCTTCTACAGCGTAAGACTTATTTAAGAACATGTGGTAAGATAAGTCAATGAATAGGAGCTGGTGCATCCAGTGCAGTATGAGGGGGGAGAGCAGAGTACGGTTACTGTGAACTGTCAGGAAGCTGTGCAGTTTAGATGTGCAGAGATGAGCAAAATGGTCTGTGTATGTAGGGTGCATTCCTCCCCAACTCCCCTTCCTGATCCTTTGAGCTTCTAACCCTTTAAGAGAGGTGTTTGCTTTTTTGATACAGAGCATGGTAGAGGCTGATACAGAGTGGGAGGAATTGCAGCATAAAAGAAGATTTGTGGATCTGAGACTGGCCAATTAATTGACAAAATTCCTATGCCCTCCTACTCACTGCTCCTGCTGCCGCGCATGGTGTTTACCACCTGTTTGGGTATGCCCTGTGACATAAAAGGTAACCATTCAGCATTAAACTGCTTCAGATCTACATTCAGCTAGTCATGTGATACTGTCTTATAAGGATGAGATTGAATGATGAATTAGTAGCCTAATCTTTTATTCCAGCCCTGCAATTTACTTGCTTGCACTGAAAGGGAAACCAGTTACTCTGACTTCCACGCTCCTCAGCTTTCCTGCCTGTAAAGCGGAGCTAGTGGTGCTTATCAAGTAAACATGACTGGCTTGTAGTCTTCATTGTATTTGGAGAAAACTTTGGTTTCTCGGACTTAAGATCCCATTGGAAGCGTCAAGTTGTATTAATGTAAAGAGAGTATGGTGTTTTTTTGCTTCCTCTTAATGTGTTATTCACTTCTTGGCTTCAGGAATAATATGCACATCCTCATGTGCGTCTATGCCAATGCTCAATATTGTGTGTGCCAAGATACATTATAGTGTCTGTATTTACTATGTACAGCCTACATACCGCTTTTGTGAGTAAGTATGGCAGCAACATAGTAGGGGAAGGTGGGGGGAGTATCTGTGTGTCTGTATATAAGATCATATATTTGTATAAAGTGTGTGTCTGTGGGCTTCAGAGACTGAGGGGAGTCTGTGGTTCAGACAGTCTGCCTGTTTTTTTTCTTTTTTTCTCTGAAGGCAGCAAAACTGTTGATATGATTTTTTTTTTTTACAGGAGTTTTTTGTGTTTTGAGTTAATACATTTCCCTCACATCAGATCTTGCCAAACATCATTTACTTACTCGCACTGTGAAAGCAGGTTACGCAAAGGCAGCACCATTCCATGTTGTTGTCTCTTCTTCCAAATTGCCAGAGACTTGCTGTAATAAGGTTCCTAGTTAAAAACAACAGAATAACAGCAGGGGCAGAAAAGTTGAGCAAAAATGCCTGTGCTTATGCTACATGTGCACTTAAGTATTTAGCTGAGCTAGTGCCAAGGTTGTGAGTTTATACAGCAGAAATACTGCTACTGATGTGCTCTGGGTAACTGTGACCCTGTAACTTCATTTGTGAATTGAGTCCAGAGTGATAGTTCTGTTCAATATTCCCACTGGTAAAATGAGGCTTTAATCATGGTGCAAATGAGAGAACAAGAGGAGTTTCACACAGACTACTCTACAATTAAGTACAGAATTTTCATTCATGAGTCTAATGTTTGTGATTTTTTTTTTCTCCCAGAAATGAAATGCCTGCCTGTACAAGAAAGTACAATTCAAAGGAAGTGAACTGTTCCTGACTGCTGGAGGTTATAAGTAATGACCTCTTTTTTTTTCCCCCAACCTCTTTTTTCTTTTTTTGTTCTTAACAACTAGCAAGATTTCTCAGTGGAAATAAGCTATTTAGTCTATGTATAGATCGTTCATCAGAGGGATTGAAATACATTCTTCACAAACATGCCATTAATAACAAAATTTTTGGTGGTGAATAAAACAAAGGATATTACACATTGCCAGTCAGGAAATTGATTTATCTTGCTTTGGTTGGTTGTCTGCTTTAAGAAATATCACAAATATTCAAAGTGTTTTGCATAGCTGGTGTCCTGTGTTTTGCCGTACCAATATCTCTGCTAGACTATATTTTGGCATCTTTCTCTTGACCTCAAGTCAGCAAGGGAACAACTACTTTCAATGAAGTATGTTTAACCAATTAAGTTATATGCTTTATATGTATATACTTGTACAGGCATATAAGTGTATATATGTAGTTATTCATACCTTTGTTTACATATTTTGATGAATTGGACTGAAAATCTTATTTTTGTCTGCAAAAAGGACCACACTGAAGAGTGTATTCACTGACTTTGTATATAGTCTTGAAGAACGAATTACTGCTGCTTCTTAGAGTAGAACTTAAGAGAACTTGTGCTACTGGACCTTATATTTTTCCCATTGAAATCAATGGCTTAAGATAATTAAAACTGGATTTATGGACTTGCAAGACAGCTCGCAGACCTGTGCAGTCAAAGTATTGCCCCTACAAGTGGAACGCAGTTTGTCTGGGTCCACAAGGCTAGCTGGCACATTCTCAGATAAGTTTAACTCAATGGTTAAAAAAATATGCAGTCTGTAATATAGCCATAGAGGCATGATATAAGGCATCTTATGCTAATAGGCACTTTTAAAACCACCTTTCAGAGCTGTGTGAACATATCCAACAAGCATCAGTAGGCTAATGATGATGATTCCACTCTAAGTATTTATAAATTTTCAAACTATGTCTTGAAAGATAGAAAGTACTTAAGTTACATCCCGAAAATGAAGTTTAACAGCCTTGTTACACTAGATTTATTAATGTCCAGATTTGGCTTGAGTTTTGTTTGTTGTTGGTTTTTTTCCTAAGCTTACTGAAAACAATGATACATACAAGCAAAATTTGGAAATTCCTTACTGTGGCTGATTTTGAGTTCATTGAGCAGAAAATGTCTGATCAGAACATACACGGAAAAAAGTTTTGTGTGGCTTTTTTTTTTGTTTTCAGTGCTAACATAAATAAACTGTTCAACTGATTTTTGTATAAACTTTCCAAAAAAAATCTCAGGCATGGAAAATTTCAGCCCAAAATGAAGTTTATTTGAGAAAATTATAAGCAACAGAAAAAGACAGTTAGAATGGAAATCTGAACTCCTCATTAACTAGAGCTAAGCGCCAACTTAAATGCCAGGCTTTTTTTCTGTTAATATTCGGTTTAAAGTTACATACAGGTTTGGAAGAGCTTAGCTCTTTTTCACCCCTTTTTATTGCTATCACTGACAGGAGGTCTACCTTACACAGCAAAAAGTATGGATAAAACTCAGTAAAATACTTCGCAGCCTAAACAATGGCATACTCTGTTCTTAACCCTTAGATGGGGCAGAAACCTGCATGGCCTTATCTCTGAAAAAGATGGCATGTAACGTTTTGAGCACATGTCATACTTTTCATCTGGAAATCTCAGCACCTTTAAGAAAGCGAGGAGACAGATGTTATTTGACTGCTTTTACTCTTTCTCTAACTAAATGAGGAGATTGCTGTCGTCTAATGGATAGGACCTGCAGCTAACTCCTTAGGAAGCAGCTAACTCCATCCCTGGCTCTGCTGCAAATTCCCTGTGTAATCTCTGCCAAACTTTTTCTTCCTCTGTTCCTTCCTATGGAAAATTCTTCTCAGTTCAGAGGGGTATTTTTTGGGGGGGGATGCAGGATGAGGAGTTGCTTTACCAGATTGGAGTCTGTTTTGCTTCTCGAAGGGTAGCCAATTCAGGTCTGAGATTGACAGTGAATATCTCCATTGCAGTTCCTAAAAGAATGTTCTCTTTTCCCACTGATTTATATTTTGTATACATTTTATACTTTCTACTTTTAAAAAAACTCCCTGCTCTGTCTTTGTTTCCAAATTTTTAGTCCAAAAGCTCTTTATTAGATACACAGAAAAAGGGATCCAAGCAAAGCACTTGTAAGAACTTTTTATTTCAAAAGTGCCTATTGCAAATATTCAGAAAACATTCAAGTCGTTGTTGAGATTGCACTGAGTATGGAAGTGCACACTTCTCTTATTTTTAAATTATTAAGATGGTTAACTTTTCTGTACCTGTGAGGAAGCAAGTGGCACCTGAAAGAGCAGGGCTGCAGCTCTGGTACTGCAGGTCAGAAACAGAGATCCTTGACTCTTAAAAGGAGTCAGTGAAAAGATTTATGTGAAGCACTGACAGTGTTCAGGAACATGCATGCAAACTAAATGTCAAGGTGCCTACATACTAAGAGCATAATTAGGCAGCCTAAATCCCAAGAGTGCTTGTGCCTAGTGTTTCCTATCAGCTGTTTTTTGACATCTGCATCCTTAGCTTACCTCAGTCCTCTGAACCATACTTTAGAGGTGCTTTCTCCCCTGAGTAAGAATAGGAACCTAAGGGAGCTACAGGCTGTCAGAATGTGGTCCTCAGGCCCTGGTCATGTTCTCACTAAATGATATCAAATCCTTCACTGTCATCACTGAAAGATGAAGTACATTCTGTTCTGTTCATAGTAATAGTTAGTTAAGATTTACAAAACCATAAGCTATTGATTGACATTTCTAATAAATTCAGATTCCTTAGACAAAAATTACCCACCATGGGTTAGACACATTTCTACATTTCTGAAAATGCTCTGAAAATGTTAGCCTTTTCTTCACTAGCATGCCTTTCTTCAAGGAGTTCTAATTACATGGAAAGCTTGGAAGTGTTGTAACAAGATACATTTTGCTGTTTCCATTTTTCAGTAACATGGAAAAAAATACAATCTAATGAGGAAAACATTTATTTTGGTCCAGGATTCTTTCAGCTGCCTGATGCTCTTTCCTTCTGCTTTCTTCTAGAGTATATGGTTTTTCAAACTGGCAAAATGTATGTGGACATGAGCTGAATGTATTTTTAATCTTAAATTCAGTAGCAAGCTTTAAGTTACTGAACAACAATGCCTGCATGAAGAAAAAAATATCTCTGCACAGTAGGAAGTTATAATAAGATAATTACTGACTTTCTTGAGTAGATTGGGATCTGCTTTCAAATAGGGTCCAGCATTTTCTGAAGTAGCAATACTTCTGATATGAACACTTAGTTTGTACACAATCTACAACTCAGATTACAGCCTTTCTTGTGAAACAGTGCAAAGCCCCCATAATTAAATACATTTTTGATGTATTTTTTCCAAGTAATAGTAACTGCTTGAGCAGTGTGACAGCACAACATGTCATCAAGTTTAATATAACCTGTATTAGGAAATTACATGCAATTCTATGCTGCAAGATTTATTCTGATTATGGTGGGCCTGGAATAATAAGAAAGATACAAGCTCAGTCTAACCATGTAGTGCTTAGATACTTACACGGACCACAGCAGCTCTCTTCCTCATGTATTGCAAATCCTCTGTTCATTTTTCCCCTGCAGGGAGCCCTCATGTAAATATTGTTAGAAGGGAGCTGTTCACAACTGTTCACAGAAATGCTGTGTTTGTGGCTACTCTAAGAAATGCTCACAAATTTCAGCTAGCACGATATTGTTCTGTGACAGGCAATTTCTAAACATACACATTTGAGATATTTCCGTGCTCTGACCAGAAAAATACCAACTGAATCCAGCTCTGTATCTTCATGGAAGGGCTCCTCACAAAGGCATTCCATCCACTTTCAAGTCCACCTGGGCACACAGTTTCTTTGCTGATGATTTATGCAACATGATATGTTCACTACAGGTATTTTTTTCTGGTGATGAAAAGAGCTCAGAGTGACAGAGAGCTTCTTTTTTTTTTTTTGTCTTCTAGGAGATGCTGATTTTGTCTGTTAGCTTGGAGCTTCATCCTCCCATCAGTCAGTTACCAGTACTGCTGCTAATTCAGCCTCTTGCAGATGGTGAGCCCACGTGTCATGAGTGACTGAAAGGCAGAAAGGAAAGAGGTGATCTTTCCAGAGCGCAAGAATGAGGTGGGATCTGGCAATGAAACTCTTAAGAATGGCTTTATGCTTGTAAACTGGGGCTGGGCTCTGTGCTGTAGGTCAAGGATCAGGGAATGGCTCAGTGTCTCTTCTTTTTCTCCCTGTCATTCCTAGCCCTCTAGTCCAAAGCTATGCTGCTTTAAGAGGCTGAGAAGTTGAATCTACTGCTTTTGCAAATAGTGCTGTCCTCCCACATGAACACTCTTAACTTTTGTCTTGGGAGGATAGGAAGCAGTGGTGAGTGCTCTGACCTTTACAGGCTTTTAGCAACACAGTTTTTGCTCATTCCTTCATTGCCCTCACTCTTTCCCAGATGAGGGGACATGCCCCAGGGCACAATTAGAAATGATGCGTGGAGAAGGAACACAGTAAAACAAAGTAAACTGCCATGAATTTTAGAAAGAGTACTCGCAAAAAGTAACCTAGCTCTGAGGCTTATTAGGGGATATCTTCCATTTCTTAAAGAGACTAGCTTTTAGATGATTCAAAATCTAGTCATTTAAAAATCCTAGTAAGTATCTGACTGGTGGTTCAGGTACTTGACCACTTTTTAAAATCTGGACATCAGAGCTTTCTTTCCAAACAGATTTTGGGGCAATTTATCTTAAGTTCAAACCATCACTAGCCATTGTTTTGCTGTTAAGTGTAAGAGAAGGATATGTCCACTGCTCATAACTGCCAGATAACCTCTCAAAAAGCTTATGTAAAGATGAAGAAAAATAATTATATAGGGTTAAAACATGGCTACAATGCTGTTGCTGTTAATGTGGGTGACCAAATGCATGAAACCAAAGTGTAAGGTGCCTGTTTTTCCTAGTGAGGGTCTGAAGCTGAAACTCCATCAGTGTAGGAATGAAGCCAAGTAATATGACAAGTGAAATGTTGTGGTTCTGGGAATTTCTAGCAGGCTTATGGCTTACGTGTATTTCATGTGAAAGCATGTCATGTGCCTGTCCTGGCTGATCTTGTATACAGCTGTTGAACAAAACTATGTGGAAGAAAGCTTGCATGCTAATCTCTCTTATATGTGAGCCAAATAGAGGTGTTTTCTTTTCAGTCCAGGATATGTTAATTGTTTAGGCTGGGCAAGAAAGCACTTTCAGCAAAAGGCTTGTGCTCTGAGGAATAGCAGTTTCTCCCTTAGAAAACTTAATTTTTAATATGTCTTTTGGTTCTAGATAGGGCAATTGGTAGTGTATATTATTGCTAACTATTATGACATCAGACAGCTAGACGCCAACGAGAAAAGCAGCATCCTTTTCTACAGGAAAGAGATGCTTAAAGTTCTGTAAGGTGTATTGCAGTTTTGTTTGCATATATGAGTTTGGTAGGGTGTTAAGAGGTAATAACAGGATCATCAACACAAGGAAAACAATTCAACCTTTAACTGATGTATGCTCTTTTTCATTCTTGCAACGTGCTTTCATTTCACTGAAATTTAGCATGCTAGTCATGATAATTGAGATTCTACTCTCTACCTATAAACTTGTTCTTTTCTCCATCATCAATATTTCTCAGAAGTGAGTAATTGAAAATTGCAGAGGCACATTTATTACTTACTTTGCTTGTAAGGAATCTCTGATTCCTGATGTGATATAGATTATATATAGAATTGCAAATGTAATATTCAAGACACTGCCAGAGTTTGTGTCTGTGCAGCTTCAGACCATCAGCATGGCTTGAACCCTTGAACTCTTATTAGTGAAAGCATGAATCCTGTCAGATGGAAATAAAGGGCTAGACTTGTAATGAGGTAGTTTATAGTTTGAGCTTTTTTTGCTGATCATGCAAAAATGATCAAAAAAAGATGGCAATAAGACATTTAAAATGAGGATCATGCTTTCTCTTTGAGCTTCTGCAAAAGTCAGAAAGTACATGGAGATTGGAACTTCTGCTGTTCCTGGTTTTTAGGGAAAGCTAGTGATGTTTTGAAACCCTTTCAAAAATGTCTACTTACAATGGCTTCAAGTGATGTCAAAAGTGTTAGGAAGCTGTTTCAATGGGAAGTTTAAGGAGGAAGTCAGATCTAATGGATAGGGAAGAACATTCCAGTGGATGTTATAGTTTGGTGACCTTTTTTAAACAATAAATAATTAATCCTAAAAGTTTTGAGCTGTTATACTAGTTAAAAATAAAAAGGCATTTTCTTGAGCAGTTGAACATTGAGAAGCCCTGTTTTCTTATGTTAAATTCTTCCATGACTTTCACCTGCAAGTTTTTTGTGGTTTTTGACATCAAGAGATAAACATCATTCAAGAGTGCCCCAACTGTGCTGATCAGGGTGATGCATTAAGAAGGTGTTTCTCTTGGCCAACAAGTGTGACAGTCTGTTTTTATACAGCATCAATTTTAAGAAGTCTTACTTAAGAAAACAGAAAGAAGAACTGAAAAGAAATTTTGTCCGTGACATTTTCTTCCTTCTTCGTCTCTATTTGTGCTGTGTAAATACTCCACGAAACCATTGTTTGATATGACCTTGAATGGGTTATCAACCTTTGATAAATTGTTTTGGGGTTTTATTTTTGAGGAATCTGCACAGTTAAAGAAAAAAGATATTCCTAGGGAATTCCCTAGGAAGATCTCTCTGTCATGTTATGGGATATGTTTCTTATACTGTTACAAGATGAAATGAGGGGCTCCCCTGGCAAATATAAAAGTTATGTGACAACTCATCTATTTTTAGATGATTTAAATCAGTGAAGAGGGAAAAACATTTGTTTCCAAGACTGTAATTTTCCAGATGACACCATTTTATTGCCCGGTGCCATACCATGAGAAAGAGAATTCTTGTGGCTTTTGAACTGGAAATCCTGTAGGAATGCTATTTCTGGCATTTATTTGCTGTGAAGCCAGGCACACATGGAGAGCAGACAGACTGACCAGATACAGTTTGTGGTATTAAGGCATTTAGAAAAGTCCCTGCTGCACAGCCCTTTTCCAGTATGCAAAGTGTTGAGTGAAGTTGAAAAATTATCAATGAAGATCAAATAGAAAGCCATGATCTGATCAGACAGACAGACTTTCTCACTACTAATATATTCCTTCCTCCTGCAAAAAATGCCATTTTGAAAATTTGACTTTTCTGTCTTCGTACATTGAAGCTAAAAAAATAATTATTGTTAATGAACAAGGTACTAGTACAAAGTGGGACTGAAGATTGAGTGCACAGATATTTTTTTATTTACCTGAATACCACCTGTGAGCCTGCAAAAAAAGTATTGATTGAGGAATGAACACAAAAGTAGGTAGCTCAGGTCCATTCTTTGGTAACCTTCCAAAGTAGGCAGTCATAGTGAATTCAGTACGGCTACCCATGCAAGAAGAGTTTTTGCGTAGATAAGTGCTTATGGGAGGTATCCTTCCATAGCTTAAAGAATTTGTACTTTTAGATACTTTTTTTATTCAGTTAAATAGAGTAGGCTGGATTTTTCTTTTAAAAAAAACAATTTAAAAAGTATGCTCTGAAATTTTCTTGAATATAGTTGTGTCTCTCCACAGCCTCTCTCATAGGAGCTGCTTTAATATGATGGTCTGCCTGAACGGAGCAAAAACCCTAGTAAATATGGTGCATTCCTCTTTAAAAAGTATATTTATTTAGTAAGTTTAGAAACCACTCTGAGGTTAGGTTACAGCTATTGGGATTAGAGGGCGTCTCGTGGGCAGCTCAGACATCAAGCTATAGGTCCATGGAGTGAAGCTGAGCTGTTTCTAGCCTGATGTCTGAATTATGAATTAGGTTCATTCTAATTCCAATGGGGTAAACCTCAGAGCAGTTTATATACTTATGGCTAAGTGCTCCTAAAATACAGGCTATTTATTTAAAACATACATGTAAAATATAATATCTAAAAAAGATGTCTGCCCTAGCGATGATGGAGCAGAGCAACCCAGCCAAATAAAATCTGAATTCCAACTTTGGAGTCCTGTGGAATGGGATGGCACAGCTGGCTTTATGCCATACACTGATACTTCCAGCTAGGCCAGATCCCTGCTTAGCTCAGGGTGAACTGGAACAGCCACAAAGACAAATTAATTTGCCTCAGCCCAAGGCACTTGCCTCTTCCTCAGTCATACCTGTCATGCCAAGCTGGGAGAGCCCTGGGCTATGATGCCCTCCCTTGGACACTCAGGAAAGTTTCTTAGGCCAAGAATACTCTGCAGGGTTGGCTTCTCTCACTTTCTGTCGCTGGAGTTGTGCAAAGAAGCTGTAATCTACTTTTTAGTCTAGTTTGATATTTGGGGAGTAGAATGGAGCTGGATATTTGGACAGAAAGCCCAGGATTTATTAATAGCATCAACAACTACTTCCATCTGGAGCCACCCTAGTCTCTGAGCTCATTCTAGCAGCAGTGCCAGCTAGTGAACCTCTCACCTTAATTATATGTCTTTGACCCCTATTGCTAGCAATCAGGTAGCTGTGCCAAGCTGCAGTCTACAGCTGGCTTTTTCACAGGACACTCCTGACTGGCTGCTTTGTGGGGAAGACAGTCAGTGAGGGCTTCTGCAGGAAGCTAAGCTGCCCCTTCCTCTATTCATTTTGCTCAGGCTACCAAAGAATTTAAAGGAGTGACAGCATGTGATGTTATTTTTCTGGGATGGGAGTGGAACAGAAACTACTCGTCATTTTAGGAGAGCTGAGCTGGCTCCATCATTATGCAAAAAAATGAGTCAGTTTACACTCAGGTTCTCTCTTCCCTCCTCACCATCTTCCTTTAATTTCCATTCCAGGAAACAAATGGGACAAAATACCTCTCAAGTAACAACTTTTCCCTTGGCATTGAGTGAGGTGTAGAGAAATCTTCTGGAAACTACCATTCTCAGGTTTGGTCAGAAGGTGAAGATCTGTTGCAGATGCAGAAGCAGTAGATGTGTAGTGGACACAATAGGCAGATTTCTTTGGCCACTGAAGAATTTTCATAGGGCTGAAGGAGTGCGTAATTAATTCATGTGGGGATCCTGTGGCCAAAGATCATTTTATACAAATTTGCAGGAGTTGGCAAAACTAAATGTCACGATCAAGCTAGCAGGAGTTAAAAACTGAACGTGGTCAAATCCTGCTGTTATTGCTTTCTGTTTTCAAAGAAACTAAATCTCTCCATTTTGCATGGCAGCAGAGTGCTTACCTATAGTTTTTGGATTCCTGAAATTGACCATACAGCACTGAATATGAGTGAGTCTAATGAGAATATTGGAATAAGTCCTCTCTCTCAGCTGCCTAAATCTATTCAGAGATGCTTAGGAGACAATATTTCATCTGGCAGAACTGAATTTGGGGCTGGGCTTCACTCAGTATAGGAGCAAGAAGTGGAGAGCTTCCAGTGCACTGGTGGGACATAAGCACTGATAAGCACGAAGGTGATGTCAATGAAGGGGTTTGGAAAATGAGATAAAAGCAATGGAAGATCTAAATAGTGGATCTCCATTGAGCCCTCAGCTGTTCTTTTGTCTGTGATTCTAGTTGTCGTCCACCTTTGGGCACTGTCGTATGTGTCTATATTATCAACAACCTTTCATTGAGCCACAACATTCAACTAGGAGGGAAGTAATGGCCAGGTCATACTAAAGCCTGTTATTCAGTTGCAATCCAAGTGCTGGAGAGAGATTACATCTAGAATTGTTTGACTTTTTGTGTGCTCTCTACCAAGAGTATTTAGGCAATAGTGGCTTTCTACGATGGGATGACTGCATCAGTGGACACAGTAAAAGCAATAGATGTAATCTACCTGGACTTCTGTAAAGGCTTCAACACAGTCCCTCACAACATGTTTGTCATAGTTCTCTCTAAATTGGAGCAAGATGGATTTGATGGGCAGACTGTTCAGTGGATAAGGAATTGGTTGGATGGCCGCATTCAGAAAGTAGTGGTCAACAGCTCAATGTCCAGATGGAGATCCATGTCAAGTGGTATCCATCAAGGGTCTGTACTAGGATCAGTGCCATTTAATATTTTCATCAATAATATAGACAACGGGATTGAGCACACCCTCAGCAAGTTTGCAGATGACACCAAGCTGAGTGGTGCACTTGTCACACTAGAAGAATGGGATGTCATCCAAACAGACCTAGAGAAGCTGGAGAGGTGGGCCTGTGTAAACCTCATGAGGTTCTACAAGGCCAAGTTCAAGGTCCTACACCTGGGTCAGGGCAATCCGCAGTTTCAGTACAGGATGGGGGATGGCATGATTGAGAGCAGCCCTGCAGAGAAGGACTTGGTGTTGCTGATTGATGAGAAGCTTGACATGATCTGGCAATAGGCGCTCACAGCCGAGAAGCCAAACTGTATCCTGGGCTGCATCAAAAGATGTCTTGCCAGCAGGTCCCCCTCTACTCCACTCTGGTGGAGTATTGTGTCCAACTCTGGAATCCCCAACATAAGAAGGATATGGAACTGTTGGAATGGGTCCAGAGGAGGGATACAGGGATGATCAGCAGGTTGGAGCACCTCTGCTATGAGGACAGGCTGAGAGAATTTGGCTTGTTCAGCCTGGCGAAGAAAAGATGCTTAAGAGACCTTATAGTGGCCATCCAGTACCTGAAGGGGACCTACAAGAAAGCTGAGGGGGACATTTACAAGGGCATGTAGTGATAGGACGAGGGGGAGTGGCTTTAAATTGGAAGGGGGAAGATTTAAATTAGACGTTGGGAAGAAATTCTTCACAATGAGTGTAGTGAGACACTGAAACAGGTTGTCCAAGGAAGTTGTGGATGTTCCCTCCCTAGAAATGTTCAAGGCCAGGTTGGGTGGGGCCTTGAGCAGCCTGGTCTTGTGGGAGGTGAAGCTGCCCATGGGAGGGGGTGGTGGAACTAGATGATCTTTAAGGTCCCTTTCAGCCCAAACCATTCTGTGAATCTATGAATAAGTTTGGGACAGATGAGTGTGTCTTTTTGTTTCCCTTTGTTTTGATAAGCTGTCCGTCTGTCCTCAGAACTAACTGGATTAGCCTCTGGGTTACTTCAGAGGAGGTAAAGGAGATCTTTGAGGTATGGTGGCACAGAACAGACATGATAGCTTGCTAAGGGCTCAGATGATGTGCCTGCAATGTGTAAGAACCAGCTGCATGCCTGGAATGTTATTTTCTTTTCCTGATGACCAATATTTGTGGCTAGAGGAAAAATTCTCCAGGAAACTGTCATAGGAGAATATGCATCTGTCAGTAAGAGCAGAATTACAGAAAAAAAATAATAAATCTTGTTGTAGCAGATTAAATACCTATCAAGTGACAACAAAAGTTTATTTTCCTCGAGCAAAAGTAATGGATATATTTAAGACATAATCCTACCCTCAAGTGTTTTAATTCTGACGACACTTCTTTTTAAGGAGAGTGGCCAAAATGGAAAAGTGTAGACTAATGGAAACAATGTCATAAAGTAGAGAGCATTTCTACAAGGTAGGTTGACACCTAAATTAGCTAAGAAGGCTTGAAACAAGATGGAAAAAAATATTAAAAGGGAAGAAAAAGATTTGCTGTGGGTCAATGTTGTTGTTATATGAGGAGTGTTTTGCCATCTATGTTATCACAGCCAAATAAGATACAAAAGATAAGAGAATTAGATCTTGTTTGTTTAATTTTACTTTCCCAGTCTTTTGACTGGCTAATCAAGAAAACTCCAGGCTCAGATGGGACCTCAAACCCACTTGTGATTTCTCTTTGCCTCCACATTTTACTTGAAAATTTGCTTTCTTAAGCTTGCAACTCATCCTGTGCTCTTGACAGAAAAAAAAAAAAGGACAATGTGATGGATTCAGGCTTCCATGTCATTTGGCCTCTTGGTGTTGTTATTGCAGGCATTGCTTATCTGTACAGGATAGAAAACATGCCAATACACTTACATATTCTTCCACGCAAATGGCCAAAATCACAGTTCTGTACAGATGTATGGAATGCCGATATGACCAGACTTGCTTGTAAACCTTCTTGATTTCATTTGTAAGGAGATAATTTTTTTCCTAATCAAATATTTGCAGGTTATTAAAATCACCCAGCAAGCTAATGAGGCCTACAGTGTGTTTCTATGTGATTCCTAGTGTATTTTCTCAACCAAGCAAAACCAAAGTTGTGTAGCTCCAGGAGTACATGGAGCGGGGGAGAATGTGTGCTTTAAAGAAGTACAGTTACTTTTGTGCTGCTTTCTTGCTCCTGGTGGAAAAAAATATAACTTTCATACTGGCTCACACTACTATAAGATTACTCTGCAACCCTCCATGCTGAATATGGTGTGATGTAAATACGGCTGCTTATGTACAAACTGAATTTTTTTTTCATCATAAATCAGTTAGGCTATGTTATATTTCAGGTCTATGGATTTAATAAAACAAGAGGCTTTAAGGTTGGACATCGTTCTGAAGAGCTTAATTTAAGTTCCTGAAATGTAGTCTTCCCTCTCTACTGATATGAGAGTTTATTTGCCTGTATCACATGGTGCAAGCAGTAGGATTCAATTCTCTGTCTTCAACAAAGGGGGAGGAAATTACATGGAAGAACTGGAGAAGGACACTCATACACAAAAAAAAAAGACAAGGACAAAAACACATAACCATGAGCATGTTGGTTGGAATGAAGTTCTTTCAGGTTCTCTCATGACGTTCAGACTTTCAGCTTCCTCCATTCAAAAACTGAACATGACAGGTAGACCAAAATTATATAATTTTGGGGTGATGAATCTAAAATTGAAACTTCCTCCATAAGAAGTAACTGAAAACCTCTCTGTCTAATGTTTTGAGACAGTCCGGAAGACATTTCATAAAGCAAGCTTCCATGGCTCATTCCTTTATGTTGATTACTCATATTTTCCCTTTGTATTAATGTTTTTCTAAATGCATTTCATTCAACGCAGTGTTTCTCTGGCAACAAATGGAAGCTCACTGTTAAATAGCTAGCATTGCTTTGATGATTTTATTACTCCAGTGCCCATTTTCATAGCAGAATCCCCCAAAGACCTAACACAGCCTGTTCCTTGTGTCAAAATTTTCAGAACATTGAGCTTTAAAAGCACACAGTTTTCAACAGCAGAAAAATGAGTGCTTCATCCCATGCAAGTGTTTGAACTTTGAGAAAAGTTCTTAACTTGTACAGTGGCAAGGCCAAGGAAAACTAAAAATCTTGGTAAAATTTTTATCACGCACATGTGCAAAGACATTTTAGGATAGCTAAGAGCTGTCTGCTTAGGGCACGTGTGTGGGTTGGCAGAGAATGACTTAGCAGAGGTTTAAATACAGTTTTTTATATCCCAACTGACAGCCCCAATCCCTAGGCTATCATCTACGTTGAAGTTATTTGGTCAGCCTCTTGCGTGTCTTTCCCCTGTCCCATGTTAGTGTGGTACTTGGTTTTCCTCATTCCTAGGCAGTCTAATCTCTGGCACATGGTAAGAGGGTTTCCATGTTATTTTTTTTTTTCATACAGCAAAAAAGAAGCTTTAAAGCTTTAAAAAGGAGTCATTTTAATATCTTTCAGGCTTAATATCTTTTCAGTCAGGTCCTGACTATACAGTGGCTGGCTAGATCCAACACTCCGGAGTTGTTCTTTTTTCTGCTTTACTGAGACTTAGATACAGATTATTTTGGATGTTTGCTGTACGTGAGTCTATTGGAAGTTCTGTAGCTTAGTCTTTCTGTTATGTCAGAGCAGTCTTACTTATTTAAATAATAAGTATTTTTTCAATGAAACAAGGTTTTGACCCATATTCCATGCATCAAATTACTGAAACTAAACTTTGCATAAAATTCCTTTTAAAATTTAGAAGTGAGTTTGTGATATAAGTTTATTCTAAATTAACTAGTTCCCATTAAGAATTCTGGTTTTATGAATCTGGTATTTTTAACATTAAAATGTATAGTAAAAAAGCATAATAATGGATGTTTGTGTTTTCTGCAGACTCATACAAGGTGAACATCCTGACCTGAGCAATGAAGGAGCAGGAGTTGCTGTACTGAAGAACCTGACATACAGATTCTAAGTTTTAAATCACCATTGCAATGCTGCTTCTTATGCAAATAGGTTTAGTTATACTGATTATTTGGGAGTTGATTTGCCTCTGAAAGAAAAATACATTTGTGATAGTATCCTGACTTGTTTATGATAGAGGGAATATAGAGGGAATAAACCAGATTTCAGGTGTTCTTTAAAATGAGAATTCTTCCAACATATCATTGTGTTTAGTCTAGCCCACTAAACCAAGTTATAAAAATTCTTTGGAAATAAGGGTAGGCCACTCCAGAAAATCCAGTTGACATTCCTTGTCATTTCTCACATCCATCCAAGATGGCTGGAACCTTAAGGTTATTAAGAGAGCTGGCAGGGGTGCTCACCAAACCCCTTCCATAATCTACCAGCAGTCCTGTCAGACTGGGGAAGTTCCATTGGACTGGAGGCTGGCTGATGTTATATCCATTTATGTGAGGGGCCGGAGAGAGGATCCAGGAAACTACAGACCTGTCAGTCTGCCCTCAGTGCGAAGGAAGGTCATGGAACAGGTCATCTTGGGTGCCATCTCACAGCACATGCAGAACAAACAGGTGATCAGGCCCACTAAGCATGGGTTTATGAAGGGCAGGTCCTGCCAAACTAACCTGATCTCCCTTCTATGACGAGGTGAGCTGCTTAATGGGTGAGGGAAAGGCTATGGATGTAGTGTACCTGGACTTTAGTAAAGCCTTTGATGGTGTCTCACAGTATCCTACTTGAGAAACTGGCTTCCACTGGCCTGGACAGGCACACCTTCTGCTGGGTTAGAATCTGGCTGGTTGGCCAGGCCCAAAGAGTGATGGTAAATGGAGTTAACTCCAGCTGGAGGCTGGTCACAAGTGGTGTCCCCCAGGGTTCGATGCCGGGTCCTGTCCTGTTCAGTATCTTTGTCAGTGACCTGGATGAGGGGATCGAATGCACCCATAGGAAATATGCAGATGACACTAAACTGGGAGGAAGTGTCGACCTGCTGGAAGGTAGGGAGGCCCTACAGAGGGACCTGAACAGGCTGGACCAATAGGCTGAGACCAATGGGATGAGGTTTAACAAGGCCAAGTGTAGAGTCCAGCACTTCGGACACAAAACCCCTGTGCAGTGCTACGGACTAGGAGAGGAGTGGCTGCGTGGCCAGCAGCACCAGTGACTGTGCCCCTGTATTCGGTGTTAGTGAGACCACACCTTGAATACTGTGTTCAGTTTGAGGCCCTTCACCATAAGAAAGACATTGAGGTGCTAGAGCCTGTCCAGAGAAGGGCAACAAAGCTGCAGAAGGGTCTGGAGAACAAGTCTTACGAGGGAACTGGGGTTGTTTAGCCTTGAGAAGAGGAGGCTGAGGGGAGACCTTGTCACTGTCTACAACTTCCTGAAAAGAGGTTGTAGCAAGGTGGGTGTTGGTCTCTTCTAGCAAGTGATAGGTGATAGAGTGAGAAGGAATGGCCTCAAATTGCTCTGGGGGAGGTTCAGATTGGACATTAGGAAAAGTTTTTCACCAAAATGTTATCAGGCACTGGCACAGGCTACCCAGGGAGGTGGTTGAGTCACCGACCCTGGAGGTCTTTAAAAGACAGGTAGATGAAGTGCTTAGGGATGTGATTTATTAGCGTACAGATACAGTCGCACATGATGATCTCAAAAGTCTTTTCCAACCTAGGGATTCTATGATTCTGTGATTCTATTATTCTATGATTCAACCCTTGCCTCCTTAGTTTAAAACATCCTTGCCATTCGGAGCTCTTGGTTACCTGGCCAGCTGTGAATCTGCTAGGATGAGAGCTGACTGGGTGGTAATTAACTGGACACTTCCATTTATCTCTTCATGCTGGATCAACATGGTAAAATGAAGACTGCATGTTTAAAGCACTTGAAAGGCAGTAAACTTTAAAGTGGCATCTAATCAACTTGTGGAATTTGTTGCTGTGGGACATGGAGGGAAACCATTTGAAAGGCAGGGTAGGATTAAGCACTTGAATAGAAATGATACTTGCAGTTAACTTGTGAAGTTTAAGTATTATGAGGTTTATCAGTTCTTTTGCTTCTGGGCATGAACTGCCACCTCAGCTTATGAAAGAACTTGTTTCTGCTCTCACTTATTGCTCTGAGCGTTTTGTGAGATGCTTTCACAGGGTGTGGGGCACTGAGTAAATTGGTGCCGGTGGGGAGGACAGCAAACCAGAAGGGTCAATAAACCTACTGTGAAGCAGGGACTGCCACACTGGGTTTGATGCCCCTGCTTCTGGGGGAATCCATAGCCCCTGTGGGGGACAAGAAGTGCAGCCAGTGGGCTGCCTTATACTAAACCTGGCTCACAGAAAATTGTCAAGGCTGGGAAGTGATATATCATCCAGTCACTGTGTGGCCACTCTCATACAAAATATAAGCCTTCCATTATGTATGTGTGTTTTCTGCCACATGAATATCTTAAAAAGAATTAAATCCTCTGACCATTTGGTCTGAGATCACATTTACCTGGACTTTCTGTCCTTTTGGTAAAGAAAAGCTAGAAAATGTGACTTGAACATTCCTTCCTTTTTAAAACTTCTTCCATATGTCTCTTCACAGACAGAGGTAATACATATGCATGTTGTGGCTAGAAGTGAATGCACGGGCATTAACTACAGCAGCAGGTGTTTGGGGGATTGTTCACCTCTAGAATATTTGCACAACACCATTTAAACAATTAGCTGTTTGCCCTCAAGGACTGGGGTTTATGAAATGGAACGCTTTACAGCAAGGGTAGTTCTGACTGTTAGATGAGGGATTTTCTTCTCAGGCTTGAAGATTAAAACTTTAAATGCCCGATTGTACTGAACTGGAAGTTTGAATTTAGACTGCAAAACTATGTTTAGGCTGCAAGAGGGCAGAGAGACCATACTGTTGGTAAAATTGTTATGTTAGAAATCAGGGTTAAAAGTAATTCTCTTCAGGCAGAGATATGGTGTCTTCAGATAAGCTTGCAGGAGTATCTGATGGTCTTATCTCACAGAGTTTTTGAAAAAGGAGAACATTCTGACTGCTTTGAATGTTTAACATAACCACAAGCGTAACTAAGAGGTCTAGCTGAACCCAAACAAAAGCAAGCAATGCTATTCCTCCTGTTGGCTTCAAGGAGCCAGTCAAGGTGTTAGATATGCTGATCTCCATGACCAGGATAAAGGGTTGTAGAACCCAATCTAAATGCTTCTTTTATTTCCAGACTTATGCACATTTCTGTTCTTTATTCACAGCTTTATACTTAATAGGACAAGGTGTTAGAGATGCCTCGAAATACGCTATCTCTCCTATTGATTTGGGTGTCTGTTGCTAGGTTCCTTCATATACACTACTGCATTCTTGGGTACAGATAGTTGGACAAGAATTAGCTATCTACATGACAACTACGACCTGGAAATTTAATATATTGATCTACTGACCTTACCAGTCCCTTGAGAGACCATCCTTTTAAGACTCTGTGTGCTGAGGTGAGTTGAGCAATGGGACAGAGCACTACCAGATTACGAAAGGACAGTAATTCCCTCGTGTTACAAGCTCTATAGCCAAGTTACAGTGGTCAGGGCCTTAAATGCACCAAAACCTCTCCTTTGCCCTACTAAGACTTACCCAGGGCCACCATCCATGCAGCCGCTGCCCATTAAAACATGAGCTCCATTAAGCACAGTCCTAGGCCATCATAGTTCCTGAGAGATGTTCCAGCTGTGCCTGTCTCTTCCTGTCCTGCTTTGCTGACTGGATTTCCAGGATTTCCAGGCCTATGTTGTAGCCCTTCTCCTGATCCCGTCTCTAGTTTGAGTTACAACATTGGTAGCCTTGTCTCTGGTTCTGTCTCCTCCTATCTTGATGAGATGACTTAACTTCCTGGAAGGACCCTAGACTGTGTAGGTAGTCTTGTCTCCAGCTCTGTCTCCAGAGACTGTTGTGTTGTGCAGTAAAAATGGAATAATTCAAAGTACATTTGGCATTGTGCTGTAGTTCTGAGAATATTACTTGGTATAGTAAAAGTCAGAGAGGTAGGGAGAGAGAATTGCAGCTGTGTTGATATGCTGGTTAATGTACTGTAGACTAATTTATTTGTTGTGGACTTCACAATGGCATCTAGCTTCATTGTACCTATTACTCTAGTTCAGGTTTGTAGCTAAACAATGTCCTAATTCTAGTTCTGTGCTAGAAGGGCAGCTTATAAACCCTTGTCAGACAACATACAAACTCCTTCTTCCTTCCTGTGAAACCTCCTGGGGCTTAGCATGTGTGGGGGTGGTAAAAAAAGGGACGGAGAAGAGGAGGAAGGGTGAGAGGTGCAAACATCCATTGCCAGCAGAACCTGATGGAGAAAAAGGCTGTGATGGTAAATGATGCATTTTATGGCAGAGAGGAAATGCCTTCATTCCATGAGCTGTGGCCACTTAATGAGCACCCTTGCCAGGGTTCTGGCTACCTGAGGAGGAGGGGTTGGGTCCCTGACTGTATGTGGCCAGATGAGAAGTCTGCAAGCTGGGAGGTGGTGTCCCTGGTGGATGTAAAATACTTACAGGTGCTTCCTGCTGCCTGGCTCCAGCTCTTATGTTGGGAGGCGGAAGAGCTGTGAGCAGATGATGTAGTTGTGTCTGGAAGTTCTCAGGTGGCAGATCACTCCTTAGAGACTGTCGCGGCAAGTATTGATCAGCGCAGTGATCTGAGTCCTGAGCTGCAGAAGACTGGGAAGTGTAATAGGGTGTACTTTTCTTACCTGGAAAAAAAAAAAACCAAGGGCAAGAAATGGTTGCAGGTTTTTGTCTGTGGAACTGCTTGCAAGTTTTTGTCTGTGGAATTGCTTGCTGTTGTCCTTTCATGTTATCTGAAACACACTTTGAACCTTATATTGAAACAGAACTTTTTGACTCTTTATTTGAATGCATGCCCAGGGGAAGGTCTCAAAGCTCTGCAGGGAAGATCTGTGTCATGATAGCTCTTAAGAAGAAAAGGAGGCATGCGCCAGATCTAATAAAGTTTGTAAACAGAACTCTAACCCTTTTACAAGAAGAACGTTTTCTGTCAGCCTACAGGGCTTTTTTTCTCGGTTTTCTTCATTATATTTATAGCTTGCTCTAGTTTAATTTTTCTTGGCCATCAGGCAAGTAAGCAAATCTTTTCTCTCCTGATCCTAAGGTGGAGTTTGTTTATAGTTATACAAGATCTGTAATTACATAGTAGTGTGATTCCCCCAAAACACCCCCTAGCCTCCACTCCCCAAATTCATATAGGGCTTTTTTTCCACAAGGCTGAACACACTTTCAGAGTTTCTAGGCAAAGCTGTTTTGTGTATACATGATTTTCCCTCCCATGTCAACCCTTCCTTCACAAAAAAGAAAAGAATGGAAAAGATAAGAAGACAGGGCAGCTGGGAAACCTTAGACCAAAGGTAGAACGGATTTCAAAACATTGTGATCTAAAAATAATAATTCTGTTTTCCCCTTCTTCTTTTTCTCTCCCCTGTCCCGTTCTTCTTAATGTAATTCATTTTCTCTAAAGAAAACTTGAATTTTGGGAATATATGAACCATGTAACACTTCAGTGACATTGAGTTTATTTGCAACATGCAGTTCTGATTTTAAAAATTGGAAACTGGGATAAGAGCGAACTTGAGACTATTGTGACTTGTACAACTTGATGTAATACTGCACATACATGTACACACATGCATGTATGGCAAAAGGAGTAACAAGGCTTTCGTGTCCATTTCAGTTTGTGTCAGGAATCAGATGCTTTTATGGATATCACAATAATTATTAAATACTTTGGCTTTGTGGACTTAATTTTATCTCTCAAAGGACAGTTCCTACTGAACTTTCTGGGTCTACCCTTCTTGTAAGTAGATCAGAGATTTTCAGTTGTGTGAATTACTTTGAAGGACTTGGGTTGTTGGTTGTTTTTTTTAAACTTTCATTGGTGTTTTCAAAAGCAAAAAGAATCTTGCACCTTTTTGAGTGCCACTCTGCTGCAGGTAAAGAATGTAACAGCTTGTGAGAGTGCAGCTAGAGCCAATAATAATTTGACTGACATGTCTTGGCACTGAAATGCCTGTTAAAACTCAGTCTGTCCTTTCAAGATGGAGATTTTAATGCTGGGCACTTCTTTGAGCTGAAAATTCACTTTCTTTATAGATCTAAATATCGTGCATCTATGCTTTGTTCAGGGTTTAGGCTGAAGAAAGATTCTCAGAATAATCTAATATTTCTATTGATGATAAAATAAATCCCTCAAGGACACGAAATTTCTAAGCCATGGAAGTTTCCAAGCCCAGTACGTACTGCAAACAAGTTTCCATATGTAACACACTGTACTTTTCCATACAGGATCCCAAAGATTCCTTGGAAAACCACAGAAGAGAGTTGACTGTGATAACCTGGTAACAGCTTTAGGAAAAAATATATTTACTTTTGAGAATTTAGGAAATATAGCAATTTTCAGTAAGGGTTAACTGTGGATTCTAGGAATAAGAAAGTTCATCACAGGAACAAATATCTTTAGATATTCGAGGGGCATAATTTCAATAGCAAATAAGCCAGCTGTATTCAGAAAAGTTTGACAATGTACATACTCTTGCTTCACGGACAGGCAACTTCTTTGATTTTAAGTAAGATATGCACACTTTTAAGCCAGTTGCAGAGTAGAATCACTGATATTCTTTCCATGGATTTGAGAGAGTTCCAGTAGGTGGGAGGTTAGCTCTCCTACCTACACTGCCAGTAACCAGAAGAGGTTTTTTTAAAGAGCTGTTTATTACATGGTATGGTAGAGCAAATTTTTTCAATACAACCCCCTGTCTCCTGCAGCTTGTAGTGCTAACACAGGTCTGGTGGAATCTGAGTGGATTTTAAAGCAGTATTTTAAATGTGCTATCTGTTTGTTTTGCTGTTACACACAATGCAATAAAAGCTTTCATTAGCACTTAGAAAATTCTGTACGTGTGAGAGACCATGACATTTGTTTGGGACAGACTCTCATGTTGAATTTCTGCAGAATTACAGATATTTTGTCACAGAAGGTACTGTACATGTGTAGGCGAATGTCTACATGTAGGCATTGGTATTATAAAAACATTGATAGTACAAATACTCTCACTGCTTTCATTATCTGCTCTGTGGCTGTAGCATTTTACCTGTAGTTGAATGGCTTCATCATCTGAATGGTGAATCTAAAGGTTTCTACAAGTGCTTTCCAATTCTGTATCAGCAAGGATGAAAAAAATCCATTTAATCCTGGTAACTGCACCACCACTGTGCTTTTTTTTTTCAGAATAGAGAGGCATGTAAAAATTTGGCTTGAGATCTTGCCTTCCTAGATCTCTTTGCTACAAAGTTCTTGACACAGAGTTGACATGTCACTATGGTGAACAGTCACATCCTTGTAGATCACCAGAGAATTGGCATCTCACAGCTGTGCAGTGGATTTTATCCCTCTCCTTGTTGAGAAGTCAAATGAAATTATTTAGGAGAGTCCAGATTTAGCATCCAGTTTTTGGAATCAAGCCAAGCTAGCTAATTTGTATGTACCTGGACAGTTCCTACTGAAGTTTGTGAGTCTACCCTTTTTGTATGTGAATCAGAGATTTTCAGTTGTGGGAATTAAATCAGAGTTGGGTTGTTGGTTTGGTTTGATTTTGGCTGGTTTTTTTTCCCGTCCTTTTCTAGATAAGTGTGACAGAATTCTCCTAAGGCTAATACAAGGGGATGTATTTGTCTCCAGCAGCACCTGTAGAAGTAAACCAGGGGAATTGGGCCCCAGGATTAGATAATAAAGTGGCCGCTGCTGGTATGAAAATCCTACATACATAAGGGCTTCTCATCAGTCTGCTGTGGAGCCTACAAAGGACTTAGCTTCTTACAATGGGAGATGGTGGTGGGGTGGCTGCAATTCTGAATCAAATGGTCAGGCATGAAAGACAGCACAGAGCACAGACAAATCTCTTTGAGTAGGGAACCTTCATTTTCTACATCCACCAATTTGTCAAAACCCACATTTACGGAGCAGAGAATTACAATTGTTCTCCCACAGCAGCCCACGGGAGCTGCAGTAGCCAAATACAAGCTACCTCACTGCTCTGCAATCTTCAGTGCCCTAGAATAACAGCATAAAGAACACTGAAACCATCTTCTTGATTTCAATGAATTTAATTATCTTTCACATAGTTTTAGTTCTAGTTGCACTCTGGCATTTCTGCATGTTTTTTTCCTAAAACAATAATAATAACTTTTGAAATTCATTGCATCTAAACAAACTTCCCTTGAGCTAAATATTAACTTACTTTTCCTTTCCACTACATAACTTAACAAAAAGTTACAACAAGTATGTGTACTGTACACTGTACAGATTCATGTGGATTAAAAATCTTGCTTGTCAGGCAGGTAGGTTTTAAAATATTTCTTGGAATGGCCCAAAAGTACATTTATATAGGAAAGGAGTAAAATGTAGTGCAATGAAAGCTGGGCTAAGTGCAATGAAAGCTAGGAAAAAACGTTTTAAGAAGCCACCGATAATGTGAGGCTTATGATTTCTTTCAAAGAAGTCAGGCCAGATTGCTCCTAAAACAACCTGAGCTTCTGGCTATTTCATCCTTGTGGAGATCTGTGGGGTCTGTGAGGTTCCAGCTTAGTCACCTCACACTGTGGTTATAACTGTCCTACCGATATTCCTTTGACAGTTTCACAGGGTAGGGGAGGATATATCCTGACATATTTTTTCAGGAAAGGTGCTAGAAATCTATTAGCGTAGCTTCGTGCCACTGAGTTTCCACTGCATGACCACTTTTTTCCATTGGTGATTATTCCAGGGTTGCGTTGGGAACCATCTCTGGGGTTTGAGTGGTGTGAATGAGGGCAAAATGGTCTTCATCATGTGTGAAACTCCAGTTACCTGTCATTTAACTTGACAATAAAGTGAATAGAAGTTGTGTGTCTGCAGCCAGCAGTGCTGTGGGAACTACACCTCTCTCACTTCAAGTATGAAAGAGCGAGCTTGTCAAGGGGATTGAGACACGGACTTCAGTCTAATGGATGAAAGACCCTTTATTGTGTTAGTTTTCACTTTATATACCTTTTCGGGTTACACATCCGGTTATGCACAAGCTGTTCACACGCTTATTTACAGTTTTTTATTGGTTAAAAGTACTTGCTCACGTGCCTATTGCTAACATATTATTGGCTAAATAAATAACTGTGCATGTTTCTAAACAAGTTACACTAAAATTAACCATGTTGACATTTTTCCCCTTTGTTTTTCTCTTTGCCACTTCCTCTTTCCACCGAGCCAGGGCTGTTTCAAGGTTACTCAACATCAACAAGGTTTATTTCATCAAGTCCTTCTCTTTCATAAAATGCCTCCACACAAGCTCATCCAGGTGTACCTGGCCGCAGTATTGAAGACAGTATCTTAAGGGGTCATAATGGGCTCCATTTACAGTCAGGATCAAATCGGTGTAAATAATGATGCCTAGGGCATAATCCTTCCCATGCAAAGCCAGATGACTAAAATAGGTCTCTAAAAGTACCACCTGCTCTTCACAATTTATCAAGGGAGCTCGGAGTGACTCATTTGGCTACAGAATGAAATCTGAAGTGTAAAGAATGAAAGCCCCACCTAAACTCTGCTGCTGTTCATAGGCACTATGAATGTGAATTGCAAAATTCAGCATCTGTGTCTCTCCCTAATATGGAGCATATGCTAGCAAAACCAGAATTGATAGCATTTATTGTTGATGATTTGACTTCTGCCATTAAGTAGATGACTTACCTACAATTTTTTTTTAGTTTGTCTAGATTCTGTACACTTGAGGTCTTTTGAGGATTTTAATTCTGCATTTCATTTGTGATGAGGAGAAAGGCAGACACATCGAATATATGAAGACCTGAAAGTTTCCCAGGCTCTGTTTAAAAAAAGAGTCAGATCTCTAAGAAACTGGGTGACATAGATATATAAATACTTCTTAGGTGTCAGGGATCTGTTTTGCAAAGCAGCAGTGGGAATATGCAGGTGGCATTTCTATTACTGCTACTGAGGTAGAAGCAGCTACAAAGTGAGTCTGTTGAGATCGCTGCCTTCCTGAGAATAGAGGGAAAGAACATGTATGTTTTCTGATTGGATTGGGTGGTGAAGGAAGACATCCTCAAGACACCTCAATTTTAGGATCAGAAATCTGTAATGAAACTCACCAAATGACAGCCAACATTCAAACCTTTATCTTTGCTTAAACACCTGTTGGTTTTTCAGCATGAAATATATCCTGGGTGCTGAGTTTTCCTCAGTACTATTTCTGCAGTTTCAGAGGCTTCACCTTTCCTCCAGTGATGTATTTGAGAGATTGGAGCACATCTCTCCGCTGTCTCTCCAGAGATGTACCTCTCTTTAGGAAAAAAAAAAAAAAGAAGAAAAACACTGAACCTTCTTTCTTCCACACTAAAAGACCTTTGTCCCAAACCACACATGTAGATTTTAAACAGAAAATAATATGAAAGCACAGTGCTTCCTTTATAGCAGACCTTATGTGCCTTATGCAGCTTTCTGAGTTCCTGTGTCCATGGATTTATGATGTGCTCTACACTTTCCACATTCTCAGTGTTGTTTTCCCACATTTGAAGGAGAAATGATCAAGAGATTTGTGCTGGAGTGAAATTTATTCTGTCTTAAGCCGTGTAAAGGTTCCAAATTCACCACAGCATGGAAAATAGAAATGCTGTAAGCATTTTGGGCCCTTCCCAGGCATGCAGACACCATGTTTTCTGTAGAAATGAACATTATATTCTTCCAATTACTGTTCTTGTCAGAACTGCTTCTGCTTGTGATAGATCAGGTAAATATGAACTGAGCATATGTTACAATGCCTAGGGGGTCACTTCTGCATGGGAAAATAGGCCCCAACCCAGTGAAATGTTGCACTACTCTGCAGAACAGGGAGGCTGAGTGGCCTTCCTGGTCATTCAAAGTAAATTACTGGGGTGGACAATCAGCACTGCTAGGGCTTTACAGTTTGGAAACTGTAATTTAATATTTTTTAAAAATGCTTCAAAAACATACTAGGACTGTGGCAAATGGGGCCATGCTGTCCAGTTTCCTCTGCATGAGCTAAAAAACTCTTGAGTGACTATAGAGACACAGGTGCTGAAGCCACGTCCCCCTATGCAGACACTGTAACAAGGCCCCTAATTCCACAGCAATTCCTAATAGCAGCACTGCTAGATGTGCCTCCCTCTGGCTTAGCAAGGAGCCACCTCTCTAACTCCTAAGTAACCTGAATTATTGCTTGGAAATGCTGTTCCTGTCCCCACTGTTGAGGAATACTTTAATTCTGCTGAAATTCCTCAGCGGTTTGCCAACTGCTCTTTCCATGGAACAAAAACCAAAAAACCCAAGCGGAAGTAATGAATGATTTTCTTCTTACTCCAACATTGACAAAACAGACACGTAAAAATAAAGTAAAACCACGCTTACAATTACCCTTTCCTTAGATCACCCATTAACTAGGTAACCAGCTAAAGATGCTTATGTAGCAAAGATCAATTATTACTCAAGATTCCTGAGCATTACTTACGTAGAAAGGAATCAAGACTTGATGAAGAACTTCTCCTTATGTATCTATTTGGTCCTTAAACAAGTAGCTCCAGCTTGAAAAGCCTTTTGTAATTCATAACGTAATTAGGATGCCAATTTTTAATGCTGCTATTAAAAATCTACTGACCTCCCTTGGCTAATTTTAGAAATATCTTTGTCTTTTTGGCATGGCTAGATAGATCTATTTTCTGATCAGAGAATAAACATAACCTGTTAATGACTGTGCTAGTGTTTAACAGGCTACAGATCTATTTATAGTAATAAAGAAAATCTTCCTGCCTGGAATCATCAAACATATGCTGATGTTCAAACATTTGTATATGTTGTATACAAAAGCCTATAATTTAAAAAGACATATAAATAGATAACCATACTTAAGTATCTTCTCTGTGTTTGCATAATACGCCTAATTCATTATTATCTCTCAAATCCGGTCAGAACATGAAAGCAATCAATCAAATATGAGGTGAGAATTGGTCTGGGGAATAAACATGTCTTACTTTGGCTTGAAGGGATGTTGCGATTTGCAGCCTAATATTTTCCCTGTTCTGTTCCATTCCTTTTCCTTTTTTGTTATTCTACGGGGATTTTTAGCCTACTGTTACTGGCAGCTGCAGCGAAGAGTTTAATACAATGTAGTTTTAATCTAGCCGTATTCTAAGCAAATGCTAGGTAAGTGCCTCTGGCTGCACATGCCATGGTCGAAGATGAAGATTCCTTGATCTACCCAGCAGAACTATGCTGGATAGAATAATTAGCTGAGTGTAGTGGAGCCTGATGATATCAAATACACATTTTTTTAAAAATTTGTTTTTATTCCAGCATCTATTAATACTAATAAACTGTTGAGATACTGAAGAAACCTATTCTAAATATGGGTTTATGTTGTCAGCTGGTGATTGTGTTAACTGATAAATATTTCTTACTGGGTCTCATTGCTCCTTGAAGTTTCCCATAAACAAAAACAAAGCCTGAGAATCAGACGATCACAGAGTGTTAACCCAGGGCCTCTACAGCCCACTTAGATCCTGCTTAAGCACTGGGCTTCCAAATCTTACTCTAATGGAACAACTCACAACATCAAAGGAATAAGTGTCACTCTTGTGAACCTTAGTTGCTTTCGATCCTTGCTACGCAATGAGCTGTGCTAGGCCATGCTCAAATGCAAGTTCTGTCAATGCCGGTTCTGCTCTATTGCTTTCAAACTGAGCAGCAGCATGTTTCTCACTCCTGGCCTCTTGCTTCCAAGGCCAGCAGAAGCTGCAGAGGCAGCATATTTGACTCCCTACGGAAGGATGTAATGCTTTGTTTGGTTTGAATCTCTCACTTCATCCTCTAGCCAATGAGCAGTCATCATGGTCAGACTCTGAAGGGAATTTTCTCAAGGTCTTCTTGGAGGAAAGATGATGGCAATGGCAGTGATCTGGCAAGGAGGGATAGACATGTCTCAGAAACCAACATGGCTCAACCACACCTACCCACAAAGAAAAAAAAATATATATGAATGGTAAAATTAGGGCTGGAAATAAGTAGTGTAATGCTATGAGCACCATTGCATCACAAAAGAGAGCTAGAGGAACTTGCAGGGTAAAGGCACGTACTGGGATCTGCATAGAAGGAAAAGAGATTTTGGAACAAGTTAGGAAGGTAAGATCAGCTGGAAAAAAAACGTGCTGCATTACCAGTTACTCTAGCACCTTGCAGCAGATGGCACTGTGGAATTCCCAAGGGCCAGTACAGTTTATGAAACAGGAAGCAGGGGTAATGGAAAAATCTTTCTTTTCTTTTATAAGGGATGTGAGCAAGGACATTAGAAGTAAGAATTAACCTAGTAAGTATTGATTAAAAAAAACAGAATACATGTACTTCTTAAAAAAAGATAAACCACACAAACACAGAAAACGTTAAAGGGAAATAGCCTTAAAAGCAGAAACTGAATGGGAAGCAGAGATTTTTTTTGTCTATCATATAGGCACTAAAACCACCATATAGGTCTCAGCAATTTGTATATGGAACAGAAAACTACTGTATTGTAATTAAGATCAAGAGATAAATGGGCAAAACTACTCCATGACAGGTTTCCAGCTGGACCACAATGCTACAGTCTCAGGCCTATGAGGTTCTGGAACCCAAGGAAACATTATCTGCCAGACCAAAGGGCTTTACAGAGCTAAGTATGTAAAGGATAGATAGTTTAGATATCTATGACAGAACTGGCAGCGTTACCTGTTCATGTAAGACCTGTTCATGTAAGACTTCAAGCTCTGCCAGGGGAGGTTTAGGCTGAACATTAGGAAAAAATTTTTCACAGAAAGGGTCATTAGGCACTGGAACAGGCTGCCCAGGGAGGTGGTTGAGTCACCTTCCCTGGAGGTGTTTAAGGGACGGGTGGACAAGGTGCTAAGAGGCATGGTTTCGTATCTGATAGGAATGGTTGGACTCAGTGATCCGGTGGGTCTTTTCCAACCTGGTGGTTCTGTGATTCTATGACCTCACTTTTAGTAGATTTTGAATTTACTGAATTGTAATAATTACAATTTATATCCTCAACACCACAGGTCTGGCTCAATGCACGTGATATTTTCTGAGTTTTATTGTATACACAGTGACTAGTAGATGTGGGGAATCAGGAAGCTGTGTCAAGCTGGCTTTTTCATAAAGCCCAATACCTCTTCAGTACCTTATTTTGGTATTTCATTGCAATAATTCCCCTTAACAAATATTCCTTTTATGCATGAATGCCATAATTTTGCATACAAATCAAGGACATGTAATTGCCCTGACATTTTCAAAAACTAATTTTCAATGCAGGATTTTAATTTGCTCAGTGTAATCAATCTGGTTTTAAAGTCCTATACAACAGATTTCCTGCAACATCCATAAGAAACTTTTCTGCAGCTTTTTTGATTGCCATGATTTTTTTCCTTACCTGTGTTTCTGAAAATAAAATGGGTCCTTAAAAAGAAAATCTCATTTTATTTATTAGTGGTTTGATGTGGTTGATAAGTTTGCCTGTGGAGAATATAATCTCTACTGCAAGGAACCTGGCATATCAGAGCAGACAATACAATATTTCTTTGTGCAGAACCATGTCTACAGGTTTCCATTTCTGACAAAATGGGAGAGATTTACAATGGGGCCTTTTTTTATCAGTATTATGACAAATTAATGAATTATTGTGGTTAGGCCTTTCAGAGTTGGAGTTTTTAAAAGTGTGTCATTGATCAAGAATATCCAGCTCCTGCTATTTTGTTTACAGCTCAGAGGGTAAAGGAGGAACAACAGGTCCTAAGACTTGTGGCTGGATTAATCAAGCCTTGGGTGTCCCAACTGAATAAATAATAATAATTAAAAAAGAAAAACACAGAGAAAAAAACTTTGTGACCCTTTGCAAAACTCATCTCCTACTTGAACAATTGCAGTTGGAAAAGGATTAATAGACTGAGCATTGCTTTTTAAGGAAACCATCATCTGTCTGTCTGAAATCCCTCTCCATGCTGTAATAGCTATTAACAGCATCTCTTACTGTAAACACTATTTTTCTATCTTTATTTGTTGTTTGTATATTTTGTATATATAGAAGTTCTGGTATATAATTAGCTCTGGAGTATCTTGAGATACTTGACCATTTTTCATACTAGTTATGTGACAAAGCAATTGATGGAGCAATAGAAAATATTCTTTCTCCTCATTCTTTTGTTTTTTAAAGAAATGTTCACCATAGGACCAAGGGCAACTCCTTTGGCAAGCTCGTCTGTGCATTCTGAATATTTATTTAGTGTCATTGTTTAGTACTGAATTCTCTGATTAATCTTCAGCGACAGTAACTTCAAGAAAAAACTACGCAGCTTCCAAAAGTCTGTGGGCAAATTCATGGCAGAAAAATCTACTAAGACTATTAAATCCAAAACCAGAAAGTCCCTAAACTGCAAATTGCTGGAAGTTGGAAGGGTGTTCCAAGGAAGTATCACTGTATCTTTTGCTTGTAATTTTCCCTGGGCAACTACTTTTGGCCAGTGTTGGAGACGAGGTACTGAGCCAGACAGATCTTTGGTCTGACTCAGTACAGTTAAAATTTTACAAAAGTGTCATGAGAGAGACATGAGACATGGCAGATGCAGGGGTGCAGGTGAAGAAGTGCTGGTTTTGTTTCAGGTAACTTGTCCTTGTTTTGCTTTTCTTTCTTTTTTCTTTCTTTCATATTTGGTTTTGTTGAGTTTCGTTGGTTGTTTTTGGTTTGGTTTGGTTTTTTTTAACACGTAATTAATATGCTATGTTTTGCTGTGAAAAGCCATTTAGCTTCATTGTTTTGCCAGAGTTGGCCTTTGCAAATTTAACGTAACTGCAGATGCTGTGGGGAGAGAGAAATCTCTCTATCCCTGGAGGAATTAAAGCTCTCAGTGAGAAGTCACTGCTCTGATCCTTTGTGTAACCACAGTGTTGTTGCTGAGCTCCTGCTCTCTATTAGCCTCCCGTGCAGTCTAGGGTTTAACTTGGCAGAACTCAAGGTTTTCAGAGAAATTGGTTCAGCTCTTTAACCATCACGTCTACCAGCCCACATGCAAAATCCTTAAATATCAAAAGTCACGGATACTTTGAAAGCACATGAAAATCCATGACTCATGTGACAGCTGTGACAAAAAAGCAGTCTTTCTTATTGCCCTTTTGTTTATGGTCTTTCAGCCAATTTCCTGTCTGACAGTATAGAAGTCAACTGTCAAATAAATGAGTAAATTGCAATATCAATACCTTGAAATCTTTCCTAATACTTGGACATGGTTTTCACTGCATTTTCTTCATCTGTAGATCTTTTAAAGTACAGAAGAATAAAAGAAGAAAAGTTATTGTTTCCCTGAAAGGACTCTATGTTTATTGTATTTATTTATGTTTTTAAGAGTTATTTTTGCACACCTGGTACTCAGATATTTATACATAAATATTTTAACATTCTTTCTTTTAAATCCATTAAATATGAATGTCAGTCTCCAATCAGTAGCATAATGGTGGATTAAAAGAAAACTGCGAGGGCTGTCAGCATTTGTAAAAAGCTTGAGAAAATGTCAGTTCATTAACAAATTCTATAATCACAGATTTTGAGATCTCACCCAGTTATTGAAAGGTCATTTTAATTTGGCGTATATCTATGCAGCCCAAAGAGGAATTTCTGCCTTCCTGCCCTCCTTTGCACCCTTGGCTACAGCATTTTTCTGCCTCTCTTGTGCTGGCACTAGCACTATTCTTCAGCCTGATCTTTCTGCCACATGGCTGCATAAACTCTAGCAGGGGAACAAGAATGAGTGTGGGCAGGACCGTTTCTCCAGCACAGCACAAAGCAGTGTCTAATTAAAGTGGGCATGTAACCATGACCCCAGTTCTTGTCTCTTCCATCAAGTGCTGTGTGCTGAGTGGTTTATCTGGGTTGTTCCTGTGTCAGCTGAGGAAGGTTATACACGGGAAGAAGCAGATGTTAAAATATGAGTAGGAGACAGCCTCATAGTTCCTGCCTAAGCCGAAGATAAGCTGAAGTCTCCAGGTGCCTACACAGACATCAGGTAGCTGTGGAGTACATGCAGCACAAGTGTGCTGCACTTCTGTAGTACTGATATCACCAAAACATCGAATTTGCTGATATCTACAGTCAGTGAACCATTTAAATGGCTGCCAAGGACCATTATTTGGACAATAAGCTGAGCCTGATAAGGCCAGTTGCAGCTGTTATCTGGAAAGGGGATGAGGGCAGAAAGTGAAGGCCCCCTAGTACATGCTGTACTGGAAGGTTATAGCTGTGGGCTAGTGCCTTCTCTCTTCTATTCTCCCTGACTTCTGACACCTATTAATAACGCTCACCAGGAAAACCAAGGAGTGGTGACCTCTTGGAAGGTTTATCAGCCAAAGGAAAGCAAGGACTGTGAGAAAGAGGAGGCCCATCAAGACACCAGTGCTAATTCAGGTTCCAGCAGAAGAGCAGGACTGCTGTCACTGTCTGCTCCTTGAACCACAAAGGAAGGATGAAACATGGCTTCTGGTGGTAACTCCAAATCTTTTCCATATATGTCATCTCCAGGTTGGCCAAACACCTTTTGTTTTCAAATCCTCATCTAAAAGCAGTGACATGACTAGATCTTACCCAGAAACAATGGGTAGATATTCTGGGCATTCAAACGCAGCCCAAAGCATTGCAGAAGCCTCACACAAACACAGACATTAAAAAAAATTACAAGACACATGATCAAATGAAAAACCTACATGTTCCTATGAAATAGATTTACTGGGGTCGGGGAGGACTCATCCAAGCCCATATAGGTTTTAATTATTCTGTTGAGCTCAGTCATAACAGTAATAGTGATAGCCATGATCATTCCCTGCCCCTGAACACAGGCTAGTCAATAATGTCCCATGAGTAGGGGCATAAAAGGCAATTAGGGCTGTAGAGGCATGAGCATGGTCTACAACAAGCTTTCAGCAAGGCAAGTGACAGAATCTGTCTGGTTGAATGGGTTGATTAAAATGTGATAGTCTAGAAAGTAAAAGAATTGCATTCCCTTTATAGAACCTGAAAGACCTGAAATCAGAAGATATTTAGCCAGAAGAAAACCTAGGAGCCATACTCCTTACTCCTGACTCACCTAACAGCCTCTATATGCTATGGATGATTTTCTGAGCATTTGCAGTTTTGTTCTAATTACGGGCTGAAATTGTTACATCCTGATGGTTACCGGTGATGCTTTTCCTTCCTTCCTCTTTGTTTAAATAGCACTATTGATTTTACACTTTTTCCATTACACCTCCTCATTATTTCATAGATATCAGCAATTCTGTCTGTTGACTAGTTAACTTGCTTCTACACCTAATAATGGGTGCTGTGTAGTGCTTTTGAGGAACAGCTTACAGGCATGTTTTCTTGTCATTTCTATATTTACACTTGCTTTTTGCCATGGTTTCCAACTTAACACATTACTTGTCATACTCTTATTAAAGAAGGTTTTGTAATGTCATTTTTGACATTTCACCCTCAATACTATTGCTTCTTAACTTCTCTTTTTAAAATGTAGTTGTTCCCTTTCTTGGATTACTGTAGTTTTCTTCCTCTTATATGTTTTTTTCCCCCTCATTTTGTGTCTTGGTGAAATGTTCTTATCTGCTAGAGAAATGAAGACAAAATGCAATTTTCCAGTTTTCATTGCAACATATTTTAGAATCGTATCTTTGAGCAATCCCTCCTGAAGACCTGTTGGCTGGTTTCTGGTTTTGACTTCTTTTTTGGAGAAATTGTAACCTGTTGGGCCTTAATTATAATGGCTCCAAGATTCTCCAGCTGCCTTGGATTTTACTATTTCCTCTTGCTATATTTCTTCCACTACTCCACCTCCTCTTTGCCTCCAACTCTTCTGCTCTTCTTCTGATGAACTGAATTAAAACGTTCACTAGCAGAAATTATGGTGTGCAGCTGTGCACACCATTTGCTGATTCCAGATTCTTTCCCTCTGTTTATGCTTTCCACACAGATTGTTGCTGCCACTGGAAAAACAAATTAAATAAAACTGGCTCCTGGTTTACTGGTGAGACTAGTGGTAAACAAGCTGGGGAATGTTGAAGCTGTATAATAGCTTTAAAAAATGAAATTAAATAAAAAGTCCAGCTGCAGTGAACCGTTTAGCACAAATACCTAGAAAGTGTCACGAAGGTGAGGCGTCCCAAAGGGAGATGACTGTGGGTTGATTTTTATTGAGCCTAACAAGCTTTGGTGTCTTACTCCAGGTTAGGAAGCTAACAGGTTGACTTGGAAGCCCTGGGAAGGATAACTTGCTCTTTCTAAAAGGCCAAGATTTCTAGTAAAGGATTGATTTCCATTCTCCTATTCTCAGCAAACCATTTTGCTTGCTTGTTAGTTAATGAGTATGGAGAATAAGGGGAAACATTCCCTCCTTGGTGTTAAGATACACATATGGGTCTGCTGAGATATCTGAAGTCTGGAACCTAACTGGCAGAATGCTGGGTTTCTTCCAATGTGTGTTGCCAGCTGCATGTGAATATGCATCCCTGAAATTCTAGCGTTTGGCAGCCATCAAGATCTGCAAACATAAAAGTATTCGTTCTTGGATCTACCTATATGTTTATAACTTGCTTCCCCCAACTGTGTGTGAGAGTCCAAAACCAAAGAATCCCCAAATACCCTTTATATGCTCTCTGGCTTTCACTCCCACACACTCTTGTACGTGCATGTGCATGCATGCATAGTTATTAGTCAAAAATACATGCAGACATACACAGAAAACAAGGCAGAAAGGAAAGCTGCTTTTGAAGGGACATCATTCGCAAGATGTAGCATTTACAGCTTCATTTTCACTCTTGGATTTGATTGCAGATATTTCACTTTTTTCCTCCTTTTATAAGCTACCAGAAACTTGAGGAGGGCAACAAGGTGGATTAAGGGCACAGCAAAAATTGGTCTGTGAGAGAGATTATGGTGTGGGAAACTAGCAAAGAGGGGGCCTCTGAAGGGAAAAGAAAAAAAACAAAAAAAAAACCCCAAACCCCAAAAAACCAAACCCGAACATATAGCTTTTTGGATTCTTATTCCAAATGAACTTGCAAACCTCTTCTCCTGTGGGTCCAGCCAAGTGATTTCAGCCATTGCAAGTGATGATTGCCGCGCATACCTCTGTCACAGAGGCAGCAGGCATTGCTGGAGAAATGTGGGATTTAACAGCTGGCTGGGGGAAGGGTGGAAAAAGCAGAAAATGACCCCCTACATTTGAAAGGCGTGATGTTTCTTGCCTTGTCCCCCTCGCCCCCACAACATTTCCTTCCCTCCCTCCTACACACACATTAATGAAATGAATAAGGATTTCAAGCTATGCATTTCTTGGAAGTAGGTTGGAGAGCCAGTGACACTGTAACCAATGTGTGAATCTCCTTTTAGGAACAAGTCCCATGTGCTGTGTATAGCTCTGGGGCGCAAAAGCCTTGCTGCCAGCCAGGATAGAGGTGAAGCATCTACAGCCTTTGGTTAAAGTTCCCTCAGTGCTAGGAAAAACAGTATTTCTGAAAGCAGAATGTTTATGTATGTACAATATAACATAACTTCATTTTTTATCAACGATCCTATTCACAGAGCATGAAGCTAGGAGGCACTGAGCAGGGCAGGACACTTCACAGTCAAATTGAAGACAGTAAACACATACAGGAGATAAAAGTTGGAGATTCTTTGGAGAGAAACCTGGTCAGAATTCAAGTTTTTTATGTGAATAGGAGCCTCGTCTCCTGCCTTGCTTCTGCAGCCAGTGCCGCCAAGTTCCAGTAAATTCAGACTGGAGATGCAGTCTCTTCTTTTGCCCTTTCAGCCCCTGTAGCCATCAGCACCACCTCAAATGGGTGGCTGGGGCACTGGAGGTCCTGCTTTCATCTGACTCATTCTCCTTTCTGTCACAGTGACCTCCAGTGGTTCCCTTCATTTATGTACGGCATTATGTGTCCTAAAGAAATTGGGCTTTTCCCCCTCTTTTTTATTTTCCCTTTAAAACATCCACAGATAAAACTGTGTTGAAGGTGAGAAATGAGACTGCATCAGCTTTTAAATCAAATTACTGTTGTTGCTTCTGAGGGCACTGGATTCCTCCTTGACAAAAATGCAGGAAAGGCATGCATCTGTGAGACTGGTGAAATAATTAGCTGGTGAAACAGAACCATTATTTGTGACTATTAAATGAATGAGTAAAACTGTTCTGAGATCTGCCAAAATGCTCACATAGAAAAATCAGACTGCTCAAGGGGAGGGAGGGGGTTAGAGGCTTGGAAAAACTGATTTTCTCAAGTTTGAAGCCGGTCAGGGAAGATGGGGGGAGGGGAAGGGACTAACTTCATCTCTGAGGTGGTCCCACTTTCAAGAATTTTGTGAGCCCTCTTTCTGGAAGTGGTTCTCTTTATACATTCAGACTTGGCTGGCAGCGGTCACCTTGCTTGGCCTTCCCTTATTTAAAGAAACAGCTGCATATGTCAGTGTTTTTGTTGCTATGACTTTGTACCTCGTGCCAGAAGCTCTGAAGCTATAAGCCTGCTCACCTTATATGTACAGCATATAAATCTGTACTCTTAAAGAGGGCCAATGGGATGTTCCTACAGGCTGGGAATGAAAGGAAGGGTATCAGAGGCTAGGACTAAGACACATCTGTACGCGAAGAAGAGACAGATCATTGTATACTGGAAAAGGAATTGTGTTGAAAATGAGTCAAATACTTTCAAATTCCAAGGGGCCCTTGGGAATATATATATATATATATATATTTTTATGCAGGCAAAACTACCAGGGAACTCAGTGGAAAGTTTTCCTGATTGAGGGCAGTTGGGTATAGCCTTATAGCATCCATCTGCCACCTGCCCAAGACCAACAAAAAAAGTCTGGGCATTAAAGAAAAGGATCGTGCATGAATTTATGGTTTGTTGTTGAAAACAGTGCCAGGGTAAATTAACACAGAAGTTTTGTTGCTTGAATGAGCCCGTAGTGTTCACTTTTGTCCTGAGGTAATTATGCATCTCACCTGCTATGACATCTTCCTCATTCTTGCTAGTCCTGTCTACTAGCAGAAGGGAAAATATTGGTGAAACAGTATAACTCCCAGGAGTCCAGTGTGAGATCAACCTCTGGCTTATGTGCTAGCTACTGAAATTTCTTTCTAGTCAGATGAAGAGCCTGCCATTGGACAAGCTGAGTCCACCAGTACACATGAGGCAGATGATGAGCGGGTGAGCACAGTGTGCAGCACAGCGTCTGATGCGTGTGCACTGGGATAACTGCTGCTAACATCAACAGAAGCTCTGCGGGTGTTTATAGTGCATCCAGACACGCATTCCTTTCACAGTACCTAACAGCTATTGTATATACCACTGTAGATTGTTCCTTGTAATCCTACCTAAGCTCTGACAAATAAGACCACATCATGGACTTCTCTTTCACAGCTTCAGGCAACTTGCCAATGTGCAGCCTTTCCTCTTAATAAATTAAAATCACCTAGGATGAGCCACACATTTTCTTGAGGTCTTTTACTCTGAGAATTTTAATTAGATCCTTATAGTTGTTTTTCATTATGCATGCATAGGTTCTTACTACAACACTATGTAAATAATAACATTCACATCAAATTGTTCATGTAAGTGTGTTCTAAATTTACTAGTGATTTTGGACTGCAAGACTCATGCTTGTTATGTCTGTCTCTGTTGATCTCTGGCTGCTGGCTTTTTTTATAAGTGTGACTATTAATGGTCCCAGTAGGTTGATCTTTGTCTGATAAAAATGTCTCTTAAATGGATTAAATTTAAATGACAGTTCATCTGTAGTTAGAGCTGCTCTTAACTCCAAGTATTTACCCCATGTCATCTTATCATTATCTGAATAACTCAAATACAGTCATAGTGATTGTGATGTATTTATTTAAAGTTCTTGTTCTCCTGCCAATTCTGAGCCTCTGAAACTGAGCAAAGCTGGGAGCTTTGGAGCTGCATAGCCCTGTGGAGTCCTGACATGAGAGTAAGTGAAAAAAGATCAGTGGATTTCATTAACGTGGATAGCATTTTCTGCATCTTATTTCATGATTCGGTGTTTCAAATACAAACAAATCTACTCTGTCCTGTGAGCAACTTCCTGTAGCCATTGCACAACATCTAGGCTAATGGAGAAGGGGTCTTTTAAAGAACAGCCTTTCTGTTTCTTTCACACTTAAAAAAACTCCAAAGTTTTGTCAAGTTCTTATACTGGTGCCAATTTCTCACTGACTGTCGCTCAAGTATTTATCAGTAATGCTGTCCTGCACTGCCCAGTTGTACTGAGAGGTGAGCTTTCAGATCTTCCCAGCCTCTGCTGGTGGCTCTGCCCTTGTTCTTCCCAGGATTACATTGCCTTTGCAAAGGCGCACTTTCACAGTGGTTTTTTTTTTGTCTATCCAGCAAACACATAGGACCTCTCTGTGATGCATACTTGCAATACTGAGCACTCACGTATGTGAGCAACCCCTCTGTGGTCAAGGAGACCATACAAACCTTGCTTGCAGATTGATTGTGAGCAATCCTGTGGGACTCATATTAGGGTGTAAGATTCAAACTGCTTGAGGCTGTAAAGCAGTCCTGTCAACTCAAGGTACATTTAAACTAACTTCTCAGTATAGTTTGTGAGTTACAAGAAGGCTTGTCCTTCATCTCTTGTGATTTCATATGTGTGAGTGGAATGTCATCACTACACAATGAGAAGACTCATTATCCCCAGAAGGATGATGAGCCCATTTTGTCTTAAGAAAAGTTTATTAAGTCTATGTTCTTTCCTGGTAATTCTGTCTTGGTTATTATTGGAACAGGAACTGAAGCGATGCAAAAGGTAGAAAGGCAAAGAATCTATTTACAGACACTTCTTGCTTGCTGGCACTGAAAAGTGTAGACATTTTAAGTAGGTACAGCAAAGCATTAAATCTTTCCATGTTTTGTCTCAGAATTGCAAAAGTAGACTGGCCTAAAAGTCTGTCTGAGGAATTGGTTACTAATACCCCCAGTTTTCTTGTTGATATGTCACTGTTCCTATGAGCCCCAGCCTGGATGAGAGGGCCTTTGGGGCAGTTCACACTGAGGGCTGATCTGGTTGCTGGACTGAACCACTGACATAGTGGTACACAGCTACTCTTCCTTCTTATTGGGAAAATAAATGGTCTTATTTGGACCAGAGTTTAGCTATACTTGGTGATTTATATGCCTGTGTATTTCCACATCTTTTCAGGTTCTAGAGGGTAAAAAAGGGCAAGAACAAGTTTCTGAACACAGGTAAAGTGACTAGCAGTGTGAAGACTTGAAATGTTATCAGAGTAGGTCTTCTTCACTCCTCTGGTGAAGCAAAAAGATGGAAAATTTCGATGCATACAGGAAAACTCTGGCTACAAGGTGGGGTATTTTTTTCCTTTGTCTTGCCCTAGTTTTCTGTTCAAATGATCCAGATCTTATAAAATGTAGTTCTAATGGCACTAATCCACACAAATCCCTCCTGCCTCTAACATGCTTGTACAGGCACAGTCACAGCAAGTAAGGTTGTTCCAGTATCTTGCAGCTAATGAAGGATTTTCATCAGTGCATATGTAGACCTTGTAGTTCTGTTGGGGAAAAAAAGGTCTTTAAATTTTCTGAAGTTTACCTTCAGGGAAGCTTGTGCCCAACAAAAAGAGTGGTATTCAATGTGGTTTCTGAAGTCCAAATATCTTCTAGTGTAACAGCGCAACCAATAAGATGCAAAAGAGGCTCACTTGTATTGTCAGAGAACAGGATCCAGCCATTGGAAAGGGCCAGTCCATGGCATATGCATTGCAAGCCACTCTATTGGATCAGTAACTCATTTGAAAGGAGGGGCATGGAGAGGGTTAGATCATGGATATTTTCCACAGTACATTAGTTAACATGAATTATAGGAAAAAGTTATTTTAGTTGTGAAGAGAACAGTCCAAGAAACCAATTAAAAGAGTGGACTCTAGGGGGTATATAATCAAAGAATTATGTGTGAAGTTCAGTGTGTAACAGCTGAAGTCAATGTCTAGAGGGGCATCGTAGTGGATGGGTGACGAGAAACTGTCTTCAAGAATCATCACCTTTATCTGGGTGAACACTGAAACCTATGGCTTACTATCTGATGACTGTATTCGTAGCCTGAGTGAAAGAACTGGGATAACCAACCATGAAACACTACCCTGCCACCAAACCCAACCAAAAGAAACAGGGTGCAGGAACAGGCTATACGATGTTTTTCCTTTCTGCACCAAGTCTGACCCCATTTTGAATAACAACAGGGATAAAGAAGTAAAATGACTTAACTAAGGAGTCCCAGCACTCCTGATGTTAAAATTGGGAGCAAATGCACATGCCTCTTTCCCTGCTTTGTTCACGAAGCTCTTTCTCACAGAAACCAGTGGTGGTCTCAGTAGAGCATAAAATGTATTCTTTTTGGTGAGTTTATTGCTCACATGACCTGACTTCTCATGCTTTTCATTTCATTTTTATAATGGAAGGTATCATGACATGATGCTTAAAAGGTAGTTTGTGCTTCTTCTACTTGTATCTGTTCTGTAATTAAATAAAGACCTTCAGACTCCAAAGAAACTATTCCAGTACCTTTTTTCTGTGGTAAATTATGACCAAATAACAAAATGTTTTAAACTCTCGAAGACTGTAACTAAATACAGCCAGCATTCCCCTTCTTTCTGAATTACAGCAAGAGAGCCAAATTCTCTGTGGTGGCTCAGGAGATCAAGGGCACTTACTCATAAATGAACACGCATGCTTACTACACTGTAGGTACATTGTATTGGGAATAGTGCTGTCCACATGTTGAGATGGTGAATGTCTAAAACTAAGCCAAACAGTTCCTGTTCCTGAAATCCCTTCCTTGAGAGCATAGAGTCATTTCATAGTATAGGTGTAAACTACATTGGCTTTTTCTGGTGTGTCTTGAAAGCCAAATGAATGTCTGTATTTACAAAGGACCACGAAACAAATTCTGTGAGTAGAACTCTACTGTTAGTAAGTGATCACTGCCAAGTGTGCAGAGCCTGAAAAGGTCTGTTATTGAGGTCCAGCACAGGGTTGCTGCTGTGAAGACTTGTCATCATTTGATGTCTCTAAAAAGCTTTTAAGTTCTGTAGTAAACATGGTGACTACTCTAAAACCAGAGCAGCAATGGGGTGCCAAATGTTCTGCTTGGAGATCTTGGGCAGTAACAACACTTCTGGCTGTGTTAGCTGGATCTGAGAAGCAAGACAGCTGCTCAGTGAATTTCTGAGATAGCCCACCATCTCCTGGTCTGATACTGTAGCTTCTTTATTTTGTAATTTGGACTCATCTTTGACCTCCCAAGCTGAATATTTGTAAACTGTGTTTTAGAAAATTTCACCCAAAACAGTCATACCAATTTTAAATGCAAAACAAGGAAAATACATTATATTACCCATGTTAAAAATATTCTGGAATTTATTCTGGAATTTATTCTGCGAGGCCCTAGCACCTTTGTGACTCAGGGGAAAAAAATGGAAATTTTGAAGTGCATCCCCTGCATTGTGAATGCTCTTTTTTTCACCTTAAAGAACACCTGACCATGTTGTAATCCTCTGAAAAGCCACACTGATTTAATGAAGGCTCTTTTATCAGCAAAAGCCTTCATCACTGAGCATTGTGCAACTCCTGTGCAGGACTGGACTTCTAGTGCACATCACTTACAACTAAAGGTATTGCACCACCCTCCACCTCCCATGTTCACCCAGAAGTGCAGACCCTGTCAAATGAGCAGCTGAAAGGGTAAAGGCAGACTTTCCCCACCGTGCTTGCTTACGCAGGACATTGGGATAAGGTACTGAGATAGGGAAATATAAGGCAACGGTGAGGAAGAAGCCTCCTTGGTTGGTTTTCCTGCTGGCAGGTGGATAGAAAGCAGGAGGAAGCTCAGCATAGCTGCTGAGAGGAGAGTATAACCCACCTAGGTTACAGAGCCTAGAGAAACACAAGAACAGTGACTGTGCACCAGGATGCAGAAGAGGGACTTGCGGAGCCAGGAAACTGGTGAAGGAAGCTGACATGGGTGAGGTGAGGTCTGGGATTAACTGATCAAAGAGGAGGGAAGGTAGAGTATAGATGGGGATGATGGGCCCAGGAGAAACAGAGATGAAAGGGCTTGGGTGTGGAGAGGGAAGGAGGAGTGAGTAGATGGATGGTGACAGAAATGGTGGGAGCAGAAGCAGGAAGTCAAGGAGCATGCAGGGCAACTGACATCGGATGAAAAGACAAGAGCTGGATTTTGGTTTCAGAACAGGAAAAGGAATGAGGTGTGGATGGGAAAGCAGAAATGGTAGGATAAAGAAAGAAAGAAAAGAAAGTAGGTGGCAGAAGTAAGAACTGTAACGTCTGATTGTGCAGTCCTAGCCCTGACTGTAACATGGGATCAAACAAGCCAAATGAAATTTGTGTGAGCAATCTGCCTTCTAGTACTTCCAAATTCTTGAAGTGCCTTGTTATCCATAATGCTGTCCATATTAGGTATGTTTAGGTGTGCATATATGCCATGTAGAACATGAAGTGGACAGACATACATGACTGTATAAATACAGTCTTCCAAGAGGCCATACAATGCAAAGACTGAAGCTCCAACACCTTTTATTTTTCTCCTTTTACATTTTACATTACGTATACCAGAAAATATCAAAGGAAGTACTTTTTACTGCAGTGTCTCTGAGACAAGTTGAATCATTTGGGTTGAAATGTCTGAGAAATCAAAATATCTGGAAAATTTTTAGTCCCCCACAGCTAGGAAGTCAAAGCTGCTGTAGTTTGTTGCAAATAAGTTTTCAGGATTTATTTTCCTTGCGAAGCTGAGAGCTTAAAAAAACCTGCATTCAACTTTGGAGAGTTAAACCCAGAGGTCTGTAGCAGTGACTTTCAAACCACAGTCTGTGATCCACAGGATCCATAGAGAGCTTTTATAAGGCCCGTGTAAAGGTATTTAGGAAAAACTTGACTTTTGCTCTAAAATCAAATTTTATATATAGAAATGAGGAAAAAAGGTTACAAGTCCTAAATGGTCAGTGTAAAGATATGAAGGAGACAGGAGACACTTCAAAATCAGGCATCCTCTTATGAAGTGACCAGTTCTACAGAGCCAAGGTTTAGCATTTGGGTATATAGTTTTATTTCATGTTCTTTGGGCCCCCTGTCTGCTGAAGATCATCTTTTCTGAGGAAGACAAATTTCCCCTCCCTACTGTAGCTTTAGTTTTTAGTTCCAGCTGGGTTATGCTGGTAATCTTGAGATACAAAATTATCTTCTGAATATATTGCAGTCAACTTCAGTTGTCAAGCATTAGCTGGATGCTATAAATAGGCAAAAAGTACAAGGAGGCCAAGTTGAAAATGTGCAGGAACCATGCCTTTTTTTTCTTTAAGGCAACCCTGAAGCTGTGATACATTTCATCATGTATAATATTTTTCATCTGAAAAGATATGCATGTGCTTTGTGGCTGTAGTAATTAACTGTACATAATGAAGCGCAGAATTTCACACTTTGAAGACGTGGTTGGGGGAGGATGGGTAAGTTTTTCTCAAGTTTTTTGCTTTTAGTCCTTTCTTGGAGGTAGCTTTCTGCAAGATTGGGTAGAAAGCAGAAACACATCTGTTTTATATTATATGATGGCTGTACTTTGGCAATGGAAAAGATGGCACTTCAAAAAAAAGAAAGAAGAATAAAAAAGAAAAGCTTGGCAACTACAGAATGGAGCAACAATTACAAGAACTATCTTAAAATTCCCAGGATTTGTAATTTATTTTTCCACGCTCGCATTTTTCTGATGTTGCTGATGTTAAAGGAGTGAGGCAGAGGAAATTCAGTAGGGTTTTACAAAGTACACATATCTCCGTGAAACAATCTCGTTTGTTCAGGTTGCCCCCACAGCAGCTGCTGTGATTAACATGTGGGTGGTAGCAAGAGAGACAGGAAGCAGGACTCATATGTTCACTTTAAAGAAAAGTGATAGGAGATCATGATTTTTTCTGTTGTTTTCCTCAGCCAGTGACCATGAAATAATGAAGATGGTCTCTCCCTTAGCTGCAGCTGTCTATGAGTGTAAAGCACAAGTAAAATTAATGCAGATGTGAGGCAACTTTGTGGTGAGAAAAGTTACTCAAGCAATGCAACAGTACCTGCTGCAGTTTCCACTTTTTCTATTCCTTTATACATTAACTCAGGAAACACTCTTCTCCCTCCCCCAATCATAGTAACATAATGTGGTCCCCAAGTACAAAGAGCTGAGACTCTGCTCATGTGGTAGATAGTTTCATCTTTTAGTAAAGTTGGTGGAAGCCAAGGATGCTGAGCATCTGTCTATATTTGAACAAGGCTATGGGGTGTGACATGTGAGCACCTTCCAAGAGTGTAGTAAGTGATGCATCCCATGGGGCTGCTTTTTGCATTCTCTCATTTGGAGAATGTCATGCTTCAGCCTTTGCAGGGCTGTGGGCTGGAAAGGCTGGGAATCATGCTTTCTCTGCAGCAGGGTCTGAGCTCTATGACGGTACCCCTAGGTCATTCAGCAACTTAGCCGACTTGAAATAAAGCACTGGAACAAAATATGTTCTAAGTGATTTTTAAGTAAAAGCTAATGTGAAAATGTGGGAGTCTGAACCAACGTAAACACATTAAATATAAAATTATTTTCAAATGTAGTAAAGAAAAAGAATACTATTCCTGCTCTTGAAATTCCCAAAGGACACATTTTCCCCTCTGAGTCATCATTTAATTAGATTATATTTTATTAGACATTCTTTACAAATTTTAAAATACTGCTATTATACATGCACAAAGGAAAATAATTTTGAACAACTGTATGTAGGCATTCATTGAAGTCGACCACAAAACAGCAACATTTTATGTCAGTTATCAATGTACTCGATATGTATATCTAAAGTGCATTATGTTACAAAAAATATGGAAAGTCAGCAGCACCAAGATACGTTCACAAAATAAATACACCAGTCAACAAAATAAATTATGGTAAATGTGAGAATAATAATTGATTTAGCCTTAGCCAAAAAAAAAAAAAAAAAAAAAAAAAGAAAATTCACAATAACCAAATGTGCAGTTTCAGAGAGCAATGGGGGAAAAGGTTTTATTCTGAGCATTTACAATATTTACAGGTAATAAATATTTTAATACTTCCCATATGTTCACTATTACAGAATACTGCAATATGTCTTCCAAAAATTTCTTGCTGAAAATGTCAGCGCCTCCTGCAAAGAAAAAAAGAACAGAAAAAAAATAGAAAAATTAATTTTAATTTCAAGTACTTGGACATAAAATTAATAGCAAGAGTGCCACAGACTATAACAGGTATGCCTTGCTAGTGAACATTTAAAATAATAGGGCCTGTTTAACAACGCTACAGTTTTAGACAGCTTTTCAAGCCCTCTGCCATGTTTTCTTCAGTGCAATCAGCTAGCACTAGGAAGACCTACAGTTTGTCACAACAGTGAAGCCATCTCTTCCACTATATTTTACACTTGGAGAAATAGGAAGGGCCTTTCTTTGGAGCTTTATGCAAGAAGATTCCTGAGTGTTATGGGTAGAAAAATTGTATCAGCCTATAGTGTTAAGAGCTAAAAAGATGGAGAAATTTACTCTGAAGATAAGAAAAAAGTCCTTATTGAACACTGTCAATCATGTGCCTGCTGTGTTAACTGCTTGGGTGTGATGTCAGGCTTCTTATTAAAACACTCCCACAGGCCTTATTTCATCTATCTTTCCCACATTTATCTTTCCCCTTGTTAGACAAGGGGCTGTTTATCTTAGAGGTATATACATTTCTGTGCTGTCATGTACATAAGTACCTGCAGTACTCAGGCAGTAAAGTCCGCTCAGGTCTTGAAGTGAACATACCCTTGACAACATGTCTCTTTAGGTGCCTGAATGGATGAAAAGACTATAATCTTGAAACTCTCCCTCTGCGAGTCAAAATCTTGGTCCTGAGAGAAAACAAGCATCTTGCTGTGTTAAGCGCCTGACTCCCACAGCATTCAGTCAAAGCTGACACAGTCAGCTCTATACAGCTCTAAGATTTGGGAGTTTTCTAAGGAATGCTGGCAGCCTGGTGTGAGTTTTGTACTCCTCCCTTCCTTGTGAAGGAATGAGGACAAAAGCAGAGCCTGCTCCTGTCAGTGTACTACTTATACTAAATATTATTTTATTTCTTAGCAGTACTACAGGAAATGCTGAAGGGTTGGACTTTTTTCCCTTCTGTCCCTGTGAACAGCACATTTCTGTAATGGATGTTTGTTCCCTGGGAAACAACTATAGGGTAGAATATGAAGTTATTGGATGGAGCAGGATTCTCTCCCCTGTTCCTGGATGGAAGACTGAAGCTATGGGTTATGTTCCACATGGCAGACGTGTGTGGGTGTAAGATACAAAAAAAAGGAAATCCTTGAAAGCTGAAGAGGTTGGGGTTTTTTTATGTGCACACTGAAAATGAGACTACATTTAACATTAGGGAGCCTCATTTGAAATGTTTCTTAGGAAATTATGTAATAACATCTTCATTGAATTGGAATGGGAGTATAGCTGGAATGTCCATTAGAAAGAATTTTTTAAGTGCCTGGAATGGAAACACTAGCATGGTGCTCCTTAGTAATTAACTAGTAATATTAGGGTGTATTCAGTCTATATTGCAGTATGTACAATAATGGTACATAATTCATACAGCGTGACTGCATGTGTGTGTCTGCACTACACAGGCCTATTTTTAACAGGGTAACATTTTCAATTTGGCTTTGATTTTAGGCTTTGTTTTAGAGTTTAATCTAAGCCACATCTTGACAATGGACTCTGTATCAATGGCTACTTGCAAGCTGCTTTCTGTGATTTGATTCTAGATTTTGCAACACTGGCTTCTTTTATGAGACACTTCCAGTAGTAAGTCAAGAGATCTAGAGATTATATTATTTTTGTTTTTTTTCTAATCTAAACGCAAATTCTGGGGCTGAGATTGGGTGGAAGGAATTGGCTTAAGGATTTTCTTTCAGTGTGTTGAGCAGAAAAGAAGAACAAAGAAACAATGAAAAGCACACTGTAAAGTTTATCTTTGCATCTCCTTGACATTTGCCATTGTGCATTGTGCTTATCTGCTTCTTCACTGCAAAATAATGATGCTTCTTCTAAGCTGCAGCTAGCCTTAGGGATGCTACAAAAGCATCTTCCTTGTCCCCCACCCGCAGATAGAGTAGAAGCTCCTCATTCAGCTCAGTCCAGCTGACGAATCAACCTCATTTAGAAGTGGTCATCCCCCCAATCTAAAATGTGCTTGCTCACCTGGAGCCCACAATCACATAGAAAATTGCACTGAACATGACTCCCCCCCATCTAAAGTGCATGAAAGTATCTGAAACTTGCTCTCATTTAAAGTTTAGAAATTATATCTTTTGCGAGCCTACTGGGATAACTACAGTCTCTTCTACTAGCAGTTTCTTAAGAGATGAACCAACATGGTATGCTCAGTACTTGTGAAGGAGGAGTTTTGTTTTCCTGTTTTATGGTTTCTCTTTGTTTAATCATCTCCAAATCATCTACCTTTAGCAATCTGGACTCTGCAGTAAAGCTGGCTTCCTTTGGTCATCCAACCATACTTGAAACAGAAAGGCTGAACTAGGAAAATTAGCAGGGTTGTACCTGTCATTCTTTTACATATCCCATTGGATATAAAACCAAAGACACAGTAGTGAGAAAAGAAAATAACAGCTGAAATTCTCCAGCATGGTTTTTCCTTACATTCAAGATTTCTCTATGTTTTGAGATGGGAGATGGGTCCTATTTATTGGCCATCACAGTTCCTTAATAGCTATTGAAACGTCAGGCATCTCCTGACCAGAATCCTGAAGCATTCCCTTCCTAAGGCACTGAGACAAACCAGCCTCTCCTCCTTCGCTGTTGACTGCTGCAGACATGCTAACTAGGTCATGGTCATGGACATGAATGCTGGTATCTCCTGTAGATGAGAGCAGAAGTTGAGGCGATGGAGCACATTGTGAAGTGTGGCCTGCAAAGCTTAATTTAAGACTGTATTTTAGTAAATCCTGCAGCTAAAGTCTCTGTTCTAAGGGATTATTTACATCTCTGACAAAGTGAAGGGGAAGGGGATAGAAAAGGGTGGGTTTTTCTGTCATTGAAAATGCAAACATTTAAGGACAATTGAGGAGCAGAGCCCCTGACTTTGTCTGCAAGCCTGCAGACTTCCACTCAAGCTGAGATGACTGCAAGCAGATGAGTTGCTTGGGGCACTTAGGCTGAAGTCTCCAGCTCACCACTGCCCTGAAAAGTTTGTTATCGTACATGAAGAAAGCACATCTCTCTCCAAAAGCAATGCTAAACATTTTTCAGCACCAATGTGATTGTTTCAAGAGCTGGCAGAAAGATGCAGCTGAATTAAAAAGTTCTAATGGCAGGGAAAATTTTATGCTGAAAGGCTGGTCTGCATTGTTTGCAGATATTACTAAGAGAGAACTTTTCTGTGTTCTCCCCTAAGGTTAAACAGTAAAATGAAAAACTGTAAAGTAAGGGTGGGAAAATTGCCAAAAAGGGGAGGCGTTGAGAGGGAGGAAAGGAAACTTCACCATTTTATAGATGGAGAGACTTAAAATAAAATTCAAAGCTTTCAATCTGCTGAGGCCCAAGTGTGAGACCAAGATCTGATGTGAGAGACACTGTGGTTAAAACAGTAAAAGAAATAATAATGGCTATCATGTGCTTTCTTTTTGCAGAATTAACTCTACCTACTACTCATTCAGCTTCTCGAGGCTCATTTTGGCAATAAGTAGTTTACTTCAATTGTTTGTCATAGAAAAAAAAAAAGACTTTGTCACCAGTGCAAAGTGGAAAGGGCACTTACCTCCAGAAAGTACCTTGAGACTCTGCCTGCTTGAAAAGCCATTGCCCATTTATGAGCATAAAGGTGTGCTATTATTCTAGGTTTGAGTGAGGCCTTACAGAAGGGTAACAATTTCAGCAAATATATGGTATGTCCCTGAAAAGAATACTAGCAGAATTACCTTAAAGTGTGACTATGTGTAGTGACAGAGTTGTCCAAGGATGGGCTCTCGGTCATGCTGCTTCCATACATGCCAGAATTTAGCCAAGCTGAGCGAGCTCGTCTCTTTTTCTTCTCTTGTTCCTTACGTTTTCCAGGCTTTGCTTTCTTTTTCTTCCCTGATACCTTCAGGGGCTGCTCCTTGTAGGTCTGTGATTTGTTTGTCTCCTGAGTTAGGTATCTGCCCTCATCTTCACTACCAAACCGGACAGGGTAGTTCTTTGTGTTGGTAGCAGGCTTGGGGTTAGGTGAAACCTCTGAAGTTGCATGGATTTCTGCAGTGTTGACACCTTCAATTAAATTTTGAAGGAATATTCTTCTTCGCAAATCTTGGATTGACTTGCCTTTGTCATGCAATAGCTGGTGCTCTGATACAGCCCGTTTGCTAAAGAAAGAAGAGAGGAGGAGGGAATCATTTAGAATTTGGTTATTGGCCAGTACTAGGCAGAGCTCCTCTCTCATCTGACAGAGGTGATCATAATGACTGTATACCAGCTCTCAGATTTGGAGACATCCAGTTAAGCCAGACTGCTGGAGCAAGTCCTGCTTCTCAGAGTAGCTGCTCCCTATAGAGAAGGGAAAGACCTAAGCGGGTAATAATTCTCAGCTGACTGATCACACATCACTAGACCTGGAGTTGGATTAGTCACTGCTCTGTTCTAGGGAAACATTGCAACTCTTAATATATCACACTTCAGAGAGTTAAAGCAGGAAGGCAGTTGTCAGAGACAGAAAAACTAAAGGGTCAGATAATGGAGCACTGCAGTCAAGCAAGAGAGGTAATAACAAGTAGTTATACTGAAGCCGGAAGCAGTGTTTATACAGCATCATTCTAATAATTTCATTCTGCTCAGTCATGTATTTTAAAAACATAAATAAATACATAAAAGCGCATTTCATTTCTAAATTTAAATAAGTGCAATTGCAGGAGTGTAATGGAAAAACGTTTGAATTTGAATGCCTAAACCATAGCCACTTCAGTCTATAATGAGCTATCCAGAGAGGCAGCAGCCTGAGCATCAGCAGAGTTGAGCCTTAGTCACTTCTGTTGATTTTACTGCTTGGCCACTTGTGTCTAATTATTGTTTTAGATGCCTTTCTAGTATTCCTTTAAGCATGAACTTTCGGGCACAGATTTCTTGTCTTCTGTGCTCTCTAACTTTTATGCTAGTCCTCTTCCATAGATCTTCTTCAAGAGCATCCCAGTTTATTTGAGTGGGTCTCTGGTACTTTTCCAGAGTTCATGACCTTTCATGACCAGTAATCTCTGTCTTGTTTTTGAGGAACTGGGATATGGTTAGCTCTCTGTCTTTTAGAGATGTTGTACTGGCAGAGAAGGTATGAAATATTGAAGAAAGAAGAGGTAAGTGGCACCTGGATAATAAATAACCGTGAGAAAATATATGCTTTTTCCTTGATGTGGGATAGACACACAGCTGCACTGCAAACCACAGAAAGAGTGCAAGCTGGGATTTTAGCTGTGTTCCCATGAATGCTATAATACAGTTTATCCTTCCAATTGCCCTACTTTAGTGTGCTGAGATTGGCTATGTGTCCTCTCATCTTGCATCAGGGTACCGCATGTGACTGGATTCTTACTGGCCAAAGAAAATGAATTCACTGCCTTGCTTGTAGTATAATTGCTTGGTCAGTTAGTGGGATAACTGCATGTGGGTGAAATGGGAGAAGATATAACTGCAAGTGGATATTCTTTCCTTCCACCCCACCCCTAAATATCCTGCTATGCTACCAGGTTTCAAAATGTAGTGGATAAAGAGAGCATGCTAAATGACTGGGAGCATTCTGCAGTTTACCTTCCTGATGCCTTTCAGCCTAGTTCTTCAGATTTGTGATCTGATCAACAGCAGAGCTATTTGAAATTAGCAACTTCAAATAACATTGGTTTAAGAGCATCCTCTTTACTTTTTGTCTTTGTAGAACTGCACTTTTTGAGTGTTGGGTTCAAGTGGTATTACTTGGCATTAAAATTCAAACAGCAGCTTCCCCCCATTCCACAGAAAGACTGAAAGATGACTGTTGTTCTTTTGCAAAGTCATACAGTAGGGATACTTGCTTAAAATCCAGCCTAGATACACACAGGTTTGTAAGCACAAATTTGACCAAACATTGCCTGTTTTAAGCACCCCCAAATCAGTTTTGGGTGACTTCAGGCTTTAGAGCAAGTATTTTGTCATTCAACTCAATGTGGCTAAGGAAAAATGCCATGTGATAATACACAGCTGAACCGATACTGTTTCTTTCTCTTCAGCAGAGCTATGACCATTAAGATAAGCTCAAGATCTCCCTGAGGAGAATTTTTTTGACCAGTGCATTCCTTGAAGCTCTCCAATAGCCATCTCTAATGACCTTCTCATTAAGGTCAGTCTGATAATAAGTACACTAATAAAACTAGCACCTTGGACTCTCCCGAGTAGCATCCTTCTGTGTTGCTTGTCAAGCTGTCCACTGTAGTTCACATTACACTCCTTGCTTCAGTAATTTATTTTCCCAGGATAGTTGCATGGGAAATGCAGTTCTCCTTTCATTCTTCTAGTTTATAAAAAAACATACAAAAAACTTAGGGCTTTACTGAGTCTAAAACACATCTCATACGATGAGCAAAACTTTCCTACTGCCTCTTGTAAAATACAAGGATAATTCCTTTTATCACAGACAACCTAAAAGCTGCCTTAATCCTGTAATGTGTATTTGGTCAATCTAGCCACTGTGACAAAACCTTGAATCGCTGAAGTCTCTTATTAAAGTTCTCTTGATTGAAAAGCTATTCCATTGTACAGAGCTGAAACCTAAAGAAATGGTTCCAGTACATACAAGGCAGTCAAAGAGCATTACAAGACTTATATCTTGTGTGAGTATGCATTTCCAAAATAATGCAGCGATTGATGTGTGAGGAGTTAGTGTGCCAAAGAGGGTGGGTTTCTGTTTAAATGTCTGTATGATATTTAGCAGCTAGTCTGGCCCCAAATAACATTCTGCTATTCCAGATCATTGTATAACATTACGTAGTGTTACATTTCACATGACTTTTATTACTCAGCCAGACTTAAGGATTACATTTTACCTACCAATTTCCTTTGTATGCTGTAGATTAAAAATCTTCTAAAAACAAAGAAGATGTGGTAGATACATATCTCTCTGACCTTCTGCCTCAGTTATTCAAACAACTCCTCTACTTGTAAATCAGGGGAAAATACTTGCTCAAGAAGGCTGATGTAAGAAGTGCTTCATAGTGGAGATATCAACAATATCTCACCCACACACAGAGTAGGAAGGCAATGGAAACTGGAATGATTGCATTTGCATACTGGGTACAGTATGTAAAAAAATATTAGGCTGTTAGGGTTAGGATGACCCATTAGAGGTCCCACCCACCCTTCCACAAAATTCACTTCTCATTCAAGGAAAAAAATAGTCTGACCTCAAACCAAGTGCAGTAAGTGCTAAGATTACATGTAGAAGGCACTTTTGAAAGAAGGATGTTGATGTTTTGTATTTGATGGGAGTATGCAAGCTAATTACTGTATCCAAGTACACTATGCACATACGAGACTTATTGTCTCGTTAGGGGGAAAACAGTAGAAATCCATGACTTGTGACTATTACAACTTCATGCACTTCCAGATATGCTGTTCTTTTCAGGAAGATTCTTCATTTTTTACCGCACCGCCCCTCCCCCTGCCTTGATATCTAGCCTCACTGAGAGGCAACATGCTTCAAGCAACAAATTTCTGTCTCAGAGTTGCTCTTATTTAACCATTGTTAGCCCTGATTATTCACATTTGGTCTGATCACAAGTTCCACAAAATAAGTGGAAAGGATTCAGTCAGCTCTCCATCTGGATTTTGTGAGACTGAGTGCTCTTGCCGCTGGCTCCAAAGGGAGTGAAAGCTGCTCAACCTATCTCAGGCTTAGGAAAAATATTTTGAACAGATCTGGGGACATGATGCTGTAGTGTCTGGGCACGCTGATAAAAATATCTAATTTCACTTTGAGGCATTACTGGGTTTCTCAGAAGTTCTTTAGTAGCTAAAGCATTTCTATAACAAATAATACGTTTGGCAATCTTTTCTTGGGACACTTTGATATTGCTTTCCATGAGAGATTTGCCTCAGTAAAGTCTGTAGAACCAGGCCTATGTGATTTTTATTATTTTAGCATGCTAAAATAATGTGCTTCAGTATTCTCATCCATTGCTGGTTTAAGCATTTCACCGAAAAAAAAAATATCTCTGGGTCTACATGAGTTATTAACCATTAGCTCTAGGAATGGTTTGTGGTGATATTAAAACAGGACACATGTTTGAGTGTGGTGTCTGTGTTTGTGCTGTACCCACAAACAAAACTACATGAATGCCACTAACTGACAGCTAACTCATTTCTGGTGTGTGTTTTACATGCCATAGCAAAGAAGGAGCAGAGAAATGCACTTCAACTCTAGCTTACACTTTATCCCCCCTCTTGTTTCCCGTCTGTTAGGACAGAATGAGGATGTTGGGAAGACCACTAACATTTTTAAACGAGTGTTAGAAGAACACCAGCTTCACATAAGAGAATGAGTATTTCTTAGAAAATCTAAGTTTATTAAAACCAACTTTGGCTTAGATCCAGGTCAGAGTTTCTTAGCCAAGGAAATGCAGCATTTGACTGTGTTGCAATTATTTTCATATTCTTTGTTTCTGAAACTGAAGTTTAGTTCCTCTATAACCCAAGAAAAGCAAATGCTCTCAAATGAAAGAAATAGCTCAATAATAGTTTACAGGAGTACAAAACAGCAAACCATTAATGGACTGGGAAAAAGACACTGTAGCATTATCAGCAATAATACGTTCTACACAATTTGCTGTGGGAGATTTGTAATAGCTGTCTCGCTGGTGCCAAAGTTTAGGTGTGTCTTAAGTAACTTCACCTGGAGGATTTATTTTTCTTTTTGTTGCTTAAATGGCAGAGGAAGTGCTATTTGGAGATCTTGTCCTTATGTGTATAATAAAAGAGTTACAGGGAAATCCATCTGAAATAGTTTGCTGTCACATTTCCCTATAAGATGTGATTGGATTTTCCAATTGTCTTTCTCCAGCTTGACTTCCTTTTGCATTTAGTAACAATACACCCCTCCACACTATGAATTAAGTGTTTCTTCCTTAGAAAATCTGATGCAAGTCCAGGGAAAGCCAGCGAGTTAGTTATGTGAGACAGCTTCTCCTACATCAGCTCAGTGGCTTCTCTTGTGCACTTTGCTTAGGCAATATTAGTACAAACCATGATGATTATTTTGGAAGGAGCAAAAAGTTCCTTTCCTGAACAGACTCTCTTAAGTTACATTATCATTTATCAAAAAACATACTTCTGCCTCCAAGTCTGATACTGACTCCCTTTGGATTTTTTTATTATTTTTTTTCCCTGGCAGAAATCCAAATAAATTGTTCAGTATTTCAGTTTCATGATTGCCCCCACTACAGCGTGTTTCCTCTGCCCTTATCAATATTGGCTCCATGCCAGTGCTGGCGAAGTGTATGGTACTTAACTGCACGCACAGCGGTTCGATCGAACGGGATGCTCCCTCCTAGCCCCCCAGCCCCAGGGCGCAGAAAGGTGCATGGGCAGCAGCACACGCTGCACAAGCACAGCCTCATAGCTGCTCCCCACGGAACCAGAGACCCTCAGCTTTAATATCTCCTTCTGGAGTGCTTTGTGAGTTCAGACAGGTGGAAAGCGCCCTTTCCCCTGCCCCGAACTCCCACTACCTATCCCTTAGACTACACCGGCGAGCATCTGGGGCAGGTAACCCCGGCGCTGCTCGGCTGCAGAACGGCGCTGGGAGCGCTTGCTGGAGGCTGCAGTCCCCGGCAGCCTCTGCCCCCCCTTCCCCAGCCCGCATCGTCACCGAAGCGAGGGAAAATAACCCAGAAATATCAAGAAAAAAAAAAAGAGAGAGAGAGAGAAACTCACAGTCTGCGGCTGATCCCCTCTACTGATCTCCCGCAGGAGGGCACGGAATAACTCAGCAGAAAGACTGCGAAACTCCACTGCTGGAAGAGTCTAGTGAACATTGTATCTTCCGGGTCTTGAAACCTGCAAGAAAAAGAAGATCGGTCCCATCAGTCCCGAGGGACACGCGCCACCGCCGTCCTCAAGCGGTCCCAGCTTTCGGCTTTCCCAGCTTCGAAGCTGTGAAGGCAAAACAAACTTTCTGGGCTCCCGGCAGCGGCTCGCTTCTTCCAAACTTCGCTCTGTCTCACTCCTTTCCTTGCTGTCTGTCTCTCCCTCCCTTTTTCCCTTCCTCTCTCCGTCTCCCGCTGCCCGGAGGCAAGATCTCTCTCTCAATATTAGTTGAAAAAAAAAAATAACCTAGCTCATACTCGAATCGGGTTAGAGAGACCGTCCGTTTTTCTCCTTGAGCCGTGTTCAATTTTAGTCTGCTAAGCTGCTGTCTCAGGGCTTTATGGTACAGGAGAAGACATCCTTGCAGATAAGGGAAGATTCCTCAGAGCCCGCTCAGCTACCCTCTTTGTAAACATACGCGCGGACACACACACACGCGGATTTAGGCGGGGGGGATTTATCTATACATCTGTCTTTAAATATACCTCGAAAATAAATTTTTTTTAAAAAAAAAAAGTCAGGTTCGCGTCCTCTGCTTCCGGAAAGTTGTGTCCACAATTCTGACAAGGAAAGTGAACTCGAGCAAAGGGCAGCCCGGCCGGAGAGCCCGAGGGGTCTAGGAGCAGCGGTGGCCCCGGGGAGGCTGAGGGGCTGGGGAGCGTGCTGGGCTCCGCAGGTTGGATTGGGCTGGAGGAGCCCGCGATGTTCACACGCTCCGGAGCCGCTTCTGGGAGACCTGCGGGAGGACGCAGGGTTTTGCAAAGAGATGGCGCCCTAGGAACATGTGGGGAGAGAGCGAGAGGTGAGAGCCCGGGCGGGATACTCACAGCCAAAAAGGAGACTAGAAATCGGCGCTTCCAGGGACAGGAATCAAAAAGGAGCGAAGAAAGGGAAACACCCGACGGCACATGCACTCAGCAGACCCTAAGGACTCCGGCCAAGCTCTTCGCATCTTCTGCAGCCAGGCTTTTCTCTCTCTCTCTTTCTCTCTCTCCCCTTCTCCACCTCTCCCTTTTTGTGTTTACCCCTAGGTCAGCGCCTCCCCTGCAGCAGCGCAGTGGAAAGGGCGATCTCCCCCAATCCGTGGGGGCACTTTCCAGATCCAGCCCGGGATCGCGGCTGCCTTTCCTCTCACACACCTACCGTTGTTCGTCGCGGTTCCCCTGTTAGCTGGAGGGCTGATTCCTAATGATGTTAATTGTACGCTACTCAGGGGGAGGGGGGAGGGCTGAGGGAAGGACTCGCAGTCTATGAACACAGGCTCTCCTGGCCAAAAAAGTAAATTAGTGGAAAGTTTTCTCCTCCTCTCTCTCCCTCTCTCTCTCTCTCTCTCTCTTCGCCCTCCGTCAGCCTGGCCAGGGCGCTGTGTCAGGTTGCGCTGCCGCAGCCGGTGGCCGGGAGGGCGGCCAGCGCCCCGCAGCCTGGAGGGACCGGACCCCGCGCCCCCCCGACGGAGGGGACCAGATTTTTCCATCACACTCATATAAAACAAAAAAAAAAAAACCACCCCAAAGGTAACACAATCCGCGCCTTTCTCCAGCCCAGCTTGCGCAGGAAAGCGCCCCCGCCTCTTACGGAGGAGAAAGCCCCGAGGGTTTGGTGTGCCCCTCGCCCCCACCTCCCGGCGGCTTTTCCGAAGGGAAGCGCTTCGCAAGCCAATCTCCTCTCTGACTGCAAAGGATGGGCTCTCCAGCACGCTGGGGCCCTGCCCAGGCGGGCAGAGAGGAACACCTGGGGACGCTGGCTCCGTCCCGGGAGCATCCCGGGACCCCTCAGCCCTCCGCGGGCGCCGCCGCTGCCCCCAGGGACGGAGGGGGCTCCTCTTTCTGCCCCCGAGCCTGACTGACGGCAAATGCTTTCCGAACACCCTCACAAGCCACAACAAAACCCCGAGGTGTGCCGGCTGGTCGCTCCTTCTCATCCTTCTCCCGCACTGAGGAGCCCTTTCTGGAGAAAGCGAGGCATTTTTCTACCTGCAGGTTATTTTGCGTTCAACGACACTTGCTGCCACAATATAAAAGCCCGGCTCCTGAGCCAAGTTTCATACCACATAGGCAAATAAAACCAAAAACATAAGAGCTGAAACAGAAATCATACTGAAAACATTAAATCGTTTATGCTGTAAATAAATTCCCTGAACACCTGGTAGGCTGTAAATTAAAATGTATAGCTAATAGGCTCCTTTGATTTACACTACCCTTTCGAATAATTAAAAATAATTGTGACATCCCCTGAAAACAGCCTCCACGCACTCACAGGTCTATTGCTCATGTTAAAGGTAAAGCGTCCATCCAATATTTTTAGAATTTCCTTTCCCCCAGAAATAAAATAATAAAAAAACACCCAACCCTTACAGACTCAGGAAAAATAAATAGCCTTTATAAACTTGGAATACTGAAGTTTCTTCACATTTTATTACTTCACCTTTTCCTTGAGTTACAGCCTTCTGCTTCTCAGCGATCACTCTGGCCAACAGTGGTTGATCTTCTCAGCAATCGCTTCCAAAACTATGTTCTATGCTTAAGAAAAAAAAAAAAAAAAGAAGTGAAACAAATAAAAGAAAGTAATACTTGTAAAAAGAAATCCAGCTCTACAGAATTTTTATTCTGCCTGCAACAGATTGGTGCTAAATAAATGGGTGTTAAAAGCAGGTGCTTTTCTCCCTTGCTGCTCTTTTTATTATGAAGAACAGGAGCTTCTCCTAATATATATATAGTGGGGGAGACACTTCACTATTGCTTTTATTGAAAAATCCAAACTTGTGACATCACTAACCACCTTCCTATGGTTGAGTTTGCCTCATCCGTGCCTCAGTGGGCTTGGGGGGGGAGGGGGGAGGGGAAGTGGGGGGGAGAGAGAGAAGAAAAAACATATACAGCCCAACTATGGCTTTGCTAATATGGCAGGAACTGAGCAGTGCCCAACCCGTTTAGGAGGCTTTACTATCATACCATGATACTATGCACCTCTGCCCCCCCCTCACCCCCCCCCCGGGGATGCCTGTTTGTCATCTGCTACAACCGGCGCAGCGCTTTTTCTCCCACCACCTACACAAATGCTTAACCCGTGAGCAAAGTCCTGCTGATACCTAGCCTCACCGCAAGCCTGAGCTCTGCTCCGTGGCGGGATGGGGCGAAAAATCCCCTCTGTCAGGTTTTAAACCCTCCCTTCCTCGCCAGACGGTGCCCGGAGAAGCAGTTCCTGGGAGGGACCCTCTGTCACCTGTGGCATCTCATCACGGCCGTCCCTCCAGGCCACCTCCGGGTGTCCCCTGGTCTCTGGGGGTGAGAGAATGAGGATGGACTAGAGGGAGGACCGGCGGAGCGATGCTTTGGCACGGGTGCGGGGAGGGGAATCGCGATTCCCCTCCCCGCACCCGTGCCAAAGCATCCTCCGCGCACAGGGCACTCCCGGGCGCGGCTGGTTCTGGGTCTAGGAGCAGGTAAAAGGAACAATTTTCTCGGAGTTTCACCTGTCCGCGCCTCGGTTACGGCGAGGCTCCCCGCCAAGGCGAGGTGCTTGCGGCGGCTGGTTGTTTTCCCAGCCGGGACGCACGGAGGGTTTGGCGTTTGGTCGGTCCTGGAAAAAAAGCTGCAGCCGCGGGGAGATGATGCAAAACCCCTGTGTTTGCCCTTCTGGTTAAGTCCTCCCTGACTCGACAAAACAAGCCTTATCGTTTTAGGTTTTCTGCCTCCCCTTTCTTCCCTCTTCCCTCCTCAAAGACAATGAGATTTTGGAGGGATGCCGTGCTTGGCATCTGCCTCCTTTTCCCCTACGTATAAACAGGCATAAATCAGCTTTCCTACGAGGAAGTTGACCCGGGAGCTTGGCTAGTAAGATACGTGCCAAACCTGGAAAAAGGACTTAATTCTCGAGCAGGGAATAGGGCCAGGGGCTGTGGGAGAGTGGGCGACCGTGCTCCCCATAAACGTAGGTCAGGAGCGAACCTTTCCCCTGAAACAGAAGCCGACAACTGGGACAGCTTCATTAATTGGGGAGGAGTTGCCACTGCTACCTCAGAGAGACTGAAGGAAGTAATGACTATCTCCCATGCCCGGTGCTCAGAGACAGGCTAAATCTTCAGCTCTGCAAACTTCCCATCCTTCACCTTTGTGAAGTTCCGCCTCTCCCTCCTCCCTCTTGTTTTATTCACAATAAAACATCTTCGTCATTTCCCCTCGCGGATTTCTATAACCTCAGTTGCACTCGTCCAGGGCTTCGGTTCAGACGGGGAGTTTAACCTCCCCAGTCTTCCCAGGGTGGAAAAAATGGTGTTCAGCAAAAAAGAAAAAAAAAGGAAAAAACCCCATGGGCGTTATGACTGCTTAAGAGTCTGGCAGTAAGGGAAGAGAGCAGCAGAACAGCGATTGCTGGACTCCTCGTGAGAGGACCAGGAATGTCTGAGACTTGCACAAACCCTGTAACCCAGCAAGATCCGCGGCGAGCACATCCCTCCGCAGCCCATTCTAGCACATACTCCTGCTTGCCCGCAGCTTAGCCCTGTGGTGTTCTGCTGTCCCGTAAAGGTTGCTTTCCTCCCCTCTGACTCTCCCGGGGCTGTCAGGGATGAGAAACTCCTTAGTCCACGTCTGACGCGGTGTAATCTTCTAATTGGTTGAAAATATTTCTTGGGGAGAAAGAGAAAACCGGTTTTTTCCCTCCCCATCAGCAAGACCCAGTCGTTTTGTGGCACTCCATCTGCACACACTAATCTCTTTTATTAAACAATGATAGAGTAGCTGAGCAGAGCTGCCTCTCCCACCCGACGCTCCCCAAGTTCAGCAACTGACACAACGCGCGGTTTATTTGTACAACATGCATTTAATTTAATGCATTCAGGGCATGGGGGGGAATAATAAAAAAAATCTGTATGAAAGCAAAGAGGCTTTTGCCAAAATCTTCCGTCTGGTTCTCAGAATCCAGTAGACACCGAAAGGAATAATTTTCAGGGTGGAGGGCGAGGAGCCGGTGTTTGATACACCGAGGCTGTCGCTGCTGGCGGCGGGGCGGGCGCCGGCCCCGGGGAGCCCCGAGAGCTGTCCATGGTGGAGCCGACCCGGCCCCGCGCCGCCGGCACAGCCCAGCCCAGCCCAGCCCAACCCCAGCCCAACCCCAGCCCAGCCCAGCCCAGCCCAGCCCAGCCCAGCCCAACCCCAGCCCAGCCCAGCCCAACCCCAGCCCAACCCCAGCCCAGCCCAGCCCAGCCCAGCCCAGCCCAGCCCAGCCTTTCCCAGCCTCAGCCCCATCCCATCCCATCCCATCCCATCCCATCCCATCCCATCCCATCCCATCCCATCCCGTCCCGTCCCGTCCCGTCCTGTCACGTCCCGTCCCATCCCTTCCCAGCCCAGCCCAGCCCAGCCTGATCCCGACCAGATGAGGAGTGGGGTCTCAGGCTAATTGTACCAGCTCTCTCTCCTTGCCTTCTCATAAGATACACCCAATGCATGCCCTTTTCCTACTCACAAAGCCGCCTTTCTACTAATGAAGCCTCCACTTGAATCCTAATCTGTAGGTTAGTAACCTGAAAGAAAAAGCCAACTCCTTTAGACCCCTGTTGAAGGGAAACTTACAAACATACTCACTCCAAATGTTTATATCACTTGAAATGCTAATAGCAACTATGATTGTAATTTAGCCTCCAGAAAAGGAGGCTTGGGGGAGACCTTACCACTGTCTACAACTGCCTGAAAGGAGGTTGTAGAGAGGTGGGTGTTGGTCTCTTCTCCCAAGGGACATGCAATGGGATGAGAGGGAATAGCCTCAAGCTGCGCCAGGGAAGGTTTGGATCGGCCATTAGGAAAAATTTCTTCACTGAAAGGGTTATTAAGCACTGGAACAGGCTTCCTGGGAGGTGGTTGAGTCCCCATCCCTGGGGGTGTTTAAAAGACAGGTAGAGGAGATCCTCAGGGATATGATTTAGTAGTGGACAGGGATGGTTTGGCTCTGAAACTTTAAGCTATTAACCCACCTCTCTCTAGTCTTGAATTCAGCTTTAAATATCTCTTAACAATGATTGAGTTATTTCATTCGTTCCATTATTTTTTATTTTTCACTGAATATCCATTAAATACCAACAGGAACAAACGTGTCTGGTCTATTTAACTTACACAAAACTATTACCAAGCTGGGCTGGCTGCAGAACAAGAATTCATTTTAAAGGAGGGGTCTGTGGGGGAGAAGCTTTGCAATTTGTCTTTGCACTATGTTGGAACAAAATCCAGCACTTTAGACATTTTTTTCAGAAAGGAGACAGCCTCACCTCCTGCCTTGGAATAGCTTAGTGGTTAGTGTACTCATCTAGGATGTGGGACACCAGAGTTCAAGTCCTTCCCTTTTCTGATTCAGAGACCTAATTCCCAGACTGTTGGCTTCTCTGAGTTCCACCCCAGACCTAAAAAACCTTTCAAATTACATTTGTGATGAATTGATACTTTCTAATGGGTGAAAAATGAATGTTTAGTTAAGGAAAAATTCCTATCTGAGAGTTATGCTGAACAGCATGGGTTTTTTGGTTAAACAAGGAGAAGACCAGACTGTCATCATGCAACAATGTAAGGAAACTCAAAGTTGTCAAAAGAAACAATGTGCTGGGGAAAATGAAGAAATCTCTTTTTTTGGTGACACACAGGGATAATGTGCTTAAGACATACCATGTTTAGCTTCAGGCCTGCAGGTTATTTTGAAAAAAGGAGGAGTCTCTCCTTCCCTATGGGCCCATGGTGCTAGTATCATTAAAGTATGCTTAGCTTAGATTTAGTTTTGCCTGAGGTTTTTTTTTTATTATTATTTCCTTAGCAACTGAAACACAAGAGACAGTTACACCTAGGGCTGTATCTAGCCTTGCTTGATTTTCCAGCTCAGAAGACAGGCTGCATTTCTGTACCTGGGCTGATAGAAATAACTTACTTTGTTGAACTTTGAAGTCACACTGATGAATCTGGACAGCAAGGTACTGCGACATGCTTTGCCATGAGCACAGCCTTAATTTGCTAGCATTTCTTAAAGTCATATATTTGTTTAATGCCTTTTATTTTTTATTAATCTAATTATTTCTTGTAATCTCCTTTCATACCACATTAATTATACATTATCATATCTGTAATTTCTAGTGGAACAATCTGCATATTCCAACTTTTTCCAGAAGTCATGGGGTCTGGTCCAGCTCTTACTGAAGCCAAAATTATTCTCTTAATTCACTTTATTTGGATGGTGATCAGCATCTTACATGGCCGCCCTGCCTCCAAATTTTGATTGATCTTTGATTTTACAGTGTGGTTACTTTTTCAGACATGACATACCATAGAGGATGAGGTCTAAATTGTAATAAACAAAGTGAAATAATGACCTGACTTGCTTTGAACGGGCCACGCATAGTGAAATGTAGCCCATGATATGCTGCATAATCACCTTGGACAGCAGGAGATATGAGCAAGTGCATTTTTAGAGGAGCTTTAGCTGATCCTTGCAGGTTAGGATTCTAAAATTACTAGTTTATCAAATATGGAATTCAATTAACCTGAAGGAATAAATAAGGATCAACTATAAAAATTATATATTAGCTGTTTTTTGTTTATCCCAAGATGATTAAACTGCTTCTTATATCATTCTAACACCTTGTTCTACAATGAGATTAGATTAGCTTCTCCTTCATCTCACTCTGTGTGTTTGGTCTGACCTACCATTAGTGCCCTCCAAATTGATCTTCAAGCTAATTTTTGTTTCTTAAGAATATTGATGGTCTTATTTCTACCAGGAGATGAAAGTGTAAAAGTGGCAAAAAAGTCAGTAAAATGATATTTGGCTTTAGCAAGCCAAGGTGGCAAAGTCTAATTTTCTGCTAAAAATCATAAAGTAGTTAGAATTTTGGCTCCAAGTAGGACTGGACATTGACAGTCAGAACTCTTGGGTCCTGATCATAGAATCATAGAATCATAGAATAACCAGGTTGGAAGAGACCAACCGGATCATCGAGTCCAACCATTCCTATCAAACACTAAACCATGCCCCTTAGCACCTCATCCACCCATGCCTTAAACACCTCCAGGGAAGGTGACTCAACCACCTCCCTGGGCAGCCTGTTCCAGTGCCCAATGACCCTTTCTGTAAAGAATTTTTTCCTAATGTCCAGCCTAAACCTCCCCTGGCGGAGCTTGAGGCCATTCCCTCTTGTCCTGTCCCCTGTCACTTGGGGAAGAGGCCAACACCCTCCTCTCTACAACCTCCTTTCAGGTAGTTATAGAGAGCAATGAGGTCTCCCCTCAGCCTCCTCTTCTCCAGGCTAAACAACCCCAGCTCTCTAAGCCGCTCCTCATAAGGCCTGTTCTCCAGCCCCCTCACCAGCTTCGTTGCTCTTCTCTGGACTCGCTCCAGAGCCTCAACATCCTTCTTGTGGTGAGGGGCCCAGAACTGAACACAGTATTCGAGGTGCGGTCTCACCAGTGCCCTTAGTGAAATCACTCTGTCTTCCAGGTCTTTCGGACGGCTTGGGTATTATACAGGTTCTTGAGCAGGCAAATGAGGGAATGACATGAGAGGGTTTTGTATGACTCAGGGGTGGCCTCTGTAGTCATAACACATGTTAAAACAAAGGAAGCTATAGTTAGTGCAGGCTGAGAGTAGCTCCAGGAGGGATCTGTATGTTGCTGTGCTGGCAGAACTGACATCCAAGATTGACAAAAGGAGGCTGTAGACATAATTCCAATCTGTAGATCAGAGTAACAGCTAGGGATTGGTTTCTATTTTATGAGAAATATTTAAATAACTCAATTACTTTGAGGACTACCAGGTTAGAAACAAAATCTTTAAGTGTTTTTCCCATCTTTGTCCAGTCAGAGTATTGCACTTGCTGTTTTGCTAACTGTACCCTTCTTGTTTCCAGCCCTGAGCGATGTGTTGATTTCGAAATTATGCATACACACAGAAAATTCTCCTGGCCATCCCACAGAGTTAAGTCATTCAGGGCATGTGGCTATTCCAGTCTTTTTCAGAGATCCCCTCAGACCCTAGTCATTGCAGAAATTCCTCACATGTGCCCAGACCTGACAGAGCTCTTCCTCACTTTATTATTTTCCATTTTTGAAAGCACAGCACTAAAACTTCTGCAAGAACCTTGTGCCAGGACCAGCAGAACAGAAAAACTGACATTAAAACAGAGGGATACTATTTGTATGGAGAGAAAGAGCTTACAGGACTCAGGGGGGAATGTCAGACCTGATTAAATCTGTATGGTTTTTCATCAACAATCCATGGAGCCACAGGCATGAATAGGGAAAAATTGTGCAACAGGTGGTGAGGCTTATCAGATAGTTACTTATCCCTATTACCTCTGAGATGCTTTTATCCTCTTTTCACCAAATATCACTGGTTTTGCAATATCAGGCCACAAGGTAATCAGTGATGGCCTGTCCTGTTCACAAAGGCAGGGTTTGTTAGGCTCATAATTTCTGTAGTCGCACTCACTGTCAGATAGTGGCAGACTCCCTCAACAACCTCTTTGAGGACACACTCAAAACTCCTTTCATGAAACAAACCACTGCGCAGCAAGCATGCAGTGTTGGATCGGTGTAAGGGAGAAAGGGAAACAAACTTTATTTCAGTGACTACAGATATCAGAAATATCTGCAACGCATGCTGTGAAGGCCATCTGCACACTGTGCAATCTGTCCTCCCAACAGATTCAGAGCAGGTGTTTTTTAATCAAGGTTTCCAGGTGCTTGTTTATGAAATACTTTGTTTTGAGGGACACATGCACAGTCTGAGGAGGAGTGTGATATCTGTGTAGTCCTCTGGAAATCTGTGCTTATTAGTAAGTAGTGATGATGTGCTTGTCAACACCTATAGGAAAGCCAATTTGTACTAAATTATTTAAACCCTGCTCAAACAATGATGATCTTATTTAAGTTGCAGGTGCTCAGCTTCAGGCCCAGGCTTGTGTAAGCTATTTATGTATGTCTCAAAAAAGAAAAAACACGCATGTAAGAATACACAAAACAGTGTCTTTGTTAAATTTTAGGGCCTTTTTCCAAAAACACACAAAGGCCGAGTTAACACAGTCTTGATAAGTTTTGTCAAGCATTGGGACCTTCAAGATACTGTGTATGTTCCACAGAACTTTTACATGATGCATAGGATCTACAGGCTGCAAGTGAGCATAGAGTCTTTGGTGCTGTACTGTTACATGATGCTATTCTGTTCTGTGGTACAAAACCAGCTTATGCTTAACAACCCAGTTAAGGCACAAGTTGCAACAGGGAGACAAAACCAGCAAGTAGAGAGAGGACAAATAGGATAACAACAAACCCAATCCTTGTATCAGTCCAGCCTGCTGACTATAAAGCAGTAACTGCTAGACATCAAGGCAGAAGTAAAGCTTCAGGTGGAATTTAATGGTGTATAAGGAAGTGGCTTTACTGGTGTTAGGGACACAAGGAGACAAACCAGAGGGGTGTGAGTTACATATGGATGAACAGGCAGGGAAAGCTGGTAGTGCTAGTAGAGTGAGGATGACAATGCATCAAGAACTGAACAATCAGCTAAGGCATAGTTCAGTTGTGAATGAATTTAAAGGGAAGAATGAAAGGTGGAGGGTATTTTGTCTTTAGAAGGGAGTGGGTAGCAGAAAGCCAAGAATGGTATAAATTGTAGGACTGAAGTAACTAGCAAAAAGGATGATTTGGGCAGTTTTTGAGGCAACAGGTGATGAACGCCTTGCAATAGCTAAGGGGTTAGTGAAGCACTTTTGTGAAGGCTTTTGTACTTAGTACACATTCTAGAGATATTGAAAGAGGAAAATAAATTTGAATATAAGCCAAGTGTTGGAAGCATCAAAGTGTCTCAAATGCAACCCCCCCACCCCCAGATCAAAATCCATAACCATGAACTCAAGGGACTGTAGGTTTAATAAGACTCTTATCAACAGGGAGAAACAGTGAAAAAAGAGTGTGGGTTGGAAATCTTAACTGTGTTTATCTTAAGCTCAAACCTATACAAGTGAGAGATAGAATAAAGGGTGGAATCGGATAGAGGCAATTTCATGTCTTATCATCCTAAATATAGTTTGAGAGTGAATAAAGATTCTGTGTTTAGGGAGGCTTCATACTGTGGGTCTTGGTCCAGTATTCAGCTCTCAGCTATTATGGTAATGTAAACACATAACAGAGAAAGGGTTCAATGACAGCACAGTGTAAAGCACAAAGAAAGGGAAGAGGAAGAAGGGGAAAGATCATAGAATAGTTTGGGTTGGAAGGGATCTTAGAGATCATCTAGTTCCAACCTTCCTGCCATGGGCAGAGACACCTCCCGCTAGCTCAGGCTGCCCAAGGCCCCATCCAACCTGGCCTTGAACACCTCCAGGGATGGGGCAGCCACAACTTCCCTGGGAAGCCTTTTCCAGTGCCTCACTGCTCTCATGATGAAGAAATTCTTTCTTATGTCTTATCTAAATCTGCCCCCTCCAGTTTATACCCAATGCTCCTCGTCCTATCAAGCCTTTGTAAACAGTCCCTCCCCAGCTTTCTTGTAGGCTCCTTTCAGGTACTGGAAGGTCGCTATAAGATCTCCTCAGAGCCTTCTCTTCTCCAGGCTGAACAAACCCAACTCTTTCAGGCTGTCCTCATAGGGAAGGTGCTTCAACCCTCTGATCATCTTTGTAGCCTTCCTCTGGACCCATTCCAACAGCTCCATATCCTTCTTATGTTGAGGATTCCAGAACTGGGCACAGTACTCCAGATGAGGTCTCACAAGAGAGGAACAGAAGGGCAGAAACACTTCCCTTGACCTGCTGGCCACACTTCTTTTGATGCAGCCCAGGATACGGTTGGCCTTCTGGCATGTGAGTGCACATTATCAGCTCATGTTGAGCTTCTCATCAGTCAGCACCCCGAAGTCCTTCTCTGCAGGGCTGCTCTCAATCACATCATCCCCCATCCTGTATTGAAACCTCAGATTGCCCCAACCCAGGTGCAGGACCTTGAACTTGGCCCTGTTGAACCTCATGAGGTTCACACAGGCCCATTTCTCCAGCTTGTCCAGGTCCCTCTGGATGACATCCTGTCCTTCAGGTGTGGCAACTATACTATTCAGCTCGGTGTCATCAGCAAATTTGCTGAGGGTGCACTTGATCTCGCTGTGTATATCATTGATGAAAGTATTAAACAGCACTGGTCCCAGTATGGACCCCTGAGGGACATCACTTGTCATGCATCTCCATCTGGAATTCGAGCCATTGACCACTACTCTCTGAATACCACCATCCAATCAGTTTCTTGTCCACTGAACTCTGGAGTTCTTCTGGATAAGGCTCAAAATAGACAAGCAAAGAAACATAATGAAACACAATGTCTAGAGCAATGTGGAATTTAAACAGGGTGTTGCTGAATAGAAGTGAGCAGTTTATGAAGATGAGGATAAAGGAGGGGATTTGGGACTTAGCCAAGTGAAAGAAGTTGGAAACTTCTCTGAGAGTTGTCTTAGTCAAAAGAAGAGGTTAGAAGTCAAACTAGAGACAGCTGTGAATACTGTTGGTAAGAAGGATTCTAGGGTTTTTTTTTGGTGGTAAAAGAGGCATGTCTCCTCTTCTGAGGGGAGAATGTTGTCAGACAAGCGTTGTTTAAAGACAGGAAGAACTACAGAATGTTTAAACAATGCTGTGGCTTTCTCTGTCTTATTTCATCCCAATAGTGTGACAGGAATATTTTCCCAAGTGCAAAATTCACAGGTATGTAATTTTGCTTGTATATCCTAATTCCTATAATGAATTTCAATCAATTTCAGTTGCATTACAACACAGCATAGTTCATTCTTCCTGTTCCTGAACTCCTACCTTAGTATAAAAACTGTGTCTTTTCTCTCTATCTTAAAATCCTTCAGGTCAAACATTGTCCTTTATGGATGTCTCACTTTTTGTAGTTAGTTTGCCTCCTACAGCTGGTTTATGATTTGATCACCAAGATTTTCTCTCCTGGCCTATTTATTTTTGCGTACAGTTTGATTTATTATGGTTATTTTAGAAACATCTTATGCTCTACGTTACCTTCTTAAGTAATTCACATGGAAGATACTGAGTCTTTCAGTTTGCTCCAAAGAATGAAACCAAATCAGCCAGTTCACTGAACTGAAACCATTCTCTCAAATCCCAGTTACAGGTGAGTGCTTAATCTGTCGTATGTACGGGAAGGCTCTCTGAGAATATTGGTCAGGGTCACACATGAAGTTTTTCTGCATTTCTGTAACTATTTCCAGCATCTTGCTGGAAGCACTTTCTAAATAATGTGATCACATCCTTAAGTACAAAAATTTCATGTGCAGAGTTCCATGAAAACACTCCTTTGTGAAAAAATACTGGGTTTTTTTCCCCCAATAGCTTTTACGTAAGTTTCATTCTAAGTTTCATTGTGTTGTCACGAGGCATGTGAACACAGTGCTCAGCCATAAACATAATGACAGACTTTGGAACAAACTGTATTAATGTTTATTTATTTATAGGAACTCATTTATTTTGCTTTATTCATCATGCTACTATGATTTTTAACTCTTTTTTTTTGTCATCACAGAACAGATAAATTCCATCTTTCGGTGAACTGTGAAAGGCAATGAATGACTGTTTACTGAAACAAAATATAACACTGGAGTTGGCCTTCTTGGAATAAAGAATCAGGTAATATATTTTATGTGAGAGATTCATAAAAGCATTCCAATTGTTGATCTTTGACTTGCTTCACATATTCTCTGTCTTTCTAATGTACTGCAGAATAAAGCACAGATAACATTATTCTAGCTCTATGAGTAGAAACAGTTTTCCCCAAGACCACTTTTGACATCAGGGGTTATAATCTATTTTTATTTATATGTAAACATCCATTTCTGTAAAAGAGTTTGTTTTAAAAGATGAAGCTATGCATATTTAAATCAAGAAAGATTAATAATTTAATTATTATTTATGGCATTGACAACAGGTTGATTACTTAATAAAAAAATTATCAAAATAAAAAATAGTAATTATAGGAAATACAGCAAGGTTCACATGTACAGTAAATGCTTGACTAAAAAGAAAGAAGTCTATTGAGATGGTTTCCTTGCTAATCAGAAGCATGGCAAATTTTCAGGCTCAGGAAATTCATTTAGGTTTCAGCAAGGCAGCCATTTATAGATATATCATTAAATTTATTTTTTTTTGCAAAAGCAATAACAGAATCTTTGGTTATAATATGGCAGAATAAGAAGATAAGAGAAAATGTACAAATTGCTGCACCTAGAAATCTATTTGTGATTAGAATTTATGACTTCAGAATTTAAGAATATTTTTTCTAAGACTTCTATATGACTACCTGTTTGCAAAGTAATGTGAAGTGTTTGGAGATGTATCATTTGAGCTGCTGACATAATTAATGATTTCATTAAAAGCATGAAAGAAGGGTCTTGTATTTCTCTGGCATTAGCAAGCCAAGTTCATGTCCGAACTCTAATAACCAAAGTTGCTTTTGCTGATCTAGACTGTTGGTCCTCTTGTTGTAAAACAAAAATTTAAAAGCCAAATATTATACTGGGCTGTGATACTTCCCGACATGTCAGGAGTGTGACATGTTTTAAATATGAGCAGCTACTATGGATTACAGGCTGACGGAAAACTTACTAACATTTCATATAACAATGCAAATGAAATAAATGTAAACAGGATAATGTGTTTGCAGAAGTTCAAAGGAAACCAATTTAAAAATTACCACTTATCCCTCCCCATTTTCATATAAGATCTTTGCCTAGGTGGTCCGCACTCCAGAATTAATGTTGATCCTTGAAAATTTATGGCAATCCTTAGAAAACTGCTGTAGGATTTATTCAGAATAAATTATGTATTTGTGACAGTGCCCTTTCAGTTATGCCCTGACTGACTTTTCATCTCATGAGAGCTGGGCTAACATCCTGAATAAGCTGAAATGATGTTGGTTTCTTCATCTTGATACCTAATGAATAATAAAGATACGGCTGCTACAAATACCGTACTTTATAGTCCAGAGAAGTGGAACAGAAAGTGTGCTTAAAGCCAGATTTTTGCACTAGACCATGAGAAAACAAAGCGCGTAGGAAGAACAAATAGCCAAACTGACTTCACAGAGACTACTCAGCTGCTTAAGTCAAGGAAAGCTACCGAGCTTTTCTGGTTCAGAACCAAGCACAACAGGGGCTAAAATACTAAGAGAGCTGGAACCTGCCAGGATTGAGTGGCATTGCAGGACTACATGGAAAACTTCTAGTGCATGCTTAGCCTCAAACAGTATTAACGTTTTCAATGAACATTAAGGTCACACAATGGCCTGTTATCAATCTATACTGTAAATTTGTTAATTTTGTAAAGAAGTCAGTTCTTTGATGATGTTACAGTTATGAAACCAATGACACAAACTGGCCTAAGCATATCTTTAGCATTTCGCCTGTCAAGAGTGTTTTTTAAACCATCATTCACATGTTAAAGCGTGCACACATATCAAACCTAAGGAAAATGTGAAACTATTCACAAATTAAGGGGGAGAATGACCCCATGCCATAAATTCAGAAGTATTTTGCTGATTCACATTAACGTGTGTGGTAGCTTCATCTCTTCATCAACTTGAGGATATTACTTTGCAATGAAAATGAAAGGAAAACATCATAGCACTCTGTTTATATATATAATTTTATAGGGCCTACACCTATTCAGACCCTGATATCTAAAGGTTTCAGCAAGGATGAAAATAACCATATTAGGTCAGAATCAAGGTGTAGCTACCCCATTGGATTGCCTGGGGCAGGGCCCAGAAGCAGACACACTGGCTGATATGGAGTGAATCATCTCCAGTTAAATGATCCTGTCTGTCATTAATCACTGGTTTAGAGTGTGACTGGAGGATGCATTTGTACCATCATTTTGAATAGCCACCAGTAGATGTATTCTTCCTGAGTTTTACTGAAACCTTTTGTGACTTTGGTTACTGTGCTGGCCTCCGTAACATCCTGTGGTGGACTTACACAGCTTAATTATTATGTTGCGTGAAAAAATACTTCCTTTTGTTTGTTTTCAATGTGAAGGCAACTGAATTCTTCCTAATTTTTTATGTTATGAGAAATAGGGAATAATCATTTTCTGCTCATCTTCTCTTTGCTATTCATAATTTTGTTGACCCTATTAGATTTCTTCTCTGGCATCTTTTTCCAGCAGGGAAGTTCTAGTCCATTTAATTTCTTTTCCTGTGCAAGCCTTTCCTTAATTTAAGTTGTTTTTCTTAGAATATTTACACTCTCTATCCTTTCTGCTTCTACTGTATCATTATTAATACAGCAGAATTAGAATTAAAAATATATCCAAACCCATGCAAACTTTCCATGTGAGAATATGCAGAACTCAGATTGCTTTTCCCTCACATATTTATAGTATTTTTTTTCCATGGTATTGTTGAGCTACTCGATATTGTTCTGCAGCTGTTTTGCCTTTTGTCCTGAACGGTTTGTATGTATTCTGTCCTACTGTAGTATTTATAAAGAAAACATAAAATTATATTTCCTCTCTAAGCAACCCCAAAAGATGGCAAGTACAATTATTTTATTTCTTTGCTATGTCCAAATAAGAGAAGGAAAAAAAGAGAAAGCATAAAATAAGTCTACAAGTTCTTTGTGTAATTTTAAAAGCTGTTGAAGAACCATCACCAGGCATTACCTTTAGAAGATAATTCAGAATACAAAATCCATATTTAGTTACCTTTCCTTGGAAGTCCTCTTCCTAAATGTCTGTCTCAGCTTTTGCTTGGCTGTTTGCTTGTATGTGTATGCATGTGCTTGTGCTTTTGTGTGTGTGTGTGTGTGTGTATGCTGGGGTGTGTGTGAGCTCATTCATCTTGTGCTAGGGTTAATAAGATATGAAGTCATTCATTCTTGAGAAAGGGTTTTGTGGTCTGGCTAGAGGAAAAAATCCATATTCAGCATTTTAATCTGTCTCTTGCTAGGGAAAGCTCAACTTTCTTGAGAAGCCCACTTATCACAGAAAGATCTGGGCATGGAATGAAGTGTTATACTTCAGGTTACTCAATCTTAATCCTTTGAATTTATGGGACTGATATATAAAAAAAGAAAATATGATTATTCATATCTACATATGCGGTGTTTTTCTATTCGTAGCTTCTGGCTTGTTAGAGTGGGAATCAATTACACCATTTACTTGAGTTGTCTCATGAAATTTGTAGGATTATTTGGTAGCATTATTCATGTCAGTAGGTGTTGCAGAAATCTTTACATGTATCCACATGAAAATGTTACAGTTTTGGTTGTGATTTTTAGCCATATGAGTGCAAGACTTTACTTTGGCCACATGGGAAGCATGTGAGTTGAGAGTGGAAACATACTTAAATGATATTTGCCCAGTATAAAACTGAGCTAAAGAAGAAATAATCTTCTAGTAGGAAGTGGGCACAGGGTGTTTATTCCAAAAGTTTTAAGCAATAGAAAATCCAAGATTAAAAGTGTGTATAGAAAGAGAGGACTCTGGACTGATCTGGTTAGTTAGAAAGGGCTGGCAAGGGGTTATGAAACCTCATGTCTGGGACTGCATCTTGTGGTAGAGAAACATTTACCACAGCAACCAGTGTGTACTGGAGGGAGCAGAAAGTCCTTTCTCTTTCCCTTCTTTCTCTCAGAAAATCCACTTTAAATGAACTTTATCTTTAACTGTCCAAAATGCTAAACTGTACTTCTGTAAACTGCATGTCTGCATGTAGAAAGTGTCAGTTGTGAGGTTTTCCCGATTTCTCCTAGTATCACTTACCTAGTAGTATATAGTACTGGCGAGCAGGAAGATGTGTGACTATAATGTATGATTAATTAATAAAAACTTAAAACAAAACTGACATTTAAGAAGGTAAACAGAAAAAAAAAGGCTTTTACCATCATCATCAGGTTCTGACTACGTGCTTCTTTACATTTACTCTGACTTCAGAGTTGCACTGCAATTGCAATAGGCTCCCTTTTCAATTGACACATCCAAAAAGAAACACCTCATGTAACCGCATGCTGAGTCAGTACTAATGTTTAATGGAAAAATAGTAGTTGTCACCCTTTAGGTATTAAAACAATAGCTGAAGCATTAATCATTCTACATTTAATGCAGAGATGAACAAGCCTTTTCCCTAAGGTTAAATATATTTGTTTGCACGTTATTTCCATGCCATAACTGATTCAGTTATGCTACACTCAGGCTGCTAGATGGAAAGAATGAATTTCGAATTATAAAAGTGACTGGTTTTTTTATGTTGTGAAACCATATATAATGTGTATTTTAACAAATTGTTTCTTTTGGGTTTTTTTTATTTGGTAGGTTCAGGTTTTCTTTTATTTTGTTGTACACAATTCCACAAGAATTACATTATATATTCTATTCTTGAAGAATAATTTATCCTGTAGGAACAGCTACAGCATACAAGGATTTTTCATCTTTCCAGAACAACCTTCTTCCAGGAACTTTCAAAATACTTTGCAGACTTAAAATATAACTTGCACATCTTCACATAGTTTGATTTGAAGTACAAGGTATTACTTCCATTAGCTTTGATGGTTCTGTCTCAGATCCTGTAACTTTGCTCATTCTTAAAATTGTATGGAATAGAAAAGCATTTCAAGACTATGTGGCAGTATTTGGTAATTTTTCAAGAAAATAAACACAGAAAAAGAATATAACACTAATCAATAGCTGCAGTGCAATTAAAATGCAATATCTCAAGATAAATTTGAGTAGGACATGAACGTTATCTTCCCCTAGTCTATGTACAAATGCTGTGGGATTTTATATAGCAAAAGGTCTTAGCTCTACATTGCCAAATCTTTGTGCAGCCTTCGTTTGGTGTATACTGGGTAAAAGAGTAGTTCAGGAAGATTATATTAACATGGCCCTTTGGGAAAAAAGTTTGGAATATTGCCTTAAAATAATTAATACATAAGCATTCCTGGGAAATGAATAAACCGTAATGCCTGAGGTAATCCTAATAGTCTCAGCTAGAATAGGAATTGTTATTTGTCTTGTTTGCAGTCTTGTTTGCAGCATTCTTCCCTTTTGTTAGATAGGCCAAGGAATTTCAGAAGGCCTTGCAAGATTTGTTTGAAACTGTGCTTATAAAGCATGCTGAGTTTGAGACTTTTATAAAAATGGTTCTAGAGATGACATGGAAACCATAGGAATAGAGTTTTCCCATCCCCTGCCAAAGCAAGCCACTGTTACTTCTGTCTTGTTGGAATGCTTTGTGTTCAACTCCTACTGTGAACAACTGCAAAATCCTACTGCAGGCTATCATCATATCTAGAAATCTTAGCTAAGCCAGATGTAGCACTCAATTACTATAACTTCTGTTATAACAACTCCATAACTGACTCTGCAGTTGGAAAAACACAATTGAAGTCCTAGAGCTCCAAAGTTTTGAAGACAGTAGCAGACAAGCAGTGCGTGCCAGAGTGCTGGGCCTGGGAGCACTCTAAGCACAACCACAGCGCTTGTTTGGATGTTGGGAATACAAAGGCTAGAAAACTTTATGTAGGCTGAAGGTGGATGTGAGTCCCCAAGGCTGTGCTAGGATGCTTGGCTGCATGGCTAATTGAGCTAAAATCAGCAGTTCTGCCTAGTTCAGAGCAGACCAGGTTTCAAACTTGCTTCCCACTTTCTTAAGCGTAGGCGTTGTGCCTGGTTCATGATGCCTTGAGGGTTTGCCACTGCCTCCACCTTCCATCAGTGATACGAATGCCTCACAGTTCACTGCTTTCTAGTAATCTTATGCTCTCCTATTTCTCCCTATCACTCTGTTGCTGCTCTGGGGTCTACCTTTAAGTACAAAAATGTAAACCAATGAATGGAGTTATGACCACATACATAACCTAAGGAGATATGCTATATTCCCTTAATCTATTTTCTTTTCTTTCCCTTTTTATTTATTTCCTTTTTTGTGTATTAGATCCAAGTTTGTTTAGTGTATTAGGTTCCCTAATACCTCCTTGGGATGAGCACAAGCTAACTTGTTTTCCAGATTGACAAAAGCTTTCTATGAGAAAATAGAATTTTTTCCCTGACATTAAGGTTTGCAGTACATAGGTTTACACCAGGCTGTTCTCTACCTTTGGAAGCCTTCAGATGGCACCTTCTATCATTTAGTATACAATTTCACATTACTTGTAGGCCTTTATTTAATAAATATGACAACGACAAAAAGGCTTTACTCTGGCAGTCCTGTCTCATTCTCCATTGATAAAATCTGACCTTCAGACACAACACCACAAGCCATTTATAACTGAGTGTCATCATACAGAAACGGGTCACTCAGTTCATTAAAATAAGGTCGTTCCCTCTATGTATTGGCTATTTGAGGGAGATGTACGGTGTGTTCTACTTCTTTAAGTTAATTTTCCATTGAAATGATGTCTTTGCCAATGAGCCTTCACGTTCCTTTCATTTCAATCTCTTTTCTTCATTAACTGCTCCAGCACTCCGGCTCTTACATCTCAATAACTTATTCTTTCTTTCTTGTTGCCTGATGTAGCTACCACCATACTATGTCCCCACATTGGCCTTTGTAATCCTCTATCTATTATGCTGAGTCCCCTTGGTGGACTGCAGAGCTGTTTTGTCTGTACCAGCCTAAGAAATAGCCATTCATCTTTATGTTGTAGGCGCAGCATAAAGGCAAGCACATCAAATATCTGGGGGTATTAGCTAGTTGCCAAAATAACTCTGGGCTCTGGAAAATACAGTAAAAAGATGGTGATTTTCAACACCTCTATTATTTGTCCAAATCTGAATTTATTAACAGTACCAGTGAAAGGCATGACACTGGCCCTAAGGCAATCCCTGTTTCTGCCAGTTTTCAAAGGCAAACAATAGCAGTGTTAACGTTATTCAAAAATTGATTGCAATAATCTTATAATGGAAAGCATTAGGCAACTTTCATACAGGGGCTTGTGCCAGCTCTCACTACAGTAACCATCTTCTCTGCCTCACCATGCCCAGGCACTACAGGATCAGATTCAAGGTAAAGTGTCAACTGCAGTCTGATTTTTTGCTCTTTCAGCTTTTCTCACATGTTCATTCTGGTTAACCAAGGGGTCCAATCTTGAGGAGAAAAGCAGGGAGACAGGGATGTTTGGGACAGTTACAGGTCAGCACCTCAGAAGAACAGGTACTAGTGGGACATGTGGAATAAGATAACCTTGCAGAGAAAGCAGCTTCAAAAACAGCTGTGCAGTGTGCTTGGTGTTTCCTTTTGTGAATGAGTTCTCCTCTTTGGCCTCATTAGGAGAGGATGACTATCACGTTTCATTGAATTGTCATTAATTTATCTTGCTTTTACTATATGACTGGATTCTCTCCTCGATTATTTAAAAATCTGCCTGTTGTTTTGAATTGCTTCCTATCAGGTATAAGACTAGGGTGCCAGTCTGGGTCAAATGGGTGGAGAAAGGAGATTAGGTAAAAACAAATCCACTGTACTTGAGTGTCTCCTCAATGAACAAAAAAGACTCCATAGTACATATGGTGAATGATCAGGGTCTCTTCACTGTTTTGATTGAGGATGAGTTTCACTGGAGAGCTGGCCATAGTCTTTAAGTTTCTATTTATTACTCTCATCTAATTTAATGACAGGAAATGAGTAATGAAATTCAGCAGTGACAGGCTGCTTATTTAGGCCAAGTGATTTGCAGCTGAACTGAAAGGGGCCTAATCCACTACTTTACCAAGAGATTTGTTCACTTGATTGCTAATACACATTCAAACAGATAAATATAAAAGCTTTTATGACAACTTTAAAATATTACTGGGAGGCAGTACTAGCAGGTGCTAACTCTTTAGACTCTACTGTAGTGGGTTCTGATAGACACATCCATTGCCACCAGTGGCAATGAGATGCTGCGTATAAGCTGGCCAGAAAGGATTTGTGGCAAGATGGGCAGAGCTGAGTTAGCAATATTTACTACTCCTCATAAATTCCAAGTAAAACATGCACACCTGCTGAGATAATGTCTAAAATGGTGATTTTAAGTTTGTTCCCATACTCCCTCATCACACAATGATGGGGAAGGAGGAACAGAAGAAGCCAGATGAAGTGAGAATTTTTTTTTTTTAATTTAACTATGAAGGGATTGCCTGGAGGTATTTTCAGTTACAACCTGAGGTTCCAGTTTAATTGATGTGATGTCATAAAATAAATAGAATAAATTTATGATTTTAAGGTCTTTCAGTCTTGCTGTCGGTGGGTGGTAGGTATCTACATTACAAAGACCATCAAGACTGGCACCTCTCTTGGCAGTGTCAGCTAGAAACAGTATTAATTTGGCATGGGACAACACTGTTCTTCAAGGTGGTCTCTTCAGGTGATGGCTTCAGCGCCACTTTTTATTCATGAGAGGGTGTAACGGGGGTGGCACAGGAGGCAAAAAGGATTATCAGTGCCTTACCAGAACCTGTGCACGTGTCACTGAAAACTCTCTTCTCCTTTGTTGTTAAACTGGTACCTCTCATCCCTCTGAGCAAGCTGATAAAATTTTAAGGAAGATACTTGCATGTTTGCTTTTAATGTCAGGGTGTTTTTCAAGTACTTAAAGGGCCCCTTGTACAAAAGCAATGGTGAGATCAGAAGGATTTGTTCTGCCATGGTCCCCATGCTGAAGGATCGTGCTGTCTGCTGTTACTGTAGAATTAGTACTGGAGGGATCATGGCCATTGGGGAGCATAGCAAAGCAAAATATTGAAAGGGGCTTGGGTCCACAGAGAAGAAGTGATACCAAGGAAATGAGTTGGTCTCAGAATAAGGTGGATTGTCTAAGAAGAGAGCTGACAAGCAATCTGCTGAAGTTGCAGTTAAGCCTTGAAAGGGCACAGCTTTGTCTAGAAGGACTATAGCCAGCACATACATCTGGAAATGTAAGACATGCAGATGTCTAAAGGCACAATTACACAGATAATAGGGTTTATTACATTATTACTCCAAATAAGGGTCTGCAGTTCCAGATGTTGCAAACGTAATAGCATGCTACTGGTGCTCTGCATCCCTGTGAAACATTTGCCAATATCCTCAATCCAGACGTACAGGGTGAAGTCCAAAGCTGCTTTTCTGTTTTGTTTTGGTTTGGTTTTTTCTTTATTTTTTTTGGCAAGTAGAAAAATCTACACCTTCAAGGGGAGGAGAATTTTCCAGTAGTAATCCTCAGTCTGCTGGGTTTTAGGTTATGGAAATGCTGTGATAACAGATGGTGAGTAAGGAGAGGGAAACCATTTCAACTAACACTTGGTGTCTTAATGAGGGTATGTTTGAAAATATTTGTCTAAGCATGCCATTTTTTCTATGCTGAAAAAAATTACTCTTAAGCAACACATAGCACAAGAATTTTATGTAGCTTTATTACATGAAAGTTCTTTGCCCAGGCAAGCATGATTGTAAGGAAAACTTTGTCTGCCCATGTTCATTCATGGATACCTGTGACTATATACATTGCTATTGCTAAATATAAACTGTGTCCTAACAGAAATCTTGATCTAAATTGCTGGTGGAGACAGAGGGTTTATGTGGTCTGGGACATTACTCACTGTTCAAAAAAAACCTTATGGAAAGGCTCAGAATTAATAATTGACTGAAGAAACAACTGGCATAATTATGCCAGGCCTGCACTGTTATTTTATGCTTTCTCAATGCAACTGGGATCTATAGGATTCCGGTGAATGTTGCCATGACTGTTTCAGCACAGAAGTACATGCCAGTTGCTAGCTTCATTTATTTTTGTTATAATCGCTGTTACCCACACTTTGAACAAAAGAAAATTAAGACTGGGAGATAGTAAATCCTAGGTCTCAGTTATACTGTGCATCCTCTCATATCTTTCTGTGGTTAGTTTGTGAAGAATCCTGTTGGAATGTCAATTACAACTTCTTTTAAAATTTGCACAATTTAAAAAAAATCAGCAGGAAAAGAAAAACACTGTGTGAGAGTTTTGTTGCACTATGCTATTGCTAAATTTTTTTATGTCTAGGTCAATGGATACATGTTGAGTCTTGATTTCTGCTAAGGTATTTATTGGCTTTCAGAAGAGATTATTATTTTTTTTCTAGTAGGTGGAAATGGGGTGCCTCTGGCCATGGTCCACCCACACAAATATCTGTGAGAATTATTTTATTTATTCTTTTTTTGCCACACCTCTTCTGAATTCTGTTCTTGTTTTCTCAAGTCTTCGTATTTGCATCAACAAATTGCTCTTGAAATTCTGCTTTGTTGCCACATTTAAGAATTAATCAATGCAGATTTCCTTTAATGTTTGGTGTTTGTTAGAGTTACAAATGTACATGTGTTTGCATGTAAATATGAAAGTAAATGTATGAAGAAAACCATTTTATTATTAGTATATGTAAAATGCAGTGAATTGAACTGCTAACATTAAGAAAGGAATTAATATCTGTGCTGAAAGTCAGAATGAGGCTCATGCAACACCAGAGTCTCAAAACCAGGCCTAAGGTAGAAATTAAATGCAATTAAAAAATATAAATAAATATATAATAAAAATTCAGAAATATTTCCTTGTTTGCAATCAGTTGCACTGGGCTAATCAGAACTCAATCTCTAAGTTTTCTGGCAGGTTATATTCTAAGGCAATACTTTGTAGAAAAATGTGTTAAAGTAATTATTTCTTCTACAACACCATGGAAGGCTGAATGGGTACTCCTCCACATGACTAGCCTTCACCAGTAAAAGCATATGTGATGTTTAATTGACTGAGGAAAAATGAAGAAGGTGCCTATACGCTATTTGTATTCCAGGCAGAAGCTCTGCTATCAAAATGACATTGTGTTTTCACATCAGGAAGCCACCCTTTCCTTAGAGACTGATAAATGCTTTATCCTTCATTTTGACTCCCAGACAGTGCAAAGCCTTGGTACATGTACTGATTTTAAAAGAATAAGATACAAGAGAGCTAGAGAAAATTGCTGTTGGGATCTACAAATAGATATACATGAAAATAAACATCAAATCAGATGAGATCTGAAGCTTTACAGATTTACATCTCATCTTGACTGGAATTCTAGTCATGTATTTGCATCCCCAGTTTTTCTCCCCTCTTCCTTTTCCCCTCCTCTCTACATCTTTTTCCCTCCCAAATTTTTCCCTTTTCCCTCCTTCTTGCTTCCCCTCTCCCCCTTCTCTCTTTCCTCTTCAGCTCTTTTCTCACCCTTCTTCCATACCCCACCTTATTCTTCCTTTCCTCCACTTTCTCTTCCTTTTATAATTTGTTACTTTCCCCTTTCCATCCCATTTTTTCTCTCTTTTTTTGACATTTCTTTTTTCTTTGAAGTTCGGCATGACTTAGGACCAGTTCAGGACTCTAGTCCTCAGGAAACTCTGCCCAATGTTTCTCTTCCACTGGTAATGCTTTATTGCATTTACTGCAGAGTTTATGTCAAAGGAAATGGACAGTGAATACTTCTATTGGGGTGATGGTGTCCACTCTGATTTATATGGACATATTAGCAGACTTGACCAAAGGAAACATTCAACTTCCTGTCTCATGGTAGGGTGGAGCATTCATGTTTGACTTAGTTCAAAGAGTGATCAAAAGCAAAATTTAGGATGCTGGAAAAGTGTCCTGCTTGGTTCCTAGACAAGTCTGTCACCGCTGAGTTTCAACCTTTTCAGCAAGTGTGGAGCAGTAATGAAAGGCATAAAAAAGAACTATTGGCAGGTTATCTTCTGTGAAAAGGTGTTGCCTATTTTCAGACTAGAAGATAAATTCCTGTTCATATTGGATTTGAATATTTAATGAAACTTAAATGGATTGTGTTGGTCCATTGCACAGATATGCATTTCACCCAAGTTTTGTTAGATCATTTTTGCTAAACAGAAATATAATTTGAAGGACATTTACCAGATTTCTAGACCAGGGGTTACTATTTGGACTCTATGAGATAAAAATAATATCATTATTGTGTTACAGATATATGGACATGTTTGGCTTTCAGATATATAAGAGCTAATTCAAAATAGCTTTTAAAAGTATGTAAATGAGGAGAGCCTTTGCTCTAGTCAGGCATCACAAAGGCAGTGTGCTGTGGTCATGGCAGAGACACGAATGTGGTCATTTTAAACTGCAGAAGCTGGGGTCAAAACAAGTCTTACTTTGCAAAGAGGGGGTTGAGTCAGTATTGCTTCCATGTGAAGGCTTCAGTCATGTTTCCACTGCAGTTTCACTAGCTGAGATCTACCATCTACTGTAATGGACACTTTCCCAGGTATGAAATGTGTTTACATTTGTGGTTAATTTCAGAGCAACATGAAACCTTTTTATTTAATTAAATTAACATTTATTCTTTTAAGTGAGACATAATGTGCATTCTCCCTTTATATTCATTCTTTGCCTTAGGCAATTTGGATAACATTGTTAGGTTACTAGAAAAGATTAGCTTCATGTAGCACTGTGCCAGCTTTGCAAAATGTATTCTTTTGTATCTTTTCAACTTGAGTTTGCTTGGTAGAGTGAATAAAACATAACCTGTAGGCTAGAATACATTTAATTGCCATCTATCATATTTCAAGGGAGCTCAATCAAATAACTTATTTCCTTATGCATTAAGTATGTTTTTTAACCTATTAAATCCTTAAAACAGATTTATCCTAACTGTATAGTGTGATATAAATAAAACAAAGTAGAAAACCTTTTTTAATTTCATGCCTTCTATCTTTTTTTTTTTCCCCCCTCTATGAGAATATGTTGATAAAATAAGACTTGACCAATTTGGTACACATTGAACTCAAGACTTGAAGGGGAAAAGTAGGCTTAAGGGATGATTTGATTAGGCAGAGTTCTGATTTATTGCATGTTTGTTATCCTTTTACTATTTTATGTTTTCCATTTCCCACCATATAAAAGATAGCAAAATGGGTTTGCTGTCAGTCTTTCACTTAATCTCAGTCAAAGCAGGTGGAGTTGCCCATTTCCTTGAATGAATAAAACAACATTAATCTATGCTTCACACTCTGCTTCATTAAATGTACCCCTGTGCAGTCTAAAGGAACAAACCCACTGTGGGAATGGCACACTTTTTTTTTTCTGGCTTAGCAAGCTAAGAAAATGAGATCCTGATCTGAGTGGCAAGGTGTACTGTTTTTTTCCTAGGGTTTTGTAACTGGGAGAACACAACCAACACTGTGGCCAGTCATGAAAGAACCCTTTAAAACAAAGGCTTGAAAACTATTCTCCAGCTTTCTCAGTGTTCAAGTGGCTGTAATATAGATTGAAGGGATAGCATGTTTTGAAATAATCTAGTTCCCCCTTAAATTTGCCACTGTGAGAGTAGCCTTCAAAAATCTCTTGCAAGTTTTTGAGCATCATGGTAGCTATTTCTTAAGATGTGGCTGAAGCCATTGCTATTCTGAATGAGCACAGGATTGTGGTATGGGAAATTTCATAACTGATGTAACTTCACTTTGGGATGTGTAATGAGTGGGATTTCTAGATAATACATTTCCTGTAATATTAAGTAAGTGCTGCTTGCAACTGGATGAATATAATTTCAGGGATTTTGCTCCCTTCCCAGATTTATTGTTCATCTTCATCCTCTGACACTGACACTGCCTTTTGTCAGCCTGTCCGTCCAAAAAAATAAAATAAACTTCGCTTCATCTACATATTCACCGTTTATTGCTATCTCATCTTTCTGTATGGTATTTGGAGGTAGTACTTAAGTCTAAGAATGAACAAATTTTGGGGCTTGAACTGTTGGTTAATGAAGACACTTAATTCTGAGCTGTAGGTGTATTATTCAAAAGAAGCAACTACTTTGCTGCAGACTTCCTTTCCACTCAGTTGCGAGGGGCAAATTCTGCATCCATTCTCCTACTAATTGTATGAACTAAACACCAAACTTCTCTCCAAGGAGTCACTGGGAAAATATCTTTTACCCTAGGAGAGTTTTCAGGTTAAACACACACAGAGCTGGTGGACAGTTATATGATACTACTTACTTTGTTGATAATGAGAAAAGCTGACCTAATGAAATGAACTTTCCATGAAACTACATCAGTTGTGAAGAAATCGGAGTTTGGAAAACATTATCAGAAATTTGAAGAAGAATAAAAAAGGAGATTGGAAGGATGAGACTCCTTGGACCATGTTGCTACTACCAGAGACAGATGGTTCAGGCTCCAGAGCTTGATCTCAAGTAGGCAAGGTAGTGGTCTGTCCCTGGATCTTGCAGTCTCCATGTGAAATTCATGACTACTGAGCAAAACAGTTTCTTTTCAAAAGATACTGGAGAAGTTCCCAGAGCTATCCTATTGAAACTCAGAACAAGAAAAGAAGCAAAGGAGAGAGGAAGGGAGGGAAGGAACAGAGAAAATTGATTGGAATGCAGGACAGATCAGATGTTTCCTCCCTGCCTGATTTCTATACAAGTATCTCTCAATAAGGGTTTATGCTTGGAGACATAATGTGTGACAGGTCTTTTTCCAAGTAAAATTTCTTGACTCTTCCTTCTCTCATCTACCAAATCATCTTCTAAGGTCTAGGAGTGAATGAAGCTATACTGCAAAAATCAACGTATACCAGGATAGACTAAAGTAAGGTAGTACATATCTGTTGTGCATTCCTTCCTGTCTGAAAGGTTTCTGGAGATTCCTTTGAGCAACTGTTCACTAAACTTGATCTACTATAATTAAAATTTCTCTTATTGACCCTAAATGACCTCTGTCCTGAAAAGAGCAAACCATTATGGAACTCATTTAGCCGCACTGTACTAAAACACTTTTAAAGAGAGAAAGCAGATTTAGAATCATAGAATCATAGAATCACCAGGTTGGAAAAGACCTATCAGATCATTGAGTCCAACCATTCCTATCAAATACTAAACTATGCCCCTCAGCACCTCGTCCACCCGTCCTTTAAACACCTCCAGGGAAGGTGACTCAATCACCTCCCTGGGCAGCCACTCCTCATGAGACTTGTTCTCCAGCCCCTTCACCAGCTTCGTTGCTCTTCTCTGGACTCGTTCCAGAGCCTCAACATCCTTCTTGTGGTGAGGGGCCCAGAACTGAACACAGGATTCGAGGAGCGGTCTCACCAGTGCCGAGTACAGAGGGAGAATAACCTCCCTGGACCTGCTGGTCACACCGTTTCTGATACAAGCCAAGATGCCATTGGCCTTCTTGGCCACCTGGGCCACTGCTGGCTCATGTTCAGTCGGCTGTCAACCAACACCCCCAGGTCCTTCTCCTCCAGGCAGCTTTCTAGCCAGACTTCTCCTAGTCTGTAGCACTGCATAGGGTTGTTGTGCCCCAAGTGCAGGACCCGGCATTTGGCCTTGTTAAACCTCATCCCACTGGCCTCAGCCCAGTGGTCCAGCATGTTCAGATCCCTTTGCAGAGCCTCCCTACCCTCCAGCAGATCCACGCTTCCACCCGGTCTGCAAACTTGCTAAGGGTGCACTCGATGCCTTCATCCAGATCATTGATAAAGACATTGAACAGGGCTGGACCCAGCACTAAGCCCTGGGTAACTCCGCTTGTAACTGGCCGCCAGCTGGATTTAACACCATTTACCACCACTCTCTGGGCCCGGCCATCCAACCAGTTTTCCACCCAGGAAAGTGTGCGCCTGTCCAGTCTAGAGGCTGACAGTATCTCAAGCGGAATGCTGTGAGAAACTTGGTCAAAGGCTTTACTGAAGTCCAGGAAGACCACATCCACAGCCTTTCCCTCATCCAGTAGTCAAGTCATTTTGTCATAGAATCATAGAATAACCAGGTTGGAAGAGAACCACCGGATCATCGACTCCAACCATTCCTATCAAACACTAAATCATGCCCCTCAGCACCTCATCCACCCGTGCCTTAAACACCTCCAGGGAAAGCGACTCAACCACCTCCCTGGACAGCCTGTTCCAGTGTCCAATGACACTTTCTGTGAAAAATTTTTTCCTAATGTCGAGCCAAAATCTCCCCTGGAGGAGCTTGAGGCCATTTCCTCTTGTCCTGTCCCCTGTCACTTGGGAGAAGAGGCCAGCACCCTCCTCTCTACAACCTCCTTTCAGGTAGTTATAGAGAGCAATGAGGTCTCCCCTCAGCCTCCTCTTCTCCAGGCTAAACAACCCCAGCTCTCTCAGCCGTTCCTCATAAGGCCTGTTCTCCAGCCCCTTCACCAGCTTTGTTGTTCTTCTCTGGACTCACTTCAGAGCCTCAACATCCTTCTTGTGGTGAGGGGCCCAGAACTGAACACAGTATTCGAGGAGCTGTCTCACCAGTGCCGAGTACAGAGGGAGAATAACCTCCCTGGACCTGCTGGTCGCGCTGTTTCTGATACAAGCCAAGATGCCATTGGCCTTCTTGGCCACCTGGGCACACTGCTGGCTCATGTTCAGTCGGCTGTCAGCCAACACCCCCAGGTCCCTCTCCTCCTGGCAGCATTCAAGGCAGACTCCTCCTAGTCTGTAGCACTGCATAGGGTTGTTGTGCCCCAAGTGAGGACCCGGCATTTTGCCTTGTTAAACCTCATATCATAGAAGGCGATCAGGTTTGTTTGGCAAGACCTGCCTTTTGTGAACCCATGTTGACTGGGCCTGATCACCCGGTTCTCTTGCATGTGCTTCATGATAGCACTCAAGATCACCTGTTCCATGACTTTCCTTGGCACTGAAGTCATACTGGCAGACATCATTAGTATTCACCAAGGTTCAGATAAACTGTCATTGTAGTTGATTTTTTTCCTCTTTTCATATTTCTCTGAAAACAATCTCAAAACAAGACCCAGGCTAACAGATTTTTTCAATCTATGAAGGGAGGTACTGAACAGAAACTTTAATAACCTCAGTCCTGTTCCTGAAACACAGGAAGTGGAGACATAAGGGCTCAGAGAATATTTGCTGTCGTTGTGCCCTTTTGTTTTATTCTTTGTCTTGTCACTAAAAGTTACAAGCAATTCAGTACATTCTTTTCATGCTGAAGGTCTGATTTTACTCTCAGCTCTCTCTCAGCTCTTCTTCTTTGCCCTCATAAACTTTACCAACCCATGTGTAAAAACTTAAAAAAAAAAAATAAAGCATAGACTAACCAGTTTCCTGAGATGGGTTATAGTACACGAACATTTCTTACGGGTTTGTGAAATATATTTAGCTGCATGTTGAAATCTGTGGCCTCTAACTAGTTGCAAAGTGAAAATTCTGCATATAAACTTTGATATATTCTGTGCTTCCAAAAGCTGGAGGTGCAGTATTCTAAAAAAAATTTTTATTTTTAAACAAAACCATTCTTTAGTATAATTCAATAACTGATACTAACACGATGCAGCTGGAAATTCTTAGTCCTACTGTCTAAATTGCTAAAATTACTGTGGAAGGAAATCGAAATAGGAAGTGAAGACCTAAAATGTCACCGAAGAAAAGATCAGATCAGTAGTAAGTTGGAATGCAATTAATTAGCTGGATGAAGAATAAGTGCTCATGAAAAAGCGACACAGATTATACTAAGCTGCAGGTTTGCAAACAACAGTTGTAAAGATGGCATGCCAGGGAAATGGGAAACATCTTACACCTAGTCTGGCAAGAGATGGATTAAAACAAATATATATTTAGTTGTAGAGTTTCCAGAAGAATCAGTCTCCAGAGGGATGCTGCTTGAGTTTGCACATGTTGAAACTTATTGGACTACATTTTCAAAATACTCAACATTTCATGTTACAGAACTTAAGAAAATTTCACCTATAGTACATCAGCTTCCTGTAAATCAGCTGTGTGTATGATTATTTTTGTAAAGTATTTGCATATATGCTATGTTCAAGTACACAGGTGAAGTTTGAGGTTGGATCAGGGAGAAGTAGCAAAATAATCCCAGCTGAATAATTACAAAAATTGGTACATTTGTGCACAAATTATGAAAATTAACTTTTAAAAAGCCTCAAAATGTATTTTTTTCTTCTATTTTGGGCATATAATGCCCTAGATATTGTAAATACTGATGAAACTCAAGAGTAGAATAAAATAGCATAGCTCTTTCAGGCTAGGAAATTTTGGGTTATTTTTAGAGGAATTTTACTTACATTGGGTTTAGTCTTTATTTTGTTTTATTTTTGAGCCCATACATAGTTAAAATAAACAATGGTGTGTTTCATTGTGATGCTGGGAAATTCCCTCTTCCAAAAGTTATAAAGTTCCCTTATCTAGCCCTGGAGGGATATGATTTATCAAACTTTGAGATAATTAAATGTTTATATGTGTGTACGTGTGTGTATATATATATATAAGAACATATAGGTACAAAAACCTGCAACAGAACCTTGCCCAAGATGAGCCTCCTACAAGAATATCAGAACTTTTTGTGGTTTCAATCTTCTACATTAAGGAAGATGGATTAGTTTGTTGGGAGCAAATTATGTGGCTGAAATGAAATTAGTGTATCTATTGCAACAGCTTTCAAAATAGGAGAGAAAATTCTTCAGGATATTTTCTGAAGAATGAAATAAAGCTGACCCCAGAAAGGATCATAGAGGCACTATAGATAATACATTACAGATTGAAAATAAGACAGTAATAATCCAATTGCAAAAAAGGCAGAAGTCCTACTTCGTTATATGAGCCAGGTTATTACATTTCTTGCTCTCTTTAGCTCTATACATGTAGAGAAAGTCCACAGGACAGCAACAAAAATGATTGGGCCTTTAGAAAAATGCCATGCAAAAGAAAATGGAATCAATTGTCGACAGAAAAAATATGAGGCAACTTAATTAGTTACATAAAAAGGCTGCTACAAAGGAAAAAAGAAAGAATTTGTTTTCTTATGTCTATGACAGATAGGATTGAAATAGGCCAAACAGGTGGGAGGAGTGTTTGATCTGAATATTAGGAAAAATCTTTCCAATGTTAAGAAGATTTGCTTATGGAGGTTACAGGTTATGAGAAGAGATTGTTGACACCTTAGTCAAGGTTAGATTGTCAGCTCCTGTCTTGGGTAGCCAGACAGAGTATATAACCCCCTGAGGCCTCTCTCAGAATTGTTTTTGTATGATTTTACTAATGTTTTGATGTATAATCCCCTGACAATTTTCTATAAAATGCTTTATAGTGAGTTGGTCCCAGGTAGTGAAAGGGGCCTTCATTTATGAGTTACTCAATTATGATCTACTTTCAATATACCAGACATACACAAATTTCCATGCACAGACTTATTGTACTTTCTTTATAGAAGTTTCAGTGTACTTCAAGACATTATAGAATAGGTTTAATAAATGTGCTTATTCAGAGCAGAAAGCAGGAGGGCAAGTCAGCTAAGATGCTGTCTTTATAATAAAACTTTGACTAGAGAATAGTTAGTTTATAGATATAATACAGTGTTCCTGTGCAACTGACCATATGTGTTTCCATTGACTTCCCTAAGATTCAGCCGAGTTAAACTTTCTGATACATCTGTCTGTAAAAACATCTCCATGCATGCATGATTCTGTTAACACTCGGTAATTTGATAGTAATGTGCTCTTTTCTTCTTGCCTATGGGACATGAATATTGTCCCATAGTTTGAGGCATTGTCATACCTACTTTTTGGTCCCCACGAGACTCATGATTATTAGTTTCCTTGAGCTGGAATGATATAAAAACTTAAAGAAGTTACCTTTTTATTTTATTTAATGGAAAACATCCAGAAGTTCTCCTTTGAGGACAGCGTTAAAAGGCTAGTTTTGGCTAATAGGTTTCTAGGACTGAAAAATGGGTGCGTATGGATTCAACTCTTGTATTACTGAAGAAAGGAGAGATATTAAAACCTCTTTCCTAATTTTTAGTGTGAGAATTTCCTTCTGGTATCATGTTTTAACAGAGTCCCACATGATTTTCAGATCAGAAGTCACAAGCATAATTAGCATGAGATCCAGAGTGCAAAAAAATCACTGCTTCACTGCTTCACTAAGATCAGATCTGCATGCCAGGCTATTAACTGCAATCAGAAGTAGGAAATGTATGACTGCAGCAGCTAGACAGAGTTTGGATAACCAGAGTGACTTCGTTTGCATCATACATGATAAATTCATTGGAGATACAGGTGGCATGTCAAGGCCTTGTTACTCTGAATGTAAGCACATACATTTCTTTCTTTCTTTGAAAGCTACAGCTGGGTTTATCTACATGGTATCTTCCAGGCTGAGGAGAGTCTACTTGGGCTGCTTTGTCAGCCACCATGAAACTTCCATTAGATCATCTGGGAGAGAGTTGTTATTAGCTGTGGCACAGTAACTTTATCTCCAGATCAGCAGTGACCACATTCTGGTAACTCACTGCTGCTGGTCGGGGTAGCTCAGAGGGTAAGCAGGCTGGGCTGGTGGTTGGACAAGGCACATGTGATCCTGGCTCTTGTCTGCATACTGAGTGTCATGTTCACTTTCCCACCACATTAGACTAGGGCACTGTTAAAAAAAAAAAAAAAAAAAAGAAAAGAAAGATTGCTCAAAGGATCAAAGAAGTGGTAAACTATATCTAACACTTGCTGTGGAAAGGCACAGAAGGTGAATGCATGGTTTCACAGTCTGAGTAATAGTTTATTGAGGTGTACCTAAATGATAGGGTAGATTTGTATAACTACAAGCTTGCCCTTCAGATCTTGTCTTCCTTTAGCTGAGAAGATTTCCTCAGAGGGCAAAAGATCTGAGTTTGGTATGAAAGCAATTGTTCATTGTGTGGTTTCTTTATTGTCTGTTGGCATGAATCAGAGCCAAGCTTCCTTGCGCTTGCTGGGCAACCAATGACTATACTATTGTGTTTTCACCAGTCAAGGAGAATTTTCATAACCCTTGGTGTGCTAGATATTTATGTGTGAAATCCGATTTTAATCTGTCTCTCTAAACATACTAACATCTCTAGCTAGCCTTTAGGGCATTAACGCCTGAGGTAATGTCTGGATTTGATGCCACTCCCCTCCATTGCTCCCTGCTTCCTCTTTCACACAAACAGTTCTTGGCTCAGCAATGAGTCTAGGCCCTTGACCTCATGAGCTTATTTTATTCTTGAAAGAGCTTCCATTTCTTTTTGCTTGTACTGAACACCACCAATGCACCTGCAGAAGAATATTTAAGTTAGTCTGAGATGATCTTGTAGGCCCACAGTGGCATCTCTATCTGAGAAGAAAAAGCCTTTGGGTACCTCATAGAATTCCAGCGTGCCAAGTGCCAATGTTCTGCCAAGACTACATGATGACTAAAGCTGGTTTCAAAGTGTTTGATGTCCATAAAAGGGTTAATCAGCTCACTTAAAATGCTAGATATATGCTGATTGGCTTTAAGGAGTAAGATGTTTGGCCAACCTAACCATAGCGAGAAAACACAGCAAACTACTATTGTAGGTCTAATATACCTCCAAAGTAGCAATTCTTGCTATGTAGTGTTTTTGAAAAGCCAGGTCTAAGGACAGCTGTGTAGTCGGTCTGAAGCTACCAACCCTCTGTTGAAATTTGTGAAGGGTAAGTAACAACAAAGATTCCTAGCCTATCCACACATACTGGTCCAGCCAAAATATATTTCTGCTTGTTATTTGTCTCCTGTTGAGCTCAAAGGCAAACATACAGATGGGAAATCTCCACTTCTGAATGATTTAAAAGAATGGATTTCTAATTCTAGCATTTTGTACAAGATATTTCTATTTTTGACAAATATGCAGGTGGTATTGCTTTATTACATCACCTAACTTGCAAGTCTGGCTATTTAATTACTGTTGTACCTGCACAAGCATCAGGCTTTGTGGATCTACAAGATGTTGACTGAAACTTGGGCACATTGTGCTAATTAAGCCATTGCTCTTCTTGTAGGGAGAGGTTAGATTGTTTCTAATGAATCTAAGTCCTTCTGTCGTAACAAACGGTGCCCAGTCTTGCACACATATGTTGTAATACCTTATCAACACCCTTTCATTAGTGTATGAAAATCATAGAATGTAGAAAGGTTTATCTGGCTTCTGTTGTGTAATTTAACACTGATGAGCAGAAGTGCATTTCACCACCATACCTTAGGGAGGGCAGCAGAGAGGAGCTGATGTTGAGATTGTTGAATTTGGTCCATCTCTCCAGACATAAAGTCTCCTCTGTTTTAGAATGGGTAGACTATAAAAGTTTAACTCTTTCAAAGAATAACTGAATGTTAGAAATGTAATCAGCAAAATGCAGTGTATAAGAACCAACAATTAGATATCGCTGCTTTTAACTGACCCACAATAAAAGGCTTCAAGACTGCATTATGAGCCATGAAGGAGTTCAGATTTGCTTCAGGAGTAAAAATACAGTGAAGATAGTTACTAGACATCCTTAAGTTCTCTGGAGTAGTGTTACCTATAAGGGAGATAATGTCAAAAGCCTTGCTGAAGTCAAGGTAGACAAAATCCACTGCTGTCTCTTCATCTACTCGGCCGGTCAAGCCACCGCAGAAGGCTATCAGATTGGTCAAGCATGATTTCCCCTTGATGAATACATGTTGAACACTTCTGATAATCTTATTTTCCTTCAGATGCTTAGAGATCCCTTTTTCAGGGATGGTGAGGCTGACTGAACTGTCATTTCCTGGGTCCTCCTTCTTGCCATTTTTGAACACAGAAGTGACACTGGCTTTCCTCCCATTCTCAGGGACCTCTACTGTTCTCCATGATCTTTCAAAGGTGATGGAGAGTAGCTTAGCAATAACATCTGCCAACTTCCTCAGCATTTGTGGCTACATCCCATCAGGCCCCGTGTATTTGTGGGTGTTTGGTTTGCCTAAATGATCTCCAACCAGATCCTCCTTAAACAATGGAAAGTCTTCCTTTCTCCAGACTTTCTCTCTTACCTCCAGAGTTTGGGGTTCCTGAGGGCCAGGCTTAGCAGTAAAGAATGAAGCAAATAAGACATTGAGCAACTATGCTTTCTCTCTAGCCTTCATGACCAGGGCACCCACCTCATTCAGCATTTTCCCTAGCCTTCCTTGTTACTGACGTAGCTGAAGAAGCCCTCATTGTTGTCTTTTATGTCCCTTGCCAGATTTAATTGCAAATGGGCCTTATCCCCCCGTGTTGCATCCCTGTATAATCTGACAGCATTTCTATGTTTCCTCCCAAGTGACCAGGGCCTTTTCCCACATTCTGTAAACTTTCTTCTTCCATTTGAATATCTACAGAAGCTCCTTGCTCATCCATGCAGGTCTCCTGACTCCTTTTCCTGATTTCTTACACCAAATAGGAATTGTTTGAGACTGCTGAAGAGCTGAATGTGCTAAATGGCAAGATACTGTCCTGATGAACAGCACTCACATGCCGACCTGCTGGTGTGTGACCACCAAGATGTTAATAAATACAGCAAAATCTATTGGCAATGCCCAGCTGCCATGCCTCTGATCTGTATGAGCATGCCTGTGGGGTTATATTCATATCCTAGATATGTAACTGCAACCACTGGGACAGAGTGAATGTCAGCTTGGTGGCAGTGCTTTGAACAATGCAGTTGTGCTTTTGACGTCTCTCTTTGAGAGAGCAGACTTTTTGGAAGAAGCCAGCACAGCACACTGAGATGCTGGTACCCCTATTTGATCTTCTGTGAAGCCTCTAACTTCTTCAGTGTGCTTTCTCAGTGCCAGTGTCCTGTTGCAGTGTACTAAGGTAACAAGAGCACTGTAAATGCTTAAAAACAACACTGCATGGGGCTTCTCGTAACGGGTTATGCAGTAAATCTAGCAGCTGAAGACAAAGGTGATTACTAAGTATGAGTGCCAGGAGGTCTGTGTTCAGTGTATTGCAAGGACTTAGAGGGCTGTAGCTACTCCCAACGGCAACTCAGCTTTGAGGCAGCGTTTTCACGCCTGAAGCTCACTCAGGGACAGAGCCCACCAGAGTCAGGTTGGAAACATTCACTAAGACAACTCTAGCAGAAGTGGCCAGACACAGCCACTGTGTCTGGGCCACAAATCAAAAACCATGCTGATAAATCAGATGATCCAGAGAGGAGACAGAAGAATTATGTAGTGTGAGTAGAAAGGATCTCATATTGCTCAGTTTAACAAAATGAATACTATAGAAAGATTTGTTAACAGATTATAAACTCCTACAGGGAGACAAGAAATTTGCTAATAGAAAGAACATGCTCCTGGAGACAGCATTTTAATGTGATGAAGGTGAGTACAAATGAAGTCTGAAAATTGAGTGTGAATTTTGGATACAGTATATAAAATATACAAATATATATACGGATAGAATTGTGTGAAACATTTCTTAATCATCAGTCAAAAGTCATTACAAAGAGAGAAAGAGATGGATATTGCTCTGTCATTCCTCATTTCACATGACTACTTGAAATATCAATACTATAGCATCTCTGTTCTTATCGGACTCTGGAATTCAATAGAAAGAAATGGAATATGCTTGCTAAAATTGTCTAAAGATTTATATTCTCATTAACTTCACATAAGCTTTGCCACTAACAGGAAAAGAATGTGTTTACCAGATATGTTTCCTTCAGTACATTGCCTTTAGGAAATTTAAGTGTCTACTCCAAACAAATTTATAATTTATAGAAGAAGCTGATTGCTCTACAGTATGAAACTGAAAGTTACATTTCATTAAAACAAGTTGGCTGTTCTGGGAGAGTGACTGTTACAATCACAAAAAGCTGCAGTAGCATTGGTCTGCTCTAACAGCTATTAGATTTTGCAGCATTTACAGGTACCATTTGCCAGTGATTAAGAGACATTTTCATGAATCTTGCATATAACTTGAAAACTTTTAACTTGAAAACTTTTATTAGTCAGAACTATTTCAAAAGGCTTACATATTGTAACAATGACGTCTTATGACCCTAGACAACACATTAGGCTTTTCCATGAGAGTGACATTTATTAATCTTAAGAATGAATCAAGATATATTCTTATATTCCGTATCTTATGCACAGTCTTGTGACATGTGACATGGAACACATTAAAAAATTGTCTTTCTCCTTAGAAGATCTGATCATATAATTGTATTCTTTGTGAGGTATTTTCTTTGCATGGAGACACCTATTAACTTGAATGGCAAAACCAATTTCCCCTGACACCTTCCCCCATGGAGGCATATCAAGAGCTCTTGGCCACCTGCATAGATCTGATTGCAGTACTGGGATCTTGGTTCTGCTACTTCGATTTACGTTTTTACTAAAATGAAGATTCATTATTTCACATTCCAGACTTTTCAAAATCCTGTCAAGTATTCAGCCGATTAACAGGTATACCAACCTGTAATCATTTCAGACCAGTTGCAAGATTTCCTCAGTTAAAGTAAAAAAAGCTTTGGAGGCAGGGAAGAAAGAAGCATTTATATCATTCCTGTAAAATTTCTGAGGAATTACCATCTGAGAGGTAATCACAAATACTGGGCTTCCCCTTAAGAATATAAATTGATTATGCTGACACATAAAATTGAGTGTTATGGCTGTTACTGTTTATGTTCTATGTGGAGGATTATATATTGCATATTATATAGGATTCTAGTCTATATTCCTGTTGTCCTGTATATGCTTAAAGCAGAAGAAAGAACCACAGCCTTTTCAGGTAGTTTATCTGTGCCAGGAAATCTGTTGATCTTTCAACCCATATATTTCTTGTTCTACAACAATAAGCACAATTACTGTACTAAATTGTGGCTGGTATAGATGGCATTTATTATACACTGAGCTTAGTATAAAGAAAATAAACCATACAGATTAAAAGTAACGCCAAAGAAATTCTACCTAAGAAATACACAAACAAATACTACACAATCTTTTCCCTTTGACCCAATTCCTATTTGGATTGCCTCCCCATGCGAGACTGTGCTTGTCCCAAATAGACAAAATCCATGCCATATGTAATAAACATGTTGAAAAAAACTTACCTCAACTGAAGGAAACCAAGAATGTGCTGAAAGCTATTTCACTAAATAAATAATGTCTCAATTACACCTGTTAACATCAAAGGAGAAAGCAAATTATCAGACAATTCTAAAAACATTCTTAACACCTTCCATTATTTTGTTGTTTAGCAAGGAAAGTAAACAGCACCTTTACAAAAGAAATACCGTGTACAACTAAACACAAAGAAACAATTCAAAGGGGTTTTTAAAGACATCTAATAATGTATCAGAAAATGTTTGTTTGGAATGCATTTTATGTCTATTTTTAACATTTTATAAGTAGAAACCAAGCATAGTGGCTCTTCATCCACTAAGGATCCTCTTTGGCTTTATCACAATAAGAACAATAAGATCTTTATAGGTGCAGAAATGTTCCCTGCAGACCAATGTCTTTATTATTTATTTCCACTAATGTTAAGCCAGATTATTTTGGCATCTGTTTTCCACAAAATACAGGAGTTTAGTAGGCAGCATTACCAAATTATGGATTTAGCTCACTTGACCTCTATTCTGTCCATCTTCCCACTACTTGCTTATCTTCTTTTCTTCTCTTTGTCTTTTATTTTATCTCTGAGCTATATGCAAGATCCCCTGGAATTTAAATTTGATAAAAGTGGTATCCCTTCACAACAGCTGAGTGCAGTCAAGCAGGCTGAATGAACCTTCCGTACCCCAAATACACAGAACAAAGCAACTTGAAAATTGCCATGTGGTCAGGATTTCTACCCAACTACTTTTGAAATGCTAGGCAAACAAAAGCAATATTTAATGCCAGAGCTGATGTTGCATCACAAGTCATTGGGAAGCTATTTAGTGCTTTTCCCACCCTCTATTTGTTGTTAAAGAGTGGGATTAAGTGTTGCATCTTCATGCATGCAAGCACACATAAACTCATCCTTTTCTTATTATCCTAATATTTCTATCATTCACAGTATGATTGAAAATTTCCTGGAAAGATAAATCTGGATGTAGGGAGGTGCCTTTTGTGGGTTCCAAAAATGTCAGTTTACATTTGGTTGATTTATAATTATGGAACAAACATTTTTCAGCCCACAGTTTGAGTAGTACTGGAGGTTTGTTTTGTTTTGGGTTTTTTGGGGGAGAAACTGAGAACTTCAAAACTCTTCAGTGCTACATTGAGCAGCACCAAGCATGCCCTATTGTGGTGTTTTACATCCCTATCTTAGCAAAGTCCAGACTCTGTGGCTGCATGAAAAACAGTCCCTCTCTTTCCTTCTGTGTGTATGCAATGCAGAGTGCTGACAAATATTCAGCAGTAGAGATTACAGTGATTTTCCATCTTTCTGTGTGAGTGGAAGAGTGATGAGAGAATTAGGCCGTGCTGGCACTTGAACCCAGAAACCTCTTAAAATGTTAGTGTTGCCACCTGCTTATGTCACCTCAATAAGAAGAGAAGTAAGACTTTTAGAGATGTCTCTTCTGAGAAAAAAAAAATCCCTCTTTTGCTGTGGTACATTGCCCAGAGAGAAAAGAACAGCTGTTTGAAGGTGCTGAGAGGTATGGTATAGTAGAAATAGTCCCAGAAGAGGCAGGTTTGTAGGGAAAGGACAGATGAAATGTTCAAAAGCACATAATAGATTGTGAATCCAAGTCATAAATATTATTTAGTGCATGGTTCTGTAGTTTATCTTATGACTCTAAACTAATCATGAGGATAACACCATTCATATATTTATGCATAAGACATATATACTATTTGCATAGATACATGTAATACTTTCACAAACAAGACCTTATTTGCACATAAATATCCTGTTATTTTTTAAAATACTCTGGTCTTTTTTGGTATTATTAGTAGAAAGATTACAGAGGAATGAATATATGTTCCTCACCATTGGAACAGCTTAATCTTTGCTGTTTACAACTTTTGCACACTTGTATAAACCAGCTGGTATCAAATTTAAAAGGAAATTGTATCAATGCCTGAGAAAAATCAAAATAGATGCTCATTACATTTGTCTAAGATAAAATTAACTGAACCTGTCATATTTTGTGGGCAAATCTTCTAACATCTGCAGAACAAAGCAAATGCACTTAATTCACTACAGCTTTGGGGGTTTTTTTTATAGGTCAGGTATGGCCTCTCAGGGCTATTGTGCTCCATTTGAAAAGCTTAGAGTAAGTCTGAAAACAAAAAAGCTGGAAATGTTTATTTTTGTGGCCTGAGATAATCATCCTTCCTGAATTTCAGTTATTCTAATTTAAGGTTTACACTTGGATGGAATAACCAGACTTGGCACAAATAATTCATATGCAGCTGGAAGGGGGAAAAGGAACTCATGCAGGGAATTAATGAATTTAACTGTTACCTCCTGAGATGATTGGAGACGAACCTCTGCCTTAAATATATCAGCCTCAGAAGACAGACATGCCTATGTGTATCCAGAGGAGACGTGTCTTCATTGCTGAACAGTTTGGCTTGATTGGAGAAATTGATATTTCTGCCATACAACAGAAAAATACACTGTCAGGTCCATCTCAACACCTGCTATTAGTAATTCTTCATGTCTAAATTTTCTAAGCAATACAATAGCTCAAATGTTTATCTCTTATTAGGTATCTAACCACTCCCTCCCACCCTTATGCCAAATCTGGGGTGGTATCACTGTGGCTGAGTTCACACAGGGAACTCAAAAACACTGAGGTGAAACAACAAAAGGTGAAACCTTGATTTCAGAGAGCCTTTCCATATAGCCTTTCATAGCAGAATATACTGCAGTTAGTAAACTGCATCAGAAGGGACTGGATATACAGACCACAGGGTGGGTGAAAATCTGCTAGAACTAGTGTGCTCGCAAGGCAGTGGTGGGAAGTTTGAAGATCAACAGATGGCTGATTATTGGGGCTGATATTGTTCCACATCTTCATCAACGGGCAGGCTGACAGGATGGAGTGTGCCCCTAGAAAGTCCATAGATGACACCAAATTGCAGGAGCGGGTAATGTGGTGGAGAGGAGGGCTGCCACTCAGCACTGTGTCAACACAAAATGGCAGAGAGAAACCTCATGAAGCTCAACAAATACAAATGAAGATGATTGCAACTGGGATGGGATAACTCCATGCCTCAGTACAGGCTGGGAATCACTAGCCAGAAAGCTGGTCTGCAGAAAAGGTCTGAGATGTCCTGATGGTGAGTTAAGTTGAACCTGATTCAGCAATGTTTCCTCATGATGAAGAAAGTCAAACACATCCAGGGCTGTATTAGTGAGACTGCTGCTAATGGGCCAAAAGAAATTATCCATCTCTTTTACCTAGCCCATGTGAGGCTGCTCCTGAAGTACCGTGTCCCATTTTTGTCTTCTTGTGAAGAAAGAATGATGGCACACTTCAGTTAGTCTGTGGAGCATATGATGTATGATAGCTGCTATGTCAGCTGAATTTGTTCACCTTTGAGAAGGAAAGGTGAAGTGGAGGACAGTATCTCTTTTTTGTCTTCAGTTACCCAAAGGAAGATTATAGAGAAAACAGAACTAGACACTTCTTAGACTCGTGCAGTGAAATGCAATGGATTTCAGCAAAGGATGTTCTGGTTAGACATAAGAAAAATGTATTCACTTGAGAGAAGCACAACACTGGAAAAGGTATCCACAGAGGCTGTTGGATTTCCTTAAATTTTTAAAACTTGGTCAGACCAGGCCCTCAGCAACTTGATCTAGCTTAAAAACAGGCCCTGCTTTGAGCAGGAGATTAGTCTAGAAACTTGGAAAGGTTTCTTCCAGCCTCAACTGTCCTGACTCATGGAAGTGGCTCAGGGTTACTGCTACACAGTTCTTTGGGAATTTCCCAACCTCCTCTTCTTTATCTTCACATCTCCCAAATATCTTCCACAATTAAAACAGCCTCACATTTGGAGAGGGCAACGTCAATTCAAGAGATCTGAAGTCAGGTATTTCATACACCATTGAGATCTCAGAAATGGGAGCTATATTTTTGATCTTATTCACAAATTTCTTACAATTCATAGAGCATTACATCATCAACACTTTATCCAATCATACATGCCATATAGTTTTTTTAATACTTTGAAAAAAAAAATGTCTTCAAATCTGTAGTTACACAGACCAGATTGGTTTTCATTGTTTTGGGGAAAGGAAGAAGGCTGCTGCAAAAGATATAATTGATACAAGGCTGCTTCATGAGGAGTTAATATCCTTGGGGAAAGCCAGAGAGGGTCACAAGAGAGGTGACTCCACTTGAAATTATCTTTTGAGTCAGTTTGCAGAGCTAGTCCCATTATAGTTTGACCAATAAGCTGCACACAGAGAGCAGTCAGATCAGTGAACCTGTAATTCCCATGTATGCCTTGAAACTTGAGAAGGAACCTCCATCCTAGGCTGATAAGACAGCACCTACTGGAGTCCTCTAAACATCTTTTGTTATTATTATCCACATTGCCTTTTACTGTGTCATCATTTGTAGGAATTTCAAGGAATTACATATGTGCTTACAGTGTGGTAGTTTATGACTTAACTTGCTGCTGGATCTGCTTGGCTAGACTCTTTTACCTCACTGAATCTCTATGGTTGTATAGTACTACCCCTGGGCAGAGATTTTCAGGAGTGGGGCCTACCCATAAACCTTCAACATGCGTGAAGCTGAACAGACCTTTATGGATTTTTGTTTTGAAAGAAATATCAGTAAGGTTTTTAAAAATTATTTTGCATGATGTTCATTCCTAATATGAACTAAGTGTAAATAAAATAGTTCTTTAAGTACAATCTATGCTAGGTATTGGATTTAGTTCTATTTTTATATTTCTCTTAGTTTTGAAGCAGAACGATTGGGGTTTATTAAACAAACAGCCCTTCAGGGCTCTTATCTGCTAATTAGACACATAACTTAAAGCTATAAAAGTGGTTTCTTGGAACCACTGTTGCAAAGGGGTGACACAATTTAATTCTGTGCTTGTCATGAATCCTTGAAGCAATATATAACATTTTATCCCAGGATGTTTAAACTGCACATTATTGTCATCAGTAAAAACAATTATAAGTAGACCTGCTTATTCGTGTTAAACCGTAATATAATTATAAAATGATTTCACAGAATCACAGAATAACCAGGTTGGAAGAGACCCACCGGATCATCGAGTCCAACCGTTCCTATCAAATACTAAACCATGTCCCTCAGCACCTCATCCACCCGTGCCTTAAACACCTCCAGGGAAGGTGAATCAACCACCTCCCTGGGCAGCCTGTTCCAGTGCCCAATGACCCTTTCTGTGAAAAATTTTTTCCTAATGTCCAGCCTAAATCTCCCCTGGCGGAGCTTGAGGCTATTTCCTCTTGTCCAGTCCCCTGTCACTTGGGAGAAGAGACCAACACCCTCCTCTCTACAACCTCCTTTCAGGTAGTTGTAGAGAGCAATGAGGTCTCCCCTCAGCCTCCTCTTCTCCAGGCTAAACAACCCCAGCTCTCTTAGCCGTTCCTCATAAGGCCTGTTCTCCAGCCCCCTCACCAGCTTTGTTGCTCTTCTCTGGACTCACTCCAGAGCCTCAACATCCTTCTTGTGGTGAGGGGCCCAGATTTCAGATTTGGACAATGCAATTTAGATTGTCAATGTGACAATCAACCAGCAGATGAATCAGGAATTCAAGGAGGAAAGGAATCTAAAACAGCATTTAAAGACATCTATTAGTCTATCAAAAGACTAGAGAGCTTTCATCTCTGTTTTGATACTTCCTTTCTTATATCAAGCACTGCTGCACAATTATTTGGGAGCCCACAAGAAATTATTCAAGTTCCAGTACAAGGTTGTTTGTATCATAAATAAATTTATGCATGCTGAAATCAGGTAGTTTCTCCACAGGTAGCCTCAGAAAAAACAAGTTTAATGAGCAAGGGGAATACATGACTCATTTACTCTTTCAATGTGATCTGTTGTGGCAAATGTCAGGTGCAGTGTGAAAATAATGGTGAGAAAGTGTATGCTTCCACTCCCCTTCTCACACAGCTCCTGTGAACAAACAGATCTCTACACTGCTGGGACTTCTCAGGTTTTCTTCTTTCACTGGGAATCAGTTTCACCATGTGGCAATATCAGTGCTTAAATTCCCTAAAGCAGATAGTGTTGCTGAAAGTTTCACCCTAAGGTGCTCCTAAGCACAGTATCATAGTTTCTCTGCTCAGGGGATACCTGTCACTCAATAAAAACAGAACCTGAGTGTGTTGCCACTGCTATGACAGAGTGCTTCAGTCCATTGTTAATGGGCTTCTACCGATGCAAATGGAGTGTTTTCCCAAGACTCCTGGCAAACAGTGAACAACTGATTTGAAATATTTCATCCTTTGGATACCAGTGTCACCTGAAAGGAAGACACTAGAAATAAATCCTGAAAGGAAGAAGAACCCTTTAATTCATTATATCTAGGGTCAGAGTCAAGGCAAAAATACGAGATGGAAGCAGGATTCAGAAAGTACCAAAGTCAGGTGTCAAAAGACAAAGTGTGAAAGTATAGGAGAAGACAAAAGCTACAGGTGGAGGCGCGAAACACCAGAAAGCTAAGGAACAACATAGTCTGCTCCAAAAGTTACCTGTGCTTAGGCTGTGGTTACCAACAGCCAAGCTGAAAAGAGCAATTCTTTGATCCTGGCTGATGAAACCCAGCTAGTGGGAACTGAGGCCAAACAGATACCTGAAGTCAAGTCACAGTAGAGCAGGCTCCTAGTTTAAGGGCATAGCTTAATCCAACATTTGAGGTAAAGTGCAGAATTTGAGAGGCTGAGTCAATGGCTAGCCAGTTGCACTGTGCTTTGGTGCAGATTCTATTCAAGCATTTTGCTACTCTGTTTCTCCATTAAGAATCAGATTTTGAAGACAATGTGAATACCAGTTCAGTATTCCCCAACCAGCAATAGAAAGGATTTCATTCTTTTCCATGGACTTTGGATCAGGTTCATGAGACTTTTAAGAGCTCAGTCTGTTGGGTGACAGTGAATCATTTTCTTTCTTATGCTAACAGGCGCATCCTTTACTTTGGCAGAATGGCTGCTGCTGCTGTTTTTCAAAGATCTTGGGAAACCAAATGACAGGAAGTAAGCATTAGACATGGTGATTTTTCTGTGCTGAATTAGGGCTGGGCATTCATTTTTACCTTTGAGAAATCTTTGATCTGGTGTTCAGTTTTCTTTGCCCTTGATGGGTAATAAACTGAGCCTGTGTCAGGCAGTCACAAATGGGCTGTTACCCGTACTATAAGTTGCTTATCTATTTCCAGTAGGCGTCATGGTCATTTGTCTTCCTCAGACTCCTAAAAATCTGTTATAACATGGGAACAGAGGGAGAAAGAATATTATAGGTGAGCACTTTAGGCCATATTATAAACTATGTGGTAATTTGGACTGCTGCATTTACAGCTGAACTCTACTAGATGACACATACAGAATGAATCATAAAATGCCTGAGTCTGCACACCCTTCTTACTGCAGTGAGCTTGGGGCAAGAAGGGGCAAAGGGATTAAGTACTCTTTTGTCTCCTTCCTCAAGAGACCAAATCAAAGATCCGCCTCCTGCTTTACGGGTTTCTTTTTTTTTTGCCACAGCTCACTTGAGTCCACAAGTTCACTGTGTGTCGTTTTATATATATTTATTCATGTGTTACATTTAGCTACATATTTATGCACACACACACATACTTATAGAAACAATATATGTATAATCACTTCCATGGTTTCAACATCATCTGTATATCACAGAATCACAGAATCACAGAATAACCAGGTTGGAAGAGACCCACCGGATCACCGAGTCCAACCGTTCCTATCAAACACTAAACCATATCCCTCAGCACCTTGTCCACCCGTGCCTTAAACACCTCCAGGGAAGGTGAATCAACCACCTCCCTGGGCAGCCTGTTCCAGTGCCCAATGACCCTTTCTGTAAAGAATTTTTTCCTAATGTCCAGCCTAAACCTCCCCTGGCGGAGCTTGAGGCCATTCCCTCTTGTCCTGTCCCCGGTCACTGGGGAGAAGAGGCCAGCACCCTCCTCTCTACAACCTCCTTTCAGGTAGTTGTAGAGAGCAATGAGGTCTCCCCTCAGCCTCCTCTTCTCCAGGCTAAACAACCCCAGCTCTCTAAGCCGCTCCTCATAAGGCCTGTTCTCCAGCCCCTTCACCAGCTTTGTTGCTCTTCTCTGGACTCACTCCAGAGCCTCAACATCCTTCTTGTGGTGAGGGGCCCAGAACTGAACACAGTATTCGAGGAGTGGTCTCACCAGTGCTGAGTACAGAGGGAGGATAACCTCCAGATGTGTGACCAGTGTTACAGGGAATATCGCCATATGACTGCAAGGGAGTGAGCTGCCATTGCTGCAAGTAAGCTGCTAGTGAAAGCTACCGCTTGCCTTCCCAAAAGCTTACGTCACAAAATGATAACAAGGGAGACAGAGCTCAGTCGACTTTTCTGAAATGCTGTTGTTGCCCTTTCACTGAACTCTTTGCTGTACTTGACTTACTGTCAGTGCTACACTATTAAGAAACAGGGTGTGCATGTTGCATCCAGAAATCTTTCGTAAACACTCATCTATCATGGCTTCTTAAGGAGGAAAATATGCTTTTGCCATTGCCCCTGGCACCTTGGAACAACAGTGCACACTGTTTTGTTCTCTGACCTCTGCTGGGCCTAGCTGCATGTAGAGCTTAGCAAAAACAAAATACAGTTCAGTCTAGAGCATTTCCCATGGGCTCTTTTCCTTTTTTCTCTTTTTGTGAATTGTTACTGACAATGTTTCTCCATGAGTGAACATTTCCAGCTTTCCTGGAAAAAAAGTCTTATTCAAAAAAAAGTCTTATTCAGCTTTTTCCTGCAAGTCTCTTTGAGACAGGAGGATGAAAATAAACACATTTCTGATGGGTGAATGGATGTCTTAGAAATTTGTAGTAGGATGTTAGAGATTTCTTCTCTGTTCTTCCCTGTTTTCAGTCCAGGCTAGACTTCTGTTGCATACGTAGCAATTATCTTCTGCAAAGGGAGAGGACATTACTGTCCAAGAGTACTATTTTATTTCACAGCCTACGGAACACACTTCAAATATTCTTTTGAAAACATGAACTTCAGTCTTTGAATTACTCCAAATCTAAATGAAAGCCTGGGAACAATGAGGGTAAATCTCTTTGACTGAAAAAAGCACTGGGGTGAAAAGCTGAAATCTTGATCTTAGCGAAAAGGACGCCATACACCCCCTGAAGGAGCTTCTACCCTATTCTGCTTCTTCCACCCTGGTACCACTAGCTGCCATCAGAAGTTGATTGCAATGGACAATTACAGCTTCTCCCAAAGAAGGAAAAGCTAATTCTGAGAATCCAGTGAGGTCAGTTTATACCCCTATATATTCCCAGTAAGCCCTGTCTGAGGCTCTTTCCCAGGGACTTAGTTGGTCTAGCCCAGTGACAGCTGCTTCTTTTATCATCTTTTTTTTTTTTTTTATATATATTACACTTCCATTTAACATTGCTCTCTTGTCAGTTTTAATCACTCTTTTCTTTTGAGGGGCTGTTTTCTGAAAGGGGCTAAAGAATTTACTCTCCAGGCTAAAAGAAACCTGCATTGAAAAGGAGCTAAAAAGAAGTGTATTACCCTGAAAGCAAATTTTGGTTTGGGTTTGCTGTCTGGAAATGGGGTAGCAGAAATGGAGGTAAGTACCTTATTGGAATTAGCCATTAGCCTCTCCACTTCCCCTCTTACAAGAAGACAGAATGCTACCTGGCAACAATTGCAAAAGATGGGTGGGGATTCCCTTCCACAACAGTAAAAGGGATTATTACTGGTTCCTTTTTAATTAGCCATTGGACATCTATTTCACAACTCAGCCTCTCTCCAGTGGCATGAAGTAGAGTTGGGGTCATGTGAGTGCCGCTGTTCTTTCTCTCTTTTCTGTTCTTCTGAAAGCCCATGGACACCCATACAGAGCGTCATCAACCAGTCAGAATGGAATAATTCTCTAAAAAAAAAGTTAACCCTAATGATGTGTACTCAATTCTAAGATAAAAAACTTACGCTGTAATTGCAAGTCAGTGCTTGAGCAGATTAGGTTCACAAGCAAGAGTTTCTAGCTGTTCAATAGTATTCAGTTCTGTACCTACAGAAATTATTCTAAATTTCTGTGCCAGCAGAAAAACAGGAAAGTTGAGAAGAAAAACAAAAGGCCAGGAAACCTTCTGAGGAGACAAGTCAGTAGAGGCGGAGGTAGCTAACAAGAAGATAAGAATCTAGGGCAATGTTTAGTTAAGGTTAGATATATTGGTTTTATTTGTAAAGGCAGGCTAATTTTGTGTCAGAATGACCCAGAATTGCAGAGACTTTTCCGTCTTGGTACTAAGGGGCTATATTTCCTGCAATTTTTATGTATTAGAGTACTTGTGTTAGAGTACCTTCTCCTGCATAAAATAAGTTTTATGTAAATAAATGTTTGAGATTGGAGCTGGATTGCTCTGTTTTCAAAGCGCTGACAATGCACCAATTATTATATTATTATTAGTGATAAAAATTATTATTATTAATAATAAATGTTAAATTATTAATTATTATGATCTTTCAAAGCATATTTTCTACATCGTCATTCAGAAGAAGTCCCAGTAAACTTCAAAATTATTACCTTATTAAAGCCAACATCAAATACATGCTTCTTCAGTTTTGATTCAAAAACCAAATCAGATTCTAGTTTCTGAATATAAATGAGAAGCTGATTCCATAATCATGAAGCATAAATATGAAAGGCTTCAGTCACCAAATGTTTTCAATTTATATTTAGGACAAGGTAATAAATCAGACTCTAACCTCAAAATATATCTGGAAACATAAAATTGAAGTCAATTGTGAGGATATTCTGGAGTAATGTGAAGAACCAGAGAGGTAAACAAAAATACTTTGAAAATATCAGTATACAACATTACTGCTAACTAATGAAAGGTTTTCAGGTCCAGGGTGTTTTATTTCAAGACTTTCCCAGACTTTTTTTTTCTTTGCTTTACAATAAAATAACTGTACTTACTTATGCAATCTAGCAGTCTACAGTATTGTATCAGTACATGAACTCAAATTGTTTGCAGGGTACCAGTTATGAGAATTTTCTTAAACCAGCACACGAAGATTTGAGGTCTAAATGCTACTGATAATATCTGTGACGAGTGGTCACAAACTACAACTAATGACCTGTCCCAACAGTGTCATTATAAAAATTGCAGGGTGATACTTTACAAATGGCATCTTCTGTGGTCTCTCTACATCCTATGGCATAAGTAGATTTTAGCTATTATTTAAGAATTAATTTCCAATCTCAGCTGAGGCAAGCAGAGAACCTTCATCTACACCTCCCTTATGGTCGTAATTGTATCTTAGACACAGAATGCACCCTTGCTTTTCCATTGTTCACTGACAATGAAAAAACTTCTCTTTAATTTGTTTAGTTTTTTTCTTTACAGTTCTCCAAAGGAAGAATTGCATGCCAAATACTGCTGTCAGTCTGGTGAAACTGTGGGTTTGATCACATGAAAATTGAAAGTGTTTCTCTTTTCAGTTGATTAAATGATTAAGTACAGACTTCTTTAACAGAGCAGTCAGCGTAACTCAGCCATAAAGCATAACTCAGCCATAAACTCAGCATGGAGCACTGTGTTCACCATGCTCTAAATTGCAGACAAACAGTTTATGGTTTGTCACATTTGGCAATCCTTGTACAGAAAGAAGGCCAGCCTTAAGCTGAAAGAAAATAGGTGCTTTAACCAAAATTTGGAAACAACTGGTAGGAAAAGAGGTTGTGCAAATATGCATTAATAACATTCAGCTTCATTTCTCATTTTACTGGCTTTAGTTTTATGCATCACCATAACTACCCCTTCCAGTCAAGTTACCATCTGTAAACAGTGTAATGTAAACAATGTCATGATTTTTGTATTATGCAATTAGATTACATTTCTAACATATTCAGTTAATACTATGCATTGGTGAAGCAGAAGGAGTGAGGAAGGTGATCTTGGAACATCTTGACTCTACTATTTTACTCTTATAAATTTCCCTGTCTCAGGTGACACAGACCTCATGTTTTTTTCCACCTCTCTACCTTCTGCCAACATTTTGGAAGCTGACAGTTGTGACTTTTTTCAGAAAAGTAGTTCACTTTGACTTTCTGCAAACATTTAGTATTAAAAAAAAAAAAAAATCATGCCAAACTACTCAGACAGATATATGGTTCCTTTTCCATAACTCTTGGGGTTTGAGGCTTCTAGAAAAGCTCCATAGAACCAGGAAAACAACTTGTGATGAATCTCACAAACTTCTAGGAAAAGATACATCTTCACACCTAGTGATTACATATAGCTCAGCCACATCTTCTCTAGGATGATCTAGATTAAGAGGTCTTCGTGGCAGCACAAAACTCTGCTGTCACAGCTGAATACATGGAACCATCCTTTTAAAGCAGGTCATTGTATCATAACCTAAATGGCAGTGAGCAGTAAAAACAAAGTGCCAAAAAAAAAAGCAGTAGTAACATGAATGGCAGATGTATACAGTTTGGGTATGGTTTTGCTTTATAATCTAAGGAAGAGTCATTTCATAATCCATTGGTGGTGTCTGACTCTTCAATGGCAGCTAATGTACCTGTTGGTTAAAATTATGACACTCCAGTAAAGCCTTGTGACAATTAAAGATTGAAGTGTCACTGATCAGAATTCAGCAGCTTCTTTATATACTATACTTACCTTAAAAAGTTGAAATATTCTTGACTTGATCAAATCTTATCTCTACAAAGCACTGAAAATCTGCATGGCATAAAATTGCCACAAGAATAACCTTTCTGGAAAGTCTTATCTCTACTTAAGTAGAATATAGATTGAAGGCAGAATTACTGATTTTATTTTTCTTGGTTTATTTAAAACAATTACTGTAGAGGTTATGATAAACACTGCTTTTCAGTTTCTGTGACCATATGACCAGGATTAAGAGGTATTATCTACCCTAGAATGTGGGCTGGCATTGCAGTGTATCAGCTGTTAAATGATGTAAGGAGCTCCCAGGCTGTATGAAGTGTTTCACTAGCTGACAGGTATTTACAGCTGTATTGAGTATGAAAAGCAACAGATAAGGAAATCAGGAGCCAAGATAGGACAAGGAGAGGTCTCCAGTTTTTCTGCTAGCCTCTTTGCTGGCTTTAAATCCAGAGAAACTCTTTTGCAGGTACAACAGCAGCATTTGGATGCATACGAGAAAGCAGTGGATTTCTGAGGACAAAGAGCCTATAAAAGCTGTGTTTTTCTACCATATGTTTTACCTTCGACCTACCAGTGGACGTAGATTCAAAGTTCTCTTCTTGCATTGGGGATATAGAAGCTAATATGTGAAAAGCTGTAATATTTCAATAATCTGAATAGTAGCGTTTGCGCTATCTACCTGTCATATATGTTAGAAAACACTTCTTGACATAGAAATACATTCTTTGCTTATACACAGAGAATGAGAAGAAAAGCTCCATAACTGACCATCTCCCTCACACTATCTATTTTTAAAGCATTTTATAGGTGCTTATAGTATTATGGGTGCCATCCTGATTTTACTGACAGAAGTAAATAAATTCCCATTTCAGTAGCTTCAGAGAGTTTTGAATGTTACATGTATAATATACATTGCATAAATCAGAACAGCTTTTGTTCAGAGAGCATTTATAGATTTCAAACTTTTATTTTTTTCCCAGTAATTGTTTTTGTAGTTGTTTCTGTTTCATGGAGAATTTTCACATTTATTTTCTGATCCAAATCAGAATAAAGTCAAACAGCTTTGATAATTTCTCACTGGTAATATTTGCCAATGTCCATCATGTAGAACTGCTACACAGCAAGAAACCAATGTTGTCCAAGATTCAGACACTGGAGAGATTAAAATAATGACTCCATAGTTTCCCTATTTCGTGTAAGGCACTGCATTTTACTTAAAGATAAAAGATTTTTTAGTGCTGTATATATAATTCTTCTATAGAAAGGTGTGCATGTGTATATATAAATGACTACATTAAAAATATAGGTAATACAAGCACATAATCACTGGACTCATACATGTTAAATTAGATTTGCTTATTTTGACAATCTATTCTAGAAGAGATAACAGAAATTCAAAAAAGAGAAGGAGCAAAAATGAGGAAAACTCTCCAGATAATTTTTGGAGTTAACTGATTTTATTTAAGTATAATAACTCTTTGCTAAACAGTTTTTGAATTGTTTAAATAGTAAAAGGTATTTTAACAAACATTGTGTCTTTTGCAGATGCAGATTCTTCTAGCTTGCTACACACTTCTAAGTGAAATCTCTAATAACACAGGCTAGAATGAAAAAAGTGTTATTTAGTAACGCATCTGCATTAAAACAGCTTCTGGACAGTGAATTTATCCCCAACATAAGAAGGATATGGAACTGTTGGTCCAGAGGAGGGCCAAAAAGATGATCCAAGGGATGGAGAACCTCTGCTACAAGGACAGGCTGAGAGAGTTGGGGCTGGAGAAGAGAAGGCTCTGGGGAGACCTTATAGTGACCTTTCAGTACCTGAAGGGGCTACAGGAAAGCTGGGGAAGGACTTTTTACTAGGAAATGTAGTGATAGGACAAGGAGGAATGGCTTTAAAATAGAGGGGGGAAGATTTCTATTAGATATTAGGAAGAAGTTCTTCATGATGAGGGTGGTGAGGAACTGGCACAAGTTTTCCAGGGAAGCTGTGTATGTCCCATACCTGGAGGTGTTCAAGGCCAGGCTGGATGAGGCTTGGAGCAACCTGATCCAATGGAAGGTGTCCCTGCCCATGGCAGAGGGGGTGGTACTGGATGATCTTTAAGGTCCCTTCCAACCCAAACCATTCTATGATTTCTGTGATTTCTGTGATTACTGTCAATACTTTATGATATCACTGATGCTTTTGAGAGAAAATTGGTCATAGAAAGATTTCAGCATTGGCAGCTAAAGCAGAGCTTCAAAGGGATCCAACTGTATACTGCTGAATTCCATATAAAGATTTCTACTCTTCTTTTTTTTTTTTGAATTCTGAACAAAACTCTATTCAAATTTGGCATTGTTTCTTCCATATGTGATGCAGATGACAGAACAGCCCATGGAAGTTTCAAAGTTGAGAGCATTGCTGCATCTGCTTAATTTGCTATGCAATTGAGCATAGACAAGTAGTAAGTATCATAGAATCACGGAATCACAGAATGGTTTGGCTTGGAAAGGACATTAAAGATCACCTAGTTCCAACCCCGTGCTGCATACAGGGACACCTTCTACTGGATCAGGTTGCTCCAAGCTTCATCGAGCCTGGCCTTGAACACCTCCAGTTATGGGGCTTCCACAGCTTCTCTGGGAAACCTGAGCCAGTGCCTCACTACCTTCATAGTAAAAATTGCTTCCTAATATCTAATCTAAATTTCCTCTCTTTCAGCTTGTCCTGTCACTGCACTTAGCTCTTTAGCTCTTTGCTGGTATGTGTTTTGTTATGACTTATTTGAAAACAAAGCTTTCCCTTTTATCCAACAAGTGAAGCACATGGATCACTGAGGGAGAAAAGTTTTATTCGATGTTTGTAATTTTCTGCTTTCAGTTTTATTTTTGATACTATTTTGCTTCTTAAAAATCTTCATTAGGTTTTACAAACTGGGCTACTTGGTTCAGCTAACTTGCTGCTTAGAGCAGTCATTGTGGATGACATAATAAGGTACCTTTCTTTATCAGTCTTCAGTATTCCTGTAGAGGGAAGAAATAAAATGAGATGAAGAAGCAAGTGGCAAAATAAAAATGTGTATCATTGTGGTGCCCATCCAACTGCTCTCTCACTACTCATCCTCAGAAGACATGGGGAGCAGATAAGATAAAAAGAGTTGTGTGTTGAGATAAATACAGAGAGAGCATTTCTCAAGTATTGCCAATTGGTAAAACAGACTAGACTCAGAGAAAATGAATGCAGTTTATTGCAAATAAAAATTCAGTGGAGTGATAAGAAATAAAGACAAAAAAACCAACACAGTCTCCCTTTTTTTCCCAGGCTCAACTTCACTGCTTCAGGCCCAACTCCTCTATCCTCCCTTAGTAGTATCTCACACTTATTTCTCTCTCACCTCACACTGTCCCAAGTGAATTTTTGCCTTTTCAAACCATGTTTTCTGAGCGGTGCCACCAGCTTGGCTGACGTGCTCAGCCTTGCACTGTGGTGGGCAGCCCCATGTCTCCTCTCAGAGAGCAGTCCTTCAGCTCCCCTGTTGCCAAAACCTTGCCATGCAAACCCAGTGCAATTACGAAGATAAGGAAAGCTCACCGTAGTTTAGAAAAAGTGAGCTTCTCATTCAGACACAGTTTTTCCTACTTGCAAATTACATGTGGAAAACTTCCTTCCAAGTCAGAGGTTACAAGCTGCCCTCACAATGCACTCTCCCAGTCCTCTGAATCACTCATGTATTGTGCCACAAGTAAAGTGCTTGAGAGAGGCAGCAAGGCATAAGGCAACAGAGAGCTTGGGAGGATGGTCATTAGGCACTGTCACAACCCAAGAAACTTCACACCAGAATTGTTACATGAACCATCTCTAATTCATAGTCAGGAAAGTGAGCACATCTAGCTGAAAATCCCATGATAATCCAGCCTTCTGGGCACAGGGACAGCATGAACTGACTCCCTGCTCACCTGACTTGCCTCATATACCTCCTAACTAAAACTGGAGCCATGCAAGGCCACCCTGGATGTTTCTGATAACTCCTCAGACCTTTTGTAGGCAGAAAAAGCAATCATGCTATGTGTAAAAAGAATGTAACAGACAGAACTGCTTTCTAAAGACTGCCTTAATCTTCTGTAGCCATTTAAAGCATCCAAGTAAGAAAAGTGAAGGCATTTACATTTGTTATGACTACTGTCATCTTGCTTTGCCAAATGGAGTCTAGTATACTGTACAAGAGCTATGACAAGAGGTTGCTATGCATCCTCTTACCTCATTTCAGACTCTTGTTCAGGTACTTGTTTTCCCTTTTTGCACCTCCTCCTTCTTCATCTTTTCTCAGGCTTCTTTTGAAGGCTTTCCTCATCTCTTCACTTTAGTGCATGGCCTAGTTATTTCCTGGGTTCTTTTACCTGGTATTGTCTTTGTTTTGAGCTTTGACTTCTTCCTAGGAATTATACTTCTCTTGCTCTTATTTGACTATTTTCTGGCAAAACTTTTCTCTTTTCCAGCCTTTATTGCTGTATGTTCCAGCCTCCACTACCTGGACAGCTTGGCAGTGGCGGCAGCAGCAGTAGATGAAAAACAGGCATCAAACATACTCACCCTATATGGTCCCACTTGTATGACGGTTATGATGTTTACCCCACCATTGCTGTAGGCTAGTCAGCATTTGTGTTTACCCCAGACAGTTGGTCTAAAAGGAAAGCAAAACAAACCCCAGGCACTATAAATCAGATTAATACAACAGGAGTGTTTCTCATCTTGTTTATGTCAGTTGTACAAAATTGACGTAAATGTGGTCGCTCCTCGTTTACCTGGTTGTTTGTGCAGTTTGAGTAAGTTCTGTGAAAATGAACTGTCATGGAAGAATAAGGTGAGTTTAAGCTTAATCCCCGATTCCAGTATTACACCAGTATAATGCCTCTGGAATCAGTGGTATTGCTCTACAATAAGAATGTAGTAAGCTGAGGGAAAAGAAATTCTGTTTTGTTGCCTCTGAGAATTTTCAGAGTCTGCCTGATATGGCATGAGTCAAAAATATTTTGTTATTCACTGCTTTTTCTAATTATCTGATTTGTCTCCAGTCCATTTTGTGGTGTTGGCCAGGCACTTGATCTGAGTCAAATTTTCCATACAATCCACACTGCTTTATGTTTCAGTGTTTTTTTCTGCTGCCTTAAAACCAGAACAGAAGAGCTGGTTAGGCATGTACAAACCTGCCTGATGAAAAGACTTGTTTTTCCTTTTCCCTCACCCCTTCTTTTCCATTTAATATTAGTGCAAAGATGAAACAGTTTAACTAGCAGCGTCGTTAGAATTTTGAAATGGGGAAAGCGATTAGCAGATCATCAATTTGTTCACTTGCCAGTGGACCACTTAATCCACACGAGTCATCTTAAATAAAGAAACCAGTCACTGGGAGATACTGTGGTATAGGCTTTATATTGTTTTGAGGAAAGCATCCATTTAAAGCTGAAGAGATACTTGGAGTTGAAAAACAAATCTAGTTGCAGAAAAGCATATGAGAAACACGAACTGGAATGAATAAGCAACAAATTCTCCTATTCCTCATCACTCGTCCAAGATCCTGCTTCTGTTCTTCCCATTATATACTTGATGCTGGCATTGTTTTACCCACCCATTGCTGCATTTGAAGGAAGGATGTTCACTTCTGAAGCATAGGCAAAATTTCATCTACAAGTTGCTTGCTGTCAATTATATGCAGCACAGTCTGGATCTGTGACAGACAATTCAGTGCAAGGAGGGTATTACTTGGTCTGGGTAAAATGATAGTTTCACTGAATTTTCTGAGCACGGGGTAGGCCTGGGATGCATCATTGAATAGTTTGGGTTGGAAGGGGCCTTAAAGATCATCTAGTTCCAACCCTCCTGCCATGGGCAGGGGCATCCCACTAGATCACGTTACCCAAGGCCCCATCCAACCTGGCCTTGAACACGTCCAGGGATGGGACAACCACAGCTTCCTTGGCAACCTGTGCCAATGTCTCACCACTCTCATGGTGAAGAAATTCTTCCTTACGTCTAGTCTAAATCTGTCCTTCTCCAGTTTATACCCATTACCCTTTGTCCTATCCCCACAAGCCTTTATGAATAGTCCCTCTTCAGCTTTCTTGTAGTCCCTTTCAGGTACTGGAAAGTCGCTATAAGATCTCCTTGGAGCCTTCTCTTCTCCAGGCTGAACAAGCACAACTCTCTCAGCCTGTCCTCATAGGGAAGGTGCTCAAACCCTCGAATCATATTTGTACTCCTCCTCTGGACCCATTTCAACAGCTCCATATCCTTCTTATGTTGAGGATTCCAGAACAGGACACAGTACTCCAGATGAGGTCTCACAAGAGAGGAATAGAGGTGCAGAATCACCTCCCTCAGCCTGCTGGCCACACTTCTTTTGATGCAGCCCAGGATACGGTTGGCCTTCTGGGCTGTGAGCGCACATTGCCGGCTCATGTCAAGCTTCTCATCAACCAGCACCCCCAAGTCCTTCTCTGCAGGGCATCTCTTAATCATGTCATCACCCATCATATACTGAAAATAGGGATTGCCCCTACCAAGATGTAGGACCTTGCACTTGGCCTTGCGGAAGCTCATGAGGTTCTCATAGACCAGCTTCTCCAGCCTGTCCATGTCCCTCTGGATGACATCGTGTCCTTCCAGTGTGGCAGCTACACCACTCAGCTTGGTGTTATCGGCAAACTTGCTGAGGGTGCACTCAATCTCACTGTCAATATTGTCATAGTACTGACTCCCAAGGGACACAACTAGTCATGGATCCCCATCTGGACTTCGAGCCATTCACCACAACTCTCTGAATACAACCCTCTTACCAGTTTCTTATCCACCATATCGTCCACCCATCAAATCCATATCTCTCCAATTTAGAGAGAAGGATGTTGTGGAGGACCGTGTCAAAGGCTTTACAGAAGTCTAGACAGATCACATCTGTTGGTTTACCCATATCCTCTGCTATGGTCAACCCATCGTAGAAAGCCACTAGGTTGGTCAGACAGGATTTGCCCCTGGTGAAGCTATGATGGCTGCCATTAATCACCCCCATGTCCTCGACATGCTTTAGCATAGCTTCTAGGAGGATCTGTTCCATGATCTTCCCAGGCACAGAAGTGAGGCTGACAGGTCTGACTTTTTTAAAAATGGGCACAATTTTACCCTTCTTCCAGTCAACAGGGACTTCTCCTAATTGCCATGACTTTTCAAATATCATGGAGAGTGGCTTGGCAACCACATTTGCCAATTCCCTCAGGACTCTGGGATGCATTTCATCAGGTCCCAAAGACTCATAAATGTTCAGGATCCTCAAGTGGTCATGAACCTGGTCCTCCTCTACAGTGGGAGGGGGTTTATCCCCCTGGTCACTATCTTGTCATCCCATCACCCAGGAGGGGTGAGCAGAGCAGTTATCAGTGGAGACGGAGGCAAAAAGTTGTTGAGTACCTCAGCCTTCTCCTCATCTGTTGATTCAAGGTCACCATTCCTAACCATCAGTGAGGGTATGTTCTCTTTGACCGTCCTCTTCTGATCGACATAACTGAATCATTGCAAGTATTGATTCAGTTAACCTTATTTCCTACTGAAGAGCACAGCTATAGTTATGTGGCTCCCAGGCTTGCTATGTTGTCTTACTTAGTGAAAATATGCATAACCACCTGCTTTGGTTTACAAGCCATGGTTGAAGGAGCTCCATTGATGAAATTGTAGCTTTTAAACAAAAAATGAACAGATTCTTTCCTATGCATTATAGTAAAAAAGATCAGTGTTGCTGGCATTGCTAGAAAATCCCCACTGCTGTTGGACATGGATATCATAGATTATCAGAAGCCTGGATTTAAAAATTCCTGTGCTAAACTGGCTTTTCCTGAAATTTCCATTTCACTAGGAACCCAGTAGCTACTGTTACACTTCACTTCCTTTTATGTTTTTGAATATGTCATCTGTTGTGTGCTGCTTTTGTCTTATCCAGGGTCAAAGATATCAAAACAAACCAAATGTTTCTGAAGTTGAAAAAACATCAAAATTCTGGTCCAGGAGAAACCCTTTTTTTTTTTTCAAGACACCAAACAGTTCTGAGTGTTATATCTGGCCTTAAATGCTCTGTTTTAATTTTATGCTTTTCAACTAAAATCTTGTTCTTGCTCTGACTGATGTCAGCTGAAACAAAGTTCCAAGTAAAACGCCCTTTACAGTGCTATTTTAGGGCTGAGGCCATTCTTTCTCTCTTCACTTCATCTTTCCATTTTCCTGATGCAATCCTTAGTCTGGCCTTGGGCTCACCTCACGGACTTTAAAAAAACCAAACAAAAAAAAAGTAAAACCAGAGGGACTCTTCAAACCTCAATTTTTTTCTTTCAGAATAGGTTGAAAACCTAGTGATTAGCTTCCACTGAAATAGCTTTTCTGATTCCTAAGCTTAGAAATATTGGAATAATTGAAAGGCCCGGTGTCAGTTATATGTCTTCTTTTTAATTTTTCCATTGAGTCTATAACTCAATCTGGCAATGGAGAAGTCTACAAAAGAAACACTGCAGAGGGAGGAAGTAGCCCAGTAAGGCTTGGCAAGTACCTTCAAAGAGTAACTGTTCTTCCAATTTTGATCACTATAGACACAGACAAACACATATTAGCGTATTGCCTTATCTAGGATTTTTCTGATGACCAGAGAGGGTGCTTAGGGGGTAATATCTCACCAAAATGACTCACTTCTTTTTACAGCAATTAATCTTACATGTTTGGTTTTACAACGCTTTACAGTTGGCCTCACCAAAGTGCCAGAAGGTCATATTGCTTGTTCAAGGTCACCAAATGACTCAGAAGATTAAGTGAAAATTGAACTCAGAGGACCACCCTGCTTTACAGCTTTTGTTTTAGGGATTCAACCTACACAGCTTCTCTGGTATTTCATACATTCCATTAATCCCACTGGCTATCAGCCATAAAGATATTGCAGAAAGATTCAATACATGTAAACTTGTGCAGTGATATATAACTTCAAGTTGATGGAAAAAAACATTGGACAAGCATGATTTAGTTCCTCTGAATTAAAAACATCTTTTAGGTCCATTGCTCAAAAATAAAAGAAGATGAGAACACTGTTTTTGGCTTTTCCTGCATTTATTTACATGAATAATATGAATCTTTCATTGTATTTCACTTTTGCACTAACCACACATACTCAAAATCCCATGTTTTCATATCCAACTTCTCAACTTACTCCTATCTAAAACCGAAATTAGTAGCTTGACTGTTATGACTGCTCTCCTGTTGACGTCCTTTGGATGCAGAAGAGATAAACTCCAAATTTCAGGATCAGGTACTTAGGTGCAGGTTTTCTATTTGTAAAAATTGAGAGCTAGATATGTGATGTATTTCTTAGTCCATTGATAGAGCGAGCAAGGAAAACTTTCATCTAAGAACTTGCTGTCTATGCAGTTGTGAAAGTCTTGTAAAAGCGACCAACTGCCTCATTTTAGAGCACATCATATTCTAAAGAAATTGTATTTGGAAGTGGAAGTGTTAAGAAGCATCTACTTGTTACTAAATTTCATTACAGTAGTAAGTGACCCTTGTGAAACAGTAACAGGATAAAGCCCCATGCTTCTGTAGCAAGGTTTGCAAGGATGTCCCAGAACACTTCAAGGTTGTTAATTAGCAAGAAAAGTCCTTTGACTTCTTAACACAAGCACTAAGTGTCTCCCTCACTTGCCATTTTGAATAAACTCTCTAAATAGTCATTGTATCATGTGGATTAAAGATATCTGTCTCCAGTCTGAGGTTCATGTTTCACTTCACACATCCCTCAGTAACACCAAGTCTAGCCTCTTTCTTTCAGAAACTTCGGTGAGAATCTCCCAAAACTGAGTATTTTACTGCAATTTCCATTATTTTAAGCCTTTTTGCTCTGGGTTTTGTGTGAGTTCCTGGAAACTAGTCAGTTCAGATGTTTTCTGAGGCTGTTTGCTGCTTTATTTCATTCCATAAGAAATACTCCCTTCAGCCAATGGTGGTAATCAGCTTCTGGAGACTTATTCATTGAGTTATTCTTACCTTGGGGTGTTCTTGATGCATAGTGAGAGGGCAAGGAAAATAGTACAAAGAGCATTTTAAACATTTTGAAGGGAATGAAGGTGGTTACTTGTTAGCCAGAAAAGGGAGTCTCTGTTTGTCATATAGGCACTCTATGTCTATACAAATGAAATAGATAATTTGACAGTGGATGCTGGTCAGGATTGACAGCAGAGTTCCGAGATTTTATAGTACTACTGAAATGTATATTAAAATGTTTCCTCTAAATTTATGCTGGCTATCAGTATTTAGCATGCCCTCTAGGAAGCTTCATTGCTTCCCACATCTCCATGAAGAAACACTGCCATTTCCTCTTCACCAAAAATCTCTGCATAGAGCCCCAGCTTCATCAGTAAATCAGATATGCCTAGAGGGCAATAGGCAAAGCTCTGAGGAGGAACAGACTCAAAAAAAAGTCTATGATCCTCCTTACTTATTTGTGCACAAGTGCTGTGGGAGTGTGGTGTGCAGTGAAAATTTCACTCTCAAAAGCATAAATAAAATTGTGCAAATCTACCAGGCAATATTGCACCCTTTATAGCTCTCTGTAGGAGTCACAGAGTACAGCCTACCATGTGATGTCAGTCAATTAAAGGGAACAGACTTGAAGATAGTGGCTGTCATGAAGCCCTGGCTAGGAATTTATGAAGTTGGGGCAGAGCCTCAACCTTCAGTACTGTGGATTTCAGTTCTCTGCTCCATTAATTCTCTCTGCCTCTTCCTACCCCTTCTGCCTTCTTTTTTAGCACCTAGGTGCCCTGGGAGATGCTTACATGATCATCTGCTTTGTACAAACATTTTTTTTTAAATGGAGCCAGTTGCAAGATTATCTTTAATGATTTTCTTGAGTGCATGAAAATGAAAACAACACTTGCTTAGAGATGGTTTTCTACAACAAAGCAAGTGCTTGTTAGAAATATCACGGCTGAAAAATGAACAATTTAGAAGAGCTGGGCTTACCTGCAGGTGGAGGTTTCCAGGTTTACTGTGAAAGACTGCAAGAGTATTTATCCATTCATGGCTTTACTTGACTTTTTTAGATTTCGTTTCTTGATAGGTCTGGAAAAATGTCTTACTGGCCAAAAAATCTGTACTTAATTAGACATAAATAACCAAGCAGACAGGATGTCTATTTCCTCACGGAGATACTATGGTTTATAGGTTCTGCCCCAATCCAAACAAGTCTACAATTATTTTCTTGTGACACTCTTGTTTAAGATGCTCTGAATAATATGGAAGTCCTTTTTGTGTACACCAATCATGAAAGAAGACTTGTCAAGTTATAGGCTTGTTAGATGTTTCAGTATTGGATGGTGTTGAATCCTGTTTGAAAAATATCTTGTCTTATTTTATTTTATAGAAGTTTATGTCATTTAAAAGTATTTAAATGTAACCATGCCTATGTGTGCAGGCTTAAGGGCAAAATCAGTGGAGCAGGGCCCTCTCACAGGCTGCCAGAGTTAGTGAGGCTGTGCACCACCCACCGGTAAACTGCAAGTCTGGGAGAGAGAGAGATGGGGAATGGCAGCAGGTTCCTGTCCAGAGAAGGAAACCCGCTCCCCCCACCCAAACAACTAACCCCCAGATGCCCCTGGGGAACAAATATGAGGTGCTGCAGATGCACCCCATCCCTAAGGATGAAGAGGACTGCACCCACAGCCTGGAAACATTTCCAAAGCTTCGCCATTCTGAGACAGCCGTAAAAACATCCTCTGTAAAAAAGAAGAGGAGGGTGATTGTCTTGGAGGATTCCCTTCTTAAAGGAACGGAGGGTCCCATCTGCAGACCGGACCGCTCCAAAGGGAGGTCTGCTGCTTGCTGGGAGCATCAGTAAGGGACGTTACTAGAAAACTTCTGTCCCTGGTCAAGGACATAGATTACTACCCGCTCTTAGTATCTCAAGTTGGCAATGAGGACATGGAGCATAGGAAGCCTAAAGCTGTTAAGAGGGACTTCAGGGCTCCAGGGAGAATGATTGAGGGCTCTGGGGCACAGGTAGTAGTTAGCTCCATTCCAGTACTAAGGAATGAGGAGCAAGAAGTGAGGAAGAAGAAATTGATTAATGACTGGCTCATGGACTGGTGTGAAAAGAGGGGCTTCAGGTTCTTTGATCAAGGGGAGGCCCACGCACCCCTAGGCTTTCTTACCAGGGATGGGACATGCCTGTCTCCTAAAGGGACTAAAGCCCTCTCTAAAAATCTAGTTAAGCTCATAAATCGAGCTTTAAACTAGATGGGGGGGGGGGTGGGATGGAGGCCAGGCCAGATGGGAGTGAGCCTGGAGGTGGGACTTCAGTGTCAAAGGGGTGGTGTGCTGTCAAGGACCGCCAATATATCACCACTAAGCATGAGGGGGCGAGTGCACCTGGGGATGGTAAGCAGGAGACTGGCACGGTGGCCTTAGTGAACCCAAGGACCACTGAATTGGGAAGAAACCCTATTACGAGGGCTGTAGGTTCACCAGCCCAGCTGAAGTGCATTTACACCAATGCACGCAGCATGGGAAATAAGAAGGAGGTGTTGGAAGCTGTGGTAGGGCAAGGAGACTATGATGTCGTTGCCATTGCGGAGACATGGTGGGATGACTCGTATAACTAGAGTGTACCCAAGGTCGGGTATAAACTCTTCAGGACAGGAGGGCAGAAGAGGAGGCGGGGTAGCCCTCTGTATTTGAGAGAGCTTTGATACCCTTGAGCTGGATTATGGTCAGGAAGGGACTGAGTGCCTGTGGGTAAAAATCAGAGGAGCCCACGGGCAGGCAGATATTGTGATGTGAGTCTGCTATAGACCACCCAGCCAAGAAGAAGCAGCTGATGAGCTCTTCTACAAACAACTGAGAGTAGTCTCAAGTTTGTTACCTCTAGTCCTCGTGGGAGACTTCAATTTCCCGGATATTGGCTGGGAGTATAATACAGCAGAAAGAAAGCAGTCCCGGAGGTTCCTGGAGCGTGTGGAAGACAATTTCCTCACACAGCTGGTGAGTGAACCAACAAGAGACAGCACCCTCCTGGACCTACTGTTTGTGAACAGAGAAGGCCTTGTGGGGGATGTGAGGGTTCGAGGATGCCTAGGGCAAAGCGATCATGAGATGATAGAGTTCTCAGTGCAGAGTGAGATGAAGAAGGAGGTTAGCAGAACAGTCGCGCTAAACTTTCAGAGAGCAGACTTTGGACTGTTCAGAAGGCTGGTCGGAAAAGTCCCATGGGAGGCGCTCCTTAAGGGCAAGGGAGTCCATGAGGGCTGAGCACTCTTCAAAAAGGAACTCCTAGCAGCTCAGGAGAAAGCTGTCCCCATGTTCCAGAAAAGTAACCGGCAGGGTAAGAAACCAGCGTGGTTGAGTAGGGAGGTCCTGAAAGACATCAATAAGAAGAGGAAGGTCTATGAGCTTTGGAGGAAGAGGCAGGCATCCTGGGTGGACTATAGGGAGGAAGCATGAACGTGCAGGGAAAAAATCAGGAGGGCTAAGGCCCAACTAGAAATCAGATTGGCCAAGTCTGTGAAAGACAATAAAAAATCTTTCTACAAATATATCAACAGTAAAAGGAGGACTAGGGAGAATCTCCAGTCCCTACTAGATGCAGAGGGAACAACAGTAACAGGGGATGAAGACAAGACTGAAGTACTCAATGCCTACTTTGCTTCAGTCTTTAATAGTAAGGAAAGTTGTTCCCTCTGTCTACAACCCCAGGGGTTGGAGGAGCAGAACGAGGTTCCCACAATCCAAGAGGAGGTGGTTAGAGACTTGCTTGCCCGGCTAGACGTCTACAAGTCTATGGGGCCGGATGGAGTCCACCCAAGAGTTTTGAGGGAACTGGTGGATGTGCTTGCCAAACCCCTTTCCATCATCTCCCAGAGGTCCTGGAAGACTGGGGAGGTACCACTGGACTGGAGGCTGGCTGATGTCGTGCCCACCTATAAGAAGGGGCACAAGGTGGATCTGGGGAAATACAGGCCTGTCGGTACCAGGGAAAGTCATGGAGCAGGTGATCTTGAGTGCTATCACGAAGCACTTGCAAGAGAGCTGTGTGATCAGGCCCAGTCAACATGGGTTCACAAAAGGCAGGTCTTGCCAAACTAACCTGATCTCCTTCTATGACCAAGTGACTAGACTCTTGGATGAGGGAAAGGCTGTGGATGTAGTCTTCTTGGACTTTAGTAAAGCCTTTGATACAGTTTCTCATAGCATCAGCCTCTGGACTGGACAGGCGCACACTCTCCTGGGTGGAAAACTGGTTGAATGACCCAGCCCACTGAGTGGTGGTAAATGGAGTTTACTCCAGCTAGAGGCCAGTGACAAGTGGGGTTCCCCAGGGCTCAGTGCAGGGTCCAGCCCTGTTCAATGTCTTTACCAATGACCTGGATGAAGGCATTGAGTGCACCCTTAGCAAGTTTGCAGACGACACTAAGCTGGGTGGAAGTGTGGATCTGCTGGAGGGTAGGGAGGCTCTGTGAAGGGATCAGAACAAGCTGGACCACTGGGCTGAGGCTGATTCTATGATTCTATGATCTGATAATGACTCTATAGAAGTGCTCCCACACCAAATTTTTTCTGTGTTCTAAGCAGTGGCTTTATTTCCCTGTTTATTGGGTTCAGTCCAAATATCCAGTGACTGGAAGCTTTTTAGGACAAAGGTTCTGTGTTCATGAAGTATCTCATAGAAAGGACCATCAGCAAGCTGCTGTACTAGAATAGCTAATGAATAATAACATCTGCAGCCAAAAAAGGAGATGAGGTCTTACAAGGGATGTTGATTCTCCTCACTTAAATTTAGGAGTTGTATGGGAAAACTAAAATTTGTACCCCAAAGAAGCGCTTTAGGTTACTTTAGGACTCTAAGCACTTGTCAGAAAATCATGGAATTTCACTATTTTTTTTTCATTCTGTGGAGAAAGAGTTCAGCCAGGCAGCACCCATCCCCTTCAAGCAAAGAAGGAAATAGTTGTGGGTTAGAGACTGGCACTGTTTATTAAATATTAAATGCAAATTAAGGTTTGCAGCATGACTTACATGGCATGACAGCTATAAATAATCTGCTGGGGGCAGCTTGTTCATGTTTTCAGTCCTTTCTTGTGATTCCACGGATCTTCCCACTACTGGGATTTCTTGCATCTCGTATTTACTCTACTTTTTCTCCTCATTGTATCCTAGGATTATGTCACTGTTATAATATCCTTTCAGTCTCTACTGTTCTGATTTCACTCGTCATCCCATAGAGCTGAGATAGAGCAAGTAGTATATTCCATGATCATTATGAAGGGAAAACAAGGACTAAAAAACCCTTGAAGAATAAGCCAATGTTCAAGGTGCTGCAACAGGAACTCTTGAAAATCTGATCCATGCCAGGACATGTGGAAACAAAGATGCAAGTCTTACTCAGGTATCATCCCGCTTTTTCACTACTATAAACATATCTGAACTAGACTTGTAGTTAAAAATAAAAAAAAACCTGAAATCACCACATGACATTGCTTGCATTGTTTCTTAAGAACAATCACCTCCCTTAAACTATAATCACGTATTCAGTGTTTCCTACCTGAAATCATGGCTATAGGTATGTCCAAAGCAAGTTTTCTAGACTATGTTGGACCCCTCTCTATATCCCATGCTGAAATGCACAAATACATCATTTGTTGACTTATGTTGTCAGTCTGTGGCACATGGCTGGACTACAGTCAGGACTTGAAGAAGGCCTGTTTTCACAGCTGCTCTTCAATTCATCCTTCTATTGGGGTAGTCAGTAAGATTAGAACTCAAGTAATTAGTGAAGGAGATAAGAGTCTCATGTCTTCTTTCATCTTACATCTGCCTGGTGGGGCCAAGAGGAGATCTCTGCAAGTTATGGAGTAGAAAGGATGTGCATGTGGAAGAGTTCTGGTCTCTCAGTGGTTCTTGTCAGACATATTTGGGGACTTTTGGGACTTTTTCTTCATAATACATTTTTCTGCAGGTAGCAAAAAAAATAGTTAAGCCCATTTACTATGTTACATTCATGTCCACTTCTACTGACACCAGATGACTTCAGTAGAAAGCTAAGCCTTCAGTTATTGATGATGAACTAGCCCTCCACAAGGCAGCAGATAGTCTGGTAATGTCTGGGCTGAGTAATGCTCTCTCTCCATATATTTTTTAGATCTAATGTCTAGTATGTCTGAGGACATATTCAGTATCACAGAAGTATTTACATTTTCTTAACATCTCCAATTTTTACTATCTTTCTTTTTTCCAGAAAAAGAGCTAATTGATGGTATGTGAAAATACAATCGCTACCCTGTCTAACCACTCTAGATCCTCCAATGCCCTTTATCATCAGGGAAGGAAAGGTGGGAGAAGGGTAGAACTTTTAACCATGTTGGTTCGGACAAAGAAGGAAAAAATACAGCTATCCATATACTAGTGGTCTTTATAGTTCTTAACTTAATAATGTCAGTGCAGATGAATGATGCTTTTCTCCAAAAAAGAAGTGTGCTCTAAAGTAACTCAAGATTATTTCATGAGTTAGTGTATTGCAAGCTACTGCTCTGAAAGACCTACCTCTGTGATATGTCTAAATTCTAGTATATTCTCTGCTACAGGCAAGATAAGTGACATGAAGAAAACAGCCCCAGTGGTAACATTATTGGAAAGCAGATTCCTGTTCAAACAAGCTAGAGATTAATAAGATAGATTTCTAGTGACTACACTCATCTCTGGCTTTTGTCTTCCTTCAGTGTAAAATAGAAGATAGATAGTTTGATAGAGTAAAGTCTGGCAAAGGTAAACAGTAATGACGGAGCAAAGGAGTCATAACATTCTCCTGATGAAGCCCGGATGCCTGAATAGTGAAATACAGAGAAATGTTGATTAAGATGACTGCCAAGCTTCCCATAGACTGCCGGCAGTAGCTATACTGTCGTCTCAAAAGCATACAATGAAGTCAGTTCAGGTATTCCTTTTCTCTGCACAAACTTCTAAAAAATGTAATTCTTCTTTCTCACAGAGGAATGTTCCATTTTAATTCCTCTTTGACAGACTGTGTAAATGTTACCTGCTATCCCATGTTTTGCAAAGCAAAAGGCATGTTAATCATAGTGACTTTCTTAAGGCTAAAGTTTTTGCTACCAATTTCCGTATTTTACAGTCATCCTGGGAAATCCAGATCTATCATTTAATGAAAATGCCATTTTCTGTCTTTACAATTTACAAATCAAATTACAAACTTTCTGTGTCTGTGCTTCAAAATAAACTGTGTTATGTCTATTTTAAATAAGTAGTAGATTGCTTCTTTCCAGTTAAATATAATATACAATATTTGCCAGAATGCAGCCTGCACAATTGTCTTTCCAAAGCATATCTCATGATATAGAGGAACAGCACCTCAAGTTGCAAAGTAGTAGTTCACTGTTTTGAAAAGCCAAATTGTTGTGCAATTTTTACAGCTATAAAGGAAAAAAAAGTTTTAAAAATTATCAAGGAATTTTCTGGAGAAAAAAATATTGGATAAAGTGCCAAAGCAATGTAGGCAGAGATAATGATCTAGTAACTCAGAATCCATTCTCAATGGAAAAAACCAACACATTTGAATCATCTTGACTTGATCTTCAAATGACATATTAGGTAACCTTTTTTCTTTGTTGATAGACATTTGTAGTGTGAGGGGGAGGATATTTCCCTATCCAAGTCATTTATACAAGCATAAAAGCCATCTTGTGCCATAGGCTAGACTGACTCAGCATTAATATAGATGTTAAAAGACACTTCTTCCTTGCCCTGTAGTAGCCATTTTCATGCTGAAACTATCAATCCTTTTATCATGTAGTTAGTCTTTCAATACATTGCATTATGAACAAAGAAAAATATGGAGAATATTCCTGTTAGGCTGATTAGCAAGCAGGGTATTCTTCATCAAGTGACATGCTACAGGTACAAACTAATATGACTAATTGCTTAACATTAAGCAGAAGCTGAATGTTAGAAATTCTTTATGTAGAACCTTTGAATTCAAATTTGAGCCATGTTTGTAAGAGCTACACCAAATGATGTTACTTCTGTGTGTGAGGTTCACATCACACCTTAACAAGGCTGCAAATGAATCTGTAACTCACTCACACACACACACACACACGATGATTTAAATATTATTTGTTTTGGGGAAAATAAGACTCTTGACCTGCAAATATCTCTATATTTGTATAAACCTCTGGGATGCTGGATCTGGGATCAGTTAATGTAAATGAATCAAACTCACGTACTTGAAGCTGAGCATGCAAAGAAATATTTACAGCCCTAAAGTCTAAGGTATCGGTGTTTTGTTTGGTTTGGTTTGGTTTGAAGTGGTGTAATTAGCCAAAAGTTCAGAGCACACACTGGGGAGTGTAAAAGGGACAAAGATACCTGAATTCCACTGAATTAGAGCTGGAACACCTTTAAAAATGCAGTAAGGAGAAACTTCCTGATGCCCATTTATTCACACTGAACTATACTTTATTTTGCAGTAGTTCCCCTGACTTCTCAACATTAGGATTATAGAACATAGACTAGAGAGGTCACATGGATTTCTATTCAGCACATCAGAAAAGAAAGAAACAGGAATGAGATCTTCATGCAGCCTGGCCTAAATATTAAGCTCTGCAAGAATATCTCTACTGTGTGAGTTCTCTTACATTACTCTAGTTGGTCTGTATCAGAGACTGTGGTAATTCAGGAAGTACACATTTCCCAGATTTCTTGGGCATGCAGTTTTGAAATTTTAGGGGAAAAAAATGTAGTAGTATTTCCAGAGAAATCTGCATGGTTTCCTCTGAAATGTTTCAGTAATTCTGTTTCCAATATTAGATGAAACCAGGAAGCACAAATGCTTGCAAAAACAGGGATCAACAAGGGAAATATGGAAATTAATTGCTCAGTGTTCATAGGAGAACTGAGTCTATGCTCAGATCTCATAACAACTGTTTGATACTCAAATTACAAGCGTAACGTACATGTTGCTCTTGGGATTATTTTCCATCGGAGTAAAAACAGCAGTGCATTCAAAGAACAGCTGTAAATTTTGATGCCATAGTAAAAAAAAACTTTTGATTTCAATAAAAATTGAGCAACTTTCTACAAGGCATACCTTAAAATTGCTCCAGTTTTGCAAGAGGTTTCTCATTTGGTCTTAGCTTGCAGTCACCTGCATGACATTCTTTTCAGACTTGTATTTGGTACCTTGCAAACACATTTGATAAGGCAAGAGACAAGCTAACCTAGGAAGAGAAGAGAAATAGAAAACTCAGTTAATAAAATAAAATGAAAACATAATCTGAAACAGATTTAAATATATGCAAGTTACAACAGACTCCTTAGACATGTATATCTTCTATGCATACAAGAAAAGATTTTAAACTGATGTTCAATTTGCCAGTTTATCGCAAGGGTGCTATTTTGACTAGTATTAAACAGTCTTGACTGATGACCTCTCTAATTTGTTTGGTGCAAACACTTTCTTTCAACATAAGACACTTTTTTTTTAACCATTCACTTATTTGAGAGAAAGATCAATTGTGGCCTGTGCAGACAATCCTGCTTTTTAATTGTGTTAAGGTTTTTCTGCATCTGCTAGACAATACGTGAGAGCATTTGATGATGAGAGCTTCGATTAACCTTGAAATGTATAATCTGGTTCCCAGGCTTGGGTCTAAAGTGTTTTTGGCTCTCCTTTCAAACATAATTTGCCAAAAGGCAATTACTAGGGAGCTGCAAAAGACCTCACCTTATGGATTTTAAATTCACTTTCTTTTTTAATGTATCAGGAATCTGAGCATGCTGCCTCCTGCTTCTTATCAGTTAAATACATGCAGTGATACCTGAAAAAGAAACTATGAATGCTGCAATTGTAGTTTATTAGAAGTCGTCATTATAGGGATTGTCTTTAAAAGCAAATGCTGCCAAGCAAATAGCCAAGGCTGTTTGTTGACTCCGGATTTAATAATTGTCTTATTTATATCCAACATACTAGGAAAAATATTGTTATTCAGGTGGATTATGTAAAGTATGAGGAATGAAATAATTTAAAAAAACCACAACTACTTCTAAGCTATTTGTTTGAGATTAGTTGATTCAGTGGTAACAATAGAATTCCATTATTGTCCAATCTCTTCAACTCTTCTAGGTGACATCAGTGTACAGGTCTTTGTAGAGAGAACTTTTTAACAAAGGACAACAGGAGAAGACATTTTCCTGACTTGCTTGTAGTTAACAAGGAGCCTGCCCTGCTTGCTCAAGATTTTTGTCACACAGTGCCTCTCTCAGCAGCTGGCTGGCAGCAGAGCAACACAGAACATGTGCACTGTCACTCATGTTTTGTCCCAACACTTTGAAATTCTCTGAGAGTCTGTGCAACAAAGCAGGGCAGGAGGGTGATGTCCTGACTTCCGCATTTTATCCTATCTGGGTTGTGTCTGTTAAGGGAAATTTTGTGTTCCTGACTGTCAGTGAGCCATCTTTTGTCAGCACTAATCAGCCCTGGAAACAATGGGAAGTATACAGTGTGTTAAGACTTGCATAGGTATCTGATGCAATCTAAATGTGAGACAGTCCTGTTGCATTACCTAATATGTTTAAACCAATGTCCTATAACCCATATTTTTATTCTGGGGAATTGATGATTGAAGTAGCTGTTCATTACATACACAATATATCTTCAGGGGGTAATCCAACAAAAGGACCTTTTAAGCTGACATATTTAATATACATTCTTCTTACTTGAGGATACCAAGGATACTGAGTGGTGCTCCAGCAAACGGAAACTTCTGCAGACCAGGGATGAACCTTGGCCTGTCAGGATAATTCTCAGAAGTGCTCACAGAGGTTTTAGCATAAATAAGAACCAAATCTTTATTTTGAGCATCAGCTGAGAAGGGCACGAGATTTTTGATAACTTAAAATAAAACATATCAAAATATGTCACACATTTTGAATGGTTTTCTTGGTTTTTGGATTTTTTTTTTTTAAGAGGAGAAATAGCAGATTAAAAAATAACCGTCTGGATATACATGGCTGTGAAATGGAATGTTTAAAACATTCACCCACCCTTTATTAATATGCTTATGAAAGACCTTAATTTTGCAATGTTCCTATCTGGAATCAGCACTTTACTTTTTGTGTAGAGAGGATTAAACAAAAAACAAACCAAAAACCCAACAAATTAGGTATTTGATCATGGAGACAAAAAGAGCAGAGAAAATAGTGTGTGTGCGCACAGTACAATTATATTATCAAGGCTTTCTGTAATGTTATTATAGGCTGTTCCAAGTTACCATGTATGAAAACAAACCACACTGATTCCAAGCCCCAAAATGAGAGAAGTTAGGGAAACATAATCAGTGCAGCTGTGGCAACAATACTATTGTTGAAGTACAGGGAAATTTCACAAATAGTGAGTAAGAAGTCAAGAAGGAAATAGTTGCAGTGAAAATCATTGCTAGAAAACATGAAAGCAACTCCTTTTTTCCCATCCCATCCCATCTCATCCACCCTGTGCAAAGATTATCCATGGAAAGGGAAAAAAGGGTGAGGTTGTGGGTGGTGTCCTACATTAGGCCATAGCACACAAAAAGTATGCGTCCTTTTTTCTCTTGGAAGAAGACGAGGGGAAAAAAAAAGAGCCTGGAATATCTCTTGGAAGAGATCCTGTACTTTCAGGTGCCATTTGTGGACCATGCATTGTATGAAATATGTCTGTTAAAACAAGACTAAAAGAGATAAATTACATTCAACAATCCATCATAGCCATTGCTTGAAGCATGAGAGATATTTCTGAGTTGGTTGTAAGCTGCCTAGCTGTAAGAACTAGCAGCACTTCAGTTTCTATGCCAGCAATGTGTAACATAGGGCAACAAATATTTCAACAAACACTAATTTATCTAATGCTTCTTATTGACAAAGTGACAGATGCCTTAGTCAAGAAAAGAAATGCCATGGAGTCAACAGCTGTGCTTTGGCGTTATGTTAAGAACTCCAGTGGCATTGTGTCTGCTTGTCATCATTGCAGAAGGATCACTCAAAGTCCCTGATGCCCTGATAAATACCATTTCAAAAGAAGTTGACAGTGCAACAGTCCTTAGGATAAGAGGCGAGGCTTTAACCAACATGTTTTAAACTGCTTTCATGAGCCATTCAGTGATGTGATAGGTGAAAGCAAGAGAGACAAAACTTGACTAGTATATCACCCAAATTTACAATAAATAAAAGATAATTTTCCATCTGCAGGGAAATTTACTTAACATGAACTGCAAACATATGAAATGTGAAAGCAGGTGTTTCCTGATACCACACAAACTATAGGAATATGAAGAAGAGGTTCCTAGTCTGGCCAATTTTTACCTTACAGTTTTTAACAGTGTTTGGATCATACATTTCAGTTGAAAGCATTTCAAGATTGTAGCTCAGGAGTATGGCAGTGCTGCTGTTCTTCTCTGCCAAGATAAAAGAGAGATTTTTGTTGTTTCTTTTGAAGTTCAGATTCCATTAAGCACCAATATAATGTTCACATTTTGGAAAAAGAGGTTCTTCTGAATGGGCAAGAAGCGTAACATGACTTGCATGGCATAACTTATTTCCATGACATTTAGTTAATCCCTTTAGAGGTTTGCTTCGAATACATGTGTTTGGTATAGCTAGGAAACTATTTTGAGAAAATGTGCATACTAATGAGTGACAGTGAAATTTTAAAAGAACGGTGACCATTTCTTCAGATTATTCTGATATGATCTGGGTATTCCTGGCCAGATCCTTCAGTTGAGAAGTGCAATGTCAGTTCAACATTAGAAACTGAAAGGCTGAATTAACTTTATCCGGTAGTCAGGAAGAGGGATTCTCCATTACGAATACTGCATCTCTTAGCAACAAAGATACCATCATCCTCATCTAGCATCTTATATTTTGCAGAATCAGGTAAGTTCCCCTCCCTAACCCCTCAATTTACAAACTCCAATAAAATAATTTCACCCCTTTGTGACTGTTCTTTCTCTCCACTACCTTCAGCATGTTCTCTGCCTTCTCCCTGCCAAAAATATTTCCTGTCCCCTAGACATATAAACTGGCAGAGAAGAGGTTAGGTCAGCTGTGAGAGTATTTCCATGGAATCAATTAAAGCTTTCTGGCAGCAGGAAGGGAGACACTGTGGGATGTGATGGGACTCACTTCACATAGAGTTTTGACCTCATCCAGTTTCTAAAAGTGGTCTTTGACCTCCAGCCCGGCACCTCCATTGCTACTACTTCCTAAAACTTTTGAACTCACAGTTCCCAGACAGACCAGGTGTGCAACAAGAACTTTTTGCCTCCCTTTGGTACTGGAAATTGTTTGGGGTTTAGTGGAATCCCAGAGAAAAAATTAAGGCAGCTTATTTTTCTGACATGGATATAAATGGTTTAGGTCCAGACAAAGCATCAATACAGTTATTGCCAACTACTAAAACCAAATAAATCAGCTCTAATGGAGTAGCATTCCTGACTCTGTTTCTGAATTAGATTAGTACATTTTGAGAGCATTTGAAAGAATTCAGCCGGACAGGGAAAAAGAATTGTTTCCCTAACATAATTTACTTGGAATTTTAAAGTGCTTTTGACAGAACACCTCACAAGAGGCTAGTAAGGAAACTAAGAAGTTGTAAGGAGGGACATGTAGTTAAGTTTTGATCACAAAATGGCTAAGAGAAAGCAGAACAGACTGAAATGATCAGTTTTGAATATGGCAGTGGGTTAGCAGCAGAACACTGTAAGACTAACAAAACTTCACTGTGTTCAATAATGTTCTGGAAAGGGCTTGATCAGTGTGGTGGCAGGATCTGCCATGGAATAATTTTTTTAGGAAGTAACATTTTTTTAACTGAGCAGTTATTGAAGTTAGTCAAGACAAACTTAGGCAATTAGGCAGCACAATGGTAGAGGAAGTTCATGATGGAAAATTCAAAATAAAGTGTGCTGGAAGGATATTACTAATACACATTGTTGGATTTTGAATTAACAGTAACCACCCAAGAAAATGACCTGTGTGTCACATTGGGGAGCTTAATAAAAACATCTGCTTAATGTGGAAAGGCAACCAAAAGTGAACAAAATGTTACCGTGAATAAAGAAAGGGGTGAGGTCCCACAGAACCTGCTTTGGCCAAGACTGCCCAGGATGTACAGTGAATCAGTACACTTTTTCTCTCTGCTGCGCAATTTCTAGGATGAGTCGGCAGGTCCCCTGGAGAGGAGCAAAGTGTTGAGTACTTTTGACACTGCTTTCCGTTCTCTACTCCCAGCTTTCTCCAGAAGGCCTTCCTGTTACTGGGAACCAGATGTTCATAGACTTCTGCTGTTGGAAAGAAACTGAGTTCATGAAGCAAGTTCACTGAAATATAGCCATTTATCAACATACAGCATTTCAAAAAAGATTAATAATACTAAATTAACTTAAAAATAAAAATACATAATCAGGTAAGGAGAATTATTAAGTTCAATTGTGTCGAAAATTAATCTAGATGCAATGGCTAATGCTTGCAATCACAGAATTCAACATTTATTTTGTTTTAATTCTCAAACGAGACCATAATTAAGCAGTCTGTAGACTCAAAAGCCAGGAATACTTACTATTTTGTGATGAAAAAAGATTATTTACCGGAGGGTGGCAGGGCTTAGTAATCTCTAAAAGCCTAAATTAAATACATTAAGGACCCACCATATCCAATTAAACATCAGGTTTTGTGGGGGGGAGTTCTTTGCACCTCCATATGAACATAATCCCATAATGGCAGAACATTCCATTGCCTCTAACTTAACACACTATCATCCAGCATGTAAAATTTTATTCTCTTTGCAGTGAAGTGATACAAGTTGAGGACTGGAAGGACTGATAGAACCAACCCTGCTCAAACTTACAGCATGAGGCTGAAATCAAACTTTTGTTACACCTACTTGAAAATGCATTTTTATTCCTTATATAATCCACTTCACAGCATAGAAAGTGTTCTGTATATGTCTGAAAACGGATAAACCAAAATAGTGCTGAAAAGTAGTAAACTAAGAAAACAGTGGATCAAAAACCATAGGAAAAAAATACCAAAACCAAGCCCTAAGATCATCCATTTACAGATCTTGTGGGAAATAAAGATGCACTGGGAAGAGAACCAGTAGCTAAATTCTTTCATTTGCTAGGATTGGTTTTTGCTAGTCATATAGGTCAGGTTCAGGTATCCGGAGAGACACTCCAAAATATTTTGTTCCTTTAGCGAGGAAAGACAGGCATAGGGAAGGAAGATGTTTGAATATGTGGAGAGGAGAAGAACAATGGTTAAGTTGTGAGAGCTTGGAGTAGGAAGTAGAATTGAACTGGCCTTTGACAGGATGGAAAGAGGCACTGGGAGATATTGGTGAGGTCTGGGCATAGAAGAAGAAATCGATAAGCAGTAATTCTCATCAACTTGGAACTGCCTGAAGCTACAACTGAAGTGCTTAGCAGGAAAGCTGGACATAGCCATTCCCAATCTACTGCATGCAGACAAGCAAGAGTGAGGGGAAAAAGAAGAGCTGGACAACTGTCCAGTGGATATTGGCTGGGTCTTTTGGTAGCCATATAAGGAAATTAAGTCTGGGGTAAAATAATCCCAGGGGAAGACAAAGAGATCAGAAAGAAGAAACTGCAGAAGGTAGTCCTGAGTGGAACCAGAAATTATCAGACATTATGTTCTTAATTTGGTAGAAAAATGTATTGCTTCTGATTGCACTGGTTCACCTAGACAATGGTTAGTCATCCTGCCATCAATTACTCTCAGTTTATGTGGGACAAAGCAGTACAGTGGATCTAGATTCCAATCCCTCTGACATTTTACATGCTGCCAGAATACAGTACTTTTTTTCCAGTCCATTTCCTAAAAACTTCAGAAGAAATAAAACATTACATGAGAATTATGCATTACAGTCATAATGTCAAATGTTAACATTTGTGAAAAGCCCAAACTAAAATTATTTATGCAACTTGAATTTTACCACCAAGTAAGTAGTGACAATGCCATCTTTTAGTTACATAGTTGAAAAGTTCTTCATACTCAAGATCCCATTTTTTTCACTATAATAAGGCAACCTTAGCTGTAGTAGAAGTCTAAGGCATAGAGAGTTGCAAGGCAGAGAACTTAGTGTAAGAAAAATATCTTCACAGCTATCTTCCCATGTAATAACAGACAGCTCACTTAAATATGTCTTTCCCAGATGATCAGTAAGCATATCCTCCATGTGTCTGTCTTAAACCTGATTCATAGAAATGCTTGAAGCTCAGGACCCACATTTGACACGTATTAGACCTGTGCTTTGAGCACATTAATCAGTAGATAATTCTTTTTGTTCTGAAAAGATCTAATCTTAGGCATCTGATCCACACAATTAGTGGAACTTCTGGATTTGAGATCTTTGTGCTTGTGTTCTCTACCAATAGTACTGTGTTCCCTGAGACTATCTTCAGAAAATAATACCAGAAATATTTACGCAGCATTCAGAAATAGTAGACATGAATTTTAAATAAAATGTCAGAGAGAAATGAGCAGTTCTGGCTTTACATCATGGATCCAACAGTCTGCAATAATCAAGGCATGAAATCACATACTGAAAAAAACCCCATTATAGAGGTTCCATGCCTGTTCATTTACTGAAGACGGTCCACTTTGTGTACTCAATAAGACAGAGATTTCCCCAGAGAAAACAAAAAAACTACATGGTCTTTAATCTTATGATCTCAATAGGTATACAAATGGTGATCCAAAATTCTGATAGTCCCTTAGTTTGAGTACTTTATGATTTTATAATCCTACATGATCTTTTAAGCCTTTTATGTAATTTTACTTGTCCAAGATATGTTTAGTAATTGGTTTTGTAACAAAGAACATTGGACGCTTGATGCTGAGAGGCTTGATGAACTCTCAACCTATTATTTTCATTCTTTTTTTCAATAAAATCAAAGCAGAGCCTGTGGCAAAGAAAATTCCTAAATTTTAACTTATCTCAGAGCTCCTTGATCCTTCTCAGTCTCTTTATTTTCATGGATATGGGATGGAAATTGCACGGTTCCATTGATCTGATGAATTGTGACTGCATGTCTATGGTAATACAGCTAGATTTCTCTTCCAAGTCTCACTGGCTTTCATATTATACAACAGGCATGAACACTGCTTTTGTATTGCTGCTTTCTCTCCTGATTTGCTTTCCCCAAAATGTCTTGTGTGAAATTCACTTCCTTCCCCTTAGGGCACTATGATAGGGGCTATATTGGAGATCTACATTGTCATCTTTCCTGTTCAATGTGTTTTTGAGACTACTGGGTGAGTGGGAGTAATAGGATCCAGATATTGTTTCTAGGATATTATCACAATTTAATCACTCCCCTAACAATCAGTGCAGTAGTGTCTTGCCAAAAGTCTAGGGAAATTTGCAGAAGAATAGAATCTTGCTGATTCATCCAGTGCAACTGATGGCATGGTTGGGCATAGTAACTGAAATGTAAAACCACTAAATCCTTCATTGTTTCACTGTTTCTTATTTATGTTTGCAAATCTGCGGTTACATTGGATATCAGCTGCTCCCTGATCATCTAGAAGAAGCTACCAAAAATGCTGTCTTGTCTGTGCTGGGAACATTACCATTAACTGCAAAATTTTCTGTTAGAATCCTTGCTTTCATACTTCAGGACTGGATTACTTCAAAGTGAACTATGTGGAGTGCAATCCAAAATCCTATAAAAAAGAATACTAGAAGAAGAACTCCTGTTGTTAGCAGCAATACATGCACCTGGTGTCCCTTGCTGTGGAATGGTTCCTAATTGGAATATAAGAAATTGGGTTTTGCTCTAGGGTATCAGTAGTGAATCCTGAATGCCAAGATTCTTGCAGCCTGACTAAACACATTGCCTTCTTGTGCTATCTCATCAAAGGTTGTCTCAATAGAAATACTCTAAATCCTTCTTGACTTGAAAGACAGAAGGCTAGCCATAGAGTATCCTCTGCTAGCATGATTCACCTTTGGAATGACCTGGTATCCTCTTTTATTGACCTCCATAGTATGCTAGAAATCATATTCAGCTGGCTGCCAAAGGAGTAGAATTTTGAGGGAGATTTGGGATTCCAATTTTATTTTGTAACACATGGCAGGGAGAGCAAGAAACTTCAGAGTTTTCCCTTTCTGCTTTTCTATGAGTCTTTTTAAACACAAATGTTAAAAGATACCTGGGAAACCTGACCTGTGTCAATACATGAGCATCGTTGGACAATGTAAGGTTCAAAACCAGCCTCATATTGCAACTCTGTGAAAAGGTGAAAGAAATCCTTCTATAGGGAGAAAACACCACTGCAGAGATTTTTTCTTTTCTATCACTTCTTTCTTTGGATCAATAAAACCCTGCATAGTTATGAGAAACTACACTTGTTATTTCATCACTTATGAGCAATGTAGTAATATCAAACTCATGTTTATGAAATTGTTACATCCCTTCAACATCTGTTTCCAATATATATGAGAACTAGGTTTATCTTTCTTGTCTAGTGCAGTCTGGTAGTTTTACTTAGGATTAAAATATCTCTTGAATATACTGTTTTGCTTATCTGCTCTGAAGTTTTTGACCAGTACAATGAAGCTCACCTGAAAATGATACCTTCGTGTTCTGTATCTTAGGAAGAAAAACATCTTTATAAACTTAGTCAAGTTCATCACACTGATTGAAAAGAATATTTAAGTACAATCCTTTCTACACCTTTTCTTCTGCTATTTTCCTTTATTATGAATATACCATCAGAATCCATTTCATAGTGGCTGAATAAATTTTCCTAGCTATATTTCCTGTCACACTATGAATCAGCATTTTTAACCCTAGGTTAACCTTGTACAAATATGTAAGTACAGATTTGTCACTTCCTGTAGAATTATTTCAAAGCAAATGATATGTTGTAGAAACTAATGCAGGCTGGATGGTCTGAGGTAAATTGAACAGGTCTGATCATGTGAGATTTTATACTGAAAGTTAAAAAAACCCAAACAAACCCTTTTACTTTCAAAAATTTCATTAATTTTACACTAGCTTTCTCTACCCAAGTAAAGTTTTTAAATAATGTATTCATGTGGATACAGTCTTCCTTTCCTATCCTATCCCACTCTTTTTTTTTCTTTTTTCTTACTAGCCTTATTGTTAGTATGTGTTTGTCAGACTGGCTATAAGTGGAAAGGAAAAGGATTTTCTTCAGCATGACTTCTGCCTGCCAGCACAAATATAGGCCTGAGGTTGGAAAGGCAATTTAAGTGATTTCAAAAAAGCAATCAAGGACAACCAATGTATTAATTGGTGAAGGTTGTATAAGAAAATTCAAAAAGTAGGTGATCAGTGACAAAAGGAGTAAGACTGAGTTTGATTCAACATACTGTAACACACCAACATGATTACTTTTGTAACCACCTGGGATACGTTCTGACAGCTTTTCCTAGTTTTTATTCACTCCTCACCTAGGCAAAATTCCCACTAACTACTCTCCCACGGTATTTTTTCTGACTAATATTTAAGTATATTACATTTATGTAATCTTGTATGGATCACACAGAACATAATCTTACTCATTTAGCTTCAGGAAACTGCATTTCATATTCTGAGAGGGGCAGAGCTGTTGCAGTCTAAACATGAAAAAGGATTAGAAACTTTATTGCATTCATTACTATTTCTCTGTTCGACTTTATACTTCCTTACACAACATTTCTTTTAAAATGAAGACCTGCTTTCATTACACCATTCTGACAAATAAGTATGTAACCATATGATGGCAGCAATATGCTTAAATATGTTGATTCCATTATGCACTATGTGTTAACTTGTCTAAAAAAGAAGGATACAACTCAAATCAGTGTTCAAAGAGTAAGACTTGCAGCAGTGAAACATCACATTCAAACTGAAGCTTTCACAATTTTTTACTGCAAAATAAGGATTAGCTACAATTTTAGTTGCTGAGTACAAGTTTACTGACTCCAGTCACTCATTTCAAAGCCATTTTTATCTCTTTAAAGCAGGAGATAAGCATTTAACAATAAAATTTGCCTTACATTTATACAGTTCCAAGAGATCTTCAGGGGAGTTATATATACGCAGAAAAGGACTAATAGTTTTATTTCTTCATTATTAGATGTACATTGTAACCACGGTATCTGTACTAGATGCCATGGAATTACCTATGTGCTTCCCATTCCACAAAAACTAAAGGAAAATTATAAGGTGCAACAATATTAAGCTCAGATGATCTAGAGTGAGAAGATGTGGAAATTTTAATAGAATTTACCCAGTTTACCCAGATATCTCCAAAAATTATTTTTTAACAGCTGGTGAAAGTGAATGAAGACCAAATTCAAGGGAGAATGGAAGGAGAATTTATAAATGTGCCATATTTAATAAGTTGTTTACAATTATTTACCAGACAATTCTTAAATTACAGAGGGTATGAAAAACAGCAGTATATAAAATCTGTGTGGACACACAATCATGTCTATAAAGGTTGGATAAATAATTTTACCATTGGCCTAGAACATTTTTCTTTGCCATTACTTGAAACTATAACATTTTCTCAGCTTGGGAAGTATTTATTTGGCTTCTTCAGTGGTTGAATCATGGCTATCTACCCTGTGCACAAGAGAAGTATTTTAAGACTGAAAGTATAAAAGAATAGCAGAGATACTATCTGGCAGGATAAGAGGACACTGGAAACCTGTTCTCTTATCTATCTGATAGTAATTTATACTAAGATGATTCCCAGCTGAAGTTTTACTGAAAATATAGTGAGCATACACTTCTATCCAGCATATCTGAGCTCCTAAGATTTCACTGGGGAGGAGTGTTGCAGGGAAAGGAAGTGGCATGCCTGTAACTTGGACAATGAGATGTTCTTTAGGTAACTGCAGATATTATCAGTCAAGGGAATGTCTAAACAAAACTTTGGCTCCCTCTAGACTTTAATTTAGACTAAATGTGAGTGTAAAGCAGAAGCTGGGGGGGAGGGGGTCAATCCACTGGCACCTGCCATATAACTCCAAATAGGCCTAAAGGGGAATAGTTGTGTTTAAACAACTTTAAAGAAATTGGATTATACACTTTGCAATTCTTTCTCTTTGTTTCTTCTAACTCGCTCTCTCAGCCTTTTTTGACCAATCCATTACCAGTTTGTAGCGTTATTAAACCAGGAACAATATTTAAAAAACAAACAAACAAAAATCCTAACATACTTCCACAAATCTGATTTCATGAAAGAGTAATGAAGCAATTTTTAGTCAACAGATTAAACAGATTACAGTAGATTTTAGTAATCTAAGAATGTAAGAATACTATTTCTCATCCAGACATCCTAATAATTTCTGGAAACAGCTTTGTTTTTAAGTTTCATCTATTTGTGTTAGGAGAAGCTATATGGAAAAGACCAATGGTGTTTAGAAGAAGAGGCAAGTATCCATTTGATCTATATGGGTCTGTGAATTAAGAAAATCAAATACAATTTTATTTCTTTTAACAGATGGTTTCTTAAAGATCATTTTGAGAACGCATCTGTACTGTCTAATTTCATGGTCATGAAAAAACATACTTCACGAAGAAATGGAGAAGAGGAAAATTTTGTGGCTTACTTAATTAAAAGTCAAAAAGGTCCTGAAGACTATGTTATATCTTGCCCTTGACAAACATACTTCTATGTATTTATCAGCAACTGAACACTGAGTATATATTGAATGCCAAAGATGTCTAGTTATTTACCAGCAGGTTCCACCAAATGAAAAATACTAAAATAATATGATTTTCTTTAAAAGAAATGAGTAGGGACTTTCAGAGAACCTAAATGATTTTCAGTAAAACTTTCAAAATTTATTTGTACAAGTTTCACAAATTATTGTTTAGTATCAATGTGAGTTTACAAGCAAACGGATACTCAGTTAAGTCCTGTAAAATTTCTCATTTTGTAACCTCTTTCACACCAATGTTTTTTCTTCACGTAAGAAAGGGAGATATATAATTTTTCAACTTCCATTCTTCTTGTAGTACTTACTGATTTGATTCTGCAAGTTGCAGCTCAAAAGATAAGAGCTCAAAGTCTTTCTAAAGGAGCTGTACTTGCATGGAAGAAATATCTTGAAGGAAATGTGGACTTGTAAATCCATTCCCCAGTTATGCCTAAACCTCATCCATTGGCACCCTCAGCTTTTTTTTTCGTGAGACTTATCCCTTAATTTGAAAAATATAGGCAGCATTGCCTTACTGTACAGAATGTTCTGAGAACAGATCTTGAACATGATCCGATCCCATGAGGATAAGCTTTAAAAAAGAAAACAAAATATTGCACCTAAGCAATTTCCTCTAATTATCACAGTCCCATTTTATTCAGATTTCAAAGCTACCACCATGAGTAGTCTCTGAACAATTAATGCTTTATCAGATAATGCCATGTATCAAATAAAACTGGAAAAGGCAGGACTGGAGACTCTGCAGAGTACCCAAGGGACCAGACTGCAGCAATGTTTGGTGTATTTTCTTCCATTAGATCTTTTAGTCAGTCATTCTTGATCATCAGCTAATTTTCTCCCAACTTCTACAAATCTTCACCTTTGCCTATTTGGAAATCACAGAATTGATAACCAGCCCATTGACATTGTTGGACTTCAGCACGTAAAAGAAATTTGTTTAAACAGAGGCCAGTAGTACTATCAGAACTGAATAAAACCTATATAATAAAGTAAAGCAATTTCACTGGCATGTCACCAAACATTCACTTCCACACTTAACTAAGACTTAATGGGTGCTTCCACTATATTCCAATTTTTCCTTTGTGTCTTGACCTTTTCTCCTTAGAATATTACCTCTAATTTTCAGTCATTTACCATATGAGATAAAATCCACGGAGTTCATACAAGACTTAGAGTTTCTGCTGCTTCTGTTTTCATTTTATTTAGGTTTATTTTTCTAAACCACATGTTACCTTATACCTTGCCAATGCAATTCATTTGGAAAAAACATATTAATTCAAACAATGTTTGTTTGGAGGAACTCTGTGATAGCTTTCAGCTGGCTAAACACACTTAGATAGCATCCTGTTTGTTTCTAAGACAGAACTGAAAGGCTGATATGCTTACCAAGTGACAGCTTTGATGCAATATCCATACAGTCCTACATTACTGGTGATAGCTTTTTCTCAGGAGTCCTTCAAGGGCCAAAGTTCATGCAGTTCATGTTTATATCCAGCTAAAACCTCAACTAAAATATATGCAGACAAATGATACATTCTGAAGCTCTATGGAAGCTATTCAGACGCACCTTCTATGTAGATAACAGTGGGCTAAGTAGATAATTCCATGGCAAATTAGCTCTACTGCTGTTTATTTTGGTAGAAAGAAGTTGCTAAAATTGGTTTCATGCATCCAAAATGAAATGTAATTTGATAACACGCCCACTGAAAATATAAAGCAGGTTCAGAAAAGGAAACAGCAATTCAGACTTGTTTTAAAGCATTTCATAAACTGCTCGATTATTTTTCCAAGGGAAACAAAAAGTTAAATGTGCCATATGCAAAACCCAATGAAATTCAGTGTGCTTCTAAAAAGAACTTGAAACCCTAGTAGTTGAATATAATGATTCATAATCATGTTTTTATAGTGTTTTTCTCTTTTACCGCTCCATGAAAGAAACAATCAAGTAAAGTAGTTACATCCAAATGAATGTTAAATGCAGTATGAATAACATGTATGACTCTTCAGTATAATATCCTTTCTGCTTCCTTAAAAAAAAAAGAAGTTATTTTACTAGTATTGCAGAAGCATATTTTATGATCTATTTTAATTAAAGTCGACCCCCCAAGGGCTTTGTTACAGAATAGTCTAAGAATAAAAATACCTTTGTTATGGCACACCCACATCCAATATTTGCTGTTCTAGCTGTCTGCAAGAATAGCACTCCTTCAAAGCAATTTGTAAGGGAAACACATCTAACAGTATATGAACTTTTTAAAGTGTAGCTAGACACAATCATTACAGCTCTACATTATTTGCTGCTAAAACATTGATGGTTCGTTTTGATCAGGGAAGCATAATCAGCTGGTCACTAATTAATCATAATGTTATCTGTGTTACATGCTGTTTAAGAAAACTAATTATAGAAACACAGAAGTTCTAGTGTCATTAGCCACCACTTGTCTTACAAATGTCTTAGAATTCTTTGACTGGGAAAGATCTTTGAGATCATTGAGTCCCACTGTACCTGTCCACTATTAAACCACATCCTTGAGCACCTTGACCACCCATCTTTTACACCTCTCCAGGGATGGAGACTCCACCACCTCCCTGGGCAGCCTCTGCCTAGCGCCTAAAAACCCTTTTGGTGAAGAAACTCTTCCTGATATCCACTCTAAACCTCCCCTAGTGCAACTTGAGGCCATTTCCTCTCATTCTATTACTTGTTGCTCAGGAGAAGAGACCAGCACCCACCTCACCACAGCCTCCTTTCTGGGAGGTGCAGAGTGCAATGAGGTCTCCCCTCAGCTTCCCCTTCTCCAGGCTAAGCAGCCCCAAAATAGGTCTTATCCTATTAATAAGTCTTGCAGGAGACGAGCATCTTTTGGAGGATTGTAGGTAAGGCCTCTTTCAACTACCTGGCTCTGTAATCTTTTTTTTTTCTAAAAAAAGTTACATTGTGTATAAGTCATGTAAACAATATAGAAAATGAGTAATTTGAAGAATCTTCCATTTCAGTAGAGTAAGATTATTACCTACTTCTGGAAACAGTATGACATTTCTCACTATAAAAGCCTACCTTATGTCTTTGACCGTTATCTGGGAATGTCTCTATTATGACTATCATAACTAGAGAATTCCCCTCCTTTCAAAGCCTGCTAAGAAGCCACGATTGTCACAAAAAACATTTCACAAACAGACACTGTCTGATTCATGAGGGTTTTCTTCTCTCATTTATGATTCTTTTGGTTTGCCAAAGAATCATAAATGGCAGCGTTGATGTAGTCCCACAATTTGTTTCAAAAGAATTTGCTTAATGAATGTCTTTTTTTAAAAAAAAAAGAAAAAATATGTAACTTTTGACTGAAGAGAAACTTCAGTCAAACCTCAGGATATTTATTGGAGAAAAGCCAAAACCAACCCACCCTAAACAAAATGGAATCTCTGAGAACAAATCCCTTCCCAAAACTAGGAACGGGTTTGGTCTTGTGTTTCTGAAGCTGGAGAGATTCTATCAGTACCACATAATTACTCTCATAGCTTTTTACAATACCTGCCATAACAAAGCAATAGACCTGAAATGTGTCAGTGGACTTCAGAAGGACAGTCATCCTCTAAATAAAGGATGTTTTCTGTCAGTAGCCTCTGTTCTGGAGCATAAACTTTCTTGATCCCATGGGATACATCTGCACTGTCATGTTTGCACAATCTCGAGTTTAAAATTGACTTCCTGTAACACCTACATATTAGTGCATGTACAGACTCAACTTTAGCATATGCCAGCTTGCTCACTGGCAGAGAAACTCTGTGCTGGCGAAGGAACAAGAATAGGGGATTGAGATGTGATTTAAGCTTCAGCTCTGTTGTTACAGAAGGCAATGGGCATGGCTGAATTAAGTTGCCTTTGTTCCAGTCCTCTGAAAGCTTGCCATGTCCTTCTGTCATGACTCAATACCAACATAATCTCAGTGTTCTACAGCAGATCTCTTGGGCATGAAACAGACTTTTTCTTCCTTGGTGAGTCGTCATACAATTACGCAGCAATTAGGTGATATGGGTTAGTAAATAACAGTATAGAAGGGAATTTACGGGCCTAGGAGAAAAATAAAATTTCTGGAAATAGTTAAAGGAAGTTTTCTTCTCACAAAACTCTAACCAGCATGCAAAAAAGGCCACAGAGGAAATATGACTACCATCTGGATGCAGCAGGAGTACACAACTACAAGATTAAAACCAGAAGAATTTATATTCGTACATACAGAACCTCAACTAGCCCTGCAGGGACATGCATGCCTGTTTCGTGACAAGCAGACTGAATCCAGCATACATGAACTAATGCTCGAGTGCCTGTGATTCACTTGCATGACTGCAAGAGAAATAGGCAAGTGAGGCCACAGCCTCCATGGTGCATGCAAGGTGTGAGGCTGTAGGACATCAGCCCCTAACCTACGAGATAGAAAGTTGATTTTGGAAATCCCCTTGCCACCTATAAGTACCTTATACATGCTTCAGTTGCAGACCATTACTGAAGGACTTGTAGATAAATTTGGCTGACTACACAGGCATAATGTAGATATTTGCAGTGGTAAGCACAAATGGAGGGCCTGTCACGAAAGATGCAGCACATACAGAATGAGTGGCAAGTCCAAGCTCCTACTGTGAAAACTCTGTAACTCTTTGAGCCTAGGATGAGTCTAAACATAAGCTATCAGGGCAGTTTGTGCACAACTTCAGAGACCTTTGCAGGTCTTTCATATTTCTGAGAAACACACAAAAATATAGGCATATATAGGGTAAAGTACAAAAGGGTAAAGTACCAAAGAACAGGTAATCATACTATAGAATACAGTTCTTTCAACTACTATCTGATGAAAATTCCTGTTTTACATGCCTTTGCTAATTTCCTTGTTATGTGCCTGAAAATGAATTTTCTATACTTCCAGATAGAACACCATTATTAAATAGAAATCTTCACAAAGTAAATCTACGTGAATGGAAAATATATAGTAATGGAAGTCACATTTTACTTTATAAATATGTGTTTAAAATATGTACAAGAACATGTATAATAATATTATCAGAATTTTAAAATATATAGGCACTCTTCTTAGTGTGAATTGAGTTTATCCCCACCATGTGTACAGAAGGTGAAAAGTTAGGTGGTAGCAAGTCTTACAGCTTCTGGAGTCAGTCTTGTTTCTAGACACACGTGTGTGTGTCATTTAACTGTTACAACGCTAGCCAATACATGCTGATTTTAGAAAGTATGTGCACACAACTGTGGGCAAGACTGAACAGTGACTTTTCAATTTGAAGTTTCTTCATACAAATGCAAACACTTTTTGCAATCTGATTCTAATTAACAATAGAGTCATTCATTCTTTAACAAATGAGCAGAAATCCCCTTCCTTTAGCAATACACAGATATTTGATAGTAACTAAATATTTGAGGTGATTACATGTGACAGGATCTAATTCTGTCGTACTTAGGATTCAAGTCCTGTTTCTATCTCAGCTATAGGCCACAAAACCACTATGCTGTATTACTTGCTCAGGGGCATTGGAATAAGAAATCTTCCATCCACAGCTGCAAAGAAAGCAGTGGAGCCATTTTGTCACAATTAAGAAAACTTCAGGGTTGCCTTAACGCTTAGCTCATAAACTATGTAACTGAAAAGTACCTACTGAACATCAGCAGTGGCAGTTAGTGTTGTCTTTTCATGACCCAAGTTCACTATTATATGAAACTTCTCAGAGATTCCATTAGTTCCAATTAATAAAAACAGATTTGCATGAAAGTGCCCCTCAACCCACTGGCAACACTCTTGTTAATACAGCCCAGCATGCAGTTGGTCTTTTCCCCGGAAGAGACTACTGTTGGTTTACCTTCAATTTGTTGTCCACCATGACTCCTAGGTCTTTTCAGCACAACTGCTTCTACAAGGCTCTATTTTAAGACTAGAGGCAAGAGTGCAGTACCATGATTTTTTTTTTTTCAGACAACTACTAACAGAGTGTTTACTTTGTGCTGGAGAGCGCCCAAAGAAGAACAACAACAAAGCTGGTGAAGGGTCTAGAGAACAAGTTGTATAAGGAGTGGCTGAGGGAACTAGGGCTATTTAGTCTGGAGAAAAGGAGGCTGAAGGTAGACCTTATTGCTCTCTACAACTATCTGAAAGGAGGTTGTAGTGATATGGGTGTCAGTCTCTTTTCCCAACTAACAAGTGATAAGACAAGAGAAATGGTCTCAAGTTGAGCCAGAGGAGGTTTAGACTGGATATTAGGAAAAAATTCTTTATTTATAAGGTTGTCAAGAGTTGGAAAAGGCTGTTCAGGGAAGTGGGAGAGTCACAATCCTTGGAGGTGTTTAAAAAAGATGTAGACATGGTGCTTACAGATATGGTTTAGCAGTGCACTTGTAGTGTTAGGTTAACAGATGGAGTCAATGATCATAAAGGTGTTTTCCAACCTGAATGATTCTATGATTGTATGAATAGTTTTATCTAACAGTGGGGTATATTAGGTGCAATACTTGGCAGACATCTTCCAATTTAGTTTCATTCAAAAGGAATGGAGCTTGTGTTCCAAGATGATTTCACGATATGAGTAGAAGTAATGTCAGTGGGGACAATTAAGAGATTCACTTATAAAGTACACACTTGATCTATACTGAAATGGTAATACAGACACACCTATAGGATCCTTCTCAGAACCCTGAGGGAGTAGAAATCCCATGATCTTGACCAGGTCCTGGATACAAACTTTGTAGCTTGAAATACAGTCCATGAGACTCACTAAAGCCTGAAAAACTTGAACAGGATCTCAGATTTTGGTATGGAAGACCCTAATGATTTTTGTCCCTAGCAAAGTACTTTTCTCTGTAATGACACAACCTTAAAATTCCATTCAAGTCAGAGAAGTAGCAAGTTCTCATCTGGAGGGCTGCTCTCAATCCCTTCATCCCCCAGCCTGTATTGATACCTACCCATGAGCAGGGCTTTGCACTTGTTGAACTTCATAAGGTTCACATGAGCCCAGTTCTCAAGGTTTTACAGGTCCTTCTGATGGCATCCTACCCCTCAGGAGGGTTAAACACACCGCTCAGCTTGGAGCCATCTGCAGATTTGCTGAGAGTGCATTTGATTCCACTGTCTATGTCATTGATGATGATACTAAACAGTGCTGGTCCTCAAGGGACACCACTCATCACAGATCTCCATCCAGACACTAAGATGTTGATCACTACTGTTGGGATGCAACCATTTAAGAAATTTCTGATCCTCTGAAAAGTCCACCCATCACATCCTTATCTCTCAAATTTAGAGAAGGACGTTAAGGGTGTCCACATCAAAGGTCTCACTGAAGTCCAGGCAGATGACATCTGCAGCTCTTGCCTTGTCCATTGATGAAGTCACTCCATCATAGAAAGCTACTAGATTGAGTAGGCAGGACTTGCCCTTGGTTAAGCACTGCTGGCTCTCTCAGATCACCTTTCTGTTATTGATGTGCCTTAAGATAGCTTCTAGGATGATCTGTTGATCTGTTCCGAGATCTTCCTAGGCACAGAGGTGAGGCTGACAGGTTGCTAATTCTCACAGTCATCCTTCCTAACCTTTTTAAAAACATGTTCAATGTTTCTTTTTTTTCCTCAGTCACTTAATATATAATCTGGAAATGTTGATGGGGTCATTGTCAAGTTGTAGGGTTATTACTGTTCTGGAAGTCCATATTGCATAAACTAGCACTGCAGGAAGCAGTGATTCCCTTGAAGCCCTAGTATTGTATAGTCTTAGACACGCTTTTTCATGAGATATGGAGGCTGCTTAACCAATACATAGGTAATACCAGGAGAGTCCTTCTGAGATTCTTAGCCTATCCTTCCACTCTAGCATTCTAGAAATCTTGAGAACATCACTATGTCACCATACCCACGTCTCACATACTCTAGATTTTCCATATTTATAGGCAATCTGCCAAAACTAAAGCATACTCCTATGGAAATGCCTGGCTAGAGAGTTCTAACATTTTAAATATCAGTAATATCTAACAATAGCAAAGAGCAAGGTTCCTCAGAGAACAATAAGAGAATCTAAGAGAAATATAAACACCAAAGAAAATCGAAATTTGAAACATGGCTGTTGCATCTGCATATGAGATATAGCAGGGAACATGCACAGCAGGCAAATTTGTCCTCAGATTAATGCTGCTGTGTAGTGTGAGTAAAACTGCTTGAACTTTGTGGTCAATCAGCATTGCTGTTTCAGAAAATCAGTGACATCACTGTATAACATTCTGCTCACCTTCATTTCTGTTTCCTGTGCAGAAAACTCCTGGCTTCCCTCCTGCTACTTCCTCCTACTCTTGCCTATCTGTCCTTGAGAAGGAAGGAAACTTTACAGAACTCACTGGAGGGGAAAAAAAATCTTTGTCATTACTGTAAGAAGGCTGTGACTTGGCATAGGATGTATCAGATTGGACTCCCTCTGCTTTCCTTGGTAATGAGTGGTTTGTACTGATCTCAGACTTCACAAGAAAGAGAATAGACAATGGAGCTCAGTTCATTATGTTCTAACGTCTGCAGCAATACTTTTCCTCAGTTGCTTCATAAATTTTATCTTCTCTGGCACAACTTTTTTAACACTTATTTGCTTTCTGCTTTTCAAGTGTACAAAACTGACAGATGAGGATAACAGATAATACATTTTTCCAGAGCTTTATAGCGGAACAGCAGAAAATGAGAGGACAGATAAGCATGGGAAAATGTGGAATTTCTTTCCCTGGAGGTTTTCAAGGTCAGATTTGATAAAGCTCTGGCCTGCCTACTCTGAAATTGATGTTAATCCTGACCCGAGCAGGAGGTTGGACTAGGTATCTCCTGAGGTCCCTTCAAACCTCAATTCTTCTGATGATAGCTGAGGAAAAGTTCAAGTTTGCTTTCCCCACATAGTACCACAGAAACCAGACAGAATGGTTAAGAGTGACATAATTGACAATAGTGGGACTATGATATTGATGGCAATAAGCTTCACTACAAATAAAGTTGTGCAGTGACAAGAAGTACTCTTGAAAGGACCACAGAAGCATAAACTGAGTTGCTTCCCTGCCCCCAGCCCCCCGAGGCTGTGCAATGACACAGCAATGGATCCACAATACAGAGAAAGGGTCAAGTCAGACTGAGAATCAGAGGGGAAAACATTGAAAGATAGTATTTTCAGATATCAAAAAAGTTGCTCAGCAGATAATTTGTACATATGATTTCCACTTTACTATGTCCTTCATCTAATAATTAGTCACATAAATAAATTACACAAAGTGTAATATTAAAAAGTATAAGCACTAAAGATGAATATGAAAGACATTTAGCAACATAGTCTGGTTGAAATCTACATGGTATCAGGGTTGCCACAACTTGTTTAGTGGTATTTTGACAAAAGTATTTGAAAGATGATGCTTCTATATGACCTGCACTTGTCAGAAGAATCCTGCATTATCCACTGTATAGCTGCTCCAGTTTTCCAGTTATAGAAACTATTGACCTGTCTTTGCTTATTGAGTGAAGATTATATTATCAAGATACATCTCAAAATAAAGTCTCAAACCCCCCTTCCTTATATGTACTACAGGGACTTTAAATTGATCAAACCTGAAAATGTTTCCAACTAAATTACTTGCCACTACTTAGATTGTTTAGGATTTATTTCTTAGTCAATTAAACTGGAATCAGTGTAATCTTTTATTTTTGTCTTATTGACATTTTTGTCTTACTTATACGTTATTTTGGTTTCCTGACTGAGACAAATAGAAAACGTAATAATTTCTTGAACTATTTTATATTGTTAAATTTATAAAATACTTCCAGTAAGTAGATTTTGGCAACACATGGGGCTCGTCCTCCTAAAATGTTAACATAGTCATTGTATTATTCAAACATTTTAAAAAAAAATGAACTGCTAGCCTGAGTGTGTACTTAGTACGTAATAGAAAACTGTCTTGGCCAAACAATTGCCTCAATACAGAAAGAGAGAGAGTACATAGAACTTTACTGGATACTTTGTGCTTGTTCCAACTGTTTGCAGAAGGCATTAGCCCAATGGTAATTTGCTACTCATTGTGCAAGGACTAGATAACTCATTTCACCTCAATTTATTATTGCATCTTTGAAAACCATGTCATAGAATAGAACCATAAACATAACACTGACAAGTCCACTACTAAACCAAATTTCTAAGCACCACATCTACATGTGTTTTGAATACCTCCAAGGATGGTGACTTCCCCACTTCCTTGGGCAGCCTGTTCCAGTGCTCAACAACTCTGTTAGTGAAGAAATTTTTCGTCATATCCAGTCTAAACTTCTCCTGATGCAACTTGAGGCCATTTCCCGACTTCCCATCACTTGTTGCTTGGGAGAGGAGAACAACATTGACCTCATTACAGAGTCCTTTCTGATAGTTTTACAGAGCTTGTCAGAAACAAGCAAAGAGATAATTTTTCTACCTAATGTATAGGACAACTTCCTTTAATATACCTTTGATACAGGCTATCACATAATTTAAAAATGCTTTCCAAGGTCTTGCATTTAGATTACTCCAGTTTAAGGGTAGTTCCATGTGCCATGTAGTACATGGTAAGGATTTAACTGATTTTAAAATAATTGGATTGATTGGATTAAGCAGTGGATGATAACAATTATCACCAGATCATAGTTCAGAAGATTCTATACTAACTATCTGTGTGAAAGCCATTAAAAGAAAATATGGTAATACAATGTTCTTGTGTACTAAAAGGAGAAAAATATCATTCAGGTGCAGTTATCTTAAATGCCATATCTGGCCAATGAAATGGATTAAAAATCAGTTACAAATGTAATTTAGTGTGTTTAGCAATTCTTCCAGACTATTAGTTTCTGTGTCTAAATATTTGTTTGTTGGTCATTGAGTAAAAGGGCCATGCATACAGCAGGATGAGTGACTGGGGATAATAAAACAGTCTAAACAGGGAATTCTATCAGGTCCACAAGGTACGTAAAATTAGAAAACCAAAAACTAGTTTCTTAATAATTTCTGATAATAATCTGTCATGTTGTGTCGAAATTATGTAAACTTACTTTCATAAGTACAGTCCTCTAAGTACTTTTTTTCTTTTGTTATTTGTGTTTCTCCAAAAATGAGTACCTTAAAAATGTAATTGTAGAATATAATTTAACTTTTCAAATTCTTTACATGTAGAGATTTATTTTTTTAACATCCAAGCATATAAAATACCTTTGGCAGATTATAAGTAGAGGTTTATTTCTAACATTATCTTTGCAATTTTTGAGGATAAGATGCAAGCATTCTTAGTTTATTGTGTAGCAAACATTTTAACTTCTGTTCTTGTAATTAAAACACTTGCCAAATGGTCAACAGGGTTTAGCTTGATAGATGCATCAAAAGAAATGTGGCTAGCAGGTCAAGAGGTGATTCTCCCCTCTACTCTCCTCTCATGAGACCCCACCTAGAGTACTGCATCCAGCTCTGAGGTCCTCAGCATAAAAAAGACATGGACCTGCTCAGAGCAGGTCCCAAGGAGATGAAGATGATCGTGGAGCTGGAGCACCTCCTCTATTAGGATAGGCTGAGAGAGTTGGGCTTGTTTAGCCTAGAGAAGAGAAGGCTCTGGAAAGACCTTGTTGTGGCCTTTCAGTACTTGAAGGGGGCTGCCAGGAAAATGAGGAGGAACTCAATCAGGGAGGCAGTAAGAGGATGGGAGTTAATGGTTTTAGATTGAAAGAGGGTGGATTTACATTAGACATTATAAAGGAATTCCTTACTGTGGGGGTGGTGAGACATGGACACAGGTTCCCAGAGAAGCTGTGGATGCTCCCTCCCTGGAAATCATAGAATCATAGAATTATAGAATCACCAGGTTGAAAGAGACCCACCGGATCATCAAGTCAAACCATTCCCACCAATCTCTAAACCATGCCCCTCAGTACCTCATCCACCCGCACCTTAAACACCTCCAGGGAAGGCAAGTCAACCACCTCCCTGGGCAGACCGTTCCATTGCCTAATGACCCTTTCAGTGAAGAATTTTTTCCTTATGCCGAGCCTGAACTGGATGAGGCTTTGAGCAGCCTTATCTGGTGGGAGGTCTCCCTGCCTATTGGTAGGGGGTTTGTAAATAGATGATCTTTGGGGTCCCTTCCAACCTAAATAATTACGTGATTCTATTCTATGATTCTATGATTTAAAGAAAAAAGGACAAATCAAGATAAGAAAATTAAACACAGGATAATACCAAATCTTAATGTGTTTAACAGCCAATTGTTCCACTGGAAGCAGTAAGAGATGGAAGCTCTTACAACCTACTCATCAACTGCCTAAAGAACAGGGTTATTTTTTAAAAAAAGAAAAATAAGGAATGTCTTCTTATAATAATTTCCCCAATGTTATAATGTATTTTATATATGTAGAAAAGCCTTCAGTTCTACTTGTATTCACTTGCTTGTCAAGCACTTTCTTTGCTAAACTTTCACATTGTCAAACATTCCATGCTTCTTCTATTTTCAATAAAAATATCTAGTCAAACTATCATTTTATGTTTTAGTTAAACTTTTGCATAGCAGCTAGATTACTTTGGAGTGCTTCTAATGGAAGAGCAAGCTCCAGTCGATGGACAAATAATCATGATTTGGACAGTAATACCCTGTTTGGTTTACAATTATTACTACAAAGCTATCCCGTAGAAGGGATTATCATGTAGTTGCACAACGAGAAGATGCAGTTTATACAAAACATTTTCTCTGTGCATGTCATGAGTTTTCTGTATCAGACAGTAATACAAGAAATAATAATTTCAGGTGTTCATTCCACATTTTCGTTCTTTCCATAATGAAACACAACTACATGGGTTACATAAGTTCCTGACTAAACCATTTCAATTGATGGCATTAAAGCTGCTTTAACTAATAAAATAGAGGTTAATCTACCTAAGACTGAAAGAGAAATGTAACTATCCTTTGCTACATTTCAGTTATTTGTATTTTTCAATAAATTATTCTGAACTCTAATATGAACTAATCCTTACTGTAGCCATTTTGGAAGTGGTTGACCAGCAAAAATAATTGATTGCTTCTAATTCCAGAGTCAAATTGTTCTCCCTCAACTTTAGTGTGAAGAGACACTAAAAATATACCTTCATTTAGGAAACAGGATTGGAACAGAAATCTGTTTTCCTTTTTGTATTATAATTTCAGACTCAATCTTTGACTATATCTAGACATGGCTACATAAAACCAGACTGGAATTCCTTCAGGGCTCCCATTTGGTGCAATTTCCTAACACTGTTGGGTTACTGCTGAAGAAAGGAATGGCCAGTCCCCTCTGACTGCCAGTGGAAAGAATGCCATTCCCTATGTAATAGCTGTCCAACAATAACGGATGCAGCCACTATGGCTGACAAAGTCCAGGACTCAAGAAAATTATGCACACTTTTTAAAGAGAGATGATTGTGTAATTTTTGTCCCAGAACATTTCCCGATGATTGTCTACATTTGTCTCAAGAATAGCAATGTCATAGTTGATTATAAATAACTCCAGGATTGTGAAGAGGTTAGTCTGAAGGTTTTAATGGGAGATACTAACGAACTTCATTGGAATAATTTCTAGAGTTCATCTGCAATACAATTAGGTCTTACTGCAAGCTATTTTTAAGAGTGGATATTAAATTACTCATAAGGAATGATGTGCTAATATGCTGACCAATCTGATGCAGCACCTTGCTCCAGAAAATCTAGTGAGAGTGATTCCAGGACTGACAAATGTGGTACCGCATCTGGTTCAGCTACTGTACTAGATTTATATTTTTGCACTATAAGACGTACGGTTCCAAGTAGCTATCCCAAAACAACAGTATTTGTCCTTGTTTACAGAATCTTGTTTTTGCTCAGTAGTAGTCTTTCAGCTCAGCCCAGCTAAGTAATTGAGACAGTTGCTCACTCAAGTTCTCTGAAAAATTCTGTGCCTAGTTTTCAGTTGTTTGGCCATCCACCAGAGATTTCTGAGACTGCGTTGATTAAAATTTTGCAAACCACTTCTGTGATTTGAGGTAGGGGAGAGTAGGATATGAAATCTTGCCAAAGAGCCTAAGGTCAATAATGATTATAGGCTAGATACACAGTTTATTGGGTAACATTTAAGAAAGTACTTGATGCTGTAAAGAATACTTGTGCTATGTCATGTGAATGATTCTGAAGACTGTATCTTTTCATATTCTTCAGTAGTAAGGACAGAATTTAAATCTATAGTAAAACTGCAAGTGAAAGTAAGTTTCCCGGATGCCTCACAGGACATTTTTGCTTACACTGCAAGCCCTGGCTTTTCGCAGTTTAGAGAGAACCATGCCAGTTCCTGCTCAGGGGAAGGATTGAGTGCATGACTTCCTACATTACTTAATGTCTGTATCAAGTCATTGCTTGATACACCAAACTTCTTATTATAAATTTTATCAGTAATTTTAGCAAAACATAAATAAACCATTAAAATCCTTATAAAAAAAAGCTCTACCTTTCAAATATTGGTACTCTGAGTAGAGGTACTAAAAGTAAGTGAAGTGGCATGATTAACTGCTTTTTCATTCCTTGAGGTAGTCTCCAGAAAATCATGTTGATGGGGTAAATCCAGTAGTGTCACAAAGCCTTTGCTTTCCTTCTAATGTCTTTATTAAAAATTAAAATAAATACAGGAAAACAACAGCACAGCAAAAACTTAGGAAATAAACAAAAAGCTTTATGAAAACTTTTGCTGCATTGAATCTATCTCCTACTAGGGATGACCCAACACATGCTTAACTTTATGTACTTTGGCAACATTATGGAGAAGGTACTGATTACACTGGATATGAAATTATGTTTTAGAATGATCCCTAGAAATCTTGAATACTGAAGTTCTAAGAAAGCCAAGTGCAAAAATAGAATTATTTTCAAATTGCAATACTTTTGTCCTCAGAAACTATTTGTTTTGGGTAAAGTTCAGAGCTCTTGAACTTGGTGTTGAGAGAATTTATGGACCTTGTTTGTCCACTCTTCCGAATCCTCAGAAAATGTGTGTACATTAGCTACCAGCTGAAGAATACAGACCTAGTTCTTGTTGATGAGGTTTGACTGATTTAAAGTGCTGCAAGTATTCTTGTGCTGGCTTTAAAAAGGAACTCTTGGACATTTCCCTCACAACTTAACCAAACTCCCAGCACTTGCGCAGTTTTCCATGATTAACTAGGTGATTTCTTTGTGCAATATTGTTTTCTCTAGAATTTCTATGAACTCAAGTATTTATTTATTTTAACATTAACTAAGGGAAACTAAAATACTGTAGGAAAATACCACTCAAAGTAAGAGCAATTTTCATTAATTGCTCTTGCAGATGTATGCAAAAACTGATTTAAAAAGAATTGCTCTTGTGAATCAAAAATAGGTCTTAAACTTTCTAACATGATTTTCACAAAGAAGTCTCCAGTGTAGCATTGCTCCTTATACAAATGCACTTAACATACAAATCAATTAAATTGGGAAAAACGGTAACTGAAGAATAGATCACTGATTGCAAATTCACAAGTACTTCCATAGGATTTAAAAACCAGCAGGGCTAAATATTTAAAACAAACCCACACAATCCAGAAAAACACCATCACCTAGTACAGTGTCTATTGAGAGGCATAAAAGCTGTAATGACTAGACAAAGTTGGTAAAGCAGATACTACTAATTCACTGCATGCACAGGATTGCGTGAATTAAGATGGCAGGTACAGTATAATACTTTATCACAATGCCTACTTGATGAACTCAGAGAAAACTTTACATTTCTGCCTATAACTGCCTAAAGAATTTGCCAATAGACAGATTGTACAAACGGGGAAAATACTTTACAACTTGGCATCTGGGTTCTGTTATTGTCATCCAAAAGGAGAAATATATTAAAATAGGTCGGGAAAAAATATGTACTCTATAGCAGGCTTTTTAAATGTCTATTTTCTAGTAAATTTTCTTGAAAGGAAATCATAATGAATTCTATACCATGCTTTTTCCTATAAAACCTTAAAAGGCAAACAAGTATGCTTTGTCTGTGGTTTTTTCAGTGGGTAGAGAAGGGTGGCAGAATTTTTCTAAGCCGGCAGATTGTGGTCCAGCAACAAATATGCTTTTTGCTTCGTTTCCAGTTGTGGTAATACAAGTGAAGACTGAACTAGGTGGTGATGGGAGTAGTGACCTTGACATGGGAGAACTCAGGGATTTAAATTGATGAAACAGACTAAATTATTCTACACGATGGCTAGTTTCAGGGTTGACACTGTATTTTCTTCTCCTATCCATTCAAACTGTTTGGATCTTGCTCCTAATATTGACCACAGGAATGAGAGACTATTTTGGTTCTTATCATGGAAACAATAGTTTGCTAGCAAGATGAACTTGGTCTATTTTTTCCTGCTCATCGCCAAACAACTGATCATAAAGACTTTAGATGCTCTAAGCCTTGACTGTATTTTAAAATATTGAATGGCACAGTATTAAGAAGTGCTAACCTTTCACATAAAAAAGCTTATCGTCTTATGTCTCCTTGTCTCAATCTGCTTCAAATAAGGCAAGCAAATATTTTTTGTTGCCATGGTTATATCACTAGTCTCCCTCAGAAAGGCAGTCAGCTCTTTAGGTTAATGATTGCATTTAATAGTGGTAAATCAATCCTTAACTACTTTATAAATCACACATGTTCAACAGAGTTTTTTCCTGTTTCTCTACAGAGATTTAAAAAAAGCATACAGTCCAATAACATTACAAACATTGTTTGATTTGGAAGACCCACAAATATGACTGGCTTCATACCACACAAACTGCTATACTGAAGGGTGGTATTACCCACTTATTTATAACCACCTAATGTTACCATGTAAGGCTGAATCAATTAAAAAAAAAAAAGTTCCAGAACTGACAGGAATCTCTATAAACTTTGCTCTCTAGGAGACATAACAATAACATTCATCCCAAATTAAGAAGGTTTTGGTCTTAGATTGGTTCAAACTATTTTGGGTGCAATTATACTGGACTTTCTGTTTTTCAGTAATCTAAGTATTACAAAAGGTCTTATTTCATAAAACTCTAGAGAGAAACACAGTTGAAGTTGAGTACAGCTACCAAACATAAACAATCAACGTTTACAAATTGCTACATTCAATCTAAAGTCAAAATATAAGCCTCCTATACAGCTTCTACTTCCTGATTCCTTTTAAAAGCTCTAATCATTGTATAGCTTGCAATGCTTCCTCCTCTTGCTTTTTCTTTACTTGCTGAATTTACATTTACTAAACTGTCCATTTCAGGCTTCAGGGAATGAGTCTGAGTGTGAGACAAATAGATTTTCTTGTTTCCTTATGTTTTTTCATCCTTTAATTTCCCATAATATGGTGACTGTCAGAAATCAGTACTGCTCTGGAAGAATGCCACCAATTTATGCTGATGGTCTGCCCAAATCAGGAATTCTATGAACTGAGGTGTTAGACATTAAGAAATCTTTTTGTTCTATTTCCTTGGTCTGCATTAAAATAGGAAATACTCCTAACATGGACATTATCCAGGGAGATTTTAAAAAATTGACTGATGAGAACCTTGAGATAGGTCAGCTGAAGCAGAAGTTGAAGGACATTCATCAACAGCAGCACATTTCAAGGGCTACAGTGTGGCAACCCAGCAGGGAAGATGATTATCAAAACAAAACCGCATCAGACCCCAAGGAAACCATAAAATACAGATATTTAGAAAATTATAGACTTAAGGGACTTTTCCCACTTGAGTTGATTTAGGAAGAAAAAATAAGCAACCAGATATAGAGGCCTGTGTTACAAAAATCTAAATTGTGCAGAATTGATGTTGAAATTGATTTTTGGACAAGCTAAACATTGTCGTACATGAAAAACCTTACCATTTATTTTCTTTTTGGAACAGTTTTAGTATACTAGGGGCATTTTCCTCTTGTGATGCTGATATGTGAATTAAGGATAGAAGATACTTTTGCGTACTGTTTCAAGAAATTTCAAGCACTTTAAAAAAGAAACATACATTTAATAGTTCATTAATTTTTCTAGCTTAATGCTAGTTCAATATACATGCAGATAGAAACTGCATAGCAAATTTTTACAGATATTAAAAAAGTCTTAAAATATTAGTGACTGTTTAGATTGTAGGCTTCAGATACTGATTATTATGTACATTTATATATTACTGAGTACCTACTTAACAAAATCAAAGATTAATTTTAATCAGTCTTTTTCAGTCATTGAGACAATGGCATTAGTGGTGTCATTCTCTTATCCCAGAGAAAACTGAGTAACTACACATCATTTCTCATTGATGCATATTACTTGTCATTAAAATAGTATTGAAAAATATTGAGATACAATATTAATGTAATCGTTTTAGTGGGAAATCAAGCAAAAAGTCAATTTTTTCCCTCATCTACCAAATTCTGCCACAGAAAAAACTGAAAGACATTTGATAATGGTCACTGTAAACCATTAAACTCAGGAAAAATTAAAAAAAAATATAATAAGCAAGGCATTTACTGTTACTGATTTTCAAAATGGAGAAAATGAGCTAATTAGACAAGTCTGCATTTTGAAGGGACATTTTCCCTTACATAAGAAGAAAAGTATCAAGTTAAGTATATGATATACTAATTCTCATAACCCAAAAGATACAGCTGTGCTTTAAAAACAGAGTGAAAATGTAATTACCTAATTTAGCTTGGTAAGAACTACTTTTTCTTGGCTTTTTGCCCAGAATATGCTTATTCCTTCTGCAAAAACAGTATGGCAAACTATAAAAAAGAAATGGAATATGTTGCAGAGGTGAAAGAGAATACATTCATCACAAACATAACTTACTTTAGGATTATCACCTAAGAATCAGTAATAGAAATTTACATGAATCTGTACAAAATGTACAAATTACCTTAATGATAAAAAAACCAAAAACTTCCATTTATTGACAAAGCAGGAGCAGGCAGTCCTGGCCTGATGACATGTTTGAACACCATTCTGGGAAGGATCTCCTGAAGTCCTGAGAACTGGAATTTTCATTTTTAATATTATAGAAACCAATGAGATAACTACTGACTAAAACTTTACAGAACTACTTGAATGTCCACATTGTAATATAGAATATTCAAAAAGTTCTTGTAAAATTATTTTTTCCCCCTTGTACTTCCAAGAAGAAACCCTACCATCTGACTGGCCTATATAATGGTTGTTAGCTGGGATAATACTGCAGTGGAAAATAAACTAATGCAGAATACAAGTGTTTTATGCTTTCTAACATACAGCACTACTTGCAAAATGACTGATAAAGATACGTTACTACCAGAAAAAATTCATGTTCTGTCCTCACCTTTGGGTACACTTCAGGCAGGTGCAGTGGGACGTGTAACCTGAGCCACTGGCAATTTCTGTTTCTGCGTGTAGTAGAGAGTATGAAAATTACTGAAGTCTATTCTTCTAGGGCTATAACACTAAATCTTTTTAATCCACATCTAATGCACTGTTCATTAAATATCTATTCTATTAGATACAGAAAGCTGTTTTTGCAAAGAAATTGTTCAGTGGTGAAAATAACCAGTTGTTTCCCCATTTCATCACACTGTGGTATGTCATTCACAACTTGGATGCTCTGCCTTAGTTTTTGCCACTCTACACCATGTCCTACCAGCACCTTACAGCAACTGCAGAGAGGACTGCCCGAAAGCTTATGTCATCCTTCTGAACAGACCAAGGGGTGATTTGATTTTAATTGTCCAGTCCATTCTTGATTCATTTTCTGTGATGACCGAGAAGGGTGACAGGTGGTGTTAACTAAACATGCCACTGCTGCTTGAGGCCAAAGCCTGAGGCAACAACCCTAAGGTCTGCGTGCAGGCAGGTTAAGCAACCACATTTTGGCAGCAGAAGCAAAGGCTAAGAGGCAAAGGCTCCATACATCTAAGTTGGAAGGTCTTGATACAAGATGTTGCTTGTTCCATACAAGAGTTTTTTCTTGAAGTTTGAAAATGACCATGCTAGAGTTGTGGTTAGGCATTTACCCGGAAACAACGTTGTAATCTTAGAATCATAGAATCGTTTGGGTTGGAAGGGACCTTAAAGTACATCTAGGTTCCAATCCCCTTGACATGGACAGGGACATCTCCCACCAGACCAGGCTGCCCAATGATCCGTCCAGCTTGGCCTTGAACACCTCCAGGGATGGGGCAGCCACAACTTCCCTGGGAAACCTGTTGCAGTGCCTCACCATTCTCATCGTGAAGAAATTCTTCCTTATGTCTAGTCTAAATTTGTCCTTCTCCAGTTTATAGCCATTGCCCCTAGTCCTATCACCACAAATCTTTGTAAAAAGTCCCTCCCCAGCTTTCTTGTAGCCCCTTTCAGGTACTGGAAGGTTGCTATAAGATCTCCTTGGAACCTTCTCTTCTCCAGGCTGAACAAGCCCAACTCTCTCAGCCTGTCCTCATAGGGAAGGTGACCCTTATCTTGATGCTGGTGTTCAATAAACAATAAACTAATTCTTTCATGAATTTACATCTCAGGGATGTTCTCCACAGCGTAACAAGTCTGTGTCCCAGCTCTCTCTCCCTTTCCCTTGTGCCATCTTCTCCAAGCAATGTGTACAGTACTGTAACTATCAAAAGTTCAGCTTCAAGCATTATGTGCAGCATCTAATGGATTTGGAGGCAGCACACATTGATCTGGTTTGACCTTCATCCTTTGCCTAGCTGGCCAGAGTGTCCCTGCTTGAAGGTTCAGCGCACTTTGCTTTCGCTGCAGCCTGCTGTTAGTGAGGCGCTAGTTTGGTTTATCTCTTAGCACTTTGCTTGTGTGGTAATTGTAAGAACAGAGCATTATTAAATCCTTTACCCTTACACTGACTTTGGCTGATATGAGCTGATAAGGCCTGCGGTTAATATTTGTGGTCAGGGAGTTTGGTTGAAGAAGCTTTACGCCTTAGCTTAAATAAAAGGAAGAAAATGGTTTGGTAATAGGGTTTGGACTATTCAAAACTATTACAAGCAGTTCTGTGTATGTCTTTGAATACTTGCAAGTGCTGAAGTTGCACAGGTGTCAGCATGTGTTCAACTCGCTCCGGAACCATGCCTCTTTGGAGGATGCCTCAGCTTTGAACAGATGCCACAGCACGAGGGTTGGAACTGGATGACATTTAGGAACCATCCAACCCAAACCATTTGATGATTCCAAGATCCAGGTGCCGGCACCAGTCCGTGATTTCAGTGGTATTGGGTTTCCATGACCGGCCCAGTAAAGGTGGATAAGGTGCTCAGATGGCCAGGAAGCTGTGTGAGGATAACCAGTCACTCCCTGAGGCACCCATGGGATTGGTGCGCTGTGCCGGCGCGGCATTTCTGTGTCTGTGCCTCCCTCGCCCCTCTCCCCACCTCCCCATGCATGCTGACACATACAGGTGTGTGTACACACAGACACACACAAACATGCACAGACACACGCATACACCTGCATTTATGCACATGCACGCGCACACACACACATAAGCACACACAAACATGCATAAACCCGCATATACACCTGCACACTTGCACATATGCTCATGCACACATGCACTCACACACATGCAGACATCCCACGCACTTGCACACACACAGCACATGCAGACGCACACACATGCACAGATCCACCCCCCACGCATATATGCACATGCACACAGATGCACAGACACATGCACATACACATACATGTGTGAACACACACATACATGCACACACACGCACACTCACACACACATATACATGCAGACACCCCCCTGCATACCCACCCAAGCACAAGCGCACAACTTGCACACAAAGCACATGCAAACGCCCACACATATACGCACGTGCATATACACACGTGCATACACACCTGCACATACACCCAGATACGCATGCAGGCCCCCTCATGCAAAACGCACACACCTGCACACACGTGTAAGCATATGCAGACCCGCACACATGCACACCCCCATACACACCCGCACATGCATACAGATGCACCCTCACACCTGCACACCCACCACACGCACGCACACTCCACACACCCGCACACGTGGACACGCACACCCGCACAGGCACACGCACCATCACCCACCCACATCTGCACATGCAGACGCGCGCCCGCCCACGCGCCCACGCACACAGATGCACGTGCACACACACCGCACGCGCGCACAGACACGCGCACCCGCAGGCGCGCGCACCCGCACGGCCGCACGTACGCTCTCCCCTCCCCACCCCCCCCCGCCCAACCCGCAGGCGCGCACACACACTCACACGCACGGGCGCGCGGTGCCGGCCCCACGTGACTCGCGCGGTGCCGGTATGCGCGGGAGGGGTGGGGGAGCGCGCGCGCAATCCACATCCGGGTGAGGCGGCGCGCGTTGGACGGCGGTGGCGGCGGCCGCCGGGAGCGAGAGCCCCCTCGAAATTGACACATCGCATCCCGGCGGCGGGGCTGCGCGGAGAGCGGGGACGGGGAGGAGCCGCCGCCTTCTTTCTCGTCGTCCTCGTCCCACCCGCGCCGAAGGAGGCGGGCGCTGCCCCCCGGTGCGGGTGGCTGTCTCTGCCCGGCCTGCCGCTCTCCGGCTCCCGCAGCCTCCGCGTGTCCGTGTGCCGCGGTGGCTGCTCCAGGGACGTGTCCAAGAGTGGCTCCCAAAGTGGGTTTTAGGAATAGTTTAGAGGAACGACAGGAGGCTGCCTGCCCTGCACCACAACATTGATATTCCTGTCAACTGGAAGGAGAACCTTGTGAGTTGTTCTCTAGCCCAGAGGTTTGGAAATCTTGACGTTTCTGTGCCCATTTCGGCAGAGACATCTCTGCTCCTCCACTGAGGCCGAAGTGTGCGTGGCCATAAACATTGTCCAGAATCTTAAGCTGTGAGGAAATAGCCAGTGTGATTTTTCAGAAGGATCTGTGTGCTGATACCTGTTAGTACAAGAGGAGTGAGATGTTGAAGTATTTCTGAAAATCTATCTGAAAGAGGTGTCTAGATTTTCTATAAATCTGGTCTTATATATAACCTGTAAAAATATTTTGAGTCTTCTCATCAGTATAATAGGGTTGACTATATCCTCTTGATACTTAGCACCTGAGCTTAACCCTTGGCTCTGGGATGCTCCCTTGATGAACTCTCCCTGCAGTGTTGGTTCTTCTCAGCAGACTATAGTTCATCTTGTAAGCAGTTTTCCTTTCCTGTCTCAGCAGTTTTTTTTGCTTATCAACTACACGCTTGAATACATTTCTTGCCATCTTACTGGAGCAGTTAGGTAGTTTTTGTCTAAGTGCTTAAACACTTCTTTCTGTACACTCACTTAATTGTTTTTGTTCTCAGCACTTTCTGGCTGCTTTGTTTTCTCCTAGTCTTCAGATTTTTCTCTTCTGCATACATTTCTTAAAGTTAGGACTTTGTTCTGAGTGCTGCCATATCCATGGCTTGAATGTCTAAGTAACTTGGTGCTAGGGTTCTAGTACTTTGTTTTTCTTTAGGGATGTCACTTTCTCTGTCACTAATAGAGGAAGTAGAATGCTGTTTTCAGAGTTTGCAGAGTAAACAATATCCATTAACAAGGGCAGCAGCGAACTCTATGCTGGTAGGATTTGAAATAAAAAAAATCATAGCAGTGTTTAAACGGGTGTTAATCTGGATGCTTAATGAATAGTGGATAATCCCAGAGCCTTTTCCAGAACCTCCTAAAGAGATCCTTGAGAATCTGATGTGAATGTTTTTTACGCTGATTTGAAAGGAATATTTAAATACAGGAGACTAGGGGAGTAACTTATGTGCTGTGTGCTTCAACGCGTCTTTGTGAACAGCTTCAACAGAAATGCTTTCTGCTGTTAGTCTGGGACATCACAGCCTCCATATGCTGATTCCTTCTGTCTTAAAGATGATATGGCATTTTACTGTAGCTCATCTGAGGAGGTAGGTGGATTTTGTACACGCCAGATTGAGACAGTGGATGTTGAAATAGAGTCTGTCACCTTTGCATGTGTTTTTATCCAAACTTTTATTCTGACTATTGCTATTTTACAAAGTTGAAGGCTTCCTTCCAGTTTAATTATACCTAGACATAGGAATGATGGAAAAATGAGTGTACCTGGTGACACATTTGCATCTGTGGCGTTCATACATAAATCTCCACAAGGCTTTTCAGAAATATTGATCATTCAGTGCCTCACTAGAACTCTCAATGCAGTTTAAGTACTTTTGCATTTCGTTATGTGCTCCGTGGTTACTTTGTGCATGTCTTTGAACACTATGGACTGTTAGACCAGCTCCTTCGTGTTTTTTTTCCGAGTGACACAACTACTGCCAGAGCTTCGTGAAGAATATACGTTGTCTAGACAATGTTAGCTGTTTATGTGGTGTCAGGCTGACATTCTGATTGATGATAGCTACATAGACTTGTAGGTGCCAAAATGCAGTTATGCTATAATGCATATTTCTGGTCCAGAGGAACAATTGATTGCAATCTTAAGGGCAATAACTGGCATTCTCCAAATGTTTACAGAACTGCTAAGACATCTAAGTATGGTGTGTATCTGAGCAGTTGGCTTGATTCCTCCTGGCTTACTGCAAACCAACTCCCAGGAAAGCTTGCAGTACAAAATGGAAAAAAAGATTGTGTTATGATGGAAATAAGCTTTTTGTGAATTTTCAAATGTAAAGTTCTCAATACCTTCTTGCCCACATTCATTTGAGTCAATTCAGGTTCAGAAGGTGGTTGTTTCAGTCTTATGTATCTGTGTTTTGTAATCCCATGGTGTCCATTTGTGCAGTTTTTGATGCTTGAAAGCACTTACAGGAAAGTTCTTTCTGCTTATGTAAAACATTTTTGTTATAATAAGGAAGGAAAAATCTGTTTTTAAACCAATCTTGATACTTCTTCATCTATGTTATTTCTTTTGTATAGCATTTTTCCCTAGGACATTAGATGTTTCAGGCTGCAGGCAGTGTAAATTTAAAGTTATACAAACTAAATCTACTTTTAAGTGTATTGTAGGTGATAGGTTATCAAAAAAACATCATAGAATCATAGAATCACCAGGTTGGAAGAGACCCACCGGATCATCGAGTCCAACCATTCCTATCAAACACTAAACCATGCCCCTTAGCATCTCATCCACCCGTGCCTTAAACACCTCCAGGGAAGGTGAATCAACCACCTCCCTGGGCAGACCGTTCCAGTGCACAATGACCCTTTCTGTGAAAAATTTTTTCCTAATGTCGAGCCAAAATCTCCCCTGGCGGAGCTTGAGGCCATTCCCTCTTGTCCTGTCCCCTGTCACTTGGGAGAAGAGGCCAGCATCCTCCTCTCTACAATCTCCTTTCAGGTGGTTGTAGAGAGCAATGAGGTCTCCCCTAAGCCTCCTCTTCTCCAGGCTAAACAAATTGTTAGAAGGTGACTTTCATACACTGTATTTTAATATGTTACCTTTCACTACTTTGTTACTTTGATATAATTATTTATAAAAATAATAATGCATCAGAAATTCAAGGTGGGTTTTTTTTTCCATTTTGATTATCTCATGCTTCTAAAGACTTAAGATTTATGTGGAAATAACCCTTGTTTGTGTTAGTAAAAATAAATTTTTAAGTTGAATTTAGCTTTTCTGAAAAGTCCTATTGCAACTTTAATTTTCTTCTAACCCTTTGTGTCCCTTAAGCAGTGGTGCCCGCTCTTCAGACCTGATTCTCTAGAAGTAGTGCTATTTTTAGTGAAAGGAATTAAGTGATTTGTAATTTTCTTCACATAGAATAACATAGTATGTAGACTGTCTTAATGTACAGTAGGATTAATATTCTTTCTTCCTGAAGTTGTTGGTATTGACCAATGGGAAGGATTTTGCATTTCTGGCATAGCAGACTTTTTTTGCCTTTACATTGTTCAGCTGACAGATTTATTTTTGGAGTGACTGAAATGACGTCGGGGGGTTCTGTTCTCTCTTTTGGTGAAGCTGAGGCTTAAAAATTTAAATTCCATTACAGGGGAAGGTTGGAGAAGCAGAGTCATGTACCCATAGATTTCTTTTTAAGCAATCACAGAAGTATTTTTGAATTACAAGGATGTAAATGAAATTTATTACTTTACAAGTACTTGTTTAAGTGGTGATGGATATTCCTAAAGAGGTTTTTAGAGATGGCATTTTGATAGAATTCTGCAATTTTTCAGTAGCTGGATGTGGCATCTGTCTGCCTTAGTTTGTTGGCATTCACGAGGCTAATATTTCCTTTTGATCAAACTGTTACAGATTCTCTCTAGTAAAACTTCCAAGCCTTTGGAAGACAGCTAGAGGAATAGACGTAATATTTATAAAGGTGTTTTGGATCCTCAGAAAGAAAAATGTTTCTTGTGTCTGTATAATGCCTATATAAGAAAAGCAGTCTGCTATTTGTCATAAAAGTGATAATTCAGTCTTTTTATGTCTTTCAGAGGAGAATCTGGAAATGGCTTTAGTTTAAGTTGCTAATATCAGTTGATACAAAATATCTTTTGTTATATTTGCGCAAAGTTCTAAGTTTTAGTTTTAAGAAGATCAGGAATGTCCAAAGTATAGTGCTAACTTAATAAAACAAAGATCTAAAGGCAGTTTATGGAATACTGATTTTAAAAACCTCCACTTACTGAAACTGATACAGGATTAAATTCCAATTTTTAAGTTTCCCACTGGCAACTCTTATAGTAGTTACAGAAGGTAAAGTTTTCACTTACTCAGCACTTTTCTTGACAAAGAACCAGATTTTTATGTTTTAGCTAATTTTTGTGAATCTCCGTATCATATAACATATGGCATTATAATACACTAATATTAATTAGTCAGAGAAGTTTTGAGGTGCAGTGAAACATAAGTCATGTCTTGTCCAATTCTTCCACCTTTAGAATCTAGGAACGTTGCTTCTCTTGTTTTAATGCAGTTCTTCTGGAAAAGGTGGTAAGGTTTTTGTGCACATACATAAACTAATTTTATGTGACTATGCAACAATAATGGTTAGGGCTTTTTGTTTGTTTGTTTCAGGAGAACAAAAAGCAGTTGGTACTGATGATTAGATAGCTTGTAGTCTGTTGAGTAGAGTTGGAAACTGGCACTAAGGGCTGACAGTATTTTTTCTTTGGAAACAAAAGGTATAGGATGTGGTAATGGCAAACTTAGTTTGTGGTACAGAACATTCAAACCCTAATTCTTCCAGTTAAAAAATGGGTTATTTCAAGGCTGTAGCCCTGAGTCTTATTACTAGACCTGTTCCTTTTCCTTCAATGGACTTAACAAATCACATTAAATGCCATTTTACTTCTGTAAAAGCAGTTTATGGTGGCATTATCACAGAGAATATCAGTGTTAAAGTGTGCTTGTTGGTTGTGTTTCAGTTTGCGTGTACGCTGAAGAATTGTACACTCCTCATGAAGTATCTCTTTCTTAAGAGCTGTTGTGTGCAAACACAGCTATGCCAAGGCATTATAGACTTTTGATTTGAATAGAAGCAGAAAAATAAGACAATTTAAGTCATCTGTTTCAAGTGATTATAATGAAAATGTAATGAAAATTTCATACTTACTTCAGTATAAATATTGTGAGCTGGAAGGCATGTCCTGTGTGGAGCAGCCTAGAGCTCTTGATTTGTCTAGTTTGGAGAAAAGGAGTCTGAGGGGTGATCTCATTGCTTTCTGCAGCTTCCTAAGGAGGGGAAGTAAAGAGTGAGCGACAGAATGTGTGGGAATGGTTCAAAACTGCATCGGGGAGGTTTAGAGTGGATGTTAGGAAGCATTTCATTACCAAGAGGGTAATGGAATTTGCATTTAACAGTCTGTGGAGATAGGAGAAAGTATTAGCAGGATCATGTTTTCATTGTGTTTGTGCAAGTCCTGTTCTGAAAATAAAGGGGCTCGAGTCTTTCTAATTTGTTTTGCTTCCCAAGTTGATTATTTTTTTATTTCTGATGCTCATTGAGGTTTTATAATATGGTGGTGATGAAGATGTTCTCAGTATTTAAAATGAGATATATATGTATACTCTCAGCAGTAACATTTACCTGCTTTCTTATGGAACAGAATGAAAGAATTTGTATATGAGTTTAATACATTTATTGTATTCAGAAGTGAGAACAGGTTGTAATATAATTTATAATTAAGATTTCCAGATTGGATTGTATCAGTTGTTGAGACACGTCTTTATCTTCTTTAGTATACTTTTTGCCTAGTTTGGTACAGCAGTCCTTGTTTGGAATGCATGGATTTCAGAACGGCAGTGTTTTTAGCTGAGATCTTTGAAAGTTAATTTTGATTACTTTTCCACATTAGATTTGTGACTACTATGTGAGCAGTACTAAGAAAATGGAAAGAGTTTGATCTGTGATGTGGTTGGAGCTTATGGGCAATGACAGTCCTGTTTTAAAAAAATATCTTTCATATGGTAGGTGAAACTTTCTGTGCTTCGCTTTTAGAGGAGTTACAGTCTGACTTTTGAGGGAAGTGTTTGCTAAGGTAGGAATGACTTTAGATAATGTATTCATTGCTGAAGGCTTCCCTTTTTTTTTTTTGTTTTTGTTTTAAGGCAAATTCTGTAAGACAATGAACTTATGGTTTCTTATTAAAAAGAAAGGCAAGACAGACTGCATGCATTCTGT